>NC_083290.1:2153810-2753810 GCF_963506605.1 Zootoca vivipara
AGACTCACCGAGGCGCAGGGGCTGGAGGTGGCGCTCGGGGTAGGCGAGCGCTGGACCGTCACCAGAGCCATCGGGGCGCGGCGGCGCAGCAGCGGCGGGGCCTCCCCGGCCGGCCTGCCGGGAGCCTTTTCCCTTCTTTCCCTGTCACTCCATGGCCGGGCGGCGGAGAGGCTCGGAAGGGGAGAAGGGGGGAGGGCGGGCGGCGGCGGCTGAGGCGACCGCGAGGGGAGGGAGGGGGGAGGGAAGGAGGGCGCGTCGGCGTCGGCGGAGACCACAGCTGCCGCAGCTCCTCGCCCGCCAACGGTCTCTCGCCGACTGAGGCGCGGCAGGGCTGGGCCGGCCGGGCACAATGAAGCGCCAGCGCGCTTGCGCCACCTGTCAAGCGGGGGACGCTCCGCCTCCTCCGGCGCCCCGCCTACACGCCGCCGCTGCCCCGCCTCCCTCTGGAAATCTTAACCCTCTCGCTCCCGGCGCTGCGAGAGCGTGTGGGTCAGTGCGGCTTTGGGGGGAATTGAATGATCACACACACCCGGCTCCATAAATTCATCCCCAATGTCCCGCCACCCTATAAAAATGCATTGTGCCCCGCTACCCTGTTTTTTAAAAAAGGATTATTTAGGGTACAGTTTGCATGACCCACTAAGGAAGGTAATAACGACGCAATGAAACTCAAAGTAACAGTTAATTCCGGGTTTGTTCCAAAGTCCGATTTATAGCAATAGGTCCTCGGAAAGAGTAACTTATAGGCGCGAGTGTGTGACACGGGGCAGTACAAAAATAAAGAGATGCTCCGATCTCATCTTGTAGCTAAAAGAAAATATACGGCAAAGAATATTGCATGGAGAATTATTTTTGCATATACTGTACTAAGGAAAACATACGGGTGAAGGAAATTAATAGCATAATATATTTACATATAACATGCACAAAGCTTCACTGACATACCTACAAGAACTGATTTACAGTATGAGCAAACCAATAGCTATTACCAGTAACTGGCTAGCTTGGGAAAACTCAGAATTGTAAAAATGTGTCCAAAGGAAATAGCTTTGAAAGCAATAAGAACAGTAAAAATTGAAAAAAAGAAGCGAGGAAGGTGTTTTGCTCTAGGCTTCGGCCTGGTCAATTGTAAGTAAATAAGCAATCAAAGCATTCGGAGGGGCCTCCTTCTGCGACCCCCTGCCTCCCACCCCCTTGCCTCTTAGTGCCCCCCTAGGTAATCCGGGGGGGGCAGTACTAACCTCTTTGGAACTCACAACTCTAGGTGCAAACAAGAGTTGGGTAGCCCTTTCGAGGTTGCTGGATTCCCAACTCCCAATGGCAGCCAGCCATTGACCAATGCTCCAAGGGTGAGACGGGAGGTGAAGCACAGACACCTTTGGAGGGCCAAAGATTTCTCAGGGCCAGATTAAGACATTTAGAGGCCCTAAGCACTGAAAAGGTTGTGGTACCGTCATATGTAATTTGAAATAAAAGCCAACCTAAGCTGTAAAATAAAACTTCAGTTTTCAAAATGTCACAAATATATGCTGAATATAGACATATGTCATGCACAACACATTGCAGGATTTATTTTCTCGCATGATCTGTGTTAATTGGATGCCCCCCTCGTTGAGATGGGGATAAGTAAAGAAAAGAAATCAGAAAAATGGAGAAAGGAATGTGTTAGGAAGTCTAACAAAGTTCTGATTTTTCCCATTTTTTTCCAATACTTTTAAAAAAAGATCTATATCAAATTCTTTCCAAAAACTTTCTCATTTTTTGGTGCCCCTGCTTTACTGGTGCCCTAAGCAAGTTCAAGACTATAGTCCTCATGATTCTAACTAAATACGTGGTTAAGATAGGAAGCTGCCTGAAACTGAGTCAATTTAGCACAGAATTGTCTACACTGACTGGCCGCAGCTTCCCAGGGCTTCAGGTCTTTCCCAGCCCTATCTAGAGATTGAACCTGGGACCTTCTGCATGCAAAGCAGGTGTTCTACCGCTGAGCTATGATTCTTCTCCCCGCTTCAGTTCTGCACATTAAGGCACAAGAGCAGTAAAAAAGTATCAATGTCCTGGCACAGAAACCCAGCAAACTTTGAAAGGCATTATCTATT
This sequence comes from Zootoca vivipara, assembly GCF_963506605.1. NCBI lineage: Eukaryota > Metazoa > Chordata > Lepidosauria > Squamata > Lacertidae > Zootoca > Zootoca vivipara. Next base: position 2,155,910 of record NC_083290.1, read on the forward strand.
TGGCCACTGATCTCAGGCTTGAAGTCACAATCACATTACATATCTAGGGCATTCAGTTGAATAATATAAACAGAATGGTTGACTCCATGCTCTGATTAAATCTGTGACACCAAGTCACTTTCCCTGCAAAAAGTTGCCTGCGAGAGGGTCTTCCTCCTGCTGCTGGACTGCAAACAAAATACTCACCATTCAAGCCTGGCCGGTTACAGTATATACAGTACATTTCTTGGCCTTGCGTCCAGGGATTCCAATGATATTTGAGAACATTCTGTATTTAAAACACACAAAAATATGGAAAGCCATTAAAATGTACAAGAAGAACAGCCAAAAGCAGCATGAGAATCAGCAAGTGTGCACATTTTTCTGGAAAGGGAACACCTAGGAGAAAAGTCAACGGAAAGCGGGGAGCAGGGTACGTGCAAATGTTAAGAACTGCCAGTCAGTGTAGACAGGTCAATGGCCTGACTCGGTTCAGGTTCCTGTGTACCTATTTAAATCAGGCATTCATTCAAAGCCATGAGGACTGGAATCTTTCTTTATTCTTAAGGGAAGTTCAGTGGTAGAGAGCATCTTGCTTTGCATGCCAAAGCCCCCAGCTTCAACCCTGGCATCTCCAGGTAGCGCTGGGAATATTCCCACTGTCTGAAACCACATTCTAGTCCTCCCATAGCATGCTTGAAAAATAGCAGATGAAGGAGGCAGCCCCAAAGATTAGGGTGCTGAGGCCTCTCTGTTTAAAACATCACCAGTGGCCCATTCAGGAAAATGCTAGCAACCTGTTTTCACTGCTCATATACATTTAAAGTTCATTGCTACCCCAAAAATATATATACTGGGAACTGTGGTTTACCCCCCCCCCCCAACAGAGCTATAATTCCCAGCACCCTTAACAAACTACAGTTCTCATGTTTCTTTGGGGAAATTCATGTGTGTTCAGTGTGCTTAAATGTATGATGTGGATGTGACCAAAGGACAAATGCCTCACATTCAGGGCCAGATGAGAAGCATTGCCTTGAGGGCAAAAGACAAACACACAGAGGGCAATTGCTAGTCCTGAAGGAGAGCCATTTTGTTTGCTGATTGCCTACTGTTTAAGTCCCATCTGTCCAGCACAGACTGAGATGCTCAAAGCAAGGGGTGAGGGAAAGACCCCAAATAAGAGAGCAGATCATTACCAGCAAAATATTCAATAACCAAGTTTTAATAGCTGGCTAGACTGAGTCTAGTGGAACCACTAGTCCACTTATGCTGTCAAGCGCCTTCTGCTGGTTTTCAGACAGGAAATCACACGGATTGATTTTTAACGTGTTCACATGTTCTAATTAATGTTTAAAATACGCTCATGTTTTAATTGTCTGGGCTCTGTGCGGACTCTGCCGTCTGCGCAGTCAACAAACGGTTGGGAGGAAAATAAGCAGAAGGGTTTCAGCCAATTTTATTTCCTGGGGCGGGGAGTTCCACAGCCTCCATGCTCACGACAGAGGTGGTCTCTTCTGTTCACCCTTGCCAAAGATATGTTTGGTGGTGGGAGAACATAAGAGCAAAGCCTCCCCTGAAGACAATGGCACATGGCATTTCGCTGAGGAACACTGGAGAAAGGCCACCGGTCAATGGCAGAGCATCTTATTTGCACGCAGAAGGTCCCAGGTTCAATCCCGGACAGCATCTCCAGCCAGGACCAAGGAGGTCCCATCCCGGAAACCCTGCAGAGCTGCCGCAGGTCATTGTGGACAACAGTAAGCTGGACAGCCCAATGGCTCAACTTTATGTAAGAAGCCATGATGGTTCAGGTTTGATAATATTTGTGCCCTCAGAAAAAGGATGAGTGAAATCTGGCCATGCCTGCCCTGTCAGTTAATTACAGCACAAGCCTTAAGTGTGCATACTCAGGAGTAAGCCCCACCGAATTCACGCTGCCCGGCTAGCTTTTAATGCGCACCTCCTACTTGTTTGCTGTGCCCAAGGAGTTTTATCTCAGTACCACTGACACAGTTCTAAGGGCCAGCTTTTATATCAAAGAGCCCACGAGGGCGTTGTGACCAGCTGGCCCCAGGAACATGCCCTACTCTCTTTATCCTTAGGAGTCCGCCCCCAAAAGCCTTTCCCAGAATTTGACCTGCAACAGACCCATTCTCTGCTTACAGCCACCCACCACCGCAGTTCCCTTGCTGCCCTCCAGGCTGTTTGAGGCACTTGCGGAAAGGTGTGATCTCCTCTTCCCGCAGGAAGGGTTATGCGGCTGTCACTGCCTCCTCCCAGCGTAAGACTTGGCTGTTAACTCTGATCTCTCGGCTCTCTCTCATTTTATTCCTAACAACACAGTGATGTCATTGCAGCAAGGCACAACACGAAGGCGCTCACCCTCCTCCAGCTGCCAGAGAAGGGAGATGAACCCACCTCACTCTGTAGTTGGAAGCCCAGCAACCCCCTGGGGACTGTTGCTCGGCAACAGTCAAACACATACAGAAGAGTAAGATTCTGCAAGAGGACTGTACTCTGGATCCCCTGGTAAGTTTCTCGGTGGTTAAAATTAGACGGCTCTCTTCCTTGAATTCCCAGGCAACTCCAGCATAGCTTGGGAGGGGGCATCTCCCTTTCTTGACGTTGGCTGGCTCTGAAAAGGTAAGGGAAGACATGCGATTTCTGCGCTGCATCAATAGGAGTATAGCATCTAGATCTAGGGAAGTAATAGTACCACTGTATTCTGCTCTGGTCAGACCTCACCTGGAGTACTGTGTCCAGTTCTGGGCACCACAGTTCAAGAAGGATACAGACAAGCTGGAACGTGTCCAGAAGAGGGCAACCAAAATGGTCAAAGGCCTGGAAACAATGCCTTATGAGGAACGGCTTAGGGAGCTGGGTTTGTTTAGCCTGGAGAAGAGAAGGTTAAGGGGTGATATGATAGCCATGTTCAGATATATAAAAGGATGTCATATAGAGGAGGGAGAAAGGTTGTTTTCTGCTGCTCCAGAGAAGCGGACACAGAGCAATGGATTCAAACTACAAGAAAGAAGATTCCACCTAAACATTAGGAAGAACTTCCTGACAGTAAGAGCTGTTTGGCAGTGGAATTTGCTGCCGAGGAGTGTGGTGGAGTCTCCTTCTTTGGAGGTCTTTAAGCAGAGGTCTTTGACAGACATATGTCAAGAATGCTTTGATGGTGTTTCCTGCTTGGCAGGGGGTTGGACTGGATGGCCTCTTGTGGTCTCTTCCAACTCTATGATTCTATGATTCTTTGGAAGAGTCAGGCTTTGGAGAGCTTAGTGAAAGAAAAAACGCCAGGATGCTAGGGTACCATGAACCACCTTTTGTCACTGACGCTGCCAGCAGTAGGGTTTACGCCTTGCATGCTCACCTAGGACTAGAAAAGATACCTTGGAGAGCTGCTGCCAGACAGTGTAGACAATGCTAGCTAGCTAGACCAGAAGTGTGGCTTGCTGAAAGGGAGCTCTCTATGTTATTTACACCAGGCCATTATTCAGGGCTGGGTGCTTGGGGGAAGGGCTCTGTGGCAGGACATCTGCTTGTGTGCAGAAGGCTCTAGCTTTAACCTCCAATGGCATCACCAGGTAGGGCTGGAAAGACTCCTGCCTGTGGCCCTGGCGAGCCGCTGCCTGTCGGTGATGACCAGGAGAGCCACTATAGGAATGGTGGCTTACGAAACAACCGCAGCTCACTAGATAATACTGAATTTGATGGGCTGGTGGTCTGGGCTCTGTAGACAGCAGTTTCTTCTGTTCCCTTTCCTGTGATTTTAACATCCATCTCGTACCTGGTTCACATCGGGCTGAGAGGAAAGTGCTTATCCCAAGGGAGCAGAAGATGCTGCAGCAAGGGAGAGCAAAGATTGGAGAAGGGAAGGGAGAAAGAGATCTGGTTGGCCACTGTGAGAACAGGACGCAAGACAATCCAGCAAGTCTCATCTTATGTTTTCACAGTCATAGAACTGTAGAGCTGGAAGGGTTCCTGAGGTTCATCTAGTCCAACCCACACAGGGATCAAAGCTGCAGCCTTGGCATTATCAGCACCATGTCTAACCAACTGAGCTATCCAGTGCTGTCTGGTCCAAAGGCTATTAAAATAAGGGACGTTAAAGCTCACCTCACGTCACATGATGAGTGGGGAGGGGTGATGATGACAGCCCATGCAGGGGCCACATTGCAACCCCTCGATAGCTCCCTTGTCTCTTGGCTTAAGGAGGGAAGACGGTCACAGCTCTTCCCTACCCTTCGATTTGTGGCCCCAGTGTCTACTCTCCCTTATTCGTACATGTTGGCAAGCAGGTATCCAGGTGTTCTGCACAAGAGGTTGAGAGCAGAAGTCCAGCAACAGGATCACAGAGAAAATGGGCCTTGTATTTTTTTAAAAAATCATTTTCAAAATCCAAAGTATGAGGTAGCAATTCTGCCTGCAACCAAATCTTAGGGCTGCAGAGCTTTTGCGATTTCATAGTCTCCGAAATGGCCCTCTGCTGGGCATCCGGGAAAAAAACACAGAATGTGTTCTCAAGAGCGAAACTAGTGTGAAATTGGTGACCTTGATGGAACTTAAGGCCCATCTATAATGGGTGGCTGGAGGGGAATAGTGACATCCACAAGAATCATGTTCCTATCAGTCCTTAGTTTAGAAACAAGAGGACTGGGCTCTTGCCGCCTTCTTCTTCTTCTTCTTCTCCTTCTTCTTCTCCTTCTTCTTCTTCTTCTTCTTCTTCTTCTTCTTCTTCTTCTTCTTCTTCTTCTTCTTCTTCTTCCTGCTGCTGTTTACTTTTTATTGTATTTATATACAACCAAAAAACAAGAACAACAATATCAACAAGGTACGATAAAGATATTGTTGAATAGATTATTGGGAAACCCTTCAGCTACAAGAGAAGGGAAGATACCGGTATAACAAATACAAAATAAAGGGGAAATATAGCCTTGATATCATCAATTAGCAGTAATAATAATAATGCCATTATTGTCAATGTACAACCTGTGTACAATGAAATTAACTGAGCCTCCCCCCAAAAAAAAACACTCAATCTCATTGCACACTGTGTGCTTGTTGCACAACACACCAACTCCAAAAGTCAGTTGCACTATATTATTTTCCGTTCAGCAGCCTAACAGCCCACGGATAGAAACTGTTTTTTAGCCTATTGGTACGACTGATTATACTTCTATATCTTCTACCCGAGGGTAGAAGATTAAAGAGGTGCTGGCCGCGATCCCTTGCGATGTCATCAGGGGACAACCCATGATATCATGTGCTGTGTGTGTTCACCACCCTCTGTAAAGACTTTCTTTCCGTGGCTGTCATGCCAATGTACCACACTGTGATACAATATGAGAGGGCACTTTCTATTGTGGACCAGTAGAAGGAGGACATCAATTGTTGTTTAACATTGTTCTTTCGCAAAACCCTGAGAAAATGGAGTCTCTGCTGGGCCTTCCTAACCACCTGAGTTATATTGTTTTTCCAAGTGAGGTCTTCACTAAGGTAAACTCCCAGGAATTTAAAGGAAGAGACTCTCTCTGCACAACCCCCCCCCATATACAACGGGGCTAGTTCCCCTCTCTTCCTATATTTAATCTGAGACTGTCCAGTAAATGTAAGTATTCCATAATGTTATCTGACTCGATGGAAATTGTAACGAATATTCATTGATATTAATATGTGTTAGAAATGGCCACCATACTATATAAAATTTGTTTTTTTGTTTTGTAAGGCCTGTAGCCACTTGGTTGTGGTACGCTAGAGACATTCTGAAAGGACTACCCCCCTATTTTGGGGGGAAGAGCCATAGGTCAGGGATACAGCCCCTGCTTTGCATGCAAAAGGCTCTCGGTGCCTCCGGGCAGGGCTGGTAAGGACCCCTGGTTAAAACCCTAAAGAGCCGTTGCCGGTCAGGGTAGACAGTACTGAGGTAGATGGACCCAATGCTCTGACTCCGTTTACGTTCCTCCTTTTCCTGATGTGCAGCGTGAAACATGGATATCGAACCAGAGAAGAGCGAGGCGGGTTCTGAGAGAAGCCCCTTCAGCGAGACACCTTTGGAAGAAGCAACCAGCAGCCCAAGGGGGGCGGTTAGGCCACTGACTCCGCAGACAGATGCTCAGTGGAAGTCCGTTTTCTACGAGACCTTGCAGCCGAGGGCTTTGGATCTGCAGCAGGCGAGGGTGCAAAAGCTCCGCAACAGCAAGATGGTGCAAAAAAAGGTGGAGAAGAAAGAGCCCCCAGACAAGCTGTCTCGCGACTGGTTCAACGACGAGAGCATGACCCTGGAGACTCGGGCCTACCTGGTTGATAAGCTCCTCCCCACTTTGGTCCCTGGCGTGGAGAAGCTGCTCATGGTTGCAGAGAGGAAGAAGGCTCTGGAAAAGGAGGAATCTGAGCCCCTTACCTTTGACCCCATCACTTTCCTGGGAGAGTACCTGATGAGGCACAACCCGGCCTATGAGATTGCCGCCATGCCCAATCCCTACGTGCGCGGAATGAAAGCCGTCGCAGACGAGCTGAAAACCAAAGTGCCCGAGACCACGTTGCACAAGTGAGTGTCTCCAGCCTGCAGCCTCCCTTTCACAAAGCCTAGTCAGCCATTGAGGATGAGGAACATCGAAGTGGGTAAAGGGAGGCGGGTAGGAAGAGTGCAACTTGCAACCCTCCGAGGTGTTTGTCTGCACAGCTACTCTGACTTCCACCAGCATGTCATGACGTGGAGGCAAAGGCTGAGGAGACATGTTCAGTACGGGGACTCAGGCAGAGACACAGAGGGTGGGTTGTTCTTATCTCTACACACTCCAAGAGCCGACCTCTTAGGAGCATGGGAATGCAAGTGTGTCCTGCAGCAAAATGTTGCAGTACAGTACTGTATATCCCCATTGACCTCCTCCTCTGCAATCCCTGTAAAAGGGGCTCTGGCAGGCCATTCTACCACCCCCAATTTTCCTTCCCCCCCTTTTTTTGTTTTCCAGCTGACCTGCAACATTCCATGCCCCCTACTCAGTCTTTGTTTGGGGCTGGCTGGAGTATGGGGCATTCTTCAGGAATCCCACCCAAGCAAGCTGATAATTCCCTCTTCTTTCTTAATGACCTGTTTCGTCCCTAGTTCTGTTGGCACTCACCAGCTGTGATCACCATTAGAGGGAAGTGATCAGTCCAATGGCTCAATTAGTCCAGTATCCTGCACACACACACACACACACACACACACACCATTAGTTGTTGGCATCTGTCAGTCTCAAGAGACTATGGAGTATGCCTCTGGGGCTGAACCGCTGGAGAATCACAGCGCCTGTTGTGGCAACAGACTAGTAACTCGTAACTGTTGCTTCCTGTGTTGTTTTTGCTGTGTTAGCACCAAAGTGACCTCCCCAGGGCACAAGCCTGGGCATTGTGTATGGAGGTCCTGGCTGCCCAGAGAACAAGATGCCCCCCTAGCCTTGCTGATGTGGTCCAAAGGAAAGGAGAGCGAGAGGTTTGGCACCAGCTTGGCTGCAGGAGTTGCTGGAAGGAGGCATACAAGGTGCCGTCCGACCGTCTTAGGGACTCCACTCCTGAGTTGTGCAGTCACAAAGCATTAATTTAATTCAGGGGGGTGGGAGGACAGTGCTGCTCAACTGTAAGAAATTTCCGGGGTGGGTGGGAGTAAGGCACCCCGGTTCAAGTCCCGTTACCCCTGTGCCCTGCAGGCTGGCACAGATGAAGACTCTGGTCAAAGAAAAACGCAAGCAGAGGGAGCAGGTGGAAAAGATCAAGACTCACGTGAGAGACATGCGGAAGGAGGCTCTGTCCATGCAGTTCAAAGAGTGGACAATGGATCTCACAGGACAGATCCCTGTTCTGCTGGTAATGCTGCCCTCCCCCCCTCCAAAAAACAAACAAACCCAGGGCTTTTGAAAGGCACTTTCCTTCGGCCATATTGCTGGCAGTGAACAGGCCTGGTCTGAAAATGGCTGCTGAGGCTCAGCCCCTCTCCCTCTGTTCCGTGCCTACTTTTTTGTATGGTCTCACTGAGTCCTTGGTCAGCAACTATTTTTTTAAGATGGGCTAAATTTCCAGTTCTGAAGGACCCGCAATAGGAAAAGCACTACCGGTACTTAGGGCTCACCCAAACTTCTGCTTGGCCTGTATTTTGATCGTACTGTATCCCAATTAATTCCCCCGGACCAGAGAGCTTTTATTGTTGTTTCCCACCTGTGCCTCCCTCGTAAAAATCCCATCTTACCCACAGAAGCTTGATTAAGCAAAATCTCTCTGGGTTTTCCATGCATCAGGTAAGATCCAATTCAGTGGATAAGATCGTATTTTCCGCAAGGCAGGGTCATCCCTAGGCAGACCACACATTTGCAAGTAGGAACCAAAACTGCACAACACCGCAGCTACCCCAGTTCCCATTTACCCCCAGGCCTGGCCATTCTGCACCCCCAACTTATAGCCCATAGTCAAGAAGTCGCCTCCAGACCAGTGCGTGATCCAACTTCGGACAATTCAAATAGCTCAGCTGGTAGAGTATGAGACTCTTAATCTCTGGGTCGTGAGTTTGAGCCCCACATTGGGCAAAAGATTCCTGCATTGCAGGGGGTTGAACTAGACGGGTCTCAGGATCCCTTCCAACTTGACAATTCTATGCTTCTATGCTTCCGGCTCTGAATGACTTGTAAGGCTGAGGAGTGCTCCTCCCAGCCCAACAGAGCCTGGATTGGGCCAAAAGGGGGCCTCTTTTTGACCAGCCTTTGAAATGGGTTCTTCCACTTGCAGGTCCAAAGTGCCTTGACGTCATTCATGGAGTCTGTCTCTTCAGAATTCAGTGACGATGGGACAGGTAATGCCACATCCACCTTCCCTTGGTTCCACAAGCTCTGATCCAAATAACTCCAGTCAAGGAGGGGTGTTCCTGATTGCTGGGGGGGGGAATGATGCACGCAGAACCCTCAGGAACATTTGGGGTTCTCCATCAGCAAAGGCCCCATCCATTTATTCAAATGCATCACAAGTAGCCAAAGAGCTGTGATGCAAAGGCAGGTACTTCCCTCTAGCAGTCTCCCAACCCTGTTCAGCCTTACACCAGCCTTCCCCAACCTGGTGCCCTCCAGATGTTTGGGACCACAAATTCCACGATTCCCAGGCAACATGACCAGTGGTCAGGGTTCAGGGGAGCTGTAGCCTGAAAGATCTGGAGGACACCAGGTTGGAAAAGGCTGAAGGGTCCTCTTCCAGCCAGGCTGCGATCCTGCACTGCAAGGAGCAAGGCTTAGAGGGGTTGGCCTTGCAGAAGGGAATGTGTGTGGCAAGTTGTGGGGTGAAGGCCAGCTTCTGCAGGATCTGGGAGAGATCCCCCAGGGAGCAGCGACTGTATATAGTTCTGGTTCTCAGACACAATCCGTGTGACGCTGGAGTTCTAACTTCCAGTGTTATTTTGCTCTTCGAAAAGTGGAGGATTCCCTGGTGTCAAGGGTCAGGATGAGGAAGCCCCAACCCTTTCCCTCCATGCTGTGGCCCTGACCCACAACCACCACACAGCCACAGGCACATGGTATCTATATTTTCCCCTTGGGCTAATAGCCACATCAGACAGGAGGGGATTAAGTCCTAGGATTCAGATAAGGGCAGCAGCTCAGTGGCAGGGCACCTGCTTGGCATGTAGAAGATCCCAGGTTCAATCCCACGTAGGGTTGGGAGGGACCCCTACCTGAATCCCTGGAGTGCCCCTGCCTCTCGGTATAGATCAGGCATGGCCAAACTTGGCCCTCCAGCATAGCTGCCAAGTTTTCACTTTTCTCGCAAGGAAGCCTATTCAGCATAAGGGAAAATCCCTGTAAAAAAGGGATAACTTGGCAGCTATGCCCTCCAGATGTTTTGGGACCACAGTTCCCTGATCACTGGGTCCTATTGGCTAGGGATGATGGGAGTTGTAGTCTCAAAACATCTGGAGGGCCAAGTTTGGCCATGCCTGGTATAGATACCGGTAATACTGAGCTGGACGTCTCATGGGTCTGACTCGGTGTATAAGGCAGCTTCCTATGTGGGGGCAAAGGGTTCTGTTTCTCCACATCCTACAGATTCTGATCCAGATCCTGCCCACAGCTGCTTTCTGAAAGTGAAAATTACAGCAGGAGTACTCGTCCCAGAACTCCCAATATAACATGTAGTTTGGCCATCACAGCTGAGGCATTGAAGCTGCCACAGTGCAAGGAATGTCCAGAGTGAGGAATTAACTCTTCATTGTCAACTGTACACGTACAAGTTAGGAAAAGGCAGATACATCAGTCCTGTGTCTCTGAGCTACTCCTAGAGGTGCACCAGATGAGGCAGCTGCCGCAACAGAGAGGCCCCAACCTCGGCTTATGCATCTTCCCCACCCATGCTTCGCACAAGCAGGTGAAGACTATGCCTGTGTGTAACCTGCTTCTGCTCCTCCCTCTTCAGTCCTCTTCTGGCCCTGGGAGACAGTGAAGCAGGAGATGTGTGGGCAGGAGGAGGAGGTGTGGAAGCCCTTGACTCTCCACCAGCCTGACACATCTCTCCTTCCTCCTGCACCTGTTCCTCACTCTCCAATCCTTCACCTTCTCCTGCCTCTGACTCTCATTTCCCAGCTGTTGCAGGCTCACCCAGATCACCGATCCCTTCTGCCAAGTCAGTCTCCCACCCCTCTTCTCCCGCTGCCCTCTCATCAGTATCCAGCCACCACGGCTCAGGGTCCAGCCAGTCCCTGGCAGAACCACGGACTGAGTCGTATCTGTTGCTCACTTAGTACGACCAGCCTTTTTAGGAGAAGGCTGAAAGTGGGCAGGAGAGAGGGGAGACCAGGGCCATGCCAGTCTGCCCGAGGCTGATATGTAAAAATGGACTTGTGAGGCATGTAGCCTGTGGGTCATATGTTACCTGCCCTTTAGCGAGATGCTTGTTCTTCAGGTGACCGGCTGTTCTTTGCTTCCTGGAGCCATCCATTTAGCAGAGCCCAACACACTGAGCGAGCATAAAGCTGTTCTTTATGGGGTCATGAAAATAATTTACTGCCCGTGAATGTCTTCAGGAGCCAGCAATAAATGAAGCCCACTGGGTGTTCTCTGGTTAGTCTTCTCTGACCCTGTGGTGGAAGTCCCCCTGGTGGTAACATAACATTTATCGCTCTCGCTCTCCTGACATCCCAGATAAATGCTCTCTAGACTTGCCCCGTCCTTCACCCTTATCTTCTGCCCACCCTAAAACGCGGCTTGAAGATCTGGCAACTAGGGGCGGAGGAGAGATTTGTTTGGATCAGATTTTGATACAGGCTTACCTAATTTGTGCATTCCAGAGCAATACTCAAACAGCAAGAGAGCTATCCTTTGAAATTCACATTGCAGTTCTCCAATCGAATAATGTGTATTAGGTGGGTGGGTGGGTGGGTGCATAAAAACAACGACGTGTTAGTGAAAATAACATATAAAAATGCATTTTATTAGAGGAAACTGCTCTAAGATGCTGCCTAGTTTTCGTGAGGACTTAAAAAAATAATAATCACAAACTGATGCAAAAATGTGGAGAACTGAATTTAAGACTGAAAAAACGAGAAGCTGAGCGAAACTGAAAATGGCAGATACATCCATCCTTATAGACAACCCAGCACTGTGAATATTTACTTGGAAGTCTCTGGGATAAAGAGGGGTTGTTCCAAAGTCAGAATTGCAACCTGACTGTATATAGTAAACTTTGTTTTCCAAATACGGGTGCTGCAGTTGTTGCTGGGGTGGCACAGAACATAACCTGGCGCTGCTCTTTGGAAAGGAAAGCAAGCTGTGCAACGTGTTGTTGTTTTTTCCTTCCAAGACTGCTTGCAGTGGTAGACCAGGTTACATATTAGACCAAGCCTGTTTTTTTACTGAAAGAACATAAACCCATCAGGACAGGGTTATGCCAATTTCCCCCAGCTGCCACCTGTTTTCTAAACAGAAAAAAAATATGCCACTTTAATATTTTGTGGTTTTATAAATTGTAAACCGCCCTGTGATCTTTGGATGAAGGATGATATAGAAAGCTAAACAACAACAACAACAACAAAACAACAACAACTGGAAGCAGGATGTGGCATCATCCCACAGTACCAGTTGGCCAATGGTAGTTCCTTTTTCTGGCACGTGTGCTGGGCAAACCAAGCCAAGCCAAGGTCAATGTCACGTAGTGGAGATGCAGTGATCCTTTGATGGCCTAGAAGCGGAATGTGGCCCTCCAGGCCTCTCGATGTGGCCCTTGGGACTGTCTCCAGGCCACGCCTTTCACTAGCCTCCTTAAGGGCTTTGGCCTGGCCAGAATGCCTTCTTTGACCTTGGAGAGATGGGTGTTTGCATATGTGTGTGTGCGCAGAAACATCTAGCTTTTGTGTGGCCCTCTGTAGAGTCCCAGCTGTTGCTGTGTCCCCTTTTGCCTCTGGCTTGCCCACTCTGCCCACGAGGAAGTGCGCCCCTTGGGCAGAGGTAAGTTCCACTCGCCTGATATAATTCATCTTCATCCAGGGGCGGGGTCCATTTGTTTTAGAGGCAGGGCTATGCAAATGACTCTGAGGGGGAGGAGCCTCCCACAGTTCCAGGCAGCGGGGCTTGCTTTCACTCTCCGTCCCCACGTTCCCCATCCCTGTGGTTCGAATCAAAGACAGGGTATCGAAAGCCCTTGTGCTGGTGTAATTTTGTAATACGTTGGTTTCCATGGGTTTTGTGCAAATGAGCTGTGGCCCCTCGACCCACAATGAGCTGCACTAGTGTTAAAAGATGCAGATTGAACCCTTTGCCAGAGAGGCACCTGCTGCCCAATTCTTCCACTGCTTAATACCTGCTCTCACATCTGCTTCACCTCCGCAGGAATCTACGCCAGGCCTCTGGAATCCGTGGGGTCCCTGGGAGTGAAGCTGAACGAAGAGCAGTTCACAGAGGTGAGGAGGAACAATGTCCCTGAGCGGGGCTTTTCCCTCCTCCTGCTTCTCCCTCCATGGATAATCAGGTGGAGATATGATAGCCATGTTCGAATATATAAAAGGATGTCATATAGAGGAGGGAGAAAGGTTGTTTTCTGCTGCTCCAGAGAAGCGGACACGGAGCAATGGATTCAAACTACAAGAAAGAAGATTCCACCTAAACATTAGGAAGAACTTCCTGACAGTAAGAGCTGTTCGGCAGTGGAATTTGCTACCAAGGAGTGTGGTGGAGTCTCCTTCTTTGGAGGTCTTTAAGCAGAGGCTTGACAGCCATCTGTCAGGAATGCTTTGATGGTGTTTCCTGCTTGGCAGGGGGTTGGACTGGATGGCCCTTGGGGTCTCTTCCAACTCTATGATTCTATGATTCTATATGAAGTGGGTTAAAGTAGATATTCTTTTGAGCCGGGGCCTGGATGGGAGACAGATTGGGAAACCTATATGAGTTTCAAGGGTAACAGGCAGTGGCTGGAAAAAGGATCCACTCTCCCTGCCACCTGCTCATTTTCCCTGCAAAGGGACACCCAGGCAGCCCAACACCACCTTAGGGTTATGAAGCAAAACCAAGGCAGGGAGCTTTATATTCTTCCCTTAGCATATAATTGTGCTGCTAAGAAACCATTTATCCTGCAAGGGTGACCCTAGAAATTCATCCTCTTGTGTTTTTAGAATTCCCCATGTCCCAAAATCAGATAACTGCCACTGCCACCACCCCCCCCTCCCCGAATCCACTGCCTGCAAATGAGGCCACAATGCTAGGGGCTCCAAGATGGTCTGGAGTTGGCTAGCTTGGAGCCCTTCTGGCTATTGTCCTTCTCACTTCCAGCCAAGTGAGGGAAGGGGCACACCCATTTGCCCCCTAGCACAGAACAACTTCTTTTTGTCCTAACAAATTTTTATATTTCTCCCATACCACATATAGTGATTTTCTTATTAAATGGTTCAGGAATCCTCTGTGTACCTTCACTTTTTAATACCATAAATACGCATGCCAACCAAATCTATTATCATAACCCTCCAAGTCTAAAATATCTGCATTTTGTAATGTTATCCATTCCCGAAGCCAGCATAGACAAGACACCTCATAATATATTCTTAAATCTGGGAGGGAAAAGCCGCCTCTATCTTTAGAATCCATTAGTAATTTATGTTTTATTATTGACTTCTTCCCCTGCTAGATAAATTTTGAAATATCTCTTTGCCATTCCTTGAAGGGCAACTTCTTTTCTTATACTAATGAGTATGACCCATATTTGTTGTTGTTGTTGTTTAGTCGTTTAGTCGTGTCCGACTCTTCGTGACCCCATGCTATGCTATGCTCTGGCGTGCTATGACCCATATTTAGGGGCCTGGCAATTCAACGATGTGATCCTTGATTGGATTTTATCCCTTGCTGGATCCAGGAATTAGGAGGTATAGGCAGGCATCATACAGGCTCACAGCAATATATATGTGTATGGAAGCTCAGCCACCCAAAGGTACACAGTTTGGCATGCAGCTCTCCACCTGTCAGGTACTGAATGCTGCCCCATTCTTGGGCCTGAGTTCACCTCCACCAACACACACACAGCAATCAGTTATACATTCCAGGGATCTCCATTCTTCCACCCCCAGCAGATTCCCAGCCCTCCCCATCCTGCCTCCTCCTCCATGCTCTGCAACAGCCACCAGACAACAATTCCGAAGCAAAGGCTTCCTTCCAGGGCGAATCAGCAGCAGGGGAAACGTTGAGAGACAAAGTCTAGCCATGTAGTGAGAGTCCTGATGAATTCAGATTTTCCACTAGTGGCACTCGGGGGACTGTCTTCGATGGGCACCCTCATTATCACACAATTAGCATTGTTCCCAGCACATCTGTTATTGCTCTTGAAATTCTATTAGCCAATTCACGCAGGAGGCTTGGTATACCCCTGAGGGTTCTGCAGGCCTCTTGATGGTGATCAGTGTGGAGATATTGCTATAGATATAGCTATAAAGACACACACACTCTCATTCTCTCTCTCTCTCTCTCTCTCTCTGTATGTGTGTTTGCTTGCCAAGTTCTCAGTGTTTTATCAGAAATGAATCGTATTGTGGAGTCACACTGAAAGAACTATGAGTGCAAGACTATGGACTAGAACCATGAGCAGCCTTAGCAGTGCCAGTTGGCATGCTTCCTTACTAAAACTGAGGATGGAGCATAAGGCAGCTGGAGGGAGACTCAGAGCAAGTGGCAACATGTCATTACTCACCTCCCTGCTTTTGAAAGCCACCCTTTTAAGCATTCAGCAGAGAAACATTTTTTTTAAAAAAGGTAATTTGTCAAATCTTGTTTTAAGCTCACAATGAGATATTTAACCTCAGAGTGACTGCAGCTAATTTGGAGAAGGATCAGCAACAACAAGCATGTAAAGAATCTCTTTTTCTGTCTCCACAATCCATCAGGCATCAGTCTCTGCAGTTCACATTTGAATTCTGGATTCCTTCCTGTTCAGCCGTAGGCTAGAGCCTTGGCAGGGAACCTTTTTCAGCCTGAGGGCCACATTGCCTTATAGGCAATCTCCTGGGGGCCACATGCCAGAGGCCAAAAGTGGATGGGGAACACAGAAGCGACACTCAACTTTTTCAGCTCAAGGCCCTTGAGGAAGATGCAGAGGAGGAGTGGGTGGGTGGGTGGGTGTGGCCTGAAGAAAGGGGTGTGGCCCCTGAATGGGGCGTGGCCTGGGGGAAGTCCCAAAGCCCACAAAAGGAGGTACAGTGGGTGGCATTCAGCCCCTGAGCTAGAATGAGGTAAAGACCGAAGGCCACACTCCAGACAGAGTCAGATGACTTTTCCAGAGAACAAAGGAGGCGTTGGAGATAGATGGATCAAGGCTGATTCCACACGGTGGTCAACTAATAATTCAATTCAGAACAAAAACCTGGAATGAATTTTTCAACTGGCCCATCAAAACATCTCAGCAGTACCCCAAGGCTGCACAATGCCGCTAAGAATTCAGGCAAAAACCATGAAAGGGCCCAAGATGAATCTGGAATCAACCTAAATGAAAGAAACAACAAGGTCATAGTTTGTGATGCTGCATAGCATCCAGTGCCAGTCATACTCAGAGTAGGCCCATTGAAATTGATGTACATGATTACATCCGTGAGTCTAAGGAGAACTTAGTAACCCAAGCCTTCTTCCCTACGTGTCATGCACACACCGCCCCATCCAGCCCACAACAGCAGCAGGCTTTAAAATACAAATAAAAATGCCATCATAATTCAGCCCAAAGACGGGAGATTGCGGTTCCTGCCGACAACCTTTATTATTTACACTGTGCAGACCACATTTCTTGAACGGCCTTCTTATTTTTTCCCCCATTAAAATCTCACGGGGCAATAAATCTGAAGTGTTAAACGTGTCTCTGAGACACAAGCTTCAAATAAATCCTGGCTCAATAGTCTTCTTCCCAAAGTCAGGAGGATTGAGGCAAATGAAGGTGGTCTCCAGAATTTCAACCTTTCCTCTTCTTTTCCTTCCTTCCTTCCTTCCTTCCTTTTTCTCTTCTTGTTGTTGATCTTCTTTCTTTGGTAAAAGTAACAATAATGATGATTCCAATCAACTCTGGAACCACCTGCTGCCAGATTTCTTTTTGGAAGAGGATTGTGCAGAATGCTACCTCGGGGATCATCTATAAATTTGTTTTATTTCATTTCTCTGGCCTGCCGTGAGGCTGACGTTCTCCGTTTCAGTGCTGGCTGCAGCAAAGGGGACCCCCCCCCCGTTCTATGTGGCACAGAAATGCAGAATATGAGGGGAGGGGAAGGTTATACTACTTTTGGCTTTCACATCTTGAAAGAACAAGTGAGTTGTATGAAGAAGTGTGCATGCACATGAAAGCTCATACCAGTGACAAACATCACTACCTCTCAGGCTAACCTACCTTGCAGGGTTGCCGTGGTGGTTAAAGGAGGAGGAGGAGGAGGAGGAGGAGGAGGAGGAGGAGAACCCTTCATGCCACCTTGAGCTCCTCAGGGGAAAAGGTGGGGCAGAGATGCAATAAATAAATGTATTTTTGTTATGATCGTAAATCGCAAGTCACACAAAAATCTGATAGGTAACTTAACACAAAGAGGAAATATAGCAGGGGACGTTAAGCACAAGGGCCCAATCCAACTCTTGGGCTCTGCAATGGCCAGCTTCAATCTGCTACTCAAGCTACTCTTGAGCAGGAGAAAAAAGAGATCTGTTTTGTGCTTGGTGCGAGTTGTGGCCTCAATTCCGAGGAGGCAAAAATGCTTCCGAAGGCAAACAAATAGGTGGCAGCTGTGTGGAAATCATTCCGTGCTTGCTTGTAATTTTCCTAAATTGCAGATCCATCTCTTGCTGTAAAGCTCTGATGTTTTAGTGATGAGGTGTATTTATGTACATAGCTGCCAAGTTTTCCCTTTTCTCGCGAGGAAGCCTATTCAGCATAAGGGAAAATCCCTTTAAAAAAGGGATAACTTGGCAGCTATGATTTATGTAGCATTATCGCTTAGCTGCTTCTGCAGCGACTCTGCCTCTTCCACTGTTTTGTTTCTACATTTACAAACGAGAGCTGTGGGGAGAAGTTTTTACCCCTGGAGCTCCACCTGGCTCTGTTTGGACGTCTATGCCTTTCTGGGCGAAGCTTAAGGAGCAGCTGTTCTCTCTGAGCCCAGTCTACCTCACAGGGTGGCTGCGAGGATAAAACAGAGGGTGCTTTCAGCTATATGGATCACCCTGAGTTCCTTGGAGGAAGGATAGGATACAAATAGGAGGAAGGATGATCCAGATTCGTCATAAGGGTGAGCGACTTCAACGTTAAGGTTCATATGAACAAGACAATGAGTGATGCTGAGCGATGGCAAAAGGGAATAAAATGTGCGTTTTCTCCCCTTCTTTCCCCCCCCCCCCCGCCTCTCCAGTATCTCCATTCTTACATCAAGAATTTCAACAGCGACATGTTCCAGCAATTACTGCAACACCTCCTACAGTGTGCCAACGATGCACGTAACATAATCAGACACGACATCTGGCGGCAGATGTTTCTCCAACTGTTCTTCGACTGCGACCATGGAAAGGTAGCTCCACTGATTCTCGCCTGGGCAGCCCAGGACCTGGGCATTGCGCCCTGGAGAGGTCACTTTGGTACTGCTAACGCAGAAGTTTCACTTCACCCATGGAAGCGCACTCCATTCTCTCTCGAGATAGAAACGCAGAGCCTGATCCTGACCCTAAATGCAGAAATGCAGTTTTGACTGATGCACATTTTGCAAAGCAATTCCCCCTAATGCAATGCATTTGTGTATGTTATTTTCACTCATATATTAATATTAATACAACATTTCTCTAATAGATGCATTTTTTTGCATGCATTGGAGAAGCGCATTGCAAAATCTGGATACATGCGGATTTTGAAGGCTGGTGGAGTTTCATTTCTCATATTGTTTTTTTTTAAAAAGTTGTTTTTATTTATTATTTATTAAATTTGTATGCCACCCTTCATCCATAGATCTTAGCGCAGTGTGAATTTGAGTCGGGTTTCTCCCCAGACCCTAGTGGAGAGACTGCAGGATGTGTGCAGGATTATAACCCTGCCAACCCTAGTTAGGACTTCCCAAGCGCAGCTCTGAATAGTAAGTTTAACTTAATAGTAAGAACTTCCTGACAGTAAGAGCTGTTCGGCAGTGGAATTTGCTGCCAAGAAGTGTGGTGGGAGTCTCCTTCTTTGGAGGTCTTTAAGCAGAGGCTTGACAGCCATCTGTCAGGAATGCTTTGATGGTGTTTCCTGCTTGGCAGGGGGTTGGACTGGATGGCCCTTGTGGTCTCTTCCAGCTCTATGATTCTATGGTCTATTGGAATAGATCAGTGGTGGGAAACCTGCGGCTCATGAGGCCTAATCAGGCCCGCCAGACTGTGCCTTTACCTGTGCTGTCCTGCAAGGCCCACCTTGCCCAGCATTCTTTGTGACTAGCAGGGGCTCGGTTGGCAGTCCACGACCCATGGGTGGGTGGCTCATTGTCTCTCTCCTGCTCAACTTAAAAGGCAAGCAACTGACAGGACGGTGGTGGTGGGTCAACTGGCCCCAGGGCCACCGGGTGCTGAGCCCTCCATTAGGATAGTGGCAGGCCTCTCGGGGAAACATGGAAGTTCAGGACAGGCATAAACTCAGGCGTCTAGTGGCAAGGGTTGTCAGGAAATTGAAATGACCCCCTCCGCTTTCTGCAAGGCCTGGCTCCAAATCCTTTGTGGTTGGCTTCTGGTGGGGAGGGGGGGGGTAATAGCGGGGATGCGAAAGGTTTTCCCAGCCCTACAAACAAGCACCCACAAAAACTAGCAGATATTTGAGAGCATCACAAGCAGGCAAGTGGGCTTGGATCATTTCCAAAAACAGAGTGTAAATTTAATGCAGGTCCTTAGGCTTTGACCTGGTTTCCTTCCTGGCGCTGTAATCAGTTCCTGCTGTAGCTAGACGTCAAGGGAAAGCAGAAAATGCAGAGGAAATCCATAGGAAAGACCTATGTGGTTGCTGGATTCTCTGTTTCTCCATTCTCTCACCCAGCTGAGCATGCATGTTGTTCCCCTTTCCTAAGTTTCACTGGCTTGGTGGCAAGCCTCCCTTTCCCAGCACCGAGTGGGGCTCTTGATTTCGGTCTATATGCATCCCTCTTCCTGAGGCTCTAAATCTGGATCGTTTGGGGATGACACTGGGGACACGGCATTAAATGGCTGGTCCAGACTGGTTTAGGACCATAGGTGGCTATACCAAAACCTAGACCTCGGAGGTGGGCATGGGCCAGAGCTCAGAAGGTAGAGCATCTCCTTTGCATGCCAAAGGTCCCGGTTTCAATCCCTGGCATCTCCAGGTAGGACTTGGCGAGAGCTTCAGCTAGTCACCACGGACAGTCCTGAGCTGCATAGATAGACCAAAGGTCTGACTCAGTATAAGGCAGCTTCCTAATATTCTCCAAAGTTAATTTATTGCAGTCTAGGTTTTAAGTACAGAAGGTGCTGCTCTGCGGACTAGGCACAGACCAGGTTCTTAGTATTTTATTCTAGGGCTGGCCAATCCAAAGGCTCCAGGCTGCCTGCTAATCACAGAAGGCAATGCTGCACATACTCTTTATTCCATGTTGTATCTAAAAAAGAACTCTGAGGCCTGGGGACATACATAGTCCTAGCCTTCTCGGTAGTGGCACCCACCCTGTGGAATGCCCTCCCATCAGAGGTCAAAGAAAACAATTACCAGACCTTTAGAAGGCATCTCAAGGCAGCCCTGTTTAGGGAAGCTTTTAATGATTGATTTCTGTATTTTAATGTTTTGTTGGAAGCCGCCCAGAGTGGCTGGGGGAACCCGGCCAGATGGGCGGGGTATAAATAATAAATTATTATTATTATTATTATTATTATTATTATTATTATTATTATGCCAGCTTCCTAGGCTAGATCCCAGCAGTGGCGGACCTGGGGGGGTCTCCAATTTCAGAGGCACTTTTTACAACGCCAAAATTTGCCGCCGCCACCCCGTCTCTCACCTTCCATACTACATCATAGTTGTGGCGCCTACTGCGGCACCCTCAACGATCTCCTTCCAGTGCAACTGAACCAGTCACACGCCTCTAAATCCGCCTCTGGTCTCAGCTTCCCAGTTCAAACCTTTGAGCCTCTGGCAAGCAAGTCAATTGCCTTGAATCCCACTGACCCATTTGCCAGGATCACAATCTGCCAATCAAGCTTTTTTTCTAGGGGTGGATGAAACGAACAGAAACTCTCTTGGTTTCTCATTCTTCCTGTCTTAAATTGAGTTCTCCCCATTTCCACATCAGTTTGTGTGTGTGTGTTTCTTAAAAAGTGTGCATTAAAATTTATTTGCATTTCACCCAACAGGTGCATTTTTGGCTATCGCTATGCATTCTGTACATTGTTCTCACTCTAACGTTCTAACCGGGATGCGGGTGGCACACTGTGGTCTAAACCACAGAGCCTAGGGATGGCTGATCGGAAGGTCAGCGGTTCGAATCCCCGCGACGGGGTGAGCTCCCGTTGCTCGGTCCCTGCTCCTGCCAACCTAGCAGTTCGAAAGCACGCAGTGCAAGTAGATAAATAGGGACCGCTCCGGCGGGAAGGTAAACGGTGTTTCCGTGCGCTGCTCTGGTTTCTGCTCTGGTTTCGCCAGAATCGGCTCAGTCATGCTAGCCACATGACCCGGAAAAACAAACGGCGGCTCCCTCGGCCTGTAAAGTGAGATGAGCGCTGCAACCCCAGAGTCGTTCGTGACTGCACTTAACTGTCAGGGGTCCTTTTATCCCTTTACCTTTTATGCATTCTGTACATTGTTCTCACTCTAATGCTTTTCATGTGAACATTTTTCCTTTGGTGGGGAATATGCATTGTTTGACTGGAGAGCAGCATTGTTGCAGTCAGAGAAGGCTGGATTTGAAAGGATGCTTGCATTACAGTTTGTGAAGCAGTACAGGAAGTCTGAAGAAATTTCTACTCCCCCCCCCCCATCCCTTCTTCCGACACCCTACATGCCCTGTCCTCAATGCAAGAGCCCCAGGTGACAGCCATAGGAGGCAGCTAGCTAGGTCTGGTGGGAGTTGTAGTCCAAAGCGTTTGGAGGGCACCAGGTTGGCAAAGGCTGGACTAAAGCGAGGAAGACAGCTGCCTCTCATCAGTTCAGCCCCTTCCCCAGGTGCTACTGCCATTCTATTTGCCGTTCGTAAGGAGCTTGGCTACCATCCAGCCATCTTGGGCCCGTTGCCAGCTCTCAACGGCCAACTCCAACCATTTGTTCCCCTTTGTCAGTACAGGGGGGAAGTGACACAAAGCCAAATTGCTCGGCAGCTGCCAGCCTCACAGCCATCCAACTCACAGATTTTAACTTGCATTTGTTTGCCACAAAGAGCCAGGGTGGTGTAGTGGTTAGAGTGTCGGACTAGGGCCTGGGAGACTAGGGTTCAAATCTCCCCACTCAGCCATGAAGCTCACAGGGTAACCTTGGGCCAGTCATTGCCTCTTAGCCTCACCTACCTCAGAGGGTTGTTGTGGGGATTAAAGGAGGAGGAGGGGGAGGGGGAGGGCCATGTATGCCACCTTGAGCTCCTCGGAGAAAAATGTGGGGAGAAAGAAAGAAAGAATCTTTCATTGTTGGTTTTTCAGATTTGCACCTGGTGAACCCCCATGCTGTGCTATAATGGGAAAGAGACTGCAGAGCTGGAACCGTGAAATCACAATATGCATTAGCTCATTATAAAGTCGAAAAGCCACGTTCCTTTGGGGCTGCTTTCCTTTCCTTTAGCCATGTGTTTCCCCTCCTTTTCCTGCCCCTGTTTCCTCTAGAGTTTTCCTGCCTTTGTCATCTCTTTGCCCTCTCCCTGGGAGAGAAGGACTCCCTTGTGATGCTCCTTGCCACAAGGCAGCGAGGCCTGCTGATTATTTTCCTGTCCCTCTGAGATAAGAGACAGGCTGCTTCCAGGGGGTGCCTGGAATCTGTTTAAGATAAGAACTACATGCCCAGAGCCTGAGCTGCAGAGTGTGGAAGCCCTTGGAGAGAGAAAAAGCGGCCCAGATTCACAGCACATTGGCTATCAACTGTTAGCAGCCATGACTAGGGTCCAAAGTGGACTGGGACCAAAGTGACTGAGTGACCTGTGAGCCAGTCACCATCTCTCTCAGCCTAACCCACCTCACAGGGTTGCTGTGAGGATAATGTGCAGAGGGGGAGAACTGCATATGCCACCCTGAGCTCATCAGAAGAAAGGTGGAATATAAACACCGTAAGGGAATAAACCTCCATGCTCAGAAGCAGTCTATCTCAAGGTACTATATGGTGGGGGGGGGGGAGAGAGAAAGCCGTCCCCTCCAGAACTTGTTTGTGAGTTCATTGGAAAACCAGGGGCTCAATTTGATGGTTCTTTGGTCTGATCAAGGGCGAATTCTTACTGATACCACCATCGTAAAGGTAAAGGGGCCCCTGACCATCAGGTCCAGTCGTGTCTGACTCTGGGGTTGCGGCGCTCATCTCGCTCTATAGGCCGAGGGAGCCGGCGTTTGTCCGCAGACAGCTTCCAGGTCATGTGGCCAGCAGGACTAAGCCGCTTCTGGCGAAACCAGAGCAGCACACGGAAACACCGTTTACCTTCCCGCCGCAGCGGTCCCTATTTATCTACTTGCATTTTGACATGCTTTCGAACTGCTAGGTGGGCAGGAGCTGGGACTGAACAACAGGAGCTCACCCTGTTGCAGGGATTCGAACCGCCAGCCTTCTGATCAGCAAGCCCTAGGCTCAGTGGTTTAACCCACAGCGCCACCTGGGTCCCTTTCCTACCACCTACCACCATCGTAGGTTAATGCTAAAAATACCACTTCAGATCACAGCAACACAAAGAACTGCAAACCACTAGCAAGCCCAGGCGGGTCCAGTTTGTGTGAGGGCTACTGTATGCAGTGAGGGGGGGTATATTTTAACCTTTTCCTCCCCTGCCACGGTCCTGACAAAAATTGCACTCTTCTCCATCTTAGCATTTCTGGAGATGCTGTAAGCCCCTTTGATATGTGCAAATATTTAGTGACTTGGGATGTGTGAATTACTTTAGCAGCAGCAGCAGCGTTTAAAATAGGTTTTCAAATATATATCTCAAATGTTTTACGTTGGGTGTTCCGTTTCCATAAGATTCTTACCTTGAACCCCTGTGTAGTTCAGAACTTCAGTGATCTACTTTTCCATCACCCTCTCTGTAAAATGGAGGATCTCCCCCCCCCCCCCCGTATTTGGGAACAACTCTGATTTCACAGGCCATCCTATGTGGTTTTTGTAGTGCATGAACCACCTAGAACTCATTGGGAACTGGCAAGGTTTAAAGGTATGTCTGTGCTCCTCTTTCCTAGGTGGGGCTCTTGGACAGACAGAGGATAATATCTTTACTGGAGGCCTTCTTCTACAACTGCTCCCCACAGCACAAGAAGGGATTCCTTGACCCCAGGAAATGTAAGGCTGCTGTCAATTAAAGGGCAAAGACCTGGTTATAGAGGAAAGTATTTGCCTGGTGTCTGAAGATATAAATGATGGCACCAGGCGAGCCTCCTTGGGCTGAGCATTCCACAAGCAGGGAGCTACCACAGAGAAGGCCCCTTCTTATATTTTCACCCTCCAGACCTCTCATGCAGGGGGCACACAAAAGAAGGACCTCATATGACAATTGCAGGGTCTGGGTCAGTTCATCGTATCTCTGTTTTATACAAATTTTAATAGTAGAGTATGTTTATGTTTAGGGACCCAGGTGGCGCTGTGGGTTAAACCACTGAGCCTAGGACTTGCTGATCAGAAGGTCGGCGGTTCGAATCCCTGCGACGGGGTGAGCTCCCGTTGTTCGGTCCCAGCTCCTGCCCACCTAGCAGTTCGAAAGCACCTCAAAGTGCAAGTGGATAAATAGGGACCGCTCCGGCGGGAAGGTAAACGGTCTTTCCGTGCACTGCTCTGGTTCGCCAGAAGCAGCTTTGTCATGCTGGCCACATGACCTGGAAGCTGTCTGCGGACAAACGCCGGCTCCCTCGGCCTATAGAGCGAGATGAGTGCCGCAACCCCAGAGTCGGACATGACTGGACCTGATAGTCAGGGGCCCCTTTACCTTTACCTTTATGTTTATGTTTATAAGTGAAAGTTGCTTGGAGACCTTGTTAAAAAGCTATTCTTCTTCTTCTTATTATTATTATTATTATTAATCCTCCATTCCTGTACCATGCTTCCAGTTTCAGAGTACAGTATATCAACAGTGCCACCCTTTCTTATCCTAGGGCCAATTATAGAACTGGACGACATAGAGTTAGCTGAGTTTTGGGGAAATATGGAAGATGAGCAAATTTCAGAGAAGTCTAGCCTCAACATCCCATCGGGTGAACTTGGATTATCTGAGGAAGCCATTGCCCTCAAGCTGCTCTTGAATGACATCCTGTCCGACATAGAGATGGTTGAACCCGAAGACAGCGAGGCCCCGGAGGGGTCTGCGGCTGCTGACCAAGAGAAGGCCGGGCTGGAGCAAGAGGCCAGCCACGCAGGAGAGGAGGGTGAAGTCGTTCTAGCAACAGCCCCCCAGGATCAGGCAGAAATGCCAGCTGCAGAGCCGGGATCTGGCGAAGCAGCAGTTCAGGAGGAACAACATCCAGCAGCCGCAGAATCAGCCGCCCAAGAAACTGTTGTACCCGCTGGCAAAGACGCAGTGCCTGTAACCACCCGGGCATCAGCACCAGAGCTATCTGCGGGAACCCGGGCGGCTGACAGGAATCCACAGCCCAGTACCTCTGCTCCTGCTTCCCTCCTTAACGTGGGCCCTGGCCATGCAGAGCAAAGCAGTGCAGAAACAGCGGCAGCTCGGAAGGAGCCAGAGGCAGGCAGTCGGGGGCAGCTGCACAGGAGCAGCGAAGGTGTGCCAGGTCCAAGCAAACGGCCAGGACAGAAGCTTTCAGGTACTGTACGTACAGCGTGTTTTGCTGCGAAGCAGTGTTGGATTTATGTGCTGGTCTCCCATGGGTCAATGAACGCCTTGCACTTCGGTAGCAATTAAACCAAGGCCTGCAGAGCATGAGGGCATCAGAAATGACACGGAGTCTCATTCGGTCCAAGCCAGGAACGCGCTTTATAGCAGGTCAGGCTGCTTGCGTTTAGCAGGGGTGGGGGGGAGAGAACTTAACCACGAGCCCGGGTCAAGCAACAGGCTAAGCCAAACCTTATCAGAGAAGACCATACTGGGAAGTCTGCTTATACCATATCTACAGTATGGAGCTCAAACATCTGTGCACTGCACACCCACAGGCAAAGGCTTTGTTGTGCTCCTGCTGCTGGCTAATAAATGAATACATTCTGGGTTGTTTTAGGACAGAGGACCCCAAACTAAGGCCCGGGGGCCGGATGCAGCCCAATCGCCTTCTAAATCCGGCCCCCGGACAGTCCGGGAATCAGCATATTTTTACATGAATAGAATGTGTCCTTTTATTTAAAAGCATCTCTGGGCTATTTGTGGGGCCTGCCTGGTGTTTTTACGTGAGTAGAATGTGTGCTTTTATTTAAAATGCATCTCTGGGTTATTTGTGGGGCATAGGAATTCGTTCATATTTTTTTTCAAAATATAGTCCGCCCCCCCACAAGGTCTGAGGGACAGTGGACCGGCCCCCTGCTGAAAAAGTTTGCTGACCCCTGTTTCAGGATCAGCTGAAGTGGCTTCAGACACCAAGAACATTTGAGGTGACGGCTTCTGATAATGACCACCTTTCACGAGCTTTTGCATTTGTATGGAAACAGGCTTGGGAGGCAAGAGGGACACTTAGGGATCATCCACACTGACCTCTGCTCTGCTTTCTAGTCACAGGTCTGGGCTTTCTAGGTCCATGTCTGAGCATATATATATTTTTGGCCCAGAGCTTTCCCTGTGAAAACATGTGTTAGTTTTACCACTGAATTGGAGCAAACGGCAATCCAGGGGGAACCTGATTGCCATTTGCTGCGATTTGTGGGTTTCCTTGGGGGAAGTGCCAGGACACACACAAATGAAAAATTCCACTGCGACCCAGACCTGTGCCTAGCAATGTGGCACAGAAGGAAGTGTGGGCGAGTCCTTAAAGAAACAAAACACTGCTTGGTCCCTTAGCCAGTGTGGTGTAGTGGTTAAGAGTGGTAGACTCGTAATCTGGGGAGCCGGGTTCGCGTCTCCGCTCCTCCACATGCAGCTGCTGGGTGACCTTGGGCTAGTCACACTTTCTGAAGTCTCTCAGCCTCACTCACCTCACAGAGTGTTTGTTGTGGGGGAGGAAGGGAAAGGAGAATGTTAGCCTCTTTGAGACTCCTTTGGATAGTGATAAAGCGGGATATCAAAGCCAATCTCTTCTTCTTCTACCTCCCCCAAACCATCACTCAGATCAGAGCTTGATTTTGGCCTGTTCTCAGAGCTGGTCTATGCAGGCTTAACTCAAGGTGTGGCTCATCAATTGGATTTGTTCAACCAGAATGTTTTGTTGAACAAGAGTGCCCACAGGTAGTTAATGAAAACAGTTTTTTTTTAAATGCACATACCCATGCTCTTTGAGTCACATCAATTCAAGGGGGGTGTGTGTTCTGTGCACAAATGAGTATCCTTCTCTACATATTCCAGATCACCACTTATTAGAAAAAGGCAGACATTTGCATGATTCCAAGGGCCAAAAGTTCAACTAAAAAGGAATGTTTTTGTCTGACACAAAAGAATAGGTAAATACAGTGTTTCATGTGCCTCCCTAGGGAGAGCATTCTACAAGCAGGAGCCACCAGGGAGAAGTGCCTCAGCTGATTATTGCAGGGTCTGGCTCAGTTCATGTGGGGAGAGGTGATTTTGGAGCTATTGGGATCCTGCGCCCCATAAGGCTTTACAGGTCAAAACCAGCACTTCAGTTTAAGCCCAGAAACTAATAGTTATGCTGGAATTGGTGTTGTATGTTCAGTCTCCTGCCCCATATAAATGTTTAAAACAAGTGCATTTATAAAAATTAAGCGTTTCATCACACGCCAGGGCAGATCACACCGTCTTTAAGGCTCCTTAAGCAAAAAAGGAACATGGAATCATTAGCTAGAGGCCAAGTATTGAGTAATGATTAAACCAGGACCATGAAGGAGGCAGATTGCAGTCTCTGATAGCTGGGATCACTTATGATCATTTCCTTTAACATTCCCAGTTCAGTGATCATGGTTCATGCTACTCAGTCAAGGAAGAGCCGCTGCTGGGCTCACCTGAGGGCTTCTCTACCCTTTCTAGAGTGTTAACACTGCTGGCCATGATGGCCCTTCCCTGCTGCTCCTAAACAGGCTTGCCACGTCATCACGGAAGGCTTGCTACGCCACCCTCATGGGGCTCACCAAGTCTCAGGGTAAACAAGGCAGGCTGCACTGGATCCGTGTAGGGGGCAAAGGTGTGGGGAGGCCCAGGACACGAGGAAAGCTAGAACTGGGAGCTCAGAGGTGCTCATACTTTCAAATGGGAGGTGGAGACAGGAGGATACGGAAGGGGCACACTTGCTACAAGCTGAACCAAACACTCATTTTAAACCAGGCACCCCCAAACTTGGCCCTCGAGATGTTTTGGGACTATAACTCCCATCATCCCTAGCTAACAGGACCAGTGGTCAGGGATGATGGGAATTGTAGTTCCAAGACATCTGGAGGGCCGAGTTTTGGGGTGCCTGTTTTAAACCCTAAAGAGAGAAGTAATTAAGATGCCACAGATCTGGCTGCATCCTCTTAGCTCAGAAGAAAATCATGGCAATGAGGTGCAAATGTAAACCACAGTTTACATGAGCTTAACATTTGTCCAGAGCAATGCACAAAAGTCCCAACATTGACCGCTCCCCCCCCCCTCAAATTCAGAACTGTCCTGCAATCTCAAGTAGCTTCATCATGTGACCAGCTCTGGCTAGCTTCTGCTTTTGGGGCTTGATCTTGGTGATCCATCCTTGCCTATTCACAAACATTGTTTTCTTCTTCTCTTAGTTTCAGATTTGCTCTCACTGCCCAGTGGGCTAGACAGCGAGATGTGTGAAAAGGCACCTCAGAAGATATATGGAAAGATATGGTCAGGTGATTGCACCCCCCAGCATTCTTCAACATCCTGTTTCTATAGTCTGCATGTAGCTGTCAAAGCTCGGCCTCTTTAGCAGCCTGTTTTGTGTTGCCTCCCCTTCCTGCAGGTGACCTTGAGACTGCTGACCTGTCCTTCATGTACACCGACTATGGCAAGGAAATCCGGGAGGACTGGAACAACGAAAGCACCAGGTTTCCAGGTGTGATGTTTTATTAGAGCACCATAAAGTAATCTGGTTCAGGTTACACATTTCTGTGACAAAAAGGACTTTGCTTGCGAGTAGGGATGGGGTGAAATCTGATTCAGTTCACATTTAAAGGCAAACCTACCATGCTTGCACTTTCTGAAACAATGCGCAAACCGAAACCCAGCCAACCTTCGGAATTCACACTTCTCCAAATTTTGCAATCCTGTTCTCCAGCCAGGTAAGTTGTACAGAAATGCAAATAACTAGTGGGAAGTGGTGGGTGTCAGAATGAGAGCTGTGAGCAGCAAATGCCCTCATGATTATCTGTGCTCACGATGACATCCAGACTGTCATATGTGATCCTGCTTTCGATATGGTTTGAACTTGCAGAATTTCCAGGGTAGGCATACTGCTTCATTTCCAATCAGTGCATGTCCCATAACTTCTTGCTGAGATCCTGTAACATTTTATTCCACAGTACTACTTACAGGTAGGTAGCCGTGTTGGTCTGATGCAGTCAAAACAAAATAAAAAAAATCCTTCCAGTAGCACCTTAGAGACCAACTAAGTTTGTCATAGGTATGAGCGTTCGTGTGCATGCACACTTCTTCAGATACACTGAAAAGTCACCAGACCTGACTATACATAAGGGTCTGGTGACTTCTGTTTCTGTGTATCTGAAGAAGTGTGCATGCACACGAAAGCTCATACCTATGACAAACTTAGTTGGTCTCTAAGATGCTACTGGAAGGAGTTTTTTATTTTATTCCACAAACGTTCTGGTGATTTTTTTTTTTTTGCCTTGCTTTTTTTACACTGTGGCATGAGAGCACCCCTCCAGATTTTGATGGTGCTTTAACATTGGGGATGCATCGCAGAACATCTACTAAAGCAGACTAATGTGCGGATGGTCCAGTATAAACCCACCACCAATACATTATTATTGGGCCAAATTCATACTGCTGCCTACACCTGGAAAAGACTGTAGGTTCTTCTGCTTACTCATTTTTCACTTGTTGAGCCCTGAAAACACCCACGGCTTCAAATTCGTATTGCACAGGATGTAACCTTCCCTCCTTGCTTCTAGACCTGCGCATGAATATGATAGAAATCCAGGCCCGTGGTCCCCCGTCTACCGTAAGCAGCTTTGACAAGGAGTCCCTCAACCCGCCACAGTTTGTGCAGCTCATGGAGACCTTTGTCGGTGAAGAAACGAATCTGTCAAATGTGAAGAGGCTTGTGAAGTTTGTGAAGGAAGGTTACGTGCAAACGGAGAAAGAGAAGATCAGCCAGATGGAGAGAGTAAGCAGCAGCATCATTTCCCAAAATATTTTCTCGGGTTATTGTTTGATGAAGCAGGACACAAATCACCTGTGTGGAGTCTGGCTAAAATCCGTGCAGTGAAAAAGACAATTGTCTTCATTATATGGATCTGGGATGCTTCTCTGGGCCTGGGGAGGGTCTTTGTTTTTTTGCAAGTACCCTTATGCAAACCCATAAACCAGTGATGGGGATTGTGTGGCCCTCCAGATGTTGTTGTAGTCCAACTCTCATCAACCCAAACTGGCAGGCTGAATGGCTAGGGAGGGTAGAAGTCAGGCATGTCCCAGGACATTAGTTACAGGTAGGTGGCCGTGTTGGTCTGACGTAGTCGAAACAAAAAATAAAAAAATTCCTTCCAGTAGCACCTTAGAGACCAACTAAGTTTGTCATAGGTATGAGCTTTCGTGTATATTGGACAAGCAGGCCAAACCCTACGCCAAAGGATAAATGGACATAAATCTGACATCAGGAATCACAAGATAGAGAAACCTGTAGGAGAACACTTCAATCTCCCAGGACATTCTATACAAGATCTCAAAGCAGCTGTCTTATTACAGAAAATTTTCAGAAACAGACTGGAAAGAGAAGTTGCTGAATTGCAACTCATTACCAAGTTTAAAACCATGGAGAGACCTGGTCTGAATAAAGACATTGGGTTCTTATCTCATTATACATGATAAAGCTTTCTTTAGCCATCTCACCCCTTGCAGTCGTTAACAGTTGTCAACAGGTTTACCACTCCTATCAGCCAATCACCACCCTTTTGAGTAATACCCCTCCCCACCCTCTCACTATATATAAGGGTCTGGTGACTTCTGTTTCAGTGTATCTGAAGAAGTGTCCATGAACACGAAAGCTCATACCTATGACAAACTTAGTAGGTCTCTAAGGTGCTACTGGAATGGATTTTTTTTTTATTTTATGTCCCAGGACACTTTGCCTCTTGAAGGAAAGCAGAAAATGACACACACTCTCTGAAGCCACTTGCCAAAGCCAACCTCCCACCCACCCCCCTCCACCTGCCAAAGCTGGCCTCCATCACTACCACTGAAGGTGACAGGGGAGAAAAACGTAGGCCAGAGAGGAACAGGTAGTGGCAGCAGCAGCAGTGGGCAACAAGTGCAGGAGGTGGCGAGTGGCAGAACGCATTTCTCGGGGACCAGATCTGCAGTCCCTGCCAACTGTCCCCTATCTGGCACCTGAGGCTACTGCCTCGCCACACCTGACAGGGGGGCTGACCCCGACTGGAATTGGAGTCCAGCTACAAATTCCCCATTCCTGAGAAAAATTATAAGGTTAAAGAAACAAGGGAGGGGGAAGTATAAGAGGCTGAAGAGGCGAGAAGTCAAATATAAGGAGAGAAATGATTATATGTTAAATAGTGGTTATAGATTCCAGATTCTAAGTAGTTTTTTAATTATTTCATATTTGTATGTAAAATAGAATTGGAATAGTAATGTAATAAGCGGATCAGAATCAAGAATAGAGGAATGAATTAATGAGTGCCAATGTGAGTTATAAATAGAAACGTGGATGGGGGGGGGGAGGAAGTCAAACAGGGTCAAGAATTTATAAGGGAGCAAATTTGGTTAAGGGGTATTATTGTTAAGGTATAAGAATAAGGATCCCCAAATGAGATTTTGATGTGTATTAATTATTTTACTTTTATTTTTTGTACTCTTTTTTTCTGTGTTTTTGTTATCTTTTTTTGTAATATCATAAAATAAATAAAAATATTTTTTTAAAAAAAAGCAAATTCCCCATTCCTGCCACGAGCCACATATTGTCAGAGCTCAGCACACACTCCAATCCATCGCCAAGCTTTTTCAACCACCATGTTTCATGAGTTTGTCATTTATGCGTATGTGCTGAGATTGTGCCCATGAGCCACTGCAGCTGGTGATGTGTGGTCCTTTTTCTTTGCCTTCTGTCTCCATCAGATCCACCAGAATTCTTTCCTGGTCCGGCAACAGCTCCTCTTGGCCGCGCTCTTTGAGAAATGGGATAATGAATGCTCTGGGTTCTTGGACATGCAGGAAGTGGATGCTGTTCTGTCCACCTTTAAGGAAGGGATGGAGCAAGAGGCATTAAACAAAGGTAGGAGAAAGGCTTTCCGCTGCCTTAGTTTGCTACTGAACCAACTCAGCTTGGTTCAGCTATAGCCTTCATCAAAAGCCTTGTGGCACCTTGAAGGCTCAGTGGGGGAGCATCTCCTTCACCCAAATGAACAGCCTTTAAGATCTGCTGGGGAGAGCATGCTTTCCACCACCCACCCAGAAAATAAAAAGAGTGACGCTGCTTCCAGACTTGTCACTACTTTCCACACAAGATTCAGTTGCAGATGGGCAAATTCAGGTTGCATTAGAGTGGATCTGGAACTTAGCACAATGAAGCTGCTTCAGAAAAAACAAACAAAAGCAGGCCTTTGCAGTTAGGGAAATGATGGGAAAAGGCACTGGAAAGTGTAGGATAAAAATTATTGGACATTTTCTCATATAACCTCCCCACAAAATTATCAGAACAAATCAATAAATAGCATCTGCTGTGATCAGTTTTAAAAATTGTGTTTTAACATACATCCTGTTCTTTTTTATATATAGATTTTATAACTCTTGCTTTAGGGTGGTATTCTGCTAAGTTTTACTCAGAATAGACCCACTGAAATTAATGAACAGGAGTAACCTGGGTCTATTAATGTCAAAACGTTTATTGTGAGAAAAACTTAAATGGGATAATAAGATGTGAGCTAACAACTATGGAAATCCTGAAGCTGGTGTATTTCCTGCCATATGATATCAGTATTGACAGGGTCACTCAGCTGCCCTTTCCTCCAGAGGCACAGAAACAGGATAGCTGCTCTGATCCAGCCCTTAATTCTCATTGCCCATAAAAGTGACTGGGCCTTGAATATTTGAAGAGGACTTCATCTTGCTCAAATACTTTGTTTTCCTAAAAGTCCCCCATTCATCATCTTGCCCTTTAACCTCATTATACATATTGATCACAGACATATGCCATTAGCAACAGATTTCACATTTCTATTTTTTCCTGTATTGATTACCTGTTCACTTGATATACCGAACACCTGGAAGCTTTTCTTTCCATTCCTGGGATCCCCACGATTTTTACTTGTGCATGAAATAAAAAATGGAAGCCCGGCAATTTTCCAGAGAGAACTGTGTAGGCCAAAAGAGAGAATAATAAGATTTTTCTATTTATTCTCTTTTTCTGCACTTGAGAACTTTTCTTTGAAAAATAACAATTTGGAAAAAAAACTGTACAAGAGCTCCCTCTTGTGTGCAAAAGTATATTAGCAGCAAGACGTCATCTGCGGATGAACACAGCAAGCCGCTACTAGGTCAGACCATTCAGTATTTCCTACTGACAAAGGCTTTCCAAGGTTCCAGGCAGGAAAAAGGTCTTCCCCACCCTTTCTTCGTAAAGTCCTTTAATTGGAAATGTGTGGACCAAAACCAGGACCTTCTGCATGAATAGAGGGTGCTCTTATCACTGAATTATGGCTCTTTCCCAAAACATGAAGCGTGAGAGGTTAAGATTCCCCCCCCCCCATTTTCTATAAGATTATATTCAAATATCAAGTTGTTCCCAACAACTCGGTCAAAATAGGAATATTAAAATCTGTAGTTATTTTTCAAAGCCTCAAAATAAGAAGTAAATAACCACACTTTGTGATCCAAGTTTGGGGGGGGGGAGGAACGATGGCCACAAGATGTACAGTAGGTTGCCACTGTTGTAGTCATCATCCTGACCACGTGGCTGAAGGGTGGGGTTTACACTTTTCATAAGGAACAAAACAACAACAAAGGAGAGCAAGCACTGCTACGGTTAAAAACTATTGGACCTGTTCCTTCTTGACACCTGGAGGACATTGGCGTGAAGAATGGACTAGGGGAAAGGTGGGCATATGGGATTGCTTGTGGTCCTGCCTGATCCTGCCCTTGTTTTTCCCCTCCCTGCATAGCCAAGCTGCAGCTCCCCATACCCCAGTGGCATCCTAGCGGGATTGTGAAGCTATCCCAAAGAGACTTCCAAACCTACATGGAGCTGGTTGCCTCTGAGCTCACCGGCAACGAAGACGAAGTGCTGGATAACATGGTGGAGTTTCTCATGATGTCAGTGGAGCGAAGCCACACAGAGCGACTGCGGGGCAGCGCACGGAGGAAGTGGCTGCTCAAGATCGAGCACGCAGCCATGACCAATGGAGGGTGCATCCAACCGGTGTACGATGTCCTATTCAAGGTTCTTTGTCGGGTTAGTGTTTCTGCCACACTCTTTCCCTACATGGAAAGGCCAGTGTGTTTTGGGGTTTTCCATTTCGGGGAAGATGAGCTGCATTGATGGAGGGCAGATGAATCAATGTCCAAATTAGCCATGGTAGCAAAATTACACCTCCATGTTCTGGGTAGGTATCACTGGGCACCAAATGATGGAGAGAAACGAAGAGATGCAGTCTACTTTTGGTAAAATACTGGCAGAGTGCTGGGCTGGGTAAACTTTGGTCTGAACCAGCAATGGCATTCTTATGTATGGGGCAAACTCAGGTCCTGAGACAGGTTCAAGCTCCCGTGATTCCTCTTAGCAGTAAAGGCACATTATTGTATTCAAACAACTGGAGTTCTGTGCCCAGTTATGGGGTCAGCCGTTCTAAGAAGGATGTAGACAAAACACAAACAGAGGAGGGCAATAAAGATGGACACTTGGACAGTAAGTCTTGTGGGAAAAAAAAGTCTGAAGGAAGTAGACTGTGTTTGGCCTGGAGAAAACTGAGGTAGATTATGATAGTGCTATTGAAACACTTGAAGAGCTGTGTCACATATAAAAGAGCAAATGCATATTCCCTCTTGCCCCAGAGGGCAGGACTCGATATGATTGGCTTGTTACAAGAGGTTAGGTTTTGACCCTCTTAACAATTCTATTGCTGGTGGTCCTGCCTGATCCTGCCATCGTTTTTCGCTCCCTGCATAGCCAAGACAGAAGGACTGTTTGTGGGGGACAGGAGGCGGGCAGGTGTGGAGGATTCCCTGGTTCTGAATGGGGTAACTGTGCCCCTGAAGGACCAGATGCGCAGCCTGGGAGTCATCTTGGACTCACAGCTGTCCATGGAGGCGCAGGTCAATTCTGTGTCCAGGGCAGCTGTCTATCAGCTCCATCTGGTACGCAGGCTGAGACCCTACCTGCCTGCAGACTGTCTTGCCAGAGTGGTGCATGCTCTGGTTATCTCCCGCTTGGACTATTGCAATGCGCTCTACGTGGGGCTACCTTTGAAGGTGACTCGGAAACTACAACTAATCCAGAATGCGGCAGTTAGACTGGTGACTGGGAGCGGCCGCCGAGACCACATAAGATCTACATTGGCTCCCAGTACGTTTCCGAGCACAATTCAAAGTGTTGGTGCTGACCTTTAATGCCCTAAATGGCCTCAGTCCAGTATACCTGAAGGAGCGTCTCCACCTCCATCATTCTGCCCGGACACTGAGGTCCAGCACCGAGGGCCTTCTGGCGGTTCCCTCGTTGCGAGAAGCCAAGTTGCAGGGAACTAGGCAGAGGGCCTTCTCGGTGGTGGCGCCCGCCCTGTGGAACGCCCTCCCATCAGATGTCAAAGAGGAAAACAACTACCAGACTTTTAGAAGACATCTGAAGGCAGCCCTGTTCAGGGAGGCTTTTAATGTTTAATAGATTATTGTGTTTTATTCTTCTGTTGGAAGCCGCCCAGAGTGGCTGGGGAAACCCAGCCAGATAGGCGGGGTATAAATATTATTATTATTATTATTATTATTATTATTATTATTATTATTATTTAGTGGGATAGTCCCCAGTGTCATTCACCTGCCGACATGTTGTCAGAAACTCAACTTGCACATACAGGTTTTTAAGCACATGTATGATCCAGCTGAGATTCCTGTAGTGCAGGGGCTGAACTAGATGACCCCCGGGATCCCTTCCAACTCTGCAACTGTATGATGAATCCCACAAAAAAGCAGTGGGACTTGAATGCCTATAAGCATGCAGGCTTGGGGAGAAACAGAATGCGTAAATGAGGGCTAGCTAGGAGCATGTGGCATGTGTATAAAGACGTCTGGCTGAGGCACCTGCCTTTCATCTGCAGGACACAGATGCCCATGGAGACAGCAAGAAGATCAGTGCTTATATCGCCCTTTTGGAATATAACTTGGTTTTCCCAGAGCGAGGAGATATTCTCCTACACTATGTAGCATGCACAGAGGAAGATGCTCCGTATGTCCTAAACCAATCGCTTTTCATGGATATGGAAGGAGTCAGGTAAGAAAAACACCCACAAAGCTGTTTCCTTTTCTTGGGTGAACATTTGGTTCCGAAATAAAAGTAGGCTTAAGTATGGGAAAGGCTCCAAGACTTTGGCCACCTCATGAGAAGAGAAGACTCCCTGGAAAAGACCCTGATGTTGGGAAAGATGGAGGGCACTAGGAGAAGGGGACGACAGAGGACGAGATGGTTGGACAGTGTTCTCGAAGCTACGAACATGAGTTTGACGAAACTGCGGGAGGCAGTGGAAGACAGGAGTGCCTGGCGTGCTCTGGTCCATGGGGTCACGAAGAGTCGGACACGACTAAACGACTAAACAAAAAAATGGGAAAGACTGCACATTCAGTATGGGTGATTATATTTCTGTGTTTAGCACAGCATGCATTTTTGGTTCTGCATTTTAACATGTAAAAAGGTAAAGGGACCCCTGACCATTAGGTCCAGTCGTGACCGACTTTGGGGTTGCGCGCTCATCTCGCATTATTGGCCGAGGGAGCCAGCGTATAGCTTCCAGGTCATGTGGCCAGCATGACAAAGCCACTTCTGGCAAACCAGGGCAGCACATGGAAACGCCGTTTACCTTCCCGCTGTAGCGGTTCCTATTTATCTACTTGCATTTTGACGTGCTTTCAAACTGCTAGGTTGACAGGAGCTGGGACCAAGCAATGGGAGCTCACCCCGTCACAGGGATTCAAATCGCCGACCTTCTGATCAGCAAGCCCTAGGCTCAGTGGTTTAACCACAGCGCCACCTGGGTCCTTGTAACATGTAGGATCTCTTAATTGAAAGTTGGGAAACAATCGCAAATTCTATAAGAGGCAAATAGCAGCACCTATCATCGGAATAGAGGGTTGCCTAGCAGAAACAGCATTAACCCTCTGTAGGCAAGAGGAAAGTGTCTTACAGTATTGCGCTTTCCACTGTGAATACAAAACATCACCTCTTGAGAACCGAAAAGATATCAGAGGGTAAAAAGACTCCTCCCTCTCAACTCTCCCTCAAAAACCATACATGATAAAGTGGGGCAAAATTATTTAATGCCAATTGTGAGTCATCACTAGGGACAGGGACTGGTTCACATTCAAAGGTGAACCTACCTAGTTTGGAGTTTCCAAAGCAACACAAGACCTGAAATGCAGCCATGTTTTGAAATGCGCACTTCTCTGAATTTTGCAATGAAAGTGTAAAACGTATATACTGTACTATGGTAAAGTGTGCATAAAAATGCATATATTAGTAAAAGTAACATACACGATGCACTATATTAGGGGAAATTGATTGCAAACTTGTACATATTAGGCAACATTGGATACAAACGTGTATATTAGGATATGAGTTTTCATGAGGCCTTTTTTATTAAAAAATTGCAAACTGATGTGGAAGTGTGGAGCAACAAGACTCATTTTCATCTCGAGGTTAAGCAAGGGACTCAAGCAAGAGAAATGAAAGTGCCACAGCAGCAAAATGAAGGTGTAAATTCACCCTCCGTTACATGGGAAATATGAAGGGAATGGATTTTGCACTCTCAGTGATGGGTTTCTTATGACCTCTTCTGACTTGAGACCCATTTCCCCTAACAAATTGCTCTTTCCTGCGATGAGAATGTTGGGAGTTTTCCTCTCCATGCCTGCTGCTATGATGTTTTCTACCTAGGCACTTGCCTCCTGAAAGCTTATCCTCTTCCTCTTTTCTGCTCACTTTTTTCTCTTAGCTTTGCAGCAGCTCTAGATGACAAGCCAATCCATGTCCCCAGAGTTCACCTGCATGGAAACATCCACTTCTGGAACAAGGATCGCCCCCCGGAAGAGAGGAAAGGGTCCTTCTTGGTGCTGCCGCTCGAAGATATCCGAAGAAGAGTCTTTGGTGTTCTTGGTCTGGACACTCTCCAGGACAAGAACGAGAAAACCATCTTTGTGCCCCACGAAATCCGTTTCTATCAGGTGAGGGCAGAAGGGAGGCTGCAAGGGGATTTAAAGGGACAGCCTGGCTGGATTCTGTGAGCAGTGGTACCTCGGTTTAAGTGCACAATTGGTTCCGGAAGTCTGTACTTAACCTGAAGCGAACTTTCCCATTGAAAGTAATGGGAAGCGAGTATCTCTCGCTTGGACTACTGCAATGCGCTCTACGTGGGGCTACCTTTGAAGGTGACCCGGAAACTACAACTAACCCAGAATGCGGCAGCTAGACTGGTGAATGGGAGCGGCCGCCGAGACCACATAACACCGGTCCTGAAAGACCTACATTGGCTCCCAGTACGTTTCCGAGCACAATTCAAAGTGTTGGTGCTGACCTTTAAAGCCCTAAACGGCCTCGGTCCAGTAGACCTGAAGGAGCGTCTCCTCCCCCATAGTTCTGCCCGGACACTGAGGTCCAGCGCCGAGGACCTTCTGGCGGTTCCCCTCGCTACGAGAAGCCAAGTTACAGGGAACCAGGCAGAGGGCCTTCTCGGTAGTGGCACCCACCCTGTGGAACGCCCTCCCACCAGAGGTCAAAGAGAACAACAACTACCAGACCTTTAGAAGGCATCTCAAGGCAGCCCTGTTTAGGGAAGCTTTTAATGTTTGATGGATTTCTGTATTTTAATATTTTGTTGGAAGCTGCCCAGAGTGGCTGGGGGAACCCGGCCAGATGGGCGGGGTATAAATAATAAATTATTATTATTATTATTATTATTATGGAAAGTGGATCAATCCGTTCCAGACGGGTCTGTGGAGTACTCAACCTGAAGCGTACTTAACCCGAAGTATGAGTGTAATTGGTTCTGGAGGTCTGTACTTAACCTGAAGCGTACTTAACCTGAAGCGAACTTTCCCATTGAAAGTAATGGAAAGTGGATCAATCCGTTCCAGACAGGTCCGCGGAGTACTTAAACTGAAAATACTCAAACCGAGGTGTGACTGTATGTGATTGCAGTGGCGTTGCCACTTCTGATGTGCTTAGTTTGATAACGTTCCTGCTTTAAAATTTCACATTGCTTCCAAACCAATTGTAAGACGTGTTCTTCCTCCAGGGGATTGCAAACACATTCAGCATAGCCTACCACCACATCCGCACCAAGGAAAGTATCATGCAGGTCATCATCACGGCTATGGGATGGCTCTTCACCCGCGTGTCGCAGCTTCAAACCGTCACTACATACTTCATGGAGCCTGGCGAAGACAGGGTAAGATGCTAGCAATTGCAAAGAGGACTGAGATAAAGTATGTGGAGCACTTAGGGAAAGCACAAAAAGGGGGCGGGACTTTTCTATTCATATTTTCCCCCAGTCTGTTTCTTTTAGGGACATAGGGAGCTGCTTCATACTGAGTCGGACCACTGGTCCATCTATCTCAGCATTAACTACACTGGCTGGCAGCAGCTCTCCAGGGTTTGAGACATTCCCAGGTCTATGTGGAGGTGCTATAGATTATAACTGGGAACCTTCTCCAGGGAAACAGGTGCTTTTTCACTAAGTTACAGCCCTTCCCGAACCGTTTTTCTAACAAATGGTACAATCTCAACCTCAGGCAGTCATTTAGCAGATAAAATCCACACCCACCCCAGGTCCTGTGCCATTGATCTTCACGTTAGGAAAAAGCTTCGCCTGCAAAATTTCTGCCTATGACAGTGCTGTATTAGGCACAGGAGGCCTTCCAAGTCTGTTCCACACCCTGTCTCCACATGTTTATCACCCCGGGTCTTCTCTTCAGCGTACAGTAGTACCTCGGTTTGTGAACGCAATCCGTTCCGCGAAGGCGTTCGCTTGCCGAGGCATTCACTCGCCGAAGGCACGCTTCTGCGCATGCGCAAAGCACCGATAGAGCGCTTCTGAGCATGCACGCGCTGCGCGCAGATCACTTATGCGCATGCGCGAGCTGCGCAGATCGCGCCTGCGCATCCGACGCCGCGGAACCCAGATGTAAACACTTCCGTGTCCGCGGCGTTCGTAAACGGAGGTTTTTGTAAACGGAGGTAGTCGTAAACCGAGGTTCCACTGTACAGAATATCCAAGGTGGTGGACTTCCCGAGAACAGAGACCAATAAAACAGAAATCAGAAAGTAAACTTCATCTTGCCCATTCTGTGGCTTTTAAAAACGCAGGGTATGTCACTGTGATGCCACACGGGATGTAGATGACACCATCAGCACCAGCATCTTAACTCATGGGTGGAGTTGGGTTTAATACGGTGAACTGCAGATTGGGGAGGTTATACTCCCATCTTTTGCTAGACTCCGAGGTTCCTGACAAGAGGAACTTCATCTTGACTACAGGTAGGTAGCCGTGTTGGTCTGAGTCGAAGCAAAATAAAAAAATTCCTTCAGTAGCACCTTAAAGACCAACTAAGTTTATATTTTGGTATGAGCTTTCGTGTGCATGCACATCTGAAGAAGTGTGCATGCACACGAAAGCTCATACCAAAATATAAACTTAGTTGGTCTTTAAGGTGCTACTGAAGGATTTTTTTTATTTTGCTTCATCTTGACTGTTGTTGCTGCTCCTCTTTGCATTATGAAATGCAGCTTCGAGTCGTGGCAATATGCACTTCTCCTGAAAACTTTTAAATAAAAGTCTTGAAAAGAAGTACAAGAAACATCTTCATTGTGTCTGATGGTCCTACCAAAGGCTTTGTGCAAAAAAAACCAAAAAACAATGTAGAGTTGATGCAAAAAGGTTTTCTGTGGTTAGTCCTTAGGCGATCAGCAGGTGGAGCTGATGTATTACTTAACTCTTCTTCAAGGGACTGAAGATTAAATTTCTACTTTGCAAGAAGCATCCTTTGATATCAAGATGGTATCACGCTTTTGGCAGCAACCTGGTGCCCTTCAGATATTCTAGACTACAACTTCTATCACGCCCAGCCTCTGGGGCTTCTAGTAGCCATATCATTTCATCTCCCTGAAACCCAATGACAAGCTGAGCTGCCGTGCCCGAAAGAATCCCCTCATTGACAGTAGCCAAGGCTGGCATAAGGGCTCAGCATTTTGGGGCACTTAGCAAATGCTCTCACAACTTAGCAGGTGGTGAGCCTTTGGCCATTCTCACTTAAGCAATGTGTGTTGTTAGCATGTTAGAATAGAACCTGTGGCCCTGGCTTCTGTGAGAGGCAGTTTATTGTTCTTCCACCCCAGTTCCAGTGAAACATTTTCTTATGAACAAACTAAATCTGGTTCTGCTCTGTTCAAACACTAGCATTCAGTTAGCATTTAAACACAAACCTACCCAGTTTGCACCTTTTTGAAACAATGCAAAACCGAAAAGCAGCCATTCTTTGAAATTCTCACTCCTCTTAATTTTGCAATGCCGCTTTCCAGCTAAGTGACGTGTACAAGGATGAATATGCAAACTGTACTTTAAAATGTCTATATTAATGAAAATAGCATACACAAATGCATTATATTAGGGGGAATTGCTTTGCAAAAATGTGTACATTAAGAAAAATTGCATAGAAAATATGTGTATCAGGATAAATTTGTACTTAACTGTATTTTTTTCGTGTATAAGACGCCCCCATGTATAAGATGCCCCCTATTTTTAGGACTCCAATTTAATAAAATAGGGGGGAGATTGCCCCGTGTGTAAGATGACCCACAGTTTTCCACATAATTTTAAAGTAAAAAAAACCTAGTCTTGTACACAGAAAAGTATGGTAAATACTGATGAATTTTCATAAACTTTTTTTTCAATGCAAGCTGATGTGGAAATGTAGAGAACTGAACTTAAGATGGGAAAAATGAGAAACTGAAACCAAAATCGACAGATTCCCTTACCCCTACTTGTATGTGTGCAGAAAACTCCAGGGTCCATCCCTGGCATTTCTGCTTGGGACCCTGGAGAGCTGCTGCCAATCCGAGTGCACAGTACTGGGCTAGGTGAGCAAACAGTCTGACCTGGCAAAAGTTAGCTTCATACAAAAATCTGTATTGTCCCTCATAATTTTTTAGTCTTTCTCCCCTCCCAAAATATTTACATGTCTATTTTTGAGGTGTTTTCCACCTGGCAAGCTCTTGGCACTTTCTCTTTTCAAGATGCACGACTATACCTTGCGCAAAGTAATGTCTTCAGACTTGAACGAGCCGGTGGAGGTCCATCTCCCTCCAGGTCCTGTGGTCAGAAGGAGAGATAACATATTCAGGTGAGCTTTATCACCATCATTATTTTAAATGCATCGGTCCCTTTTTTGCCATGTCAACTCAAAATGATTTACAATATAAAGGGCCTAATTATATGTTACATTAGTGATGTTGTGACTGGCCACCATGTGGTGGGTTCTTAAAAGTTTCCAGCCACGCAGAGGCACATGTCTGGTTGCTTCATGAATGCAGCGCACATGGAAGGTTAAGCATTCCCTCCCCAGCCGCCCTATTTTGCCTGCCTTGCTGTGAGGTGAGGTGCAGCCAGGATGTAAGAGAAGACAAGGTTCAGGGCAGACTCTGGGAAGCGCAAAACTCTGAAGGAAGAAGCTGAAACTGAGCCCTTTTGCACAGTAATAGCAGCAGGTGCAGGCTGTTTGTTGGCCCCACCAGAGCTGCAAGATATAGCCTTTTCCCAGCAGTTTCCTACTGCGACAAAGCAGGGGAGGCTCAGGGTCTTCTGCAGTGGAGACCTCTGAATCAGAAGATGGCAGTACCACATCCTTGATTTGTGGTGGGGAGGGGACACTGGCCCCACATATTCTTCTGGTAGCAGCACCTCTGGGACTGGCCCCTGTACTCCCTTCCCTTTCAGGTCTAGAGTCCTCGCCTCTAACTTCTGGTCCCTGATAATATTGGTCAAAAGCACAGTGTACGTTTTGTTTGGAGAATCTGGATTGTCGTCCGCTTGTAAACATACTGGTTGCAATCTGGATGCCAAAGCATGCTTGAGGCCCTTGTTGTGGTTGTTGTCAGATGAAACTCCGCAGGAACATGGGGCTCTGACTCCATTTGATTACTGGTTTGAGGGAAATTGTGCTTCTTTGCACTGAGAGAAAAGGATGTTGGATTACATGGGCCTTTGGCCTGATCCAGCAATGCTCTTCTTATGTCCTCATGGCTTCATATAGCAATCGATGCAGGAGCAGACACAACGATGTAGAGCCTGCGATATTGTCATTGGTCATCTCTTTTGTTTTAGAGATTACCTGTTCAAGTGCATAGACTGTTCAGTGGTGGTTACCATCTTTGTGTTTGAAGAGCATCATATTGCAGTTCCTCTGAGGAATCAGATGGGCCAGGCCATTGCAGTCTTTGACCTCAACCTTGGAGGCCGCCAAAAGCTACCAACCTGTGAGCACAGAGACCTGGAGAAGATGCTGAGGACAATACAGTCTGCCGTTTGTGAGATCCTGAAAGAGGATTCTGGAGAGAAAGATCCATTCTTCGTCTTGGGTATTGTGCACTTTAGACAGCAGAAAAATTCTGGTAGTCCAAAAGATTCAATATATTTACACTGGTCTCCAGAGCATATTCAAAGAAAATGGGAGCAGGGACAGGAAGTCAGACAGACTTGGATATATTATTTTATTGCTGGTTGAAACTGCGGAATTAAGGTTCTTGGAATAAAACTTCCAGGTTATAGATCTACTTGAGGCTGGCACCACCAGTAACAAAATCTGCTTTAGTTAATTTCTAAAAAGAGAGGTAGGGCTACCAGAAAATTTCATTCCCTGAGACCTGGAAGCCCTATTTGCTAATTTCAGATGCATAGAGACAAGCTGTGGTTTCTTAATGGTGAGGAAAATGTACTGTGCAAATGCTTAGGACCCTATCTTTGTTTTGTTTTTTTACTTTACAACATCTTTTACCACTGAGTCCACAAACTGGAAGCACTTGGTTCCTGGAATGAACCCAAAGATTCTAGAGCTGATCAGTGGAATCAAGCCTTGAAACATGTTCTACAGTCTCAAAGCAACTGTAGAGCTGTTTTAATTTTGCATCAGGGTACTGTATCCATTGTGAGCCAACAAGTTAAAAATGGCAAGTCTGTGGACAGTGCAAGTGTGTTCTTCTTACATATGTATTCCAAGCAGAATTTAAAATAACATAAAATGATTCCAAGTTCCTCTAGGAATTGTCCCCCTTAGGTACTCAGAGCATCTATGTAGATTGGCAGTTTGCTCTAGAGATGCTTCACTTTGTTTCCCAGGGTATGGTCTGAAGTCATATAAGGCCACCATCTAAGCAGGTCTGTGCCTCTACACAGCTCAGTGTCTGCTTTGCATGCAGAAAGTCCCAGATTTAATCCCCAACAGTATCTCCAGGTAGAGAAACTCTGGACAGCTGTTGCCAGTAAGTGCAGAAAACACTGAGCTAAATATACCAATGGTCCAACTTGCTATAAAGAAGCTCCCAGTGTTTC
Source organism: Zootoca vivipara (assembly GCF_963506605.1). Lineage (NCBI taxonomy): Eukaryota > Metazoa > Chordata > Lepidosauria > Squamata > Lacertidae > Zootoca > Zootoca vivipara. The sequence goes on from NC_083290.1 coordinate 2,200,556, forward strand.
TATAGCCTTAAACGTGGGCGTAGCCAGGATTTTTGTTAGGAGGGGCAGGCGTTTTGTTGAGGGGGGCAGAGCCTATGTTAGCTATGTTTTTTTATTGATTGGGGGGCAGCTACCCCTCCCTGCCCTCTTTACTTAAAGGCTAATTATTCAAACGTTGGCTTGTCATTCCAGAGGCAGAGTATGTGGGGGACTGGAGGCGTGGGGGAGTCCTCTTCTACCGATACATGCTGCAGGAGTTACAGAATTGCATCTGGAATCTCGACCCTTTCTTGTCCTTCAGTGAAATAAGGTGCTTTGAAAAGCCACCCAACCTAGTGCATACAATACTTAAGTGTGTACTGCTGATTTTGTACCCCCAGTGGGCTGGTACGCAGGAGGTTGAGGACTGGAATTGTTGCATAGAGGTGAGAATCCTGAAAAAGCATGAAGCCCAGATTTCCCAGCCACTCTTTATGTTTTTCTTATAAACCTCCTAACATTTCTGTTACTTGCACTACAGAAAATTGATGGAGAACTTATTGAAAACATTTGCTACTTTGACCCAACTGCTCCCTATGTGGAGGTTCGACCAGAAACTCTGTACAGTTGCCTCCATGGTAAGTGTATTATATTTTACATAATGGTGGAACTGCCTGATGAGATTGACATAAGAACTCTGCTGGATGAATCAAAGGTCTATATAGTCCAACACCCTATTTCCCACACTGGGCAAAAGGACACCTATAAGATCAGGCATCCCCAAACTGCGGCCCTCCAGATGTTTTGGCCTACAACTCCCATGATCCCTAGCTAACAGGACCAGTGGTCGGGGAAGATGGGAATTGTAGTCCAAAACATCTGGCGGGCCGAAGTTTGGGGATGCCTGTATAAGATGGAAGTCTACAAACAGGTCGTGGGGATCATAGTTCTCTCCCACTGCTGTTCAGTATACGGGTGCCTTATTTCAAAAAGTGAACATCAAAAGTTGTTGAGCTCAATTTTTTTGTGATAATCAATGCTGCTGACATGGGCTGCCATATATCTGGATTTTCCCAAAAATTCCAGCATTTTCCGCCGGGATGCTGTTTACGGGTACTTATTACCAGCTATGTCCAGGAAATTCCGAACATATGGCAACCCTATGACAGTAGAGAGTACTACCATCATGACTAGTTTCCAATGGTAGTCTTATCTTCCATGAGTTTGAAAACTAAAAGTTAATGGCTGTAGTGATCACATCTTGTAGCAGTTAATTCTGTAAACTAGCTGTGCCTACCGGTAGTTGGGACAACAGAGTAGCAAACAGAACAGAAGGGAAACTCTGTGCAGGCTGCACAGAACAGAAAGGGAAACTTAAAACTTAATTCCTAGTCCACACAAAAGCCACTGTATACTGTATTCATGGCTCTCTGTATTCAAGGCTTGCTCTTTCACTGCTACAATTGAGCTGGGTATATACAGTGCACTGTATTTCCAAAGCACATTTGAAGCATATTTCCTCCCTCAAAGAATTCTGAGCATCACAGTTTACTCCTCAGGGGGTTCCAGCAACCCTTAACAATCTACAGTGCCCATAATTCTTTGAGGGGATTGGATGTGCTTCAAATGTGCTTGAAAAGTATACTTTGTATTCAGATTTCATTCTACCTTTTGTTCATACAGCTAACTTTGTTCTGAACTTCAGATGTGACTGACAACATTCACTATATTTTCCATTTAAGTACCAAAGCCATGTTTTTCTCCCAGTCTGGCTTTTCCACCTGCTGGTGGGCATACAGACTCAAGTCATGATGCAGCTGCAAATTAGGAGTGGCATAGCTTGCAAACGCTAACCACATTTAAGGAAAACTCATTTTGAGATTGCATCCCAAAATGCCGTTAGCAGCTGATTTAATGTGCAACCCTAATCCATACGAGAGCCCCAACAACTCAACAATCCACCATAATGTCCACCCCGGTAGTTGTTCATGAGAAACTCACTAAATGGGATCTAAATGTTCCTACACAAGGTTTTGTGCATGCACCAGCAAGTCCTAGGAATCATTCCTTCCCACAGGGCCCTGGAAATGAGTCAAGTGAAACATCATGGTCATGAAGCTATGGGTACACCAATGATTAATTTTATGGGGATTGGCACAAAGGGATAGCACATGACACCAGACATCTTTGCTGAATTGTGCAATGGTAGACCTGGAAGATGTAAGCCAACTAGCATGTTGCGATTTTTTAAAAAAAAAATTCAATTAGGTGCACGCAGAAAAGCTGTGTGGAAGTTTCGCTCAGCTCCATTGGAGTACCTCTACAACTGGGTGAACACCTGCCTATCATTAATAGAGCTGGCAAAGAAGCTTCAGCATCGTCAGAGCATGGCAACATCATCTACAGCTCTCATCACTCCCACCCTGTCTCGGTCGCTTAGGTCATCTCAGGTTTCGGCAAACACAAACTACACTTTTGCTGTTCCTTTAGTTTAATTTTTTTTTTGTAATTTTTTTTAAAAGAAAAGCATTTAGATAGTTTTTAAACACCCCCTTTTTATTCATAGTTGGTGCTTGTTGAGTGTGTCCATGTGCTTTTGGATGTGAAATTACACTTCTTTGTCAAGCTAGATAAGAGCCTTAAAAATGTTCAGAGGTAAATGTTCTGATGCAATAGGTGGAATAAAGTGACCTTCAGGGGCCAGGTGGATTGCTCCCAACTTCCATTTAATTCTGACAGCAGAGGGGGTGGATTAGAGGGAAGGGAAATTACAACTTGTACCTCTTTCAAGTTTACACAATTCACAAATGATTAAAAAGAGGCAGCAGGCAGAAGGAGAAAAGAGCTTCAAAATTAAATTGTGTATTTAGCAAAGCTCTTCTTTCTGAAGTGGCTTTTTAGAAGTCATTTTAAGCTTGACATGATGAAGGGACAGTTTGTGTTTCACTTGTTCCCAAGGGGAAGCACACCTACGCTCTCATTTTAAGGCAACTAAGAGCTTTTCCATTGGCTAGAGCCTGAGATGACAACACTTTTCAGTGTTCTGATGCAAGATTCCATCTTTGCAATAATTTATCTTTCAGCAGAATCTTTTTTTAATAAAATTTGGGGAAATTAAAAGTTTTCTCTCCGTTCTTTAGCTGACAAAAAAACAATGACATATCTACCTAATATTCTGTAATTTGAGATTATAGGTTGCTTTTAACGTTGCCTGATAAATTGATTACAGTGTTATTACAATTTGTGATTCCTCTGATTATCTGATGCTTGAACAACAGCAAGTGAATATCTGCAGGGGGCTGGGGTGTGTGTGTGTGACATTTCAAGCACTTTGCAATGCCGTTCCTGGGAACAGTGTCCTTAGCAAAATATTGATACCAAAAAGTCTTTGTCAGCTCAGAATTCGTTCACCAGCAATTCTGCACTAATACAAATAGCTTTTTATAATAAAAAAGAGGGTTGGAAATGTTTGCATATGTCTACATGATGCATCTTTAAAGGTTAAGTGACAGATGAGGCTATGGACTACAGTACTTGAAAGGCACAAGGAGCTGCCTTTTGCCTCTTGCTCTTTGGGGCTCCGTTGGCGACATCCCTGCCCTTCCTATTTACCGGGGAAGTTGCTGGAGGAGGGGACATGTTGATGATTTGCATTGCGGGGTCCTGGTGCGAGTTTTGCGGGGGTCAGCACCCCACAGCTGAGAGTTGAAATGGGGACAGGAGCGGGTTACTCCAGAGGGGCGGGAGTGTCAAGCTGTGCGAGCTTCATGCCCCAAGGAGGAGTCTTTGTCTTCTCCATGCGGCTGCCGGGGATGGAACCTGAGACCTTTTCAGGAAAGAAATGGAATTATAGAGCTTGTTTGGAGGGGAGGAACATAATTTTTTCGGGGGGGGGGGTAGAGGAAGAATCCCTTTTTGCTACTCATTCCTCCCCCTGGGTCAATGAGCTCTGCTTCCTAGAGAGGAAATAAGTTGTTGTTGTTTTTTTTAAAAAGGGAGAGGCACGGTTAGAGGGGAAGGGTCTCCACCCTCATTTTCGGAAGAGAAGAGGCCTGGAAAGGAGGAGGAAGAGGGCTGCTTAATTGGGAGGTTTGGGGAGGGAGAGAAGAGTGCGCTTCTCCTCCCCTTGCATCTACAAACAGGGGGGAGGGGGGTTGGGGAGTGAGAGGAAGGTAGAGAAGGGCTCCCCTCCCCAATTCCTTCTGTTGATCAGAAGAGTGGGAGAAGGGCTGATGGGGGGGGGGGGCTCCTTCCAATGTTTGCATTGCAAGATCCTTTTTGCAGGGCAGAGATGAAGCCAGCCTTGTGGGTAGGGGGAGCCGAAGACATTTGCTGCCTGAGAGGAACCAGAGAAGGGCCCAAAGCAGCCCTACTGGGCCACTGAGAAGTCACCTGGGGACAACTATCTTCTCCCCACCCAAAAAGAAAGGCGTGGTCTTAGACACAGCCTCTCCAACACTGTTTTATGGATTGCGGCACATCCACCAGCAGGCTGGACTCTGTGACTTCTGTGTTATTGGGGGGGGGAATGGGGTTTGGTTTTGACAGCTCCCCAACTCCATCCAGGTGAAAAGAACAATTCTTCGGCTACGCTACCTAAGCGCTTTCCAATTTGCTGGAGTCTAGCCTTGCAGATGCTGAATTGATCATAAAATGTGAGACCGCAGCCAAGCATTGAGGAAGCAAATCAATGGCCAGAATCATTTATTTGTTGCAACTAAGGTCTCCATCTCTTAAGGAGAGCAAAAAAGAAAATTCCCAGAACAAAGATTACATGAGTTTTTAAAAGTTCCCACAACACATTTCTCACAGTGTCATCAAAACATCACAGGTATGTCACAGAAGAGGAGTGGCGTTGGGCAGAAATCTACACGTCCTCGTCAATTACACCTTGTTTCAACATCCATCTAATGCAAGGAAAAGAAAATTCCCCCATCATTTAGCCTGGACACTGAGGTCCACTTCCGAGGGTCTTCTGGCAGTTCCCTCACATTTACAGAGTACCAGGCAGAGGGCCTTCTCAGTAGTGGCACCCTCCCTGTGGAACACATGCCCCCATCAGATGTCAAAGAGAGAAAGAATGACATAACTTTTGGAAGACCTCTGAAGGCAGCCCTGTTCAGGAGCAGGGCGGGGGTCTCTCAGACGTGGAGGCTTCACACTGAGAGATCCCCGCCTCCACTCCTGCTGGCATGCAAGTAGGAGCTGGAGCAGGCAGCTCTCAGATGCAGCTTCCGGGCTGCCTCCACCTTCCCCAACCCCAGCAACTATTCAGCCTGGCTGCCTTCATGGGGTTGCAGGGGATCTGATGCGGAGGTGGGGGCTCCCTTAAACTTCCCCCTTAATGGAAAGTGTTTGCAGCCGCAAACCCCTTAATGGAAAGTGTAACTGAGCATGCAGCTCCCCAGCTCAGTAGCCCCAATCCAGCTCCTGTTCCCGTGCAAGCAGCAACGCTGCCTAGAGGAGCAGCCTGATCCCACTCCTACTTGCCTGCAGCAGGAACAGGCTGGGGGGGTGGGGGCAACATCCCTTGGTTGGTCGCTTGTCGCCTGTCCCGCCTTCCCTCACAAGGAAAACGGAAGTGTGGCACTCAAAACCGAAGTTATGCTCAGAACAGAGCATGTTTGGCTTCCAAAAAAAGTTCCAAAACCAGAACACTCATTTCCGGGTTTGAAGTGTTCAGGTTCCAAGTAGTTTGAGAAATAAACTGTACTACTGTATTTATTTTTCCCAATTTGAACTTTATTTGAACTGGTCTCAGGAGATAGACCATTCCATCAGGTCGGAGCCAGTGTTGAAAAGGCCCTGGTTCTAGTTGAGGCTAATCTGATTTCCTTCGGGCCCGGGACCTCTAAGGTGTTACTATTTATGGACCTTAATGTCCTCTGTGGGGCATACTGGGAGAGACGGTCCCATAAGGGTCCTAGGCCGTAAAGGGCTTTAAAGGTCAAAACCAGCCCCTTAAATCTGACCCGGGAGCCAGTGCAGCTGGAAAAGCACTGGGTGAATATACTCCCATGGCAGGGACCCCGTGAGGAGCCTCACTGCAGCAGTACAACAGCAGTCAAAAAGAAAAAAAGTGAAACACACAGAAAAAATAGATAGACAGTTTAAATTGCTGTGTTGGCACTTTATGATAAATAAGTGGGTTTTGCATTGAAGTTTGGGTACTCGGTCTCTAAAAGGTTCGCCATTGCTGCCCTAGGAGCATGTCCAGTTGCAAAGGTGGAGGGAGGCTTTCCACCCTCAGTGCCCAGGGGTGGCTCCTGCTTTGGGGCAGCTGGTAGATTGGGTGGAAGTTGACCCTTAGCACTCAAAGGTTTGGGACCTGCCTGCTAAGGTCCATGGGGTCACGAAGAGTCGGACACGACTAAACAACAACAACAACCCCCGTGTGAGTCCGTTGATGAATTCTAAGTTTTCCACTGTCAATGAAGCTCTTTCCACACTCCTTGCATTTAAATGGTTTCTCTCCTGTGTGAGTCCGCTGATGAATTCTAAGCCCTCCACTCTGACTATAGCTCTTTCCACACTCCAAACATTTAAATGGTTTCTCCCCAGTGTGGGTCCGTTGATGAATTCTAAGCTCTCCACTCTGACTATAGCTCTTTCCACACTCCATACATTTAAATGGTTTCTCCCCCGTGTGAGTCCGTTGATGAATTCTAAGGTGTCCACTCTGACTGTAGCTCTTTCCACACTCCATACATTTAAATGGTTTCTCCCCAGTGTGGGTCCGTTGATGAATTCTAAGCCCTCCACTCTGACTATAGCTCTTTCCACACTCCAAACATTTAAATGGTTTCTCCCCAGTGTGGGTCCGTTGATGAATTCTAAGCTCTCCACTCTGACTGTAGCTCTTTCCACACTCCATACATTTAAATGGTTTCTCCCCCGTGTGAGTCCGCTGATGAATTCTAAGGTGTCCACTGTCAATGAAGCTCTTTCCACAGTCCTTGCATTTAAATGGTTTCTCTCCTGTGTGAGTCCGCTGATGAATTCTAAGCTCTCCACTCTGACTATAGCTCTTTCCACACTCCATACATTTAAATGGTTTCTCCCCCGTGTGAGTCCGTTGATGAATTCTAAGGTGTCCACTCTCAGTGAAGCGCTTTCCACATTCTATGCATTTAAATGGTTTCTCCCCCGTGTGAGTCCGTTGATGAATTCTAAGATTTCCACTCTGACTGTAGCTCTTTCCACACTCCATGCATTTAAATGGTTTCTCCCCAGTGTGGGTCCGTTGATGAATTCTAAGCTCTCCACTCTGACTGTAGCTCTTTCCACACTCCATACATTTAAATGGTTTCTCCCCCGTGTGAGTCCGTTGATGAATTCTAAGGTGTCCACTCTCAGTGAAGCGCTTTCCACATTCTATGCATTTAAATGGTTTCTCCCCCGTGTGAGTCCGTTGATGAATTCTAAGATTTCCACTTTTACTGAAGCTCTTTCCACACTCCATGCATTTAAATGGTTTCTCCCCAGTGTGGGTCCGTTGATGAATTCTAAGCTCTCCACTCTGACTGTAGCTCTTTCCACACTCCATACATTTAAATGGTTTCTCCCCAGTGTGGGTCCGTTGATGAATTCTAAGCTCTCCACTCTGACTGTAGCTCTTTCCACACTCCATACATTTAAATGGTTTCTCCCCTGTGTGAGTCCGTTGATGAATTCTAAGGTGTCCACTCTGACTGCAGCTCTTTCCACACTCCATACATTTAAATGGTTTCTCCCCCGTGTGAGTCTGTTGATGAATTCTAAGGTGTCCACTCTCAGTGAAGCGCTTTCCACATTCTATGCATTTAAATGGTTTCTCCCCCGTGTGAGTCCGTTGATGAATTCTAAGATTTCCACTTTTACTGAAGCTCTTTCCACACTCCATGCATTTAAATGGTTTCTCCCCAGTGTGGGTCCGTTGATGAATTCTAAGCTCTCCACTCTGACTGTAGCTCTTTCCACACTCCATACATTTAAATGGTTTCTCCCCTGTGTGAGTCCGTTGATGAATTCTAAGGTGTCCACTCTGACTGTAGCTCTTTCCACACTCCATACATTTAAATGGTTTCTCCCCCGTGTGAGTCTGTTGATGAATTCTAAGGTTTCTACTATAAGTGAAGCACTTTCCACATTCTATGCACTTAAATGGTTTCTCCCCCGTGTGAGTCTGCTGATGAATTCTAAGTTTTTCACTGTCAATGAAGCTCTTTCCACACTCCTTGCATTTAAATGGTTTCTCTCCTGTGTGAGTCCGTTGATGAATTCTAATTTTTTCACTCTGGCTGAAGCTCTTTCCACACTCCATACTTTCAAATTGTTTATCCTCTCTCTTTTCACACTCCATGTATTTATATGGTTTCATCGTTATTCCCATTGGACATGGCCCCACAGAATTCTGACTGCCTTCTCCATTGTCTTCTTTCAACCGGGGGGAGGGGGAGAAAATCCTATTTGTTTTCTAGGAAGAGAACAAAGGAATATTACACACATCAATTAGCACCTTCTCTTATTTTAACATCTCATACATTATCTCCTGTCCGCCATATGTTGCAAATTTTTAGGAAAGGCAAATGAAATAATGTTAAATAATGGTCATGCATCATCAGCCTTTCATAAACCTTAATCAACGTTAATGAAGCAGCATTATCTCAGAATACGGTTGAACTGTGGGGTTTACTTTTTATAAAAAGTGGTTTCTCGTGCTCGCTTCGGCAGCACATATACTAAAATTAGAACGATACAGAGAAGATTAGCATGGCCCCTGCGCAAGGATGACACGCAAATTCGTGAAGCGTTCCATATATATATATATTTTAAAAAAGTGGTTTCTCACAAGAAAGGGAGCTGCTCTATGTCCATGAACCTGCCCACTATTCATTAGGGTCCTAAGTTCATCATGAATTTCTTCATCCTCTGCACAATAATCCTCCAGCCCTGCTGAGTGTGGGCACATTGGATTTACAGTGTTAGGGTCTAGATACCAATCATAATCCCTGGGAAATTTCTCAAGAACCCTTAAGATCCAGTTCCACCAACTCCCAAATAACACTGAGCCCTAGAGCAGTGGTAGTGAACCTATGGCACGCGTGCTACAGTGGGCACGCGGAGCCCTCACTGCTGGCGCGCGCGCTATCGGCCCATCCATGCTGTTGTTTTTTCCATTTGAGCTCCTGCTCCTCCCCACGCTACTGCGGACATCCACTGCTTAAACCCGTAAGTTTTTTTTTGCTGGTAGCCAGCAATTGTGTTCGGCGATAGGCCTGTTTTTTAATTGGCTGCAGCAGTGGCTGTTTCTAATTGGGCATGATAGTGTTCGTTATTTGACCCTCATGATTTTCCCCCTGCACTTTTTCAGTGCTGCGTGGTAGTTCCCAGCTCCCCCCTCCAACCCAGCCTCACCCCTTTGTAGCGGCAACGTTGCGGAGGGAGGGAGGAAGATGGGGAAGACCACGCCAGGCGTTGGCAGGCAGCCTGTTGGGCTGGCTGGGGTGGGGGGCTCTCCCTCTCCTCCTGGCCGCTGCTGCTCACCCAGCCTCAGAGCTGCTCCGTCCTCCTCATCACAGGAGCCCAAGAGCGAGCGAGCCAGCTAGCTGGGGAGGCGCACCCAGCGGGGGGGGGGGGGAAGGAGGGGAGGGAGATGGTGAGAACCGCAGCAATTTTTCTGTTCTGTCTCTCCCGAAAAAAGCTCAACAACTTTGGGAACTGTGATAAATAAGTGGGTTTTGGTATGCAGTTTGGGCACTTGGTTTCCAAAAGGTTCGCCACCACTGCCCTAGAGGAACCTTCTATGCTGAGGTGAGGCACCTCTTGCCTTCCAGATGTGGTTGGACACAAAGTACCATCATCCCAAGGAAAGATGGCATATGGCCAGGGATTACCTAATGGGATGCACTTTCCCCTTCTTCCCCCTCTTCTGAAAATGCTGAATATTAGTATTTCATTTCCTCCTTCTTCCGTGATCTCCAAGATCTTCCTGATATAGTCCAACTGCACATATTCCCAATTCATCCAGCACCATTTACTTCCGGAGGCTGCTGTATTGTGTCTGGCAATGGGACAGCACCTTCCACTGCATAAGAGAATAGAGAGTTAAATCAGGCCAGGCCAAATGGCACTCAGCTCAGTCCCTTCCTTGCCCCTCTCTGCATCTGCTGCCTCAGGGGGCTGCCTCAGTCTCCCTCATGGTGGAGCAGGCCCTGAGAACAGCCTTCTCTCTGCCCTCCAAAACACAGGAAACATAACAAAGAAGACCTTGGAGTGTAACTCTGGAACACAACAACAACAACAACAACAACAACAACAACAACAACAACAACAACAACAACAACAACAACAACAACAACAACAACAACACAACTGGTTGTAAGTCACTTTGGGCTGCCCTGAGCAACAGAAAGCAACTAATAGATTCAATAAATAAATAAATAAGTTGTAGTAATAATTACACAGGCTGGGGGGAGGGAGGAACCCCACTAATTTCCATAACAATCTTCCCAATCCCTTAAATCCCACAGAATTAAGAGATCTGATATAGTGGGAATGGAGAGAAGGAGTGGGGCACAGTTATATGTCTGGGTAGGAACCCTTTCAATGCTTCTCCACAGAAACACAGGCATATGGGAAATAATAAAGTGGGCTTCCTCCCTTTCCTCTTTCCAATGGTTGGACTCAACAGGCCCCAGCGCCCAATGCAGCAGCTGATCTGGGACTTATGGCAGGGCAAGAACTGAGCTTCAAGGGAGGAGAGGGTGGGTAGATCGGGCCTCCTGTTCAGGGATCTCTCCCTGGTTGACTCGAAGCAGATTCCTGGGCAGGAGGGAGAAGTCAAGGCAGGCAGCCAAAAAGTCTCTCTCTCTTTCTCCAAGATGGCTTCGATTCATCCCCCGGGGAGGCTTCCCTTCCTCCCTCAGCCCCCTAACTTCCTCCGCCCTCCTCCCTCCGTCCCTGAGGGTCTCCTTTGCCCAGAGGCCCCCCTGGCCGGCTCACCCTTCGTGCCAATTGCTCCCAAGCGCTCCCACCTCCCCATCCAGAGGGGCCTCGCAAGAAGAGTGGGAGATGAGGGAGACAGAGTGGGGTCTCTATCCAGGCCTCTCTCGCCTCCTTTAACCCTTCCATGGACTCCCTCTCTCTGATTCTCCATTAAGGGGACCCATTAAGGCACGCCTCGGCACCCGCGCGGAACCAGGATCGCGGCGCCCCAGGGATTCCTGCCAGGGAGAACCCAGAACTCGCAGAGAAGCGCGGAACTGGGGCCTCGGTGCTCGGTTCAAGTCTCAGCCCTTCCACAGAAGGGAGGGGGGAGCACTCCCCTACTTTCCTTTCATCCCCCCCCCGCCCCAAATCCTGCCCTCCCTTCCCAGCTGCCCTGTTTGCAGATTAAGGGAGAGAAAAAGCGCATCCTTCTCTCTCTCCCCCCCCCCACCCACCCACAATATACAGTATAGATATATTTTGCACCTCTTTTTCCTCCTCCTCTACAGACCTGCTCCTCTTCCAGGAATGCGGATGGAGGCCCCTCCCCTCCAACCTTGGCTCTCCCCCCCACTCCAAATCTTCCTGCCTCTCTAGGAAGCAGAGCTCACTGACCCATGGGGAGGAATGGGTGACGTGAGTGACGCCTCCCTCGCAGAACACATAAATTCCATTCCCCGTTGCCTGTTGATTGGAAATGCCCTGTGTATCTAAAGCACGCGCAGCGTGATCCTAAGCAGGGTTGAATGCAAGAGCAAAACAAAACTCTGAAGCAAGCTTTCCCCACGCCCCTTGCCGGCAATACAGTCTTTATCATTTACACTGCCCTAGGAAAGACCTCAGTTGAACCCAGTGGGACTTATTTCAGAGTAAAGCCGGTCGCGAGGGATCGGGGCCCTCCCTGCCTCGGGCTTCAAAAGAACTTCCAGATGCCTCCCCAACCTGATCCCAGAGTTTGATGTACCCTTCTGCGGTAATGGGAAGGGATAGCCTTTAGGGTCTGGGATTAATTTTGAGGGAAAGAACAAATTAATCCCCGCCTTGAGCTATACTTCACTCAATGAGAAAGAAAGAAAGAAAGAAAGAAAGAAAGAAAGAAAGAAAGAAAGAAAGAAAGAAAGAAAGAAAGAAAGAAAGAAAGAAAGAAAGAAAGAACTAGACCAGGCATCCCCAAACTTCGGCCCTCCAGATGTTTTGGACTACAATTCCCATCATCCCTGACCACTGGTCATGTTAGCTAGGAATCATGGGAGTTGTAGGCCAAAACATCTGGAGGGCTGCAGTTTGGGGATGCCTGAACTAGACAATAAAAGGACCCGGCTAACCTTTTCTTGGGACGCGGGTGGCGCTGTGGGTTAAACCACTGAGCCTAGGGCTTGCTGATCAGAAGGTCGGCGGTTCAAATCCCTGCGGCAGGGTGAACTCCCATTGCTCGGTCCCTGCTCCTGCCAACCTAGCAGTTCGAAAGGACATCAAAGTGCAAGTAGATAAATAGGTACCGCTCCAGCGGGAAGGTAAGCGGCATTTCCATGTGCTGCTCTGGTTTGCCAGAAGCAGCTTAGTCATTCTGGCCACATGACCTGGAAGCTGTACGCCGGCTCCCTCGGCCAATAAGGCGAGATGAGCGCTGCAACCCCAGAGTCGGTCACGACTGGACCTGATGGTCAGGGGTCCCTTTACCTTTAACCTTTTATTGTATCAGGAGCGAAATTGACCATATGCTTAAAATGAGGACGTGAATGGCAGAGTGTGTGTGTGTGGGGGGGGGGAATGCATCACTTCCCTGCCTCCCCCCAGACGGCTGACACTGATGTATCTGCATTAGGGTTAATGCCCCCCCCAGCCCTTATTAATTGACTCCGTGTTTGGCTAAAGTCTGTAGGCTAATCTTCGTCTCCGCCACACCTTTAAAAACAGGTTGCCTTTTTCAATTAAGAGCTGCCTTCAGCCCCACAGTCAATTCTCCTAATGACAACACATTATATTTTCACTGTTCTCCCACCCACCCACCCACCCACCCACTACAGATTAAATGCAGAATATTGCATTGCATCTACCTGTATTGCACAGTGATGGTCATTTAACCGACCTGATCAGATCTGGTGTTGAGGGTGAGGTGCGGGGGAATTGGGCGAGAGAATGATTATGATTTTTTAAAAACAACTTTTCTTCCGCTCTTAGCTGCTGCCGGCAGCTTTGTAGGGCTGGAGGACGGCTCCTCCGGCGGGAAAGAGACGGAGGCTCCGGGCGCGGCGCTGCTTCAGCACGGCGGACGAGGGCAGTGAGCTGATGCCGGGAGGCACTGCGTCCAGCCTCCGCCTCTTCCCAGCACCCTCCAGAACTTGGCACGAACTTGGCCCCCTGTTGCCCCACGCCACTTGCCTCTATGGGCAAGACGGCCCTGAAGGGAAAATACCTGGATGTACATTTTCAAAATATAAGATAAAAAACAAATAAAAAAACCTACATATACGGTAGTAACAGTGTTTTGTGTTGTGTAGCTCCTATGATGTAAGTCATGGGCCCCTCCTGCTAGCCTGCTTCCTAAAATAACACAGGTTTGCTCATTTCTATATACAGTGGTGCCTTGACTTACAAAGGCGATCCGTTCCGCGGCGCTTTCCGTAAGTCGAGGTCTTCGGTTGTCTAAGCCAGTGTTTCTCAACCTTTTTTGGGCCACGGCACACTTGTTCTATGGAAAAAAATCCCGCAGCACACCAACTCTGTGCCGCCCTATATTTAGTTTAGTTTGGAGGCGGACCCACCAGGCGCAGAGCCTGCGGAGCGAGTGGGGACACGTTAGACGGCATGCACAGACCCCAGGCGGGCAGACACGGGCACGCAGCTGCCACCGCCTCCCTCCCAGCCGCCCCAGGTAGCCGCCGCCGCTCTGGCCTGGCGAAGGGAAGCCCTGCGCAGCCTTCCCCGCCTGCCTCCTCCTCCCCAGCAAGATAATTTAGGAAAAGAAAATGTACTTAGCACATTTAATTTACATATTTGCAAAGAGTATGTCACAGATTTTAAAAATTCTGAGTTACCTGTTTGGCGGAGGCTCTCCGCTCCCACTGCTCCCTCCCTCCCTCCTTTCCCGGCCATGTTTCCTCGTTAGCGAGTGGAGCGCTGAATGCCTGCGTGCAAGGGGAGAGCAGCGCTCTGGAGTTTGGCACCAGCAGCAGGCAAGCGAATCTTTCTCGCCGCCCCGGGAACGCGGGGATGGACCGCCTGCACGCTTCTGCCTGTCCCCCGGGCTGAGACTGTGCAGAAGAAGCTCCCCCATTCCAGTGTTTGGCGCCCGCGTCGTGACCCATCCGGCTTCCTCCGCCAATAGGCAGCGCTGACCCGCCGGAAAGGAATCCGGTCAGCGACGTGAGAATGCAAATCGCCCTTCTCGTCGCGGAACACCAGCCAGCGTCCCGCGCCACAGTAGTGTGCCGCGGAACACCGGTTGAGAAACTCTGGTCTAAGCACCCGTTCTGCGCATGCGCGAAGCGTGATTTTGTGCTTCTGCGCAGGCGCGGACAGCACACGCGGCGAAAAGACTTCCGCGGTTGTCGACTTCGTAAGTTGAAACCTTCGGAAGCAGAGGCATTACCATGTAGCATCTATTCAACACAAAAAAAAACCCAATGACAATTGGTTGTTGACAAAGGACAGCTGGACCTATAAAGGGCCCTATTACCTTCAGTAGCTTAGGGCCTCATCAAACCTAAATCCGGCCCTGGGCTTCTGTCACGGTGTCCCTTTGCACCAGAAGCGGTTTAGTCCTGCTGGCCACATGGCCCAGAAAGCTGTCTGTGGAGAAACGCCGGCTCCCTCAGCCTGAAAATGAGATGAACGCCACAACGCCATAGTCGCCTTTGACTGGACTTAACTGTCCAGGGGTCCTTTACCTTTTACCAGAAAAGGTAAAAGAAAAAAAAGTAGCCTTTACCAGAAAAAAAATACAGTATTAATGAAGAGAACCAGAAGCAGTAGTAATAACCATTTTTTAGAAAGCTGGGGGAAATATTGATCAAGAGCATGGGCATAGCCAAGAGGGGCAGAGGGGGGGCAGATGCCCCCACTAGATCAAGTAAAACAGGAAATACTTAACTAACGGACCAATTCCGTCAGTTCTACCCCCCCCAATAAAAGTCCTGCCCCCCACAACAAAAATCCCAGCTCTGTGACATTGCCCATGACCAAGAGACTCTGAAGCAGGGCCAGATTCAGGTTTGATGAGGCACTAAACCACTGAAGGGAATGGGGGCCCTTAATATGTCCAGCTGTCCTTGGTCAACAACAAATTGTCACTGTTTTTTTGTGTTGAATAGATGCTATATATATATATATATATATATATATATATATATATATATATATATATATATATATATATGGTAATTTATGGACAGGGCCGGCTCATCATAGACCCCCGGTGGTGCAGGGCACCATGGCGCCGGCCCGCCAGGAGGGCGCCGCGAGCTGCGCCCGCCCGCTGGCCGGCCGGTCCACCGCGCTGGGAAACGGGGCGGGAGCGCGCCAGAGAGATCGCGCTGTGTCTGCCCACCCGCCGCGCAGCAGCGCCCACCCGCCCACTGCATTGGGAAACGGGGCGGAAGGGCGCCGGAGAGATCTGGCGCACCATGGCGACAGGGGCGCTTAAGACAGCGCTGTTTATGGACCTAATAGGTATCTAAAGCCATTTGCACATAACAAATAGGGCAGGCACCCCCAAACTCCGGCACTTCAGATTTTTGGACTACAATTCCCATCTTCCCCGACTACTGGTCCTGTTAGCTAGGGATCATGGGAGTTGTAGGCCAAAACATCTGGAGGGCCGCAGTTTGGGGATACCTGAAATAGGAGCTTACACAACACTTGCTGTATGTAGGTTTTATTTTATTTTATTATCTTATATTTTGTTTTCCCCTTTACATTTTTTTGGGGGCCCCCCAAGAAAGCGGGGCCCTTAACTATAGCTCCTTTAGCTTATACAGTACAGTAAATCCAGCACTGCTCTGAGGTGGTAATATTAAGAATGAATAAGCCAGGGGGGATTATACTGCTAAAGAGACCCCGAAGCGGTAATAATAACAATAATTGCGGGAATTGAGTGAGCGTGTGGGAATAAACATTGGCGAAGAGAATCTGAGGCGGCGTCGAATCCGCAGTTGCCAGGCGAGAAGCTGAGGCGAGAAAAAGAGGCGGGAAACGGCAACGGCAACGGCGGCCCTCCGCCCCTCCCTCGCCCCGCCCTCGCGCCGCGTCGCCAAGATGGCGGCTCCGAGCAAGCAGTGAGTTGTTGGGGGGGGAGGGGAGGCGAGAGCGCCGCGGAGCTGAGGGGGAACCCGGACGACGGGGGTTGTGGGGTGGTGGAGGAGAGGGAGCCGAAAGGAAGGAGCCGCGAGGTCGGGGTGGGAATTGGGGCCGCGTTGAGGAGAAACGGAGCCGGAAGAGGGGAAACCCCCGGCCGGCCTGGGTCCGTGTGCTGACAAGGCGAAAGAGGGGGCCGTTTTATTTCCCGAGGAGGGGGCACCACCTGCCGGGAAGGAGGCCAAGGCGGCAGTGAGGTCGGGGCTGAGGGGAGGCATGAGGAGGAGGAGGAGGAGGAAAGTAGGGCCGGAAGATGGGGCTGAGGTCATTTCGGGGAGGCCGCGAGAGAGGAGGGGGCCTGAGGCGATTTTTCGGGGAGGGCGAGGCGGGTCTGATCCAGAGACTTGGAGGTGAAGTGGGGATTTGGGGGGAACGAAGAGGAACACGGCTCCCCTCCCAATTATTTCTCATTATTTATTGCATTTCCGTTGCACTTTTCCCTCCCAAGGTGGTGAACATTAATTAATCCCCCTGTGAGGTAGGTTAGGCTGAGCAGCAATGGCCTGGGGGGGGGGGATTCAAACTCGTCGCTCCCAAGTGTTGGCCTGATCCTGTAACCCAGCCTTTCTCGGCCCCAGATGACCTTGCACTACAGCTCCCATCATCCCCGGCCGCTAGTCATGCTGGGAGTTGTAGTCCAACAACATGGAGGGACCCAAGGTGGAGAAAGGCTGCTCTGACCACTACGCCGCACTGTGTGTGATTTCCTCCCTGCCTCCAAGACTCAACCCTACAGGAGCATGGGTTGCACTGTGTTATTTATATATTGCATTTATATCCCACCTTTCTCTCCCACCTCAAGGTGGTGTACGTGATTCTACCTGCCTCCCCATTTAAATCCCAACAACAACCCTGTGAGGCAGGTTAGGCTGAAGGACAGTGACTGGCCAAAGGTCACCCAGCGAGCTGCTTTGGTGGTGGAGATTTGACTGTGTCTTCCCCTAGGCCTAGTCTTGACACTTTTAACTTAGGCTTTCCCCCACCTGGTGCCCTCCAGCCCCAGCATTGTACTGGGGTGATGGGTTGGGCTGATGGGAGTTAGAGTCCGAAAAAATCTACACTCTGCCGTGTGTCAAGTTCGGGAATGTGACTTTAACCCAGGGGGGCCAGCAACCTTTTTCAGCCGTGGGCCGGTCCACCGTCCCTCAGACCTTGTGGGGGTCTGGACTATATTTTGAAAAAATAAATAAATGAACAAACTTCTATGCCCCAGAAATAACCCAGAGTTGCATTTTAAATAAAAGCACACATTCTACTCATGTAAAAATACGCTGATTCCGAGGGCCGGATTGAGAAGGCGAATGGGCTGCATCCGGCCCCCGGGCCTTAGGTTGCCTACCCCTGCTTTAACCACTATGTCACACTGTTACTAGTTGGGAAAAAGAAGCTGCCTTCTCCATTAATGGCAATTCTTAAAAGTATTGACACAACTTTATTATTTTTTATGCAAGCACTTAAACTGCAGTTGGCAGGCACTGTTTTAAAAGAAGCAGCTTTCTTTCTCTAACACGGAGGAGATGATGCCTCTTTGCTACAGACTTTGCTACAGCTGAAAAATACATTACTAAGACTACTTTACATATATTCAATATTCATTTTTCTTTCCACAGATATGGACTTATATTTCCCAAGAAAGCACAGCAGAAAACCTTTGTCAAACATGCAGTGTTTATGGATGACTCAGATGACGAGGTTAGTTTTTTTGTGTGTGCTTTGTTTCCTTTATTATTTATTAAGTCCAAGATATACACGGAGGCTTCCAATGCTGTTTTCAAAAATTCCAGTTAAAACTAAATTTTAATTTATTTAAACCCGATAAAATACAGGTTCAAAACCACTGTAGCAGTAGATCCATAAATCAGCCTAGTATTCTACCAAGCATCTTGGGAGTAATGCCATTTGAACTCAGTTGTGACCTACTTTTGGGTAGACCTGCATAGCTATATGCTGTTGAACAGCCTAGCCAGCCCACTGAATTCTTTCTGAATCAAGAAGGATTTATCTACCTCCTTAAAGGCCTTTTAAAAAGTTGGCTATTCAGGTGTCTCTTGGGATGGAGTTCCATAAAGACAAATTACAAGTAGAGAGAAGGTGCCACTCCTTGCTTCTGTCAGAGGAATCTGAGAAAGCATTTGGCAAGAAGTCTCATCTGACAGTGTCATCCAAGTATACATGGGATATGGGCCTACCTTAAATAACCCCCCTGTAGTATAAATTGTTTTTTCCACTAGAGGGTGCTGCATGCCATAGAACCATCATTTAAGTATTTGTTTCTATTATTCTTTGTGAGAGAATTATTTGCAAGCAGTGTGGAAGGACTATGTAGTCTATAAAGAGGCTTAATACTCATAGATGAAGGATCGGTATTGCTGCTTTCAGGATGCTTCACAAACCGGGTTCTTATCAATATGTTAAATATACTTTGATCTTAGCAGCAGGAATAGTAATTTAAATTCAATGGAAAACAGCAGCCCCACTGTACACTTGGTATCACTCACTCTGGAATACATCTATAATTGAGAACATTACACATAGAATCATAGAATTGTAAGTTGGAATGGACCCCCGAGGGTCATCTAGTCCAACCCCCTGCGATACAGGAATCCTGCATACAGGCATCCCTGAGTGGGTTTGAACCACCAACCTTCTGGCTAACAGCCAGATGCACTGTCCCATTATGCCACCCTTTGTATAATTGGAGGTTTCAACAGGGACTAGAACATCCAGGCACTTTTTATATGATTTGGCAGTCTTTATGGCATATACAGCAGAGCCATCATTTTCAAAACAAACTTTGCCACAAGCCTGGCAAATCTGGAATGATACTTGATAATCAGATAACAATGATAGTTTTTACTTAGGCGTTGTTATTTAACCCTTGTGCAACTGTGCTCATTCTGTGTGCCAATTTTATTAATTTTATAGTTTAGTTTTTCATCTTTTAAGTTTTATCTGTTAGACTGTATTAAATACATTATACAATAAAAAACTTTACAAAAAGATGTTAAAGATACAGGTGCCATAATTTAAACTTTTGATTGGTTTATAGCAATTAACATTATAATACTGTACATAAGAAGTCAATTAGTGCTGTATATATAAAAAACCTGTTACTGGATTTGTTTTGTTTTGTCACATTTAGGTGTGACATAAAAGAACCTTAGAGCAGGACTGTAACTCAACAATGGAGCACATGTGTTGCTTGCAGAAGGTCTCGGGTTCAATCTCCAGGATTTTGAATAGGATCTGGGAAAGACCTGTGTCTAAAACTCTGGAGAGTTGCTGCTCGTCAGTGTCAGCAGTATTGAGCTAGATGGACCAATGATCTAATCCAGGTTGAAGCAACTCCCTATAGAAACAAAACCCAGGGCATAGCTATAAGGATGGGATGTTCTCTGATCTCTATGGCTGTTCTGAATTGTTGGCCCAAGGGAGGGCTCATGAGAGTAGGTGGATGCAGGAATACCAAAGAAAGATGTCAAAAGCAGCAGAATGGCCAATTCTAGTGCTTTATTAAAGAAGGCATAGACTTACAGCAAAGTAGCCTGCCAGTTCATCTAGGCTTAGCGGACGCAGGACAGACCCCGCAACAAGGATAGATAGATAATATTTATTGTCATTGTCCCATACAGAACAGCAAAATTGAAAAGGAGATGGCTTGTTTGCACCCAAGCAAACATGCATATCTTCTTTATACTAATAAATATAATAAATACATAAAATAAAATATACACAGAGCAGCATACTTCATTTCACCTAACTAGATGAAGGTAAAGGGTAAAGGGGCCCCTGACCATCAGGTCCAGTCGTGTCCGACTCTGGGGTTGCGGCGCTCAGCTTCCGGGTCATGTGGCCAGCATGACAAAGCTGCTTCCGGCGAACCAGAGCAGCGCACGGAAACACCGTTTACCTTCCCGCCGAAGCGGTCCCTATTTATCTACTTGCACTTTGATGTGCTTTCGAACTGCTAGGTGGGCAGGAGCTGGGACCGAACAACGGGAGCTCACCCCGTTGCAGGGATTCGAACTGCCGACCTTCTGATCAGCAAGCCCTAGACTCTGTGGTTTAACCCACAGCGCCACCTGGGTGAAGGCATAGGTGGCAAATTCCCAAATCTTACAGATAGTTCCCCTTTCTGGGCTTAGCCCAGCATCCCAAGCCCACAGATAAGGATAGCATCAAAGCAAGCAAATTTGCTTATATCAAAGCAAGTGAGCTCATTGCTAAAACAACTATCAATTGTGGGGTTATATTGACTACCAAGATGGTGTTTTTAGCAAAGCTTCTGGAACAGTTCACCTTTGGTTCAACACAATGGGTAAAAGGAAACAAGCTGTTTCTTTGGGACCCTCAGGGGTACCCCAGACATTTCCTCTGCATTTTCATTTTCATTTAAAAATAAATGAAGTCACTAACCCTTTTAATGATGCCGATCTGAAGAAAAATCATCAAGCAATATTCTTAGTTGCAAAACTTTATAACATTAAGCCCAGTAGACGAATTGTTTAGACAAGTTTTCTTGTTGACATTCAGTGCCCTCCCAGAGTATCCTTAGGTCCCCGACTTTCGCCCTGTACACTCTATTTCTGCTCTTGCCCACGCCTGATTTTCTCTTAACTAATGAGAAATAGGCAATGATTTACTAACTTCTAGTCTAATGTACTATTTAAAGAGAAGACAAATATGCATCATCACTGGTTTTAATGGGTGGTTGACAATTGGCTTTTCACACACAACCTCCCCCCCCCCTCGATTATGATTTTTTTCCAAACAGATTCTCTCATCTTCAAATAGAGTGTACAGAGGAGGATGATAGCCTCTTTATATTGTCCCTTTGATCTGGCATGGCGGGTGATTGGGGGAGGGAAGCATCTTACAGAACTCCCCATGTTATTTCACAGCCCACAAAGTAGGTAATAAATCCAGCGACTGCCTTTATCACCAACCAAAAAATAAGATCATTTTTAAAAAACAAAATTACTTTATTAGTTTAGTAATAATTTTAGGCCTTTCCGAGATAAGGAGCTGCGTTTGGGAGGGGTTTCATTTCCTGGCTGCTTCCATATCAGCAAAAACTATGCCTTGCGTGTCTGAAGATGGTGTATTTATAACTGAACTCTAATAAAGTCCATTCCAGCAAACCTGCACACCTGACTTGGCCATGGTGATCATATATTAGATAGAAAACTTCTGTTGTGTTAAAAAAAATGTTACTATGCATATTTCATTAAGATTTTCTTTGCTGTATTAAAAGGTGGTTTAATCTTTCTCCTATAATTTCCAAGTTACACAGCAAAGTGAATGTGTATGAGCATGCATGGAGAACAGGACTGGTTTTAGGACCAATGCTGTATTAGGCTTAAAGGAGGTAAAATAATATTCTGGGTTTGAAAAATTATTTATTTGGTGCCATCAACATGTCTGTTGCTTTCTGTAAACTCCATGGAGTTTTCTTTTACAATCCAGGAGTGTATGAATTATTAGAAAGATATATTTACATAGTACAAGAGGGCAGATACCTGTCGCAAGGAGCTTCCAGACTAAAATTTGACACAGAGGAAACAAAAGAGTAATGGGAAGGAAATGTAGGCAGGGGGTACTTAGAGAGATGGAAAAAGTGAGCGCTGAGGAAAGTTTCAATGGAAGTTAGAGACAGGACATCACTCAGGTGGTCACAGAGGCAGTTCCAATCTTAATGTGCAGCAAGAGGTAAATGTTGAAGAAGCAGAAGGCCTTTAGCCAGCTGAAGTTGGTGAAAAGTGGGGTTTTGTAGAACTCTGGAGCAGGGCACCCCTCCTCTCTGCAGCCTCAGTGGCACAAGGCAATGGGTGTCAGGAGTCTGTTGCTTCAAACCCTGTTTAGTCAAACAAGAAAAGGCAGTACAGTGTCCCGTTTGCAGTTTTATAGTTCTACAAGTTAAAAGGAGCTAATTGGATGCTATCATTCACAAAGAATGCTGTGAACATTTTGTGACAAACCTTGTACTTCGGATGCTAAATATATTGTTAACTAGTATAAAAGCAATATGTGGAGTTTCACCCACCCACTTAAGACAGAGTTTAACTCTTAGAAAAGAAAAGAAAAGAGATCAAGAGTTATTAAAGCCTGCTGCTCTGTGTAGCTTTAATGGAAGAGAGGTCAGCATATCCAGTATTTCTGTGAACCTTCATTTCCTTCACTCTAATCCAGAAGCCAACACACACCTTGATGTGTTGCCAATCTGTTTCATGTGACAGTTGAATCCAAAATGGTCTGTTTGGTCCAGCCACTCTGACTGAGACTACAATGATAAGTGATACAGTATATAAATAGTTGAAATACTTTTTAAAAATGTGCAGTCTTCCTTACCTCAGGAGCAGAACAACCCTATAATATCTTCTTTATCTGATCCACAAGATAATGAGGGAGTGATGCTCTTCATCCATTCTAGCTGTTTTATAGGCAGGGGTAAGAGAGCTTGTGAAGCTGTTGGAGCACTTTATAAATCTTATTTTAAAAGGGTACTCTGTGTCAAGAAGAAAAAAGCAGTTTGGCAGCCTAAGAGAAGGCTGTACCAGATGTAGCAAAAGCATGAAAGAAGGATTGAAATAGAAGAGGAATAATGAACATGGATAGAATAAAGTAAAAATTTAAAAGATTTGCAATACAGTATGGGGAACGAAGTCTGCAGTTCTTGTTGTGTTTCTGTTCTTTTCCCTTTAGGGAGCAACACATTTCCTGGTGTTTTTAGTGCAGGGTTAAGAGAGTTTTCCCTTTCAGAAAATACGATATTATAAGTTCAAGCTTTGTGTCTCCAAAGAATACCATGATTGGGGGCAAACAGAAATCCCATGCCAGATTGCTGACTTCGTAAGGTTCTTTAATAAACGACCTGTTGATAAGTAGAAATAATACAAAAGAACAGGAAGTTCCCATCTATCAATCCTCTCAGCACAACAGGAAATTGTCACCCATAAAGCTCTGGAAGAGGTGTTTGTGCTGGCGCTGTTTTCCTTAAACTTCTTGGCGCACTGTCCAAACAAATGACAGGTGGACCGCTTTAGAATTTTATGTACTGAAATTGAGGCCTCTATATTACTTTTATTGTTTGCATAATCTCCAGACACTAGTACACTTAACTGCCTACAGGGGAAAACTATTGTGAATTTTAAATATTTTGATGGAGAGAAATGACTTAATGCATGAAGAATAGACCAATTTCATGAAAATGTTGGACAAAATATGTCAGTCATGTTTAGTTGAAATATAATTAGCTAAGTCACTCAGGTTGATGATAAATTTCCTGAGCTACTTAATGCATGAATAGAGTGTTTTTTATTTTCGTATCCCTCTTCTTTCCAAAATGCTGGTAGGGTCCTTTGGAGACCTTTCCTCATGATCAGCTTTGCCACATAGATTATCCTCCGGATACATTGCCAACCTTCCTTCGGAGCCAGTAAGCAATGTTTCTTAATCAGTCATGGATAGGGCAATCAGCGTCTTCCAAAGGTCGGTTGATCTAGGCTTCCTGTGTAGCGCTCTTGATACATTCTCCAGCTGAGCTAGTCCCAAACCTGTTTCTTCATGATAAAAGGATGACATATAGACTGACCGTGGCTGGGTTTATTAATGCAGCTATGGCCTGTCCTGAGGGTAAGGGCGAGCCAAGTGGTAGAGCATGTACTTGGTATGCAGAAGGTCTCGGGTTCAATCCCTGACATCTCCAGTTAGAAAAGAACCAGGTAGCAGGTGATAGGAAAGGTCTCCGCCTCTGCCCATCAGAGTAGACAATTGGTCCAGACTTGTATGGAGTTTTCCACAAGAAACATTAAAAAAATGTAGTCTCCACCTGCAGTCTAGGCCTGTGATAATAACTCTTTTACCAGCTCGTTTGGGTCTGATTTATACTTGCCAATGAAGGAGGTGATGGAAGGCGGCAGAGTGGACCATATCACTTCAGGCTGCACCTGTAAAATGCATACAGTATGACAGGTATGAGACGCAAAACCTGGTTGTAGAAATGAAAACACTATATAAATAAAATTCCGTAGAGTAGTTTCATTTCCACAACCAGATTTTCTGTCTCATACCTGTCAAATTGTGTGTATTTTACAGGGTTCCCCCCTACAAACACCAATAGAGGGAATAAAATATTCTGTTAATACTGTCTTTTTTACAACTAGGAACCATGTCTGTTTGTGCGGTTAAGTATAGGAATATTAGAACTTTGAGCATGTGACAGTGTTGTCTCCAACTTTTCAGTGTTCTTCCTTTCTGCTTCACCCTGCTTTTCTTTCCCCAAAACAAATTACGTAGCAAAACTTTTCAGAGTGCCAGACCCTTCTAATCACTGCATCCAGCAAGTGTTACAAGTCAGGCTAGCTTCCTGATGAGGTGATTGCCTGTGTGAGGGGCCATTAAGAGAACAAAACATTAAGTGGCTTGGTGTGAGATGGCAAATGAGTGGGGCCCTTCCCTCAATAGGTTTTCTCCTTGCCCCGCCCCCTTTTCCTCATGAAAACTCATTCTTTACCACTGAATTGGAACAAATGTTCATGTGTGGAAACCCCAATAAATGTTTGCTCCAATTCAGTTGTAAAGGGTGTGTTTTTTCTGGGGAAAAGTGGTGGGACAAGCAGAAGTGTGGACAAACACCAAAGGTCTATCTAGTCTAGTATTCTCCCTCCAGCAGCAGCCTGCCAGGTGCCATTGCGGGGTTCAGAAGTGAAAGCTCTCCTCTTCTTTTACAACACTTGGTATTTGGTTCTAGGTGCCTTCTTACAGGGGCATACAATGGGTTCTTCCTTGTAGCTACTCCTATCATAGAATCGTAAAGCTGGAAAGGACTCCAAGGATCATTTAGTTAGTGCAACCCCCTGTAATGTGAAGCTTCAGGTGAGCAGTCCTGGATTCAGCACCACAGTACATTGGCATAAAGGAGTTGTTCAGACATTTGCTTGGTACTTCAAGGAGGTAGGAAAGCAGCATACATGAGTGCAGTTTGAAACCTAGAGAACCTTTATTGTTGATAGTTCAGTTCTGTGTCAGAAACAAGAAAAATGGCATATGGCACTTCTGCAAGAGCAAATTAATATTCAAGTCAGTTTGAATTTGCTGTGTGTCATGGTGAGTCAGCTTTCTTCATCCCACTTGGACATCAATGTATAAGAATAAAATAAAAAATTACCTGCTGCTTGTTTTCCATTTGCTTTTTTTTAGTATTATGAAGTGCTGGTGACAAAAGTTCTTCCACTTGTAAGAAAAGCTGATGTTCAGTATGAGTCATGGCAGGATTGGAAAACTACGATAGCTGCCAAAATGTTAAAAAAGATATTTTTCATGTTCCCTGTCACCTGGTGGAGGGAAAGGAATATTTGATTGCTAACGCTCTACTGTATAAACAAGTGGTCTTTGTAGTTACATCTGTTCAGCAAACACAGGGAGTTGCAGATCTATGTAGAATTAGGAAATGTGAAGAAGAGATCTGGTGTGCTTCATTTTATTGGGAATAAGGAAACTGCATTTTGAACTAAGTTAGCAGGGCTGTTTCCATTGCTGTTCTTAATACACTGCTTTCTAGTGTGATGTTCTTTCCCCCGCATAACGTGCTTTGGAGGTGGGGTGGGTGTGTGGTATCCTACTTACAAAATAACCACTTTGTGATTACTGAATTGCTCTTTACATCTTCAGAGCAGGCTTAGATAACTGAGTTAGAGATGTTGGGTGCTAGCTGAGCTCTGACAACAGCCCAACACATCCCCATAGAGTTGGAGCCCTATTTGGTGCCTACCGCACAATTGCGCTCATTTCACATGCTAGCAAGGTTATGCTTAAAATTCTACAAGGCAGGCTTAGGCAGTATGTGGACCGAGAACTCCCAGAAGTGCAAGCTGGATTTTGAAGGGGCAGAGGAACCAGAGACCAAATAGCAAACATGCGCTGGATTATGGAGAAAGCTAGAGAGTTCCAGAAAAAAGTCTACTTCTGCTTCATTGACTATGCAAAAGCCTTTGACTGTGTCGACCACAGCAAACTATGGCAAGTTCTTAAAGAAATAGGAGTGCCTGATCACCTCATCTGTCTCCTGAGAAATCTCTATGTGGGACAAGAAGCTACAGTTAGAACTGGATATGGAACAACTGATTGGTTCAAAATTGGGAAAGGAGTACAAGGTTGTATATTGTCTCCCTGCTTATTTAACTTATATGCAGAATTCATCATGCGAAAGGCTTGACTAGATGAATCCCAAGCCGGAATTAAGATTGCTGGAAGAAATACCAACAACCTCAGATATGCAGATGACACAATCTTGATGGCAGAAAGTGAGGAGGAATTAAAGAATCTTTTAATGAGGGTGAAAGAGGAGAGCGCAAAATATGGTCTGAAGCTCAACATCAAAGAAACCAAGATCATGGCCACTGGTCCCATCACCTGGCAAATAGAAGGGGAAGAAATGGAGGCAGTGAAATATTTTACTTTCTTGGGCTCCTTGATCACTGCAGATGGTGATAGCAGTCACAAAATTAAAATACGCCTGCTTCTTGGGAGAAAAGCAATGACAAACCTAGACAGCATCTTAAAAAGCAGAGACATCACCTTGCCGACAAAGGTCCATATAGTTAAAGCTATGGTTTTCCCAGTAGTGATGTATGGAAGTGAGAGCTGGACCATAAAGAAGGCTGATCGCCGAAGAATTGATGCTTTTGAATTATGGTGCTGGAGGAGACTCTTGAGAGTCCCATGGACTGCAAGAAGATCAAACCTATCCATTCTGAAGGAAATCAGCCCTGAGTGCTCCCTGGAAGGACAGATCGTGAAGCTGAGGCTCCAATACTTTGGCCACCTCATGAGAAGAGAAGAACCCTTGGAAAAGACCCTGATGTTGGGAAAGATTGAGGGCACTAGGAGAAGGGGACGACAGAGGACAATATGGTTGGACAGTGTTCTCGAAGCTACGAACATGAGTTTGACCAAACTGCGGGAGGCAGTGGAAGACAGGAGTGCCTGGCATGCTATGGTCCATGGGGTCACGAAGAGTCGGACACGACTAAACAACTAAACAACAACAACAACATGGTGCCCACAGCATTTGCCACAATCCACTTGAAGGGCCCAGCCTGTGTCTTGCCCTGCCTTACATTGCCTTGCCTTTCTGCTGTTGCCTCTCAGCAAGAGCAACATCTTCTCCAGCTGCAGCTCAGATCTGGCCCAGGTCTATGGCACCAACTCTCACAGCCAGCCCCGATCCCAAGCTTACAGGCTGAGCGTCTCAATTTCTAATGTAGTAATGTACCTGCATCATAAGCTGTAATATAGTACGATGCTTAACAAAGGGAAAAACAAGTTTGAACATACAGTAAATATTTTACTAAAACAGTATAAGGTAGCTTTCTGTGTTCCTAATCCTAAGAGTGCCTGGACCAACCTAGCCAGATGGGTGGGGTATAAATACAGTGGTACCTCTGTTGTCGAACGTAAGCTGTTCCCAAAGACCGTTCGACAACCGAAGCGCAAAGGGCAGTTGGCGAAGTCAATTGAGAAAACAATAAAACGCAGCAGAAGCTTTTCAACGTCTGAAAAACATTCAAAACGGAAACAATTACTTTGGGGTTTTCGGCGTTCAGAAACCGAAATGTTCGGCTTCCGAGACGCTTGAAAACCGAGGTACCACTGTGATAAAATTGTTATTATAACCATGTTTATTCTTAAGTCCCACCGCCTTTATTGGGACTTAATATGTCATCAGTGTGCAGATTGCTATGTTGACCACATAGCTCTTCTCAATACAGTACTTTATGGACAAAGAAAATGATATTAGTTGGCATTTCAGTTGTTGGAAATTTCTTTTCTATGGATGCAGATGATAGTGTTTCTCTACTGATGGCCTTCCATATTTATTTGCTTTTAAACTGTTTTGAAAGTGTAGCAAACTTGTACTGGCCTTCAACATGGTCATATTAATACTGGAAGTCAGTCTCTCTGGGGACATTCTCCCAGAAAAGTGTGTTTAGGACTGCAACCTTATTTATTTATTAAACTATTGTGGGCTATACAAAACAAAAATATTTTTTCTTCACAGTCTTCTGTGGGTGAGAGCCTTCAACGAGAAGCCTTGAAAAAGCAAGCAATGAAACAAGTAAGTTGGCAATTTGTGTACACACACACATCTTACTCCTTGGTTTCTGGTCTCCCTACACAAATATATATATGGTGGTGGTTATACTGATATCAATGTATATGGCAATTTGCCCTGTAAATCAGATCACTCTTGTCTCCTCCACAAATCTGCTTGGTAGAAAGCACTCCCCCCCCCCTGCAGCCTCCCAATAGGCTGGCAGACCGCAGAGGAGCGTGTTCTACAGCCTGTATTGAATTGCAGTCTAACTTCTTAGCCAACAGTAGTAAAGAAAAGAAATCCAGACCAGCAACTTTGGTAGGCTTATTTACCTGGCTGTCTTACACCAGTGCAAATGTTTAGAAATAGGAAAAATGGTTTTCCTATAGGGCTGTCAACCAGTATATTTCACCAAGTTTTGGCAGCAAGTGTTAAAAAAAATAGAGTGGCAACTGTTCTTCTTTTCTTAAGTGTTTTTTTAAAGAATTATATTAGTGTAATGTATAAATGAATTATTGGATTATTTTATGTGATTCATCCTCATAATTGTACACACCAGCCCTGTCCTCTTGGCGCTAGATTTTGGAACTACAACACTTTCCTTATTAACAATGACATAATTTATATCAAAGCTTGAGTTTTTAGTTTCCATGACTTTGTTAGCGTAATAAACAGTTCCGCTTTTATACAACTCTGTTTTTCTTGGGTTTATTTTGGCTACGTCTAAGTTGTTACAGAAAAACAACCCTGCTGCAAGCCTTGGAGCAGGTTGCCGTATATCTACTCATAGTTTACAATGCACCATTAAACGTGGAGACTAATTTAGCATCCACACTGTAAAAACCACCAGGAGAAGCAAATTCCTTCTCTGACATCAAATATAGGACTCCTTGACTGACTACTTGTATAACTTTTGTTTCAGAATGAAAGTCTTAATACTATGAGAAAACAAAAGGAACTTGTCCACTGTTTAGATTTCTACCACACTTGGCTAAATTGTGATGGAAAGAAAAGACATGGAGCCAATATTTTTTTTCTGTAATAGAAATACTGGCATTTGGGTTACACAAACACAGAAGGTGGTTTTGCAGATTATGATGAGTATGAGAGATAACATCTCTGTGGTTTGCACCTAGTGAAAACATGCATCACCCCTTGGTTTCCTGTAGCGAAGGGAAGGCTTACTCCAGGGGTCAGCAACCTTTTTCAGCCGTGGGCTGTGGGCTGGTCCAGCGTCCCTCAGACCATGTGGTGGGCCGAACTATAGGGGGGGGGAAGAAATGAATGAATTCCTATGCCCCACAAATAACCCAGAGATGGATTTTAAATAAAAGCACACATTCTACTCATGTAAAAACACCAGGCAGGCCCCACAAATAACCCAGAGATGCATTTTAAATAAAAGGACACATTCTACTCATGTAAAAACATGCTGATTCCCGGACTGTCCACAAGCCGGATTGAAAAGGCGATTGGGCCGCATCCGACCCACAGCCCTTAGGTTGCCTACCCATGGCTTACTCAGTTGCTCCCTGGGGCTTCAGGGCAAGGTGGTAGAGTTAACTTAGACTCACACTTGAGTTTGCTACTGGGAAGAGGGGAATGTTATAGACCTTGTCTGTGTGTGCATAAAAATGAACACATACTTCTGTGTTGTAACCATATAATCAATCACAGTGTTTCTTTGGCCAGGGAGACCAAGTGGGTTACAATGACCATGAAGATTGTTCTCATTTTGGTCATGCACTAGTGTGAGCAGGAGCGACAAACCATGATCTCTGGGTTAGCATTATGTTCAACCCGCAGATTGTGGTTTGTTGATAGGAAAGAACAAACCATGGTGTAACATTGTGGTTTTTTTAGAGTGAAACAAACTGTGATCCTTGGATGTAACTAAGCCAGGCAAGAGTGTTTGTTACTGTTGCTATCTAGAGGAGAGGAACAAAGTGGGAACTTCTGTGTTTTTTGGTAAACCATAGTTTGCCATGATGGGCCAACACTACCATTGAAGCAGCTTTCTACAGTATTTCAGGAGCTGTCTGTCTGTCTGTCTGTCTGTCTTTCTCTGTCTTTTGTTTTTTTCTGGCCCAAAGTTAGAGAGCACATCCTCAACACAGGTGATGTGCTGCATTTCCAGTCAGAGAAACACAGGGCCACACAATGGGGCTGTTATTTTAGCTTTAAGGTTAGGACAAACTTCTAAAATGGAGCAGTGAGCGGTGAATAAGCAGCACAGGTCTTTGGAAGCAGAAGCTTGGTAGCAAGGAGAAGACTTCTCTTGTATAACCATCTGGAAGGCTACACTAGCGCCTTAAATGTTTTAAATAAAATTCTCTTGTTTGTAGCGTCTGTCTTAACTGAGATAATTATAGATAACACATTGCTGGACTAGCTTCCTGGAAGACTCTAATGAAAATACCATAACCTTTCTTTCCTTCCTTTTAAAGACCAAGCTTGAGATCCAGAGGGCACTGGCAGAAGACTCCACAGTGTATGAATATGACAATATTTACGACGACATACAGCAAAAGAAGGCAGAAAGTCATGCCAGCGCACTTGCAGGGAAAGGGGAAAAAAAGGTCCATACCTGGAAATGAGAATGATGTCTGTCTTTGCCTCTCTACACTGGGGATGTTTGGGGCAGTGAAGACCTCCATCTGTGGGTGGGAAGAAGCCAAGAGGGATGTGGAGCCACTGAGGGAAAGGGAAAGACCTTGTCCAGAGTGAATCAAAGGTTTGCACTTCATGCACATGGAAAATTCAGGAGGGGGATCTGCTGGTGCTGCTATTTATCATTCAAGTGACACTTTTTTATTCTTACAAACTGCATCACCTCTTTCAAGTTTACCTTCAAAAATGTAGAACTGAGGGCTCAGGGAGAATTATCTTTTGCAAGTCTCTGCAGTCAGATTTCAGCCCAAGTCTCACAGATACACTAGATTTAGACTTGGATCACACTGTCCCTTTCCTGCACATTTTTATTGGACATCACCTTCATCTCTCAGGATCACAGGTCCACAGATGTGCTTCCCGGCTCTCCCTCACCCTTCTCCAGAGCCTGGGGAACTCTCCCAGAGCCAGTGCTGACTTTGGAAAAACACTATATTTCCATATGTCCTCTTCATGTTCTGGAGAATGGCAGGGAATCTTCCTCATGGATGAGGCTCGGTTTGACTGGGAGAAGTCCCCCAGCTTTAAACTAGGGTTTAAGTGTAGCATCACAAGTAGGATTGGTGGCAAGCACAGATTTCACCTGGCTACTGATACCAGGCAGATTTTGTGGGCCTCTGCTCAATATGCCTTGGTATTGATGGCAGCTCAGAGGGGCAGCAATAGCTTCTGTAAAATGTATCCCAAAATATTCTCAGCATCTTCGATTTATTTGTCACAGGTAATCTCAGTCATCTTCCATTTCTTCATTGCTGTTTGTCTTTGCAGCCCAAGTACATCCAAAATATTCTCAAGGCAGCCGAGCTAAGGAAGAAGGAGCAGGAAAAGAGAATGGAGAAGAAGATTCAGAAAGAACGTGAACTGGAAGGAGGCGTGTTTGATGACAAAGAAGCCTTTGTAACATCGGCCTACAAGAAGAAACTGCAAGAAAGAGCTGAGGAGGAGGAAAGAGAGAAGAGGGAGGCAGCAATTGAGGGTGAGGAAGATGACCAGGGTGCTGATAGATTGCTCTCATGGGTGCCAGAAACTAGATTGTCAAGTCTCTGAACTCACAGTAGCCTAAATGACCTTTAAGCAGGAATCATCTGGCAGATTTGGTTGTGTTCCTTTACACATTGTCTACTTGAGGAGGTGTGAAGATGGGAACTCTTTTTTGTTCCCGGCCCTGTTCCTTTGGCTTGGGATAATGTGTGACTTGTGAAGTAAGCTGGGGGGGAGAGAGACATTTGTATGGCAATCTCCCCTCTTCAAAGCAAACACTTAGCCACTGTACAGCACTATCACAATATCATTTTCACAGCACAAGAAGTGTGTGTGGTTTTTAAGAATTGCCATATTGGGTTTCTTTTTTGGATTGCATGTAGAGCACGTCAAAGTGCAAGTATATAAATAGGTATCACTACAGTGGGAAGGTAAACGGCGTTTCTGTGTGCTGCTCTGGTTCACCAAAAGCGGCTTTGTCATGCTGGCCACATGACCTGGAAGCTGTACGCAGGCTCCCTTGGTCAATAACGCGAGATAAGCGCCGCAACCCCAGAGTCGGTCACGACTGGACCTACTGGTCAGGGGTCCCTTTACCTTTTATGCATACCAGTGATCAGCAGTTGGATTATTCTGAAATGCCCCCTTCGTGTCACTTTGAAGAGGGAACCACAGCTGCTTATACTCCCTAGTGCTCAAGAGATGGGAGATGGGTGGCACTTGATGAGACCTTCAAACTCCATCCCTGCCACATCCCCAGTTTTAGCCACATCATTCTCTCCTCAATAACTCTCTAAAAACAGTAGCTAAGGGGGCTGTTCCCCACCATCACTGCCCCTATAATCTGAGTACTGTGTACAACCCCTGCTTTGTTCCAGATATCCCAGGCAATGTGGGCAATTGCAATGAAGCTTTTCCCCCCAGCTGCTCTATTGATAAATAATAATAATTCCTAATTTTATGTCCTCCTCCCCTTTTTTTAGCATGTCTGGATGTGACCAAGCAGAAGGATCTCAGTGGCTTTTACAGGCACCTGCTAAACCAGGCAGTGGGGGAAGAGGAGATGCCCAAATGCAGCCTTCGGGAGGCCAGGTAAGGTTGAAATGCAGAAAAATCAGCTTCTCCGGCAGTCGCAGTTTTAGCATCTCCTTGATGCCTTTGAGCTTAATGGAGCCAGAATTTGGTCCCAGTTAGCAATCCTCAGCTAAGAATGGCGAGTTTCATACTAACTAGAGTGTGAAGGGACTGAACTTTTGCTCCACTCTTGGGTGGGATGGCAGTTGGAGGTCAAGTGGGTGCCTCCTCTCTCTCTGGATGAATGAGGAAAGGTTTCCTTACAGATGATGCGATGTGGCTATAGTGGGGAGTAGGCTGGCTTATTGGCATCAAGCCAAGACATCTGTGACCTGCAAGGTGATCCTTCAATAAAAACATATGGAGGGGAATTAAACTACTGTTCTCTTTAACCAGGGTGGCAATGTGGCTTTGGGATGTTACCAGGGAGACGTGGAAGGCTGTCTCCTACCTGTTTTTCTACACATTTTTAATTGCATGATGCTATACTTATTCCCATTTGCATCTGTTTTTATTGTTCATTTGGTGCTCTCTTTTAGTTTTTAAATGTTTCATATTTGCTCTGTGCATCATTGTGGTTGCCTTTTCTTTCTTTTTTTACGAAAAAAGAAATTAACGTGTTTTTTAAACAAAGGGAGAAGTTTGTTCAGACATAGGCAGAGTCCGTAATACATTCTAGAAGAAAACCAGCTATAAAATGCTGGCACCTTAGCATGTTTCTTAATGTCTCCTGGCCAACAGTCTCTCTGTGTGTGCATGTGTCCTTTTCCAACAGCAGTGCCACTAGTTGCTTTCAGATCTCAGGCTGGCATTACCTTCCCTTAGCCAAAGTGCACTCTTAATTTGAAAGGCAGGTTCAAAATCATCACCACCATTATTATTTGCATTTATTCAACACTTGCTACATAAATTGTCTTAAAGTGACTTAGAATTACATAAGCTTTTACCCAGTTGATGTACTGTATATGTGGCAGACTTTGGCTTTTCTGGGTGAAGAATTTGGATTGCTTGGACAGGTACGGTAATTTTAGTGAAATAAACAGTGTGGGTTATATCCTTAAATGTTAGCTTCCTTATTAACTACCCAAGACTGAAACATTGTAACTTCCCTGGCCCTATCAGTTTGATAGCTATAATTATACTTTCAGATGTTACCACCTTGTTTTGTCTTGTGCTAATCTTTGCAGAAGAAGAATATCTCTTGAATGCATATATGGAAACATGATAAGGCTGTACTGATCAGCAAAATATGAATGTCTCAGTGTTACAGATGCTGTCACTGGGGCATTTGGAGTATATCTGTCACTAAAGACTATGTCATCTCATTTTCCCTCTACGAAGGACTATTTTGCAATAGTGTAGTCATCCTTTATAAGGAAGTAGTATTCTCCTTTTCTGGTAAATGGAAAATCTTGCAGCTCTTGTTTCATTAATGCTAGTAAATGCTCACAGTGTATTTGTGCTAATTTGGAGAAAATCCAAAATTCAAGTCATATTTATGGGCGTTAAAGTGCTTGCAAGTCAGAGCATACAACATGGTTTGATTAATCATTGGGTCCGAACCCTACTCCAGTATGTGATGAGACAACGTGATGTGAACAAAACAAGTTCAGATATAGATGATAGGAAAAATAGGTGATGATAAATACTGCCTGAAAGCGTGTGCCTGTTATGCCTCATGGCTTTGCCAACCATTCGTTGCAGATGGTAGCAGTGATGACTGTTACATGTTCTGCCCATCACTTCCAGTAGGCAAAATGAGTGCACACCAGAGTGAGTTTTGTCTGATTCCACCTGCAGTCTGTAGTGAGGGACAGCCATATTAATATGAATCCCTCCAACTAGGAATGCTGTTGGTACCTTGTTTAACACAAATCAGGAGTTGAACATTTGATACACACATTCTGGTTGAGAGATGAATATTTAGCCATGCATGCCACATGTTTCAATTATGCATTGCTAGTTTCAAATAGCAGCCAGCCAGTTTTTTTGGAACCACCCAAACACGGCATTAATGACCAGTACCATTTATTGTCCCCAGAGCCTGGTGTTCAGAGGTGGTATACTCTCTAGGATCATGGAGTTTCTGTTTATTGTTGTGAAATAAATGTGGTAAACTTGCAGTTTTCTACAAATTCCTGACAACATAAAAACATGTTTTTCTTAGAAACGTGGGTGTATGCTTTGGAGGATGATATGATGCTAGGTTGTTCTGAGTTGGTAGGGAGTGAATTTTATTTTGTGTCTTAAAAAAAATTGTAGGATAAAGGAAGAAGAACCCAGTGGGAATTCCTGTGACTCCAAACAAATAAGCAAAAACCTGGATGAGAGGACAAGTTCCCCCATTCCTCTAAAGGCAGAAGATAACCCAGATGCAGACAGTGACTTGGAAATGGGTACTAGCGATGAGGAGAACAGTGCTAAAGCACACACAAACAGCGGAACTGGCAATAAAAGGGAGAGTAGGCAAGGCCACTCTGACCGTAGTGGGGAGAGTTCCAGGCATCACAGGAGCCGAAGGGACTCAGGGTCATCCAGCGAGGAGAGAAGTTGCCATCAGAAGGTGCCTTCAAGTCATCCAGAGAAAGAGGAGGGTGGGGGCAGGAAGGAAAGAAGTGGGCAGCACAGGGAAAAGGAACGTGAGAGAAGACACAAACACCATGAAAAAGAGGAACACTCTAGACCCGAGAACCATCATAGGATACGGGAAGAACAGGATGAGAGGCAGAGGAGAAAAGACAGGAAAGAGAGGGATGATTATGATAGAGATCTGAAGGCATGGAGAGACAGAGAGGAAATGTATTCTGAGTGGGAACAGCAAGAGAAAGACCGGCACAAAGACCGGCACAGGGATAGGGAGAGGGACAAAGGGCCACGGGAACACAAAGAGGAGAAGCAGCAGCAGCAAGAAAGGAAAAGTGGTAGCCCTGGGCCCTTGGCAAAAGATTGTCATTGGGTTCCAGAAAGTGATGGCAGGGGAGAAAACCCACTCAACTCTGAGAGATCGTTAGAATTGAAGCACAGGACTTCAGGGGTGGGAGCAGAGGAAGCAGAGAAACCTCCAGAGAGCCAGAGCAAATTTGCGAAGCGGAGTAACGAGGAGACAGTGGTGTCAGCAAGAGACCGCTACCTGGCTCGGCAGATGGCCCGTGTGGGCACCAAGTCTTACATAGAAAAAGAAGAGGATTAGGTTTCATTTCAGGAGGAGCCTATCAGGAAGGTGACACGTGCTTACCGCTGGTGGGAATACCAAGGCAGGAGGGAATTGTGCACTGGGACTGAAGTAGCTTCAGGCCATTCATTTCAAGAGGATTTTAAAAAAGGGTATCCTTTTCTGCAGGAGAAATGGATAGAGAGGTATGACTTGGACGCAGAGTGCATAGCTTGATATGGGTCTGTTCACACTGATGATCTGCACCTCAGTACCCGCTTATGCTCTGTGTCTTTTCAATGCAGTGAGCTCCAGCCTGTGGTTAATAGCCTCACAGAGGTTTCCTTTAGATCATGAGCGGGGAGCCTGTGGCTCTCCAGATATTGATGGACTACAGCTCCCATCACCCTTGGTCCTGTTGGCTGCTGGGGATGGGAGCCCAACAACATTTGGAGGGCCACAGGGTCCTCATCCCTGCTCTAGAGCCTGCTGACCAGCCACAGGTACTAGGGGAAGATAAGTGTGAAAACCAAACTTAATGAGGAATACAAAGAAGCCCAGAAGCAAAAATTATTATTTGTATTGTTTTGTTTTTTAAAAAAACACCACCACCACCGTTTAGTTCCACAGTGAACTTAAATGTGGGGAGTTTTTGTTTGGAGTTTTTTTAATTCTTCTGTGCAGAAACATTGAAATAAAATGAAAGATGTGAATCTTACGCTGTCCTTGACTCTGTTTTGTGTTTGTGTTACTTCTTAGTCACACCCTTCAAGCATGATAAAGTGAAAGAGAGTCAGCAGTGCCAGTCATATGCTTGGCAGGGGAAGTTCCTCTCACACAGGCTGTTGTGTGAAGGCTCTCTGGATCAGGCCCTGTGTGTGACAAGACGCCAAGGTTTTATAAAGCTGTCATAAAAGACACTCCTACCTTTAGCTTGGCAAAGTGAGAACTTTGGCAGAGGGAATGTTTTCATAATATATTTTCAACAAAACCCTTGGAAGCACTCGTACTTCTTACCTCACCCCCCGGTAACCTCCTCTTCTAACAGTGATGCATCAGCAACAAATTATTTTGGAAGTTTGAAGTTAAAAAAAGAAGAAGAAAAATTCAGATCACTATTGTTGCTTTTACTATGCTGCTTACGACTGAGAAATCAGTTTTTGGGATTAATAACTCCCTCAGTTGCTATGGCCCTACAGTGCAGGTTTGAGGGCTTTTGGGGTATTGTGTGCTGTTGTTTACCTTGCTGAATTACCATAAGTCTTAATTTTTTGCAAACCTTTTGTTTTGAAGCATCTTGTGTTTTTTATCCTGTGTCCTGGGAAGCCACCGGGAAGTTAGTTTGTATCTTGCTGTTGTTATGGAGACCATAGTGATGGGTCTTTGCCAACTCCAGAAATAGAGATGTGTTTTGCGAGTGTGTTTTCTCTCCCCCCCCCTTCCCCTCTTCTGAGTTTTTAAGGAGGGAAACAACAAGGACTGTGTCACTGATAACGTCACAGGATTGTCTTTCTGTTTAGATTTCGGCAAACACCAGTTCTTATTTGTGCTTGGTACGTCTTATGCACTAATGAGCTTTTTCTACCTCTAGGGTTCTTACTTGGTGCATTTTTTAAATAAACTTTAAAAGAGGCAAACCATCTTACAAATGTAGTGAGTTTGCTAAAATAAGGTCCAATGCAGTAGTGTTTTCCTGCCTTCCAGCGTAATTTATAGACTGATCTTTATGCATTTTATGTGTTGTGAGCCACTTTTTTTATAACTTATGAAAGGGTAGATGATGGTGATTTAATGTGTTTATATTGTGCATTTCTTCCAAGTTGGGATTCAAGGCGGCTTACAACATTTAAAAAGCATTGTTTTAAAATACAAAGTAATAAAAACAAACTGGTTAAAAACAATAGTTGAAATACAATAACACACATTTAGAACCAGCTTTAAAATATCAGTTTTCCTGATAGACCAGTTATCAACATCATCTGCACCTAGCTTTCAAAGGTCTGTCTAAACAGGAAGGTCTTAAGGGAGCCAGTCAAACCTCTCTTGGGAGAGAATTCCACAATACGGAGGAGCCACAGAAAAGACTATGTAACTCCACTAGGAGGAAAGGTTACAACATTTGGGGCTTTTTAATTAAGAAAAAAGGTGAGTAAGTGGTGATGGTGGACATGACAGAGGTGTATAAAAAAATTATGTGTGGTGTGGAGAAAGTGGATAGAAGTTTTCCTCCCCCTTTCATAATACTAGAACCTAGTAATGCAGGGATGGGCAATATGTGACACTATAGATACTGTTGGACTTGATTCCCATCAGCCCATACCAGCAAGGACAAAGGAAAGAGATGATAGGAATTGTAGTCCAGAAACACATGAAGGGCCACAAGTTCCCTATTCCTGATCTACATCAACTCACTCATTTTGATGAAGATGTTTTCCTGCCAGAAATATTTTAATTTTAATAAATTGCTTCCCACCAGACAGAGGGGGGATACAACTGTCATTTTATTATGCTATTAAATTTATTACAGTAACAGTTTACATCGCAAGGCACATACTGATGACATACAATCCAGCTTGGGACATTCAATATAACCAAAGCAGCAGCAGCATAAATTAATACAGGTGCATTTATATACAAGTTAAGAGAGGAATGCTTTAGTTTTGTAAAATAAAACTCCAGTTTTAATTTCTCCATACAAAAAGGTAAACATGGTCCCAATTCACACAGTTGCCTAAATAAGTGCCCAAGCCAACCTCTTGCGCAGGTCCCACTTGTTTTAATGTGGCCTGTGCAGCAGAAACACTTGGTGGGTTACTTCCATGTACCAGAAATTGATTTAATACTGTTTTCTTTGGAACAATTAATGACTCCGTGGGTAGGTGTGTTCAGAACAGCAGCATCTGTCAAAAGGCCTAATAAATTGTAATCTCAGCACTGTGTATGTTTAGTCTTCCAGCTAGTTACACCTGTTGTTTTTGCAACAGCAGTAAACATACACGTTTAGTGTCTCTGCCAGCTTTCTAAAATCGAAGTTCAGCACTCATAAAAGAGGCTTTCAAAAGTGAGAGCCTCATTTGTCACTGCCATCCATGTCTCCTGATGCAGAGCTGCAGTGGAGCACAGCTCCTATAGAGTGGTTGCATATAATGAACAGCTCTGTGCCCACTCAATTAAAAACAAATAAAACCCAGTTAAGACACTTCTTAAGAAGTAGTCCTCTATGTGTGGCTACACTAGGCTATGGGAATATTTGCTCCCTGAATGCATTAGCCTGCTATAACAAGCATCTAGCGCGATAGGTAAAAAGATACACCTGTATGGTGGCAAAAATGCATTCCTGTACACTTGCACCTGGAGTGATGGGTGGGTGAACAGCTGGGGGAGCAACACAGGTGGTGAACCCCAGCATATATTTGAACACCAATGTAGCGTGGCAAGGTGACGAATTAACAGTCTTCTGAAATGTCTTGCAGCAGGTGGCAGTGAGCAGAACACTCCACCCCACAGTCAGCACTGGGTGGCTTCACCACCTCAGCTGAGATTGAGCCCCTTCTTAGGACCAGGTACAGAATTAGCAGGGTCATGTGGTGCAGCTGTTGCAGGTCTGTACCACTTCGGTGTGGGTTTCATGTCTGAAGGCTCCTCCGTTTATAAGCACACATCGTGTGAAGCACATAATCCCTGCATATAGATAGCTTATCAGATAAAAGGGTCTTCTGATATGCTATTTTTTTGGAGATAACTATTGCCCCCCCCCCCCAAATCTTTACAGGTAGATACACTTTCCTTCCCTCCCTCTGCAGCAAGTCTAGCAGAACTCCAGAAGACGTGCAGTTCTATACAAGCTCAACACTTGCAAGGGGGGGGGGGGTCAGTAACGTCTCTCTCCCAGGTGTTGAGCAGAGGCCCCATTCAAACCATGAAACTTTGTCTGCATATTAATTTGGCAAAATGCATTGGGTTGGGCTGGGTGAGTTCCCATATTTCTTCAGCTAGGTTGAAAACGGTGAGGTCCCTAGAAGCATATACAACAGGTTCTATTACAGGGGATCACATTGAGAGTGATAACAGTTGTGTCGGCACAGACAGATGGGTTCTAAATATAATCCTAAATCGCGACAGTTGTCCTGACAAGAGGCTTGACTAAACCATGCATGCATTCAGATGGCCCCTTGCCCCACCCACCATGGATGGAGTAACGGATACTCATTCACACTTGAGCGCATCCTCATGTTTCCAAAACAAAAAAAAACCAGTGCAGTGAATTGAAACTCATAAGAGAGCCTGGTGCTAAGGAGTGCAGCCAGTCTTTAGTTTTCAGACGATTGGCGGTCCTAATCTTTTGTCACCACACTTCTGCCTCTTGTCAAAAAAACAATTTTCAGTGGAAATTCAGTTATTTGGGAAGGAGCTTCAAAGCAACAAGAGAGTCAAGGAGCTAGTGATGCCCCCTCCCCACACACACCTCCCACTAACAGCTGTTTAGGCAGCATTCATACAGATGTCACCAAAGGGAATCTCTGTGGCTGTTTCTGGAGTAATGCTTTTTAGAATACGCTGTGGAGGAAGGAGAAAAGAAACAGAATGTTAGGGACATAGCAGGAAACTGGCTTCAGGTGGGACAAGAGCATATCCAAGGAGCAAAGGGTGCCACCGGCGGAGGCTGGTCCACTTGGGCAAGTAGGGCATTGCCCCACCAACCTCGGTCTGTTCTCAGCCTGCCTTCTTAAAACCAGTCCAGGGGATGCAGCTGCCTGATAGCTTCCTCATCCTCCTCAGTCTCAGTGTTGCCCCTTGATAGAACTCAGTAGGGAGGAGGGGTACGGGGACAAAACAAGAGTTAGTTGCCTCTGCATGCCATTGGCTCTGGATGCACCTACTGCTGGGTTCCCTGCCTTCCAGTCCCAGTGGACACCAGCCACCACTAAGGGCACAAGAACAGGAATTTACAGAGCAAATGGCTCCAGGTGACTGATGCCGTGAGCCAGATTTTTTTCTATACTGTATTGCCCCCTGTATCCAAGATCAACCATATTTTTTCTAGGCTGTTTTGGCTGTTTTACCCACAACTAAGTTTTCTTCTCAGAGTTAACACATTGAAAATAATGGACCAAAGTTAGTCATGCCCATTAATTTCAAGGAGTCTTTTCTTGAGTATGACTTGCATAGGATACAATTCCTGTGTTTACCATATGATAGATGTTCAGAGACATAACAGGAGATGTTAGAATATCCCACCAGGCAGGGCAAGAACTAAAAGATGACGTCGGAAAATGCCCAGACGAAACACTGAGTTTGCCATGAATGTTTATTCGATGCCAGCTGTGCTGAGAAGAGTTACTCCTTCCACCCAATCCACAGGCAAGGCCACATTGCTCAGTGCAGTCCTCCCACCCGCTTTCAGTTTA
This sequence comes from Zootoca vivipara, assembly GCF_963506605.1. NCBI lineage: Eukaryota > Metazoa > Chordata > Lepidosauria > Squamata > Lacertidae > Zootoca > Zootoca vivipara. The sequence goes on from NC_083290.1 coordinate 2,242,215, forward strand.
TAATCAAGCAGGGACAATGTGCCCTACTCTACATCTCTTATCTTTAAAACTCACTAACTGTAAGGAAACAATTTTTTAAAAGAAAAGATGAAGTGGTAGAGCAGCCTTCATTGGCTTGGTACCCTCTACCTGTTGTCAGACTGCAGTTCCCATCATCCCTGACCACCAGCTGTCTTGGCTGGGTCTCATAGGAACAATAACATCTGGGGGGCAGCAGGTTGGTGAAGACTGAGATATAGAGTTGGATCTAGAGCAGAGCTTTCCAAACTCTGTTGTGACACGTTAGTGTGTTGGCTGCGGTGTGTAGCACAAATGTTCCATGTGCTCCTCCTGGGGCTGGAAAGGGGTTTGTTTTAACCAATGGTTTGCTAGTAAAACTGAATTATTGTGTCACAAATTGATGCATGTCTGAAAAGTGTGTCCCCAACATGAAAAGTTTGGAAAGCTCTGATATAGAGGGTTCACCCCAAGGACTTAGCCTTAGCTATGGAGGAGTGGATACTGGACTAGATGAGCCATTGGTCCGATCCAAAAGTCAGGCTCTTCTTATGGTCACCTACCTCTTTAAGTGTTCCCGGAGTGGTTGCCAAGCGATAAACCATGTAGGTGGGAATGCAAATGAAGGACGAGGTCCCGATACAGTAGCCCAACACCACAGTCCAGTAAGGATAAGTATAGTTGAAGAGGCGGAGTTCTGGGGGACTCGACATGAAGCTGCAAATGATAAACTGGAGAAAAGCCAAACATTTAACTCACAGGAAATGGGGCTCAGGCAGAGGGAGGCATCCCTACAAAGAGACAGCAGGTTGGGAGCTCCATTGAGATGTCACCAATGGGTCTCAGCAATAAAACTTGCTAGCACAGTTGTAAAGCTAAGCAGGGTCTGGTATGGTTTCAGATTGGATTGGGGACTTCCCTGGAGGCGCAGGTTGCAGCCACAGCTAAGGTGTCATTTTTCCATCTCCGCCATATCAAGCAGTTGATACGCCCTGATCCCCTCTCGCCCTGATCTGGCCACAGTGATCCATGCTACGGTCACCTCTAGGCTTGATTATTGTAACTCGCTCTACACGGGGCTGCCCTTGAAGCTGACCCAGAAACTCCAGCAGGTGCAGAATGCCGCGGCGAGGCTCCTTACGGGGTCCTGGCCGCAGGATCACATTCATCCAGTGCTTTACCAGCTGCACTGGCTCCCGGTGGAGTACAGGATCAGGTTTAAGGTGCTGGTTTTGACCTTTAAAGCCTTATGCGGCTTGGGACCCTTGTACCTACGGGACCACCTCTCCTGGTATGCCCCGCGGAGGACCTTAAGGTCCACAAACAACAATATTCTGGAGATCCTGAGCCATAAGGTGGCTAGATTGGCCTCTACTAGGGCCAGGGCCTTTTCAGTATTGGCCCCAACTTGGTGGAACGCTCTTTCACAGGAGACCAGGGCCCTGTGGGATTTGTCATCTTTCCGCAGGGCCTGCAAGACAGAGCTGTTCCGCCTGGCCTTTGGGCTGGACTTAGTCTGACCCCTGTGTTTTCCTCCCTCATGGCTTGGATTGATGGACTACTTAAAATGAGGCTGCATTTTAAATTTTAATATTGTATTTTAATCTGTATTTTAATTAATTGCTTTTTATGTTTTATTGTAATTTTATTGGTGTTAGCCGCCCTGAGCCCGGTTTTGACTGGGGAGGGCGGGGTATAAATAAAAATTTATTATTATTATTATTATTATTATTATTATTATTATTATTATATGTTGATATTCATGCACTGCAGTGGGTTGAACTAGATGACCCTTGTGGGTGCTTCTAATTCTATGATTCTGATTAGGGCTGCTGGATCTGGCTGTGGGGGCACAAGCCCCACTGGAAGAAGCAAGAGGCATGCAAATGTGACCATTTTACCCACTGTTGCTTATATGCAATATTTGGGGATAAAAAAGTGTATTGCAAATCAGAGCTGTATGTCAAAGAAGCAGAGGGGAGATGGGAAGAATGGGCTTCCTTTCAAGGGTTAAGAGAATAGGTATAGATCAGGCTGGCCTCCCTGCATTATTTTATTTTGAAATATTTATATTCCTCTTTTCTGGATAATGCCCATCCAAAGTGGCTTACAATAATACAAGATTTTTTTAGCCACTTTTTGCCATCAATTTTTGCCACTAAACCTCTCCTTTCTTGCCGGCTGCTGAGTGCTGACTTCACTGGAAAGGCTGGCTGACTCTATTTAGGAACGGGATTAAGCCTTCATTTAATAGTGCCAGAAATAGTTCTGCCAGAGGCAGGGGCTCCTACTTACGCCCTTTAATTTTAATCTTATTTTTTTGCAAAGGATGCCATCTACTTTTGTTAAAGTTTATCTAGGTGTCTCCTGAAGGTGTGAGTTAGTTTTTATGGTCCTCCAACTCACCCCCATTCCCACTTTGTATTAGATTTTTAAAAATGCATTTGTTCAGAGAAATTAGTTCTCTCTCTTAAAAAAAACTACTTAAAATAATTGCACAATTAGTGCTTTAATGTAATTTCCTGAAACTAGTTAATGACCCGAAAGAGCAATAGTCCAGAGAACAATAGGGAACAGTCAGGACACGACTACTACACGTAGGGCCAGCCCTACTATTAGTTAGAAGGAGGTGGATGCCTTGGTCAGCTGATTTTGAGCTATGAACAGGCAGCAAATTGAATCATAGAATTATTGAACTGTAGAGTTAGAAGGGACCACAACGGTCATCTAGTCCAACCCCCTGCGGTGCGGGAATCTTTTTACCCAATATGGGGCACAAACTGATGACCCTTAGATGAAGAGTCTATTGCTCAACCGACTGAGCTATCCCACGAGCTATTCCCACTTACTGTGGTATTTTTACTGCTAAGGACAGGAAGCAGCGCTTGTAGATAGTAATGCCTCAGGTGCCAAAATAACTTGACTGGCCTTGGGCACCATGCACCTTGACTTGGAAGTGGGCAGTGGAGGGGCATAGGTGCCATTTGCTGCTTTATCTTAAGTAGCAACATGTTTTGAGCAGGCTCTGCCCGAACAAGTGAAGGAACAGATATCATATAGCAAACCTGTACCAGAGGCAGTTACTTTGCCAAGTCAGCGGTAGGGTCAGAGAGAAGTGCCATAAAGTCAGTGGTAGAGCATCTGCTTTGCATCCAAAAGGTTCCAGGTTCAATCTCCAGTGGCATCTCCAGGTAGGGCTGGGAATGTCCTCTGCCTTAAACCCTGGAAGGCCACTGCCAGTCCGTGTAGGCAGTACTAAGCTAGATGGCCCAGTGGTGTGACTCAGTGTAAGGCTGTGTCCATAGAGGCTGTTGTGCAGGACAGGGGTCTCTTTAATATTTTACTTTTATGATGCAAACACACTGTGGAGAAACTTCTTATTACATGTTGGGCTGGACAGACGGACTCACCAGGAGGAAAAGTGGGCTGATGGCTACCCAGGAGATTCTCCAGAACCATCCAGGGCTGAATCCAAGCATCTCCTTCACGTCACTGCAAAACTGGCTGACACCTGCAAAATTAACATAGGGTGAGGCCCAAGTTACTCACGTGTTGCTATGAATTAGGTTCGGCAGAATAAAAAAGTGAAGTGTGATTGCTTTGATTGCACCAGCTTAGGTTTTCACACAGTAGTATGCAGGCTGTCAAGCTTCACAGCACCCTGCTGCCATTAGTCCTAACCTAAGTTCTGTGAAATGTCAGAGCTCATGTGCATCCACACTAACCTAAGCTGTACAGAGTCATAAGTGTGAGAGATTAGCAGCCAAACCTAACAAATGCATATTCTTGCTAGTCAGCATGAGAAGGGGCTAAGTCCCCAGAGCTGTATTGCTGATTGGCAAATACTCAGACCATAGAAATACAATTGGTAGAGAGGCGCTGTGTGATGTCATTTCTCCTCCTGTCCTGGAGAGGAAGACATATATAGTACTTCAAATATCTGTCACATGGAAGATGGAGCAAGCTTGTTTTTTTCCTGCTCCAGAGGCTAGGATTTGGACCAATGGCTTCAAGTTACAAGAAAGGAGATTCCAGCTACAATCTGGAAGAACTTTCTGACAGCAAGAGCTGTTTGACAGTGGAACAGACTCCCTCAGGAGGTTCGGGGCCTTCCTTCCTTGGAGGTTTTTGAGGAAAGGTTGGATAGCCATCTATCATGGATGCTTTAGCTGAGATTCCTGCATGACCCTCAGGATTCCTTCCAGCTCTACAATTCTATAATGGAATAGAATCAGTTCTGTGATTCCATGATTCTGTGAATTACAGAAACCTAAATTGCTGGTTATGTGCCTTGAATACTTCCTGCAAAATACTGACAGTCTGGAGGCAACCACAGGGGGCCTGGTGTATGGATCTGGCCCCACTGGCTGCCTTTTGAGGAACAAAGCAGTGAAATGTATGTGTCTTCCCTTTCTAAACCCTGTCTTACATTCAAAGCAATAAGCTGCATTATACTCCACTCACTATAAGGCTAACAATAGCTACTAGCCACAATGGCTGTGCTCTGTTTCCACGGTTGTGGGCAGCAAATAACAGTTGCTGGAAACCACGGGAGGGGAAAGCTTTGCTATTGTGCTCAGGTCCTCATTGAGGGCATCTGGATGGCCATGGTGAAAACAGGAGGCAAGACTAGAGGAGCCTTTGGCCTGATCCAGCTGCCTCTTTATGTTCTTATGCTCATTCAGAAGTGATTAAGTGTAACTAGGATGGGTGCTCTCTCAGATACACATTTGCATGAGCACAGGAGTCTCATCAGCAAATGCACCGGCATGCAGCTATCCTCACCGTAAAACCAAGCCACTGCAATGGATTCCAGGAACACCACGGCTATCACAGCTGGGCCCGTGGCATATTCTTCAAGCAGCTTTACGACATATGCACCACCCTAGAGCAAGAGAGAGAAAGATCATGGGAAACAACAGGTTCGCTTCCAGTTCCCAGAAGGCAAAGCTTGCTTGTACAGAGCTCATTATCTCATTGGAGAGTAAGCAGAAGCCTGTAATGTACTTTAATCTGATGCTCCCTTCAGTACCGGTGCAACCTGACTAATCCTGAACAGTGTAAATGACCCAGTTTCTCCAACTTCCCTTCCTTTGCCTCACACAATACAGCAACCATGCAGATAAGAAAAGGCTGAGTGGAATGTGTGCGCAATCCAGTAGGGAATTGATGCCTCTCTGTTTCCTCCCTGGTGAGAACATTGAAAGGGCAATGACTGACAGTAAAGCTGAGGGCAGACCCTATTCTTTCCCCCCTTGGGAGTCAGACTTTCCCAAAAGAGGAAGGGAATTGTGCCTCTAGCAGGAACTGGGACTCCTGTTTTGCATTCCAAATCAAGGAGCAATAGCAGATAAAACAGTGTGTGATACAAGTTTCTCATGAAACGTTCCATCTATGCTTGGTACCGTGTTTCCCCCTTTTTAAGACACCGTCTTATTACTTTTTTTTCTCAAAAAACCACAGGGTGGCTTATTTTTGGTGGCATGTCTTACTGGTATTTTTATTACGAGTCTGAGGGAAGGGAGGTGTGCAGCCCTCTCTCCCCGGCCCTGGGATGTTCGCGAAGGGCTGCTCTCTCTCTCCTCCAAGGTGGGGACTCACTTAATAGCAATCTGCTACACTGGAGCTTCTTAAATCTAAACCAGTATAATGGAATCTATCTGTGTGATACAGTCCTAGCAGTAGCCTATACCTAAAGCAAGCAAGGATCTCTACCAGCCAGCTGCCCAAGACTTAAGTTCCAACAGTCTGATGTTCCAACAATGTAGCACTTTGTAGTCACTGATAGCAAAGAAGCTACCTGCTGAGAACAAAGAAGCCAGCTAAGCAGCAATTAAGATTGCTGACTTGGTAAATGGTAGCAATTGAGAAGCAATTGAGTCAGCGAGGTGAGGAAGCACGTGTTGTTAGGACCGGCAGTTTAACTTTTGTGTAGAGCAGCGTTTAGCAGCTCCGTTTAGCAGCTCGCACACAGCGAAGGAAAAAGTCCTTAATAAATAAAAAAAAGTCCCCAAGGCAAGGACTGCGATCCAAACTACTTACAAATCCTTAAAGGGGCAGCTCCACAGACAACCAAGCAGCATAAGGTAGAAAGAAAACTGCAGCAGGCTTTTTAAAAGGCTGCCTTATGCCTTCGGTAAAAGCAAGGAAACAACAATCAGACATGGGAGATTCCCGTTAAGAGGAAATCAACGTGCATTGAATGGAAAGGTGGGGGGAAGCGAGAGGTGGGCTGTGTGTGTGTGTGTGTGTGTGAGAGAGAGAGAGAGAGAGAGAGAGAGAGAGACACGCAGGGGGGGGGGAGACAGACGCGCGCACGGAGGTCTCTCCCTAAAAGGGAAAACAGCCTTTGCATTCTTCAATCGCCCCTCTTTTCTTCCTCGTGCCTTCATCTCCTCCCCACCCCACTTTTCTCCCCTTCACCAAGTAGAGCTTACACAGCTTGGCTAAAAAATATTTTTGGATCCTTTTATTAAAAAAAATGCTCTCAGAAACGGGAAAGGGAAATCACGAGGCTTTGGCAGCCAGCAGCTACGGCTGTTCGGTGCATTTTTACAAGCTTTTAAAGGAAATACGTGTCTGTGGAACGACAGCAAAATGGGGAGAGATTTTTAGGGGGGGGGAGTTGGCTGGCGGGAGGGGGGTTATTGCTAGTGGGTGAAGGGTCTATCAGTATGTCTTATTTTCGGGGTATGGCTTGTATCGCGCAATTGCTTAGAAATCCTGCTATGGCTTATATTATGCCTACGTCTTAAAAAGGGGGAAAGACGGTAGTAACACCTCCCCTGTCAGATTATTCACTATCTCTAGTTCATCTTGGCGTCTCATCCAATCTGTTGACATCATAGCGCCACAACATGCAATTTGAGACACCCCATACCTTTTGGGAAACTGTGTTATGTAGCACTGGGAGGGCTTTTCAACACTCCCCACCCCCAAATGGCTCAAACATTATTGCCACTTAACGCAGCTCTTGCTGATTTGCAACGTTTTGAAACAACACATTCAGTTTTAAAAACAGCTCTGATCAAGGCTGCATGGAAAAGCATTTGGAATCTGAATCAAAATCATTCAGAACCCGTGGAAAGAAATCTAACAAGGAGATCCCTTGCAGGGTTGTAGAGAACAGCACCAATCTTGGATTGCATCCGATTGTTTGCAGTCCAAGAGCTGCACTCCAGCATCCTCTGTGGCATTAAAGGGAAGCCGGAAATCCAAATTGCACACCAAACGCACACACACACTCTTCACCCTACTGAATGGCTTGACTGGCCACAGAAAGGTGAGCTACTCACAAAGGTCAGCGTCGGCATTGCACCCAAGAAGCAGATCACAATGAAACCCAGCACAAACAGCTCCCGGCGCTTGCTCCAGATGTGCGGGAATTCATCCAGGACAGCAGTGATCACCCCTTCTAGGCCTGCAAACTGGGGAAAGCACACAGAGGAATCAATGAAGGAAAGGCAGATGCCTTCTTCCCCAGAACTCTTAGAGCTTGCAAAGCGATCCGAACAATTCTGTGTTTGTGCTTAGTGAACTGAACCTGTTTTCAGGCTGATGGAATAACCCCGCTGCCTGATGCTAAGGGCCAGACCAGGCAGCTCACATTCTGCCCATACCTCGGAGGCTACGACCTGATTTTGCCTGCCTCCTCTCAAGTGGAAGGATGCAGTTCCTTGGTGTAGACCAGTCACCCCCAGCCTGATGCTCTCCAGATGTTTGGGGAACCTCCCACCAGACCCATCTAGAACGCCAAGTAAGACCCTGGCAACACAGGACTACAGGGACGTAGTCCAAAATGGCTTCACTGACTGAGGACATCAAGTTCAGGAAAGCTGCTCTAGATTCCGCCCCAGAGGAAGTGGGGAAAACATTGTTTTCTTACTAGCTGGTCAAGTGTCAGCATTCCAGCACGGACGCCAACTGAGGTTATCCAAAAAGATAATATTTCCATTCTTCAGATTTGGTTTGGCTAAGTGTGGACTAAGTCTGCAATAACACACACAGAACCTTCCCTTCTACTGCTCCATTACTCACTGTGCTGTCCAGTCCCAGGGTGATCAACATCAGGAAGAATATAATGGCAAAGAAGGTGGAGGCAGGCATGTTTGCGATGGCCTCTGCATAGGTGATGAAGAGGAGGCTGGGTCCTGTCAGTCAATGAGATAACAGTCCATGACTTATTCTGCTTCCTCCAGAGTTTATTCCCACCCCCCTTCCCAGTTTGTAACACAGTGGCTAATGTCAATATAAGTTAACACAGAAGCCATATAGCAGATAAGAGAAAAACAAATCAGAAAAGTTGATTATCAGCAGCATAAATAACCAGCCACTCCTTTCAGAGCCAGTTCAGCTGTGATGGTACCTCCTCGCCACCATGCTTTAATCTGGCATCTCAAACTCATTAGGAAGGGAGCAAATCTGATCTCCTGTGACAGGGAGTTCCACAGCCCTGACATCATACTCTCCTATATTCCCACCAGTTACAACTCTAATGGTGGCAGGCATAAAGAGCCGCCTCCTCCAAAGGTCACCAGTCAAGGGTATCGAATGTGGTGTCTTCTGGATGGGAGTTGGAGTACTACATAGGAAGAGCCTGCTGGATTAGGCCAATGGCTTGTCTAGGCCAGTATCCTGTTAGGAACATGGGAGGCTGCCTTAGACCAAGACAGACTTTTAGTCTATCTAGGTCAGTATTGTCCAAGCTCACTGGCAGTAGCTCTTCAGGGTTTCGGACAAGGAGCCTTTCCCAGCCCTATGTAAAGGAAGTTGAACCTGGAGCTTCTGCATGTAAGGCTCCTGCTGAGCTATGCTGGTTCCCCACTGTTCTCATGGTGGCCAACCAGATGCCCTAAATGGGAAGCCCAGAAGCCCTACAACATCTATTCTAGAGGGCACCATGTTTACTACCCATGAGTGGTCAGACAGGTTGGTGTAGAAGGAGACAGTGCTTCTCATTATGTTTAGGACCTAGCCCATTTCAGACTTTAAAGCTAACTGCAGCTCAGATGCTGTCCAGGAGCCAAATCAGCTGGCACCAGCCATAGAGCTGCATCCTCCCCAAATTTTTATTATTTTTGTTAATTTTAGGCGGCTATATACCCCACCCTTAAACAATTCCCCAGGACAGCTTACATTATCAAAATACAATAAACAATAAAAATGCGATAAAATATAAACTGGCTCTGGTTGGGATTCCAGCTGACGCAGTTTGGACCAGGAGAAGTTTCCAGACACTTCAAAGGCAGCCCCACTTAGAGCATGTTACAGTGATCCAACCTTTATGTAACTAAGGCATGTGTGATCATGGCCAGTGGCTATACTCTTGCCAGCAAAAGCATTGTCCAGAGCCAAGCTGATTGGCTCTGGGCAACGCTCTTGACCCTGTGGGTCCCTGTAAGGAGCTTGCTGCAGCAAGTGAGCCGGGAATCCTGGGCAGCACTATCTCAGTGTGGCATCAGGCTCTAGCAGGATGGAAGGGAGCGGCTTTGTCCCCCTGGCTTGATGAATTGTATTTCGTTTCATCTTGAGGGCCTTCAATCCTTCATCCAGTCCCAAACATCCCTTTCAAGCAGGCAGTTGGCAGGGCTCTTAAGGGCAAAAGTTCATAGATCGGAGAGTATCCCATGCCTTGCCAATGGCAGGCACCAGAGATCTGTATATTTTTCAAGGAGGATGCTACCCATAATCACTAAATGGAACCTTCATGATTTGAAGCCAGGCCAAACAAACTAGAAATAGCACTCCAGACTTTATTCTGAAACAGCAAGGCAACCCCTGTGTTCCAGTCTCTCTGACCTCACATTCCAAACAGAGGCTTTTCCAGCTTGGTCTCAAAGACTTCCAACCAAGGAGAGATCCCTACTTCATTGGAAGCTGGCTGATATGCCAAGTCAGAACCCCCCTGGTCCATCTAGCTCAGTATCACCTATGCTAGCTTTCCCTGACCTGAGTAACACAGGATATTGACAAGCTGGAACATGTGCAGAGGAGGGAAACCAGGATGACAAAGGGTATGGATACCAAGCCTTATGAGGAACGGTTGAGGAAGTTTGATCTGTTTAGTTTGAAGAAGAGAAGACCGAGAAGTGATATGATAACTACTTCAAGCTTGTTTCCTGCTGCTCCAGAGGGTAGGACCTGAACCAATGGATTCAGATTCTATCTAAACATTAAGAGTAATTTTCTGGTGGTAAGAGCTGAACAACAGTGGAATGGGCTTCTCTGAAGGTGGTGGACTCTCCTTCCCTGGGGGTTTTAATCAGAGGTTGGATGACCATCTGTCAGGGATTCTTTAGCTGTGATTCCTACACTGCAGGGGGCTGGACTAGATGACTCTAAGGGTCCCTTCCAGCTCTTCTGTGATTCTGATTCTGATTTGCCTTCCAGAAGTTGCTGAATTATTACTACCACCATCCCTGACCACTGGCCATGCTGGCTGGGGCTAATGGGAATCAGAATTCTGCAACATCTGGAGATGTTCCCTTTTGGGGAAGGATTTTAGGCAACACTGAGGCTTTTAGCCCTACCTGGAGTTGCTAGGAATTGAACCTGGAACATTTTTTTCAAGTGAAGCCAAACATTGTAATGTGAGAATTAAGTAGCTCTTGACTAAACACACTGAGCTGCTTTAGGAATGTGTCTTCTTATGCCTTCAAGTCAAGTTTGCCAGCATCCTGCATGTGTGGCTAGACCAGGCATCCCCAAACTTCGGCCCTCCAGATGTTTTGGACTACAATTCCCATCTTCCCTGACTACTGGTCCTGTTAGCTAGGGATCATGGGAGTTGTAGGCCAAAACATCTGGAGGGCCACAGTTTGGGGATGCCTGGGCTAGACACTGTCAAAATTAGTCAGCCAAGGAAGTGTTCGAGGAATTCTTCAATGGGGCCATTGAACCCAGTTGCCTAATGATGAACCCAGTTGCACACTGAAACATGTTTCATGGGAACTCGGGAAGCTAGCCGCCTTATGCCGGATCAGACTATTAGATACCTAGCTCACTACTATGACTAGCAGGGTCTCAGGGAGAAAAAGGTCTTCCCCCATCACTTGCATCCTAAAATTACTTCTTCAGAAGGGGATTGGAGATGCCAGGGATGGAACCTTGCTCACTGGTTCCAGCCCTTCCTCAACTGGCTGTCGAGACACAGTGGTGCCTGGTGTTCTCTTGTTTTAAAAGGGGCTGTGCAGAGTTTATTAGGATGCAAAAGATCCTCTGCAGGACTGCTTGCATCAGAATGCAGGAACCTACTGAGCCAGACCATTGGTTCATCTTGCTCAGTATTGTCTACACTGACCGGTAGTGGCTCTGCAAGATTTTAGGCAGGGAATATTTCCCAGCTCTGCCTGGAGATACCATTGCAGATTGAACCTGGGACTTTCTGCGTCCCCGTGGGCTACAGCCTTCCCACCGTCACAGGGAAGGTAGTGAGAGTATAAAAGGAAAGGATTGGAAAGAATTCTTTGTCTGCATTGCACTTCCCAAACCAGTATGTCAAACTGAAAAGTAGCTATCCTTTGAATTCACACTTCTCCAAATATTGCAGTGCAGTTCTCCAGACAAAAAAAAATGTTTACCAAAGAAAGTATATGTTAGAGGAAGAAATCTTACTTGTATAGAAACAATGTACAAAAATTACTTGTAAAAATAAATCTGTTTGGGGAGATTGCTTACATAAACATATTACAGAAAATTGCAAACAAACGTACATTAGGAGAAATTTTCAGGTGCACTTAAAAAAACACCCCAACCCCAACCATACTGCAAACTGCTGCAGAAATGGGGCAAACGGAACGTAAGACTGGAAAAATGAGAAACTGAGATTGGCCACATTTGCCCATCCTTGGTTGCTTACCTGTGTCTCGGGCCACATCTGCCACCTCTTGGTTCCTCATCTCAGCCATGTACCCAAGCACAGTGAAGATGACGAACCCAGACACAAAACTGGTTAGGCAGTTCACAGTGCTGGTGACTAGAGCGTCCCTGTAATTGAAACACACATGCCCCCTTGAGAACCAGGACATGCTTGTGATACACAGACACACATACCCCATACACAAATTCTCCTTGTACTCTCCAGCTGGTCTGATTTGGAGTGTAAATCGTTAGAACGGTGTGTAAACCATTGGTATGTTTATTAGAGTCTTCCACAATGACAATTTGAGGGGCGCCCCCCCACTTCCCAGTAATCATCCTCCTTGAGAAAACTCACTGGTAGCAATTGTTATGGAACTTGTTGTAGCTTGCAAAGGCTAGGAGGACCCCAAATCCTGGGCCAAGAGAGAAGAAGATCTGAGCAGCTGCATCAATCCACACCTAAAAAGAAAAGAATCAACAGACACAGCTCACTAAAAAGGGTATCAGTAAAAGCAGAGTTGTTCTGGGAAGCTACTACCGTATGCAAGGAGTGAGCGCTTTCAGTTTCCAGTTTGTGTTTTGAGCCCTGTACTTTTAAGAGTTTCAGGTTAAGAATTTACAATGGCGACTCATGCTGGAACTGAGGAAGCTATCAGTCAGGTACAGGCAGGTACAACTGCTTTGTAGCAGAGGCAATGGAGTTGAGGTTGAAGACCTAGCAGGGCAACACCAGTCACAGTGGCATGCCACTCCATGGGTTCCCCACAGTAGATCCACTAAGGCCCTCCCCCACAGCTAGCCATCTAATCTACTGGCCATCACTGCATCTTGTGACAGTGAGTTCCATAGCTTTATAATGTGATATTTGGAGTTATATTGGGGGAGAAGGTTAGCCTGTCTTGATTCTCCTGCCACTTAATTTCATGGAGTGACTCCTAGTTACCTCTCTATCCAATTTCTCTGCATCATACTATAGTATTACAAACATCCATCAATTCTCTCCTTAATTACCTTTTTTCTTTTCTGGTTAAAAAAAAATAAAAAACCCTATAGCCTTCCTTTATAGAGAAAATGTTCTGGATCCATGATAATCTTGTGGCTATTTTCTGCACATTTGTACTGAGTCAGACCAGTGGTTCATAGCAGATGGCGTTGCACTCTAGTGTTTTCAACACAAGACATTTTCAGCTCTACCTGGAGATGCTGAAGATTGAATATGGGACCCTTTGCACTCAAAGCAGATACTCTACCACTGAGCTGTGACTTTTTCCTACCGGTAGTTCTCTCAATATCCTTTTTGAGATGAGATGACCACAACTGTACACTATATTTCAAGTTCGCCCACCCCATAGATTTATTCAAGTGCATTACACCAGACTTATTTTCAGTTCTTTCTTAATACAGTAGCACTTAGGATGGAATTTGCTATACTGTTTTTACAGCTGCCACACACTGGGTTGACATCTCTGAGCTGTCCTCCCATCACCCCAAGATCAGTTTCCGAGATCTTATCTCCTGTTTTCTCCAGAACAAACCAGTTCCTTTTTATTCTCCAGACTCAAAGCTGAGCACTGCCCAACTTTGTAGATCGTTCCTGCCCCAGGAGCCACCACATGAAAGCTTTGTGGCCATATATCAACAGCACAGAGATCGCAATCTGGCCTCGCTCATCGCTTCAGAAACATCCAATACAATGCTAACACCCTTTATTACTTTTAGGGGAGGCAACGGGGCCTTATTGGAGATGTGGCTTTATCAGAGAATGATGTGTCTTCATTTCCTCTTCATTGAACTCTCTCCTATCAACCGGGAGCCCGCTGGCTGGCGAATATTAGAACCTGTAATCTCAATAGTAGCTGTATTTATTACTTAGAGGGCCAAAATCTCCCCCAACCTCATCTGAGTCTTTCATAACTATTCAGGGGGAAATGACATTTGCATCTGCTATACAGAATGCAGTGCCTGGTGGCTTGAGGGGGCAACGTACTGCCAGCATATAACACATCCTGCTTGCGAGGATTTGCACTGGCTGTCAATTTGCTACTAACATAAGACCCTATACAGCTCAGGAACAGGATACTTGAGAGACTGTCTTATTATCCCTTATACACTCAGCAGACAGTCTGCAGAAAAGCTTCTTCTGCAAGTTCCATTTATCCTGTTTTCCAGCTGTTTCCAAAAAATACAGGTAGTGGGTACTTCTTGTATCTCGACAGGAACACTATACCATAGAGCTGGAGCAAGCATTCTACCAGCCTTGCTCCAAGTAGCTGCAGAGCAGGCTTTGGTGAACCTTGGAACTTACACAGGGCCAAAGAGCACACTCCCCAAGCATTACCCTCTGAAAACAACCAAGTAGGGTCATTCGGGATGACAGCGGGAAACGGCTTTAAAAACGGGGGTTTCCCGGGGAAAATGGGAGACTTGGCAGCTATGCACAAAGTGGTGCCACCCACTGCCTGACTCAGACAGCTGTTCCAGAAGGATACCATGGTTGAAATTCCATGGTATTGAAAGCTGCTGGAAGGTTGAGAATTAACAGGGATACAAGAGTGCCTGGATCCGGTCTGCAGCCACCCACTCAAGAACCTTGCTCAAGAAGGAGAAAGTGGCAACTGACCAGTAATTACCTAGATTTTAACTTAGGTTGGGAGAAGGCTGAGCCCGACAGAGCACCTGGTTCACCCCCCACCCCCAAATCCAGTATATTACTCTGCATTTGCCACAGGACTTTTAAGGTAGCCAATCGATTCATCTGATTTGTTGCACCCGCCTCCCCCCTGCTTACCTCAGTAGCAAAAAGCTTATCCCATTCGGGCTTCAGGTAGTAGACCACCCCTCTCCAGGCCCCAGGCAAGGTAGCGCCCCGTATTAAGAGGACAAAGAGTATGACATAAGGGAATGTGGCTGTCACCCACACAACCTGTTTGGAGAGGAAATCAAGAGTGAGGACTCGTCTGAGGTAAACCACTAGCACAAAGGACGAAAACTTTGCTCTGAATTAGCAGCAATATTAATTTATTAAATTGATAGCCCACTCTCCACCGCAACTCAAAACATGCCCACGGTGCCTAGCAACATCAAATCCAACAAGGCCATATCTAAAAACAGTAATTAAAATGAAAGTTTTAATATCTACAGTGCCTGAATGTCCCTATCTCTTTCCCAAGACACAGCCAAATAAAAACAACCACCAGCATTTTAGTACAAATTTATCCTAATGTATACATTTTTAGCAAATATATACATTTTTGCAAAGCAAATGTTACATGTTTTTGTGTGCTAGTTTAAACTATTCTTTATGCACATTTTACCGTAGAATATGCATCTCTGTACACTTTAGTTGACTGGAGAACTGCCTTGCAAAATTTGGAGATGTGCAAATGTAATAGAATTCCCCCCCATCCCTAGTTTCGGGGGGGGGGGTCTCTTCTGCCAGCTCCATGAACTATTCCATCCTGTGCCAAAGCCCTGTCTCTTCCTGCCCCAAGGAGGTGGCACAGACTCCCCTGAGTCTGAACTTCCTTCCTCTTCACCTGCTCCCATAGGACAGGTGGGGTTTCCTGGCCTAGTGGTGCCTTGCCTGCTGCCTCATATTTGGGAGGCTTGTGGCGTCTGCACCCCTGACACTGACAAATCTTCTGTATAGAAAAGGCCTTCCTTAACACACAGCCAGAAGGAAGGATGGCGGCATCCTCACTGGGTGCTAGCCAAGATCACAGGAGGCCACCAACTTGGGTAACTTCAGAATACTCTCATATCATTCCAGCTGCTTCTCAAGCCAGTCAGGAACATGAAAAGTGTCCTCCCTCTTTTTTGGTGGTAGAAGTAGGGAACCTTTTTCAGCTTGAGGGCCACATTCCCAACCTTCCAGGGGCCAAATGCCAAGTTTGGGCCAGACCAGAGGTAAAAACGGATGGGACACTTACTGTGTTTGGTAATCTGTATCCCAGCTATGCAAAAGCCAGAAGTTTCTACAAACACACATGCACATACCATCTCTCCAGTCTCTATCCAGGCAAGCTAGAGACATTCTCATATGTCAAGAACACATTCAAGTCAGCTAAATGCACTTGAGAAGGGGACAGGGCAGGGCTGGTGAGGGTGCGGTCTGGGAAAACCCCTAAGGCACTAAGGAATGGAGAAGCCTGGTGGGCCACATGAGCCTCCCCCCCCCCCCGCTCCCGTCTTCAGATTCAGCATCCCTTTCCATCCCTGTCTACCAGATACAATCCGGCCTAGCTCCTCCTGCTGCTGGCCTTGCTCTTCACCTTTCCAGATGTTTTGACTCCTTTCCAGATGCTGAAGTACACAATGGTGAAGATAAGCATCAAGCAGAGGACCAGCTGCCAGCTGATTCCTCCAAGGTCATCCAGCCCCTTGGACCTGTGCACTTGGAGAATGTAGCGGCTGAAATGGAAAGGAAACGGGATCGTTTGGGATGCAGACTTTCTAAAGGGGTCATTTTCAAGTGGGTGACGTTTGCTTAAAGTCCATGAATCCTGAGGGTGGGATGGAGTGGGGTTTGCTACTGGGAACTTGCCATCAAGGTGACTGTTGGATGGATGCAAGCCAAACAAACGGGAAGTCAGGAACAGGGTAGCCTTGCAATGTTGTTGGACAGCAACTTCCACCATCCCCCTGACCATTGGCCATGCTGGCTGCTGATGGGAATTGGAGCCCAACATTGTCTGGAGGGAATCACATTGGCTTCCCCTCATTTAAAGATTTGCTCCTGGATAAGAGTGGGGGAGAAGGAAGAACAGCTTAGAGCTGGCTACCTCATGTCCAATTTATGCCAGTGCTGTTCAGAAAGTGGCAGTTATTTATTTCAGTTAGTTTTTTAACAAAAAATGTTTTGGATTTCCTTTCCTTGGCAATCAAAACAATGTACATACATCTTGAGCCAGGCCTGTTTACAGCAGTTTCGAGGAATCGGCTAACATCAGTTGGTGGCGTGGTCCTAACTTCTGACAATTTCGGCACACATTTCCCCCGTTGATTAAAATGGGAGATGCCACTTCATTCTTATACCCCCGAAAGGGGTTCCTTTATACACTACTGTATAACTATTAAGAATAACCTATTCTCAGTGAAGCATACTTTTTATGGCCCAGATCGCATGTAACATTAAACCGTGGTTCATTAAACATGTTCAGACCCTGCCCAGTACCTTAACTGTGGTTTGTTTACTGTCAACAAACTGTGACTTGAAGCCATGGTTTACTGTTGGCTTCTAAAACTTTAGTTATTTTAACTATGGCTTGGTGCTACTTGTGAAAACAGCACCCTTGGCTTTTTTGGCTACCCCACCCCAGATACTTCACATTCTAATGAGGCAAGAGTAGCTGGAAAAGAGAAGAAGCTTTGGAGAAATAAGTCATACCTAGTTTGATCATCTGTAGGACAAATTGTTCTTAATTCATGGTTTGATAAATGAACAATGACATAGTGTTAAATGTGAACCAGGCCTGTGTGTTTCTGCACGTGTCACAATTCTAAGGAGGCTTTCTGTTTGGGAGGGGCTACACTCAGAATAGTAACTCATGCAGAGATACAGTGGGCAGCTTTCTCTGTGAGGGTAGACAATTCTTTTGCTTTTCTATATCAGGAGTGACGGTTTGCTCAGTGCAGAACTTTGACAGAATTATCCATGCCACGAGCAGAGGCGGTATGGACGGAGGTGAGAACAGAACGGGGAGTCATCCAGAGATCCAGAATACACCCTCCTCTGTTCATGGATGCTTTGGGCACTTAGGAACCTTGTGTTTCACACAGCTCTAGCAGATCTCTTGCAGCACCCTTGTGTGCTTTGGCACCTAGTTAGGGAATGACCAAGGTTGGTGTTGCAGAGGGCTTCAGAGGTGGTTGCAAGCATAAAGAATGAACCACTAACCCTCACTGATGCTCATGAAAAGCAGTTGCTAACTAGGAGACCTGAGCCAGTGCCTACATATAAAGAAAGCACAGGGTTTAACACATCCGTCCCTCCTCAAAAGCTCCTTCCCCACCCACCCTGCTGCACCTTATTCTGGCATGGCCGTCTCTCCACTTACATGCACTTACGTGTAAAATTCTTCTGCCGGGGAGGTCGAGCCGGCAGTCCAGGCGGTGCTCTTGTTGGAGAAGTAGTTCGTGCAGTTGTTGGTGTTCCAAGGGTTTTTGCAGCTGGTCCAGGGCAGCTCACTCGTGAATGAGGAGATGAGGTAGTACAAGGCCCATGCCATGATGGTGTTGTAGTACGAGGCAATGTAGAAACCAATGATGCAGATGGCATAGCCAATTCCTGGATAGATAGAAAATGCTGGCATAAACGTAAGGAAGGAAGGAAGAAAGAAAGAAAGAAAGAAAGAAAGAAAGAAAGAAAGAAAGAAAGAAAGAAAGACAGGTGCTCTGGTGTTCCTATTCAGTGATCTGTTGGTGGTGCAGAGGCTTCCATGCAACACATGCAGCTCCAATAACTATGCAGCCATGGAGCTCCAGCACATGCCACAAAAAACATGGGTGAGGGCACAGGCAACAGCATATAAAATGGCATTGTCAGTCATTTTCCATGTGTGTGCATTTATTGGGAACTATGCTCATAGTAAGTAGAGAACTTTTTATGCGTGGATTTGGAGGGTCAATGCAAAATTACATGTCTAAGACTTCTGATCTCCACGTATGCCAGGAATCCTCCCCCGGAGAGCCCCTGGCTCCACGCTCCAAGGGGTCTGCAGCTTTAACTATGACCCAGAACTCTACGTCCAAGTCCTCTTGAGAACAGAGATTTCCCCTTGAGGATTACCTTTGAAAATGGGACAGATCTTCCTCCAGATTGAGATGCATCCATTTCGGTGATACTGCCCCAGTGCCAGCTCCATGTAGAAGAGCGGGATTCCTCCAAAGATAGCCATGATTGTGTACGGGATGAGGAAAGCCCCTGAATCAAAGGGACCAACGTTAAAACACCATTCAGAGAGGCATTGGATGGTAACAAGTGGCCTATGCAACAAAATGTTGCAGCGTGGAGTTGTTTCTGATCAAGATGCCAGCCAGTCAGCTGTGCCCTTTGACCTCCCACCCCCAACGCTGCTCAGCAAAGGTCAGTCAGCATTTCCTTTGGCTCCTCGTTCCTGAATATTAGTTCTAAAAATCTTGGTGTTTCCCCAGGCATGCTTACAGACTCCTCTTGTGCCTGGCGGGTGCACTGCCAGAAATAGAGGGAACAAGGTGGGGGTGTTGCAACAACAAGGTTTCTGTGTGGAGTACTGCTGTTCAAGATCCCAACTACTCCCCTTCCCCTAACCCCAGTTTTCCACCAGTCAGCCAGCTGAATCCTTGCTGGCCTGTTGCATGCTCAGTTGTGCATGCTTTAGGGGCAGGGAGCATGTGTGCTCAATCCCAGCTATATTAAAACCTTCGATATCTCCATTGATGCCTGTGGCCAGCTCTCCCTTCCATCCTGAGGACATTTCAAAATAGCTTATCAGAATGAACAAGTCAGGAAGTGACCTTATTGAGGCAACAATGCAGTTTCTTCCCTTTCTTAGATCTGTTTATCTTCCTCTCCAGCCGGTTGTCAACATTTCATGCCGCCCAGCCTTTATGGGTCTATTTTAGGGATAGCTCCCTACTTTGTCCACAGCTCCAGGAGCGAGTTTAAGACTCCCTCAGTTAATACAGGTTGCTTCCATGCTAGAGTCCACTTGGAGTGTGTGTTGTGTTTTGTAACCTGTCGGTAGGCCTGGGCGATGTACCGATACATCGCCCAGGACCATGTATGGAGGTTTCACCTGGGTGAAACCGACACAGCTCCTGAGTCCCTCTGCTACCAGTGCCGTGTTCAACTTCAACAAGCTGTATCCTCCCTGACCTGCGAGGTGCTGGAATGAAAGCCCCTCAGCTCCTGCAGGGAGAGTTGCGACAGTTCTACCCTGTGCCTTGGTCAGGTTGCGATGTTTGGCTGGCAACACACTGCAATGTTGAAAGCCTGACGTTGCCCAGCCCTGCCCGTCAGCATCTTTTAAGTGGGAATGCTGGGTGGCATGACAGAATGAATCTCAAGCAAATAAATGTATATAGAATCATAGGATCATAGAGTAGGAAGAGACCACAAGGGCCATCCAGTTCAACCCCCTGCCAAGCAGGAAACACCATCAAAGCATTCCTGACATCTGCCTGTCAAGCCTCTGCTTAAAGACCTCCAAAGAAGGAGACTCCACCACACTCCTTGGTAGCAAATTCCACTGCCGAACAGCTCTTACTGTCAGGAAGTTCTATAGACATATTCTTTATTTAATTGCAAAGAAATGCTAGCAATCGGCCTTACCTCCATTTCTCGCTTGGCCTTTGGATGCTTTGTGCTGCATATTTTTCGGGGGGGGGGGAGATGTTAGTTCACAGCACCACCATCCTGCTCCACCCCAAAGTATATGTTAGAGGAGCAAGGCCCCAGCGCTGTGCCCAAATTAAGCAGGGGGGGGTGCAGGGTAATTGACCCTTGTGAGCCACTTTGAGCTCAACATTTGTGTTTGGAAAAGCAGAATACAAATATTGACTCAAATCAATCAATGGACACTCACCTCCTCCGTTTTGGTAACATATATAAGGGAAGCGCCATACGTTTCCTAGATCTACTGCATAGCCGATAACAGAGAGGAGAAAGTCCACTTTCTTGCTCCAAGTCTCCCTCTCGTCCAACTCCATCACCTGCTGCTGACCCTCTGCCACACAGAGGGTGGTGGTCATGGGAGCAGTGGGTGTGGGAGGGGCACCTTCGTTGCCCCCTGTCGCATTACAAGGACTTGGGCTCTGGGCTCCTGAAATCCCATTGGACACAGGGCTCGTCGTCTCCTCCTTTTCTCCCTGGCTAGGGTGGGCTTGATTTGCACCCTCCGCCAGTTGGAATTTAGGTTCGGTGATCTTGATCAGGAGTCCATTCTCCGAGCAGTCATCCCCTTCCTTACAGTTCGAGGCCTTTGGAGGCGTGAGGGGCTGGGTCTCGCTGGGGGCTGGCTTCTCCATTCCGGTGGGCTAGAAGGCAGCGTTCCTATCCATCTGCAGGGGACTTCCACTAGGACCGCCTTTCCAGCCACAGATTCCTTTGTGGGTTTCTCAGCATCAGCAGCTCAGCTGTGGGCCCTGAAACATGTTTGAGGAAACAGGCAGCTCAACATTTTAATGGCGGAGAGAAAAACAAAATGGCAAGACGATTATCGATTGGTTATATGGTCTTATTTTACATAAAACATGCGTACAGACATGAAAACCCTTCTGTTCTTTGATTTAATAATGAGATAGAAGAACAATTGTAAGCGGCAAGATTGTAGAAGGCAATGTTCAGCTCTTGCAATGACACAGGTACTTAAAGGCATTTTGCTGTATAATGTGAAGGACAAGGTGATGGTCTCTCACTGTTCCATATACAGAACCCAACCAGGGTGACTCTTACTTCAGTGGTGGTAATGGGGTCGCATCCTCTACCACACCTGGAGCACCAGGACAGCTTAGGGAGCTCAGGCAAAATGGGGGGGGGGGGTTTGATACACTGCTCCTCAGTGTCTGCTGCCTAAGCAGCTGTCTCAGTCTACCTAATAGTAGGGCCGGCCCTATATGCCAGTAGCAAGGAAAGGGCAGGTACTGGGATGATAGTGATGTTGCTGCTACAGTAGTACTGTCACCAAACCATTTCATTTTACTTACTTGCACAAGATCCTTGTGACCCCCCACCCCCACCCCAGCCCACCAGCATTCAAGTTGAGGTATGGAGAAGAAAAGCTCAGGCATAGGATTTGGTTATTTGTGTGAGTTTCACCTGATTCATTCAACCAATACTATCTGCAGTTAATTTGGATATGAATGCAGCATTAGTTTCGAAGCGGGTGGAAGCATACTGTATTAGTTTGTTGATGGGGGCATGCATACATCACAACAAGAGCTTTCTTTAAAACTTCCTCATGGCATGGGAATGAAAAAGAAAAGCCTTTCCTAAGATTTTGCCTGCCATTCACAGTTGTTTGTTTTTAAATGAGTACTTACATTAAAAAGAATTAACTTATATTAAAAAGTCCTATTCAATCAGGGGTGCCATTTAGTCAATTGATAATTTTAAAAAAAAATTGATTTAGCTAACCAATTAATTGGTTAAAGTCAAACCAAGAATCATTGGCATGTCAGGGCATAAAATTCAAATGGCACCAAACGGTGGGTTGAATGTAATCTTCCAAGGCACCTCAAAATGCCTTCCCTGCAGCAGGGCCGGGCATTGCTATTGCACGCAGTTAAGAATAACAAACTGCACCCAACTAATTTCTACTCAAAGTAGACCCACTGAAATTAATGGATCTGTGTTAGTCCATTAATTCCAGTAAGTCTACTCTAGAGTATGACTCACATTGAATACCACCCTATATTGTGCACATTGATAAATCTACATTACCAGGCAGAACAAAATGTTCCTCTTCTAGTACAGCCTTATATACGCCTACTCAGAAGCAAGCCCCGTTGCGTTTGGTTGGGCTTACTCCCATGTAAGCATGAGGAGAGCCATAACAATTTAATAACTGTTCCCAACGAATTCCCAACGAACGAATTCCCAACAATAATTCCCAACAAAGCAGACCCAGGTCTGTGCAGTTCGCATTTCCATCCTGGAGTTGCATCCATCTGGTTCATTGACCCTTTCCTAAGAATATACAAGGAGCCCTGCTGGGTCAGACCAAAGCTCCCTTAGTCCAGCATCTTCTTCTGCTAGTGACAAAGCCCCAGTCTGACATAGGCAATGGACTCTGGCTTTCTTGGTGCTTTCCAATTACTGGCATCTTGCTCCAGATTTGCAGTATAATGGTTGGCCTTCTTGTTACTACTGTAGGAAAAGACGCTGCTATTGCCCTCTGCCCCCGCAATGACAGTCTAATTGGCACTGACTTTTCTTTTTTCTTTTAATAGTATTTTTTAAAGGATCTATCCTTGCCACCCTCTTTTCATTCTGTTTCGTGAGCCCTCTCGGTGGACACAAATGCTCTGCTTTCACGTCCAATTGCTACTACCTGCTGTCACGATTTGACCTACTCAAACCCTCAGGCGCGCCCAAAGTAGCTCTTTGGAACCTGTCCATTATTTGTAATAACCTCTCCCTTCTGTTTTTATAATCAGGTAGGTCTTGTGCCAACAGAAGTCTGGCCAAAAAGGGGAAGAATGATCTAACAGCCACGCCGTTGTGCTGGGTGAGCAGTGCCGTAGCCAGAGCATTTTTTGGTTCAAGTCACACCATACTCCCTCTGTCCCACCCAGTCTTCATTGTGGGGAGTATAATACCGGTCTAACTTACAGGACAGTTGAACATGCAAGCTGGCTTTAAACATTTAAGGTGCGCTATGTTAGATGCCAAGCAGTCTTTGAAAAATAAAACCAAGATATTTGAGGATGCGCAAATCAGATAGTAGGGACCTAGGTGGTGCTGTGGTTAAACCACTGAGCCTAGGGCTTGCTGATCAGAAGGTCGGCGGTTCGAATCCCTGTGACGGGGTGAGCTCCCGTTGCTTGGTCCCAGCTCCTGCCAACCTAGCAGTTCGAAAGCACGTCAAAATGCAAGTAGATAAATAGGAAGGTAAACGGCGTTTCCGTGTGCTGCTCTGGTTCGCCAGAAGCGGCTTTGTCATGCTGGCCACATGACCTGGAAGCTATACGCCGGCTCCCTCGGCCAATAATGCGAGATGAGTGCGCAACCCCAGAGTCGGTCACGACTGGACCTAATGGTCAGGGGTCCCTTTACCTTTACCGTTACCTTTAAATCAGATAGTGCTTCTAGTCCAGCATCTTGTTCTCACAGTGGCCAACTGGGTGCCCCGACACAAATCCCACAAGCAGGGCCTGAGTGCTACAACGGCACACTCCCCCAATTGTGATTCCCATCAACGGGCCTTCAGAGGTATTGACTGCCTCCGGCATAAAGCAACATATGAAAGCAATGTATCCAGCCCTCTTCCTTTCTGTGGTGTCTTGCTCGCGTGGTTTTTAAAAAGCATTGCTTATTGAACATTGACATTACCTGATCAGCTTCTTTGAAGCCCCTCCCTTCCTCGCAGCTGCAGAATTCTAAACTGTCACAATTCCAGCTATTTCAATGAAAGCATACCCTCCCCTCCCCCTGAGAACTCTGTTCTCCTCAGCCACCGTCCACCCTGAGATCGTGGGAATACAGTGTGCTGTGATGAGCACCGAAAATCGTGGAAACTTTGCCGATGTTTGGAGGGGGGGCTTATTGCTCTGTGGTAGAACCTCTTGCTTTGCATGCATATGGTCCTGAATCCAACCCCCCAGTTAAAAGGTCTCAGGTAGCAGTGATGGGAATTATCTCTGCTGGAGACCCCAGATAATGGCTACCAGGGAGCTAGATGGGCAAATTGGTTGACCTGGTATAAGGAAGCATCATCGGTTCCTAAGAGAGTGAAAGGAGCTCAGTGGCAGCACACCCTGCTTTGCCTGCAGAAGGTCCCAGGTTCAAACCCCTGCATGTCCAGTCAAAATGGATAAGCAGGTGACATGAAAGACCTTTCTCTGCCTGAGGCACTGGAGAGCTGCAGCCTGTCAGACGATGCACTTCTGGTCTAGATGCTGTAAAGCACCTTCCTATGTTCCTACAGTACCGTATTGGCCCGAATATAAGCCACACTTCCCCCCCCCCCCAAAAAATTCCGACTGTGAAAAGTTAAAGTGAGGCTTAAATTCACGACCTTAAAAAAATTGGCTTTTACAGTATCACTGCTGAAACAGACATACGGTAAAACGGAACCAAAAATGTTTTATTGCCAGTTTGCAAGCTTGAACACCTGCAGAATTTTAGCGATTGTACGGTAACTATTGTGGGCTTGCAAGATCAAAGGCTTAAATCTGCTCGGAGTTACAATTCTACCAACCGCAGCAATTTTCACCCTGTAACCCAATGTTAAGGGAGCAGCTTATATTCGGGTATTGTCTTTTTCTCTCTTGAATTTTAAAGGTGCAGCTTATTTCCGGGTACGGCTTATATTCGGGCCAATACGGTATATGACTTGCTGGTTGGAGAAGGTGCCCCATTGGGTCTGAGCCCTACCTACAAGAAGAGATGGAAGGATCTGTCAGTTTCATTTCTCCCAGCTCCTCATTTTTCCAATCTTACATTCAGTTTTCCACATTTTTACAGCAATCTGCAAATTTGTTTTTAAAAAATCCTCATGAAAATTATCCAGCACTTTAGTTCAAATTTTTCCCAATAAACTGATTTTTGTATGCAGTTTTGACTAGTGTGCACATTTTTGCAAATAATTTCCCCTAATATAATGCATTTCTGTATGTTATAAGTAAGTAAGGGAAGTAATAGTACCGCTCTGTCCTGCCTCAGTCAGAGTATTGTGTGCAGTTCTGGGCACCATCTGTCTGGATGGCCATCTGTCAGGGATGCTTTAGTTGAGATTCCTGCATTGCAGGGGGTTGGACCCTCGGGGTCCCTTCCAATTCTACAATTCTATAGTTCTATGAAAAGACTATTGCTGGTTATTACATAACTTCAGTGTGTGATAGGTTAAACAAACAGCTGTATTTCTTTATGTAATGCTCACGTAACTGCTGGAATCTGACCGAAAACCACAAGTATGAATGAAGGAGCTTTCATAATTTGGGAGTTATGAGCCACATCCCAAGAGACATGAAAGTAGCTTCTGAGCTGGCATGTCAAACCACAAGGTGTTGTGATGGAAAAGCCTAGCGGGAGTGGCTTCTTTGAAAAAGCATTGGGCAAACTAATGATCTATGGCCAGCATGTAGCTAAAACAGTTAAAAGAGAGGGTCATCAGATCATCAGATGTTGAGGACAGGGCTGCCTATCTCCATCCAATGCTCTTCTGGGAGAGGAGTATTATTGACAGAGTGAAGATTTTCACCAGCCGTCACCATGCTGTGGCCTCCAGATGTTTTGAACTACAACTTTCATCAGCCTCATCATCCCACAGAATCATCCTGTGGATTTAATTGGCAAGACCTGGGTTTAAATCCCCACTTTCACTGCCTTACCTACCTTGCAGGATTGTTGTGAAGGGGGAACGTGGGGAGGATCTGCCTCATGCAAGCCCACAGGAGCCTTGTTAGATCAGAGGGCTCAAATCAAGAATCCAGTATCAGCATCTCCCAGCCGTGGCCAGGTGGGAGTAGTTTGTAAGAGGAGAAAGAAGAAAGAATTTGTACCTGCTGAATCCTGAAATTCCACGGCACAGAGAAGGCTCCACGTGCAATCACCTGCTAGCTCTTTTTCCCATGCAGAGAAACCTGGATCTCTAGGGCCATATGCATGTTGCAATTGTCATACCTTGGTTAATCATCAACTAGCACACGGCTATCTACAGCACAGAGCAGGAGACCGAGCACTTTCCGTTTCTCCCGTGAGAATCCCATGCCGGGGACATCCTTTCGGAGCTCTGCCACCGGAGGGCTCAGCCAGCCTCCGAAAATAATAAAAATCATGCTGGGACTGGAAGCCCAGCGATTTCACAAGCTGGGCAAGAGCAATTCAGTGCCAGGTACAATTGCGGAGAGGCGACCCGGGTGGACTTTAAGCCTCTGGATTGGACTTGATAGAATGACAGAGAATGACCCACCGTTCACAGGCACCCTGGAACAGAACTTTCCACAATCATCTTCACGTTCCGTTCCACAGCCAGTTTCGGTGAAGGCCACCCTGGGCTCCTGCTGAGTCACATCCTCCCAGTGCCTCATCTTTTTTTATATATACCTATAAGTAACTTATTTGTAATTACGGCTCAATTCCATAGGCAGTTTAGGATTTGCTCATGGAATTTGCTCGCTACCACAGGACGTGGTGATGGCCACCACCTTAAGGTAGCTTTCCAAAAAGGAGCAGCAGCAGCAGCAGAGGGCTATCAACTGCGGTTGGCAACCCAATATCTGAATGGAGCCTCCATATGTATGCAGGGATAGTGCTTGAAGCCATTCTATTATTTCTATATTGTATTATTTCTATATCTGATTCCATTTATGAATTGCTTCCCGTAAAATTATCTCAAAGCGATTTCACAGTTTTAAAAGAAAAATAGCATCAACAAATTTATGGGCTGATACGGAAAAAAACACTTTCCAAGTGGCACAGCACTGGACGGCTGATGGCAAGTAAGCAACAGCCTGTCCAACTGTGGATTGGTCGGCTTAACAGCCAGGCTGCCCAGGCACCTTTTATAAAAAAAAGACCATGCAGTCCTTTTGACAGCCATGTCAAGAGTTTGGGGCAGCAGGTATCCACTAAAGAAGCCTTCACCATCCTAGTGCCCAGTAGGTGCTTTGGCCCACAGGTCCCATCAGTCCCAGCCGATGGTGATGTTGGGAATTGTGGTCCAAACATCTGGAGGGCGCCAGGTTGGCAAAGTCTGCCCTAAACCCCTTGGGGTTTCACTTCCCCCCGGGACTGGCTCCTTCGCCATCTGCCATTCTGCCCGCCACCATCCAACACTTTCCAGGTCCTCCAGCGAACAGCATCAAGGATAAGAGTTTATTACTATCTATTTTTGTTCTGAGCCGCTGGAAAGGTCACTCTTACGCAAACACAGGCTGGCTGGCTCTTCCTCAACAGCTGGAAGCACCACTAATAAAAAACATACAACCTGGAAAGTGCACCCGGCTTTGGGGCTGCTCTTTTCCCCAAGCGCCGTTTAAGCCTTGAAAGGGGCTCTGGGAGACATTTGGAGGGTTTAGGCACACCTTTGCTCAGAGGCAAGCTAAGGGGGAAAAGGCTTCTCCGCTGTGGAATGTAGGAAGGCGATATGCAAGGCAGACCACTGGGCCATCTAGCCTGGCATCTACAGTGGCCGGCTCCCAGTGGTTTGAGCCCTGCCTGCGGATGCTGGGGATTAAACCCAAGACCCTCTGCTTACATTATCACCAGTGCTATTTTTATAGGGCTCCGGCTGAAAAAAAAAAGTCCCGTTTACCATTGAGCTGTGGTTCTTGCCATAAACAGATTTTAGTCCCCTTGGTTGTTAACAAAGGGCTGATCTGAATAGAAACATGGGGAGCTGCTTTATGCAGAGTCAGGCAATTGGCTCATCTCGGTTGGTATTGTCCATTGAAGCCTGGCAGTGGCTCTCGCCTGTTCCAGGCAGGAATCTCCTCCATCCATACCTGGAGATGCCACAGATTGAACCCAGGACCTCCTGCCCACAAAGCAGGTTCCCTGCTTCTGAGCTATGGGGCCCTTCCCCCGGAGCCATTAGGGTCCCCCCATCCGTTTGAGTAGTCTGACTTATTCAGCAAAAGCTGCCTGCTACAGGATCAGGCCATATGTCCATCTAGTTCAATAATGTCTACGCTGACCGGTATCAACTTGCCAGGATCTCGAGCAGAACACTCTCCCAGCCCTACTTGGGGATGCCGCAGAGTGAACTTGAGACCGGTTGCACGAACAGCATGTGTTATACCACCAAGATGCAACCCTTGCTCCTTAGCTGCAAAGATGGGAATGGACTTTTCACCCAGGAAGCCTCTTGGCCGATAGTTGATTGCTATGGAGGAGAAGTGCCAGGGGTCAGTCTCGAAAACAACATCTAATCAGCGATCTCTAGGTGCGGAAGCTGGCTATGGAAAAGGCACTTTCTGTAAGCTCAGGTGCTCCTTAACTTTCAGTTTTCCTCACAAGAACCAGTCCTTGCACTAACACCCCCCCTCCCAAAGAAACTCTAAAAATTAAGCATTCCCTTGATTCAAGCAGGGGTTGAATCCAGACTTTGCTTTAGGCAGCATTTTTAGTAGTTACCCACACTTTACCCATGCCAGACCCCTGCCCAAATAACACCTGAGATTTCACCCCTTCGGTTTTTCAGACCCATATGGGAAAGAGTCCCCCCCCACCCCGGCCTCAGGAATGAATGTATATGGGTAGCCTGGCTGTTACCTAACTGTGTAGTTCATGCAGATTTGAGTGGGGATTACTCAGGGTGATTTATTTGCAAAAGGAAACTTTGCTGTGGGCCAAGGCAATTGCATTTAAAATGCATCTTGCAGGCCAGGGAAAGGTAGCTGGTCTTCAAGGCTACTCTGTTGGGCCCCTCACAGCCAAACCTTCATCAAAGTACAGTACAGCTTAAAAGTTTCCCCCCAGTTTCACTTGCAAAAAAAGAGAACCATTTCTCTCCCTCACCCAGTGGTAAAAAACAAATAAACCCACCCACAAACATGCACACAATTTAATGGAGGCTGGTACATTCCTGACTTATCAAAGCCAAGCCCACCAACCATGGATTGTGGTCTGATAGGGGTTGGCAGCCTCACCTCCACCATTTTGGCTGCAGAACCAGAAAGTGGGGCTCTTTGAATGGGGCTAGTGGGTCTGTGTTTGGTTTTGTGAGATAATATTTCCCTTCTCTTTTGGATTCAGTACATAACTCAAATGCCTTATGTCACAGCGCTTAGTTAGCTGTGCTTCATTTTATGCCCGAGAGCACTTGCTTCATTCACTGGGGAGTCTTCAGTGCAAGACGGGGCCAACTTCCTTTGGAATAATGGATGCTTGCGACAGGGTTTAGCAAAACACATTTCAAAAATCTGCTACCGTGGGGAGGAATTGTTTGGGTTTCAATGCAAAACTAGCAAATTAGCAATTTCCCAAAGCAAATTGGAACACAACTGTCCTTTGAAATTCTCACACTAACCTGAATTTTTGCGATGCAGTTCAGCAACCACATATTTTGCACACAAAAAATTGCTTGGAGTGCATAAAAACCACATACATTTGTGAAAATAACATATGAAGCGTTATACTAGAGGAAATCATTGGCAAAAATCTGTACGTTAGGAGAGATTTCAGTCCTAATTTGCTGATTAATTTTCATTAGGACTTTTAAAGATAATAATTGCAAGTTAACGCAGAAATATGGAGAACAGAATTTAAGGCTGGAAAAATGAGAAACTAAGAGAAATAGACAAATACATTCATCCCTACCTGGGCTACAGTCTGTGCAATAAAGTGACCCCTCCAATGGCACAGAAGGGATGGAAGAAGCTGTAGAGCCATCTCTTCATACCAAGTCATGCTCTTGGTCTTTCTAGCTGGCAATGTCTGTTTGGGTTCATAGTCAGAGAGGATGTTTCCCATCACATGCTAGCTTCTCCTTTTAACAGGAGCGACCAGAGATCAAAGCAGAGACCTTATTCCTGCAAAGCATACACTCTGCCCCCTGAGCTGTGACCGTTCTGCGCCATATTACCAGATCTGGTGATTCATCCACTTGGCCCAATGTTGTCTACTCTTGACTGGCTGCGCCTCCCCTTGCAGAGAAGAGTCTTCTCGCATCGCATGCTCCCTGGTCCCTTTCTCACTAGAGGTGCTAGGGGGAGGGGTGAATGGGCTCTTATGCATGCAAAGCAGAGGCTGCTACCAGAGAGTTATGGACCTCCCCTAAAAGAGAGAAGGATCCACCCCATAGCAACCTTTAAGAACCAAGTTCTGGATTCAGGCAGAGGCACCCATCCATTTCCATCTAAAACCCAAAGGATGGGGGTTTGCTCTCAAAATCTGTTCCAGCCCCATGCAAACCTCCTTGACCCTCGGTCATGCTTCACTGCCATTACAAAACTCTGGCTCAGATTACTTCCTTTCTTTCCCTCTCCTCACTTCTAAGAAGTCTTCCTTGACCTCAGCCTTGTTTTTCCTGCAGATTGTAGGTCCATTTATGAAACCATTCCCTACTTTGTTCTTGCTACACTTGTGAAGTCTTGACTTGTTCATTCATCCCGTCTCTTTCTCTTTCCTCTTTCCTCTCCCTCTGCTCTCGCCTGCCCTTACATTTCAGATGCACTAGAGTGCGGTGGCTTTTTGCCTGTGTGCTAAGTGCCAGCCGTGTTTTAAAGCTTGTTTTTACTAACTTTTGGGGGTCAATCATAGCTTCCCAGTCAGAACAAAAACAGTCTCTGAAGTTCTTCCCAGCTTAGACAACAAACTCCGGAGCCAATTGTCCAGGAAAGCACAAACCTTCAATTTTCCACAATTGAGTCTATGTTTATTGTTATTGTTATTTATTATGGTCTGCATTCCTGACGAATCTGTGGAAATTCCAGACTCCTTTGGGCAAAGACCTTTTTTTGCTATTTTTCACATTCAAGCCGTGCGCAGCTTGAGGGAGACCAGCTCTTGACGGGCTCCCTCACAGCGGAAAACAAACTTTAAAATGTTCTGCCTTGGAAGATCTGTTGTTTGTAGAAAGGACCGAAAGAAATTTGTGGACTGTGGGAACACGAACCGTTTATCCCAAGAAGACCACTGGTTATATCTCATTAAGTTCTGCAGCACTCTAATTAATTAACAAGAAACAGAGCAAAGTATCTATATTAGAAGCCAGTGCTGTCACACACTTCCTCATGTCTCCCAGTGCCAGGCACAATCTAGTGTAAGAACATAGTGGTCCCCCCTGCAGCTGGATCAGTCCCTAAAGGGGACCCATCTCATCTAGCATCCAGTGTCCACAGTGGCTGACCAGAGGCTCCGTTGGGGAAACCCACAAGTAGGAAATGATGGCAACAGCCCTCTTTCCAGATGTTGCTTCCCAGAAACTTACTCAGAGGTAAACCACCTCTGTGCATTCAGGTTCCCCTTGGCTATCCTATCTCTCAGCTTTCTGCAGTCTTATCCCTCCATGAAATCGTGTGACCCTTTAAAGCCATCTAAAGCCATGGTCCTCATTCTGTGGCAGAGGATTCTGTGGTGGTGGACCATTTCTCTGAATCAGGCTGCCATTGCTGTGATTTAATATACCATGTTTCTCCGAAAATAAGACACCGTCTTATATTTATTTTTCTTCAAAAAAACACACACCATGGCTTATTTTCAGGGGATGTCTTATTTTTTTAATTAAGTATGGTACAGTTTAACCTACAAAGTTAAACTGCCTATCACTATGGCTTATTTTCAGGGTATGGCTTATATTCCTTGAATGCTTAAAAATCCTGCTATGGCTTATTTTATGGCTACGTCTTATTTTAGGAGAAACAGGGGTATCTTTCAAAGCCTACCTTGTACCTCGAGAGTTAGTGAAGCACATGTACAAGCTTTTGCATTCCACAGCATTCTTCAGGCGGCGCTTTGTGAAACTCAAATAGCTTGCATATTGTTGCCCCTAACCTAAGGGAACACCCAGCAAAATGTCAACTGCATTTGCGCCTAACCCTCTCAAACAAAGGCAGCTTATCCTCCAGTTGGAAAACTGAGCCAGAAACTCTGCATGCTGCTGGAAGACGATGAGAGTTTCATTTCATTTCACTTTTAATTTGTATATCACCTTTCTATATTACTATATGCAAGGCAGTTTACAAACAGTAATCCAAAGCATCCAGAGGACACCAGGTTGGGAAAGGCTGGTCTACACTCGAGTTTCCATTTAAAACACAATGCAAAAAAAGAGCATGGAAGATTTGCCAGGGCAAAAGAAACTACCACCTAGCTCCATGTTGCCTACACTGACTGGCAGCAGCTCTGCAGGGTTTCAGGCAAGGAACTCTCCCAGCCTGCCCTGCAGATGCTGGGAATTGAACCTGGGACTTCCTACATCTGCTCTCCGCACTGAGCCACAGCCCTTCCCTGCACTGGACTGGTCCTTTATAAATTTAAAGTCACAGTAGCATATGTGCTCTTGATTCCCAGATTTTCAGCTGGTTCCCCAGGAGAAGCAGAGCCAAGCTATGCTATCAAGAGGCATGGCGCTGTGATGCCAAGAACGTGGGAACGTGTACCAGGAATCACTTTTAAATTAGCCCACCAAGTTCCAAAGTCCTAAAAACAGGTCAAAAACATAACGAGGGGGAATATATATATATATTTGATGGCCATCTTCCTTGAGATCAGATCGGAACTAAGAAGGCACAGTGACTTTCCTCGTTCCCTCATACCTATGTATCGCCTCCGGGGCCAGGGTCCCGTCCTTTGTTGCCTGTGCTGTAATGAGCCATCTAGATGTCATTGCAACTGTCTTAAGAAACAAAAGAATCCCAAACATATTTTCAGATATTTCCACATCTCTCTCCCTTTCAGTTTTCCCAATCTTTTTTATGTCCTTGGAGGTCAAAAGCACCCGTCATCCTGCACTTTATACCACATTTGTAATTTTCATAGACCCAAGTTGTGAAATTTATTTCGCTTCTGTCCAGTTCAAGTGAAGCATCGTTAGCTTGTCGCCAAAATAAGCTCCTTCCGTTTGTTCTATAAGGAGCCGGGGACACCCACATACCCCTCTCACCTGCACAGGAGTGTGAGTGAGAGAGGTGTTGTGAAAATATGAAATATTTTGACACCAGTAAGCTGCCAGGTAAGGTACTGCAGTTTTTCCCGTCTTAACCAACATGAAAAGCAAGGCACCCAGGTTAACTGGATTGTTGTTCTTGTTTGAAATGTCTTGTCTCTACTATGTTTTTGTTTAAGGCACACTTTTTCTCCCTCCTGCGCTCTCTCTAAAATAACGAGGTTGCATCTTGCAGTGCGGCTAAGGGCTGCTCCAATCCCTCGTTCAAAAGCTGGTTGAAACACGCTCCTCACCCATCTTTCAACGCTGACACTAATAACTGAGATAGCAAGCATGTACAGACAGAAAGGCTGAGGAAGGAACACATTCTTAACTCTAGCAAAACTTGAAACAGCAACAAACAAATAAATAAATTCAAAAGGCTCCCTTGAGTCCCCCCCCCCATCCCTTGGAGTTGCAGGAACATTTCACTGTCCGAGTGTCTGTTTTAAGTGCAGCAGTGGCATGAAAGCCTCTCGTACAAATATATACAGACTCTCTTTTTGGTGTGCATTACTGTTGCCATCTCAGGTTTTTTTGGGGGCGTGTGTTTTTTTTAAAAAAATCAATATCGAAAAATATGAGCAAAAGCACAATTAATTCTGCTGGGGAAGGCGAAGGAAAAGACCCTCCCCAGCGTCTGTCTCCTAATCATCATACATGGCACTTTTAGGCATCTGCATTTAGAAGGGGTGGGGGGAGAATAAAGCGTAAAATACCTGGCGTGTCCCAGCGGATTCAGGAGCGCGTCTCCTGCACTGGCTCATCCAAGCCGGCCTCACCAATCCCACCTACATTTGCTTTGGATCCTATGGGGACTGTCTTTTTGTACACCCCCTTCTTCTCACATGGTCCGATTCCCAGATAATCTGCTGCCAAAAAGCTCTTTTAAGAATTTTTTACGTCACTTTCTTTCTTCTCCTTTCTCTTTCTCTCTTTTTTTTATAAAGTCAAATAAACTTTTTGCCTTGCCAGGAGGGATTGCAGCGGGCTCCAACCCTCCTCCTAGAGGTGGGTGACTCCACACTCAGAAAAAGCAACCAGCTCACAACAGCTCAGAGCAGCAGCAGGGGGAGGAGGGCTCCAGGCACAGCAATGCAGGAGCCTCTGGGTTGGAGTCAGGGAGGGCAGCCTGGGCTGCGGCTATAAATGGAAGTGCGGGGGGGGGGGCGAGGGGGAAAGGGGGGGTCTGCAAATGGGGGCAGAGAGTGGCTGGGGGATGGATGATGAGGCCAGGACAGGTGTTCTGACACTGTGGCAAATGTGAGACTGGGGTGTGTTTCTGCTTTTGGGCCACATTAGGAGAAGAAAAACAGACTTTTGCCATTCTCACCCACCCTTTTCCATTCTTCACTTTAAGGACAAAGAGGGGGAGGAATGCAAAAATTGTCAAGTGGAAAGGGACTTGGGGTTTGCTATCAGAAGTTGCTCCCAAGCAGGGCTGGTCCAAGGCATTTTGCTGTCCAAGATATTTGTTATTTCTGTTACGCAGCTTTCCCCCGAAGAGCTTTAAGGTGGCGTACACAGTTCTCCCCCCCTGACAACAACCCTGCGAGGTACAGTAGTTTAGGTTGAGAGACTGTGACTGGCCCCAAGGTCAGCCAGTGAGATTCCTCCCTGAGTGGGGATTTGAACCCTGGAAACCTAGGTCCTCGTCCAATGCTCTTAACCACTACTGCACAAGTGCTGGCGCAGGCATCCAAAATGAAAATGTGACACTCCCTTTCTCTAGCAGTAGAAAGACAATAGCGGCAGATTGAGGCCCTTACACATTTGCCCGCCCTTTCCTAACACCTAAAATTTGCTGCCTGAGACGGCTTTCTCACTGCCTAACGGCAGGGTAGGGCAGGGCAGGGCTGGAACCCGAGACTGATTTGGCTGCTTTTAATCACCACAAACACTTCCTCTCCTCCCAGAAAGGAAAAACAACTCGTATCCACACACACAAAACATCCGAACCACAAATTTCCTTCCATGAAATGGTAAGATGAGTGGCAGAGCACACATATGACTTGCAGAAGGTCCCTAGTTTGATCCTTTGCCTTCTTGAGATCTTGAAGAGATGCTACAAGGCATAGCACACACTGTGGGGTTAGAGGGACTGAGGTCACCTCTAGACTTTCAGCATTGTGCAGGAAGGATTTCAGTCACCAGAAATCTAGGTTTGCACCACTAACGCTCTGGTGCAACACATCCAGTTAAAAAAAACAACAACAGGCTTTTTGCAGTTAGGAAAGCAACAGCAAAATGTGATTAATGGGAAGGCGTATATTACTGCTGGTACTCTAGAGACTGCTCACTGTTGTGTAACTTCCCTCGCAAAAAAAAAAAAAAAAAATCAGGACAAATCTTCAGTATATTTTGGGGAACGGTCAGTCTGTCCGCCCATCTATTCTTTCGAGGCTTGGCTGCCTCTCGAGATATTGCCTCCAAACTGCACAAGGCGGGGCCAGTGGCGGAGCTTCATGCTCCGCCGAAGCTCCGCCACCGGGGGCAGGAGCAGGCACACTGCCCCCAGGGACGTGGTGCGCGTTTTGGGGGCGCGTTGTACGCAGGGGCAGGGCACGTGTTTTGGGGGCGGGATGGGCAGCCGCGATGGCACCCTTGGGATTGCGCCGCCTGGGGCGTCCCGCCCCCACCGCCCCATCTTCCTACGCCCCTGGCTGGGGCAGCCGTCTTTGTTGACATTGGGACTCTGGCCTCCATTTTAACCCAAGATGGTGGGCTGAAACATGGTTTGGCAACTTTTGCAATCCATTTTAACCCAGTAAAGCGTGGACATTGTATTATCTTCACATAACTTTGGGCAAGCAAATAAGGTTGCATGCTCAACAAACAGGCCATCTGCAGGAGACGAAAGAATCTGACCTGGAATAAGGCCACTTCCTTTGGACTTTTAATGGTTTTAAAAGAAATGTTCCAGGAGAGGCTAGAATGGCCCAAGGTGTCATACTGATTGATTGATTGATTGATTGAACTGATAAATTTATTGTATTTCTGTGCCGCTTTTCAAATGAATCCCAAAGCAGCTTACAAGCAATAAATAAGAGTAACATAGTCAAACATAATAGAACAGCACAAACGCAGCATAAATCATATTTACAATCTATAAAATGTTATTAACAAAGCAGCAACTTTTTAAAAAAACCCGAAATATCACAATTAACACCAAAATCCATAGTATATGTTTGACAAATCAGTGTGGCAGTTATACTCTGTAAAACAATATTAACAGAATAACAACTAAAAAAAATAAGCTGAGCACTGTTAATACACACACTTGCTTCGCCTCCAAGACGGATAAGATGTCACTTTATTCAGCTCATTAAAATACACATAATTCCCGCTGTTCAGCCAGCTCAGCCAGATGCTGCCTTGGCTTGGGTCCTCAGGTAGGGAGCCATGGAGGAGACAGGTGGATGTTGACTTCAGGCGTTGTGGATGAGGACTAGGTCTGCGTCGCTAGTCCAAGATGAGCCTGTCCCTTCAGAGCAGCGAGTCGCGGCTGCAGTAGGTGCAGAGGCCAACCAGGGGGTCCTGCACTGCCTCCCTACCTGAGACACTGTCGGGGGGGGGGGGGGAATGCCCTGCAATATTGCAAGGTGAGGTTTGGTGATCCTTCCCTTGAACTCCTGTTGCTGCCGCACTTTGGGCTCTTGAGATAACCTCAGGTTTGGCAAGGCCATGAGAGCTGTCATGTGGATCATTAAAGCAAGCAGGGAAAATGAGAACATCACATTAGGTTAGAGCAGGGGGCAGCAACCTTTTTCAGCCATGGGCCAGTCCACACCATCCCTCAGACCACCGGGGGGGGGGGGGAGGGAGAGACAATGTTTTTTTGGGGGGGGGGAAATAAACAAATTCCTATGCCCCACAAATAACCCAGAGATGCATTTTAAATAAAAGCACAAATTCTACTCATGTAAAAGCACGCTGATTCCCGGAACGCCCGCGGGCCGGATTTAGAAGGTGATTGGGCCGCATCCAGTCCCTGGGCCTTAGGTTGCCTAGCCCTGGGTTAGAGTGTCAGACTAGGACCTGGGAGACCTGGGTTCAAATCCTCACTCAGCTCTTACAGGGTGGCTTTGGGGCCACTCTCATGCACGCACACTCAGCCTTTAACTGCCCTCACAGTGTTGCTGTGGGGATAAAATGGAGACAGCGAGGGCCACCTTAAGCTCCTCAGAGGACAGGTGGAATATAAATGTATTAATTTAAGTGCATTGCAAATAACAAGGGAGGGATGGCAACCTTTCCCCACTAAAGGGATTATGAGCCACAGGAGGAAGGGGGGAGCCTGCAGGGATATTGGCGGCAGCATCAGTCCGGAGAAGTGAGGAAGAAATTGCCAAACACTTCTCTTTCCTGCTCCCCCTTTTGTTATTTCATCCTTTTCTCCACCCCACCCCCCCTTGGATAAGGAGAGGAGTTGCTGCCATCTGTAGGCCGGTTGTGGGATTGCACTGGTGGCTTGACAGGTTGAGGGGGACCTGGGAGGGTGGTGCCTGGGTCGAGTGGGGGTGACCGCATGGCCGGATGGTGCTGCTTCTGTCCTCCACCCGAGATGTACCAACACAGCTTTAATTGGTTCTCTCCCTCCCTCCCCCCCCCCCGGCCACCCCAAATTGGGCACCAAATAGATTAGGATTAAAATAGCTGGCAATTGTTAGGACAACGGGAGGAGATCTGAGTTGCATGTATTACGAGGGGATCGTCTCAGCCCTTCTCAGGGGAGGCGCCGAGTCCGCATTACGCACGAAACATTCCTAGAGGCTACTCAAAAGAGGCTTTGGGGCAGACAAAGGGCTGGGTTGAGAAAAGCAGCTTGTGATATAGCATGGGGTTGGGATAAGGGAAGCGGTGGCAGCTGCATTTCAAAAGGGGTGGGTGGGAATGACATTAATCCCACCAGGCACATCTTGGGAGGGTAGAGTAATTCGCTTGTAAATGAATGAATGAATGAATCTACGCTTTTAAATACCGAATCACTTTCCCTCTCCTGGGCATATCGGAATTTGTTAGTCTTCCCGAATTTGGGGGGCAGGAAGCAGATTCCTTCCTTTAAGGAAGGAATTGAAAATAAAACTGTTGATATAAAAATCTGCGGAATAGTGGAATACTGTGTACTGTTCCGATCACCTCAGAATGGATATTGTAGAGCTGGGAAAGGCGCAGAAACGAGCACCTTTAAGAACAAAAGAAGAGCTTGCTGGATCAGGCCAATGGCCCATCTAGTTCAGCATCTTGTTCTTACAGGGGCCAACCAGATGCCCCAATGGAAAACCCACAAGCAGGACCTGAGCACAAGAGCCCTCTCCCCTCCTGTGGTTTCCAGCAACTGGGATTCAGAAGCAAGGCTGCCTCCAACCATGGAAGCAGACTATCATGGCTAGGGGATAGCCTTATAGAATCCTAGAGTTGGAAGGGACCCAGGGGTCATCTAGTCTAACCTCCTGCAATGCAGGAATCCCAACTAAAGCATCCATGACTGATGGCCACCCAACCTCTGCTTCAAAATCTGCAAGGAAGGAGAGTCCGCCACCTCCTGAGGGAGACCGTTCCACTGTCGAACGGCTCTTACTGTCAGAAAGTTCTTTCTGTCATTTAGTCGGAACCTCCTATCACTTGAAGCCATTGGTTTGTGTCCTATCCTCCATGGGTTAACTATGTGCTGCATGGAGAGTGATTTTTTTCTGTCCTGAACCTTCCAACGTTCAGTCTTGAGTTCTTGTGTTAGGAGAGAGGGAGAAACTTGTCTCTCTCCACTTTCTCCATGCCATAGTCCTATAAACTCCTACCATGTCACCTTTTGCTTGCCTTTTTTCTAAACTGAAAATCCTCAAATGCTGCAACCTTTCCACATTCCTTTGAGCATTTTGATTGCCCTTTTCTGAACTTTTTCCAACTCTGCACAATACTTTTTGAGGTGAGGCGACCGGAACTGTACATAGTATTCCAAGTTGTAGTTCAGCAACATCTGGAGGGCCAAAAGTTGCCCACAGCTGGTTTAGACAGTACTGAGCTAGATTGACCAATGGCCTGAGACTGTATAAAGGCAGCAGCTTACACAAACTAAACAACTTTTTTTTCCTTTTTTTTACAATTCTGGAAAAAAAAAACAGTCTGGGCTTGCCAAGGTTCTTCCTCCTTCTTCTCAAGATCACTCTTCATAGACAGACTCATGCAAACTGTTTCAATTAACACACACACAAACCAGTACTCAGTTTGATGAGCTTATAAAAGGAAGTGGAAGTGAGCAAACTTGGAAAGAAATGCGGAAGACTTAGTCATTATCAGTCTTCTCTGGGGGAAAAGTGGGCTGCATGCTTTTATTTGGTTGGTGCATTGTATAATTTAACCAAAATAATTGGGCTTTAAGCTGGAGCTAAAGGAAGTTCACTCCAAGATGGCATCACTGAGGTGGATCTGGGAACCAGCTTGGAGAAGAAAAAACCCCTTACCTAGACTTTGCAAGTACAGTGGTACCTTGCAAGACGAAT
Source organism: Zootoca vivipara (assembly GCF_963506605.1). Classification (NCBI taxonomy): domain Eukaryota; kingdom Metazoa; phylum Chordata; class Lepidosauria; order Squamata; family Lacertidae; genus Zootoca; species Zootoca vivipara. Next base: position 2,281,861 of record NC_083290.1, read on the forward strand.
GCCTCGCGCAATGAAAAACTCGCTAGACAAAAGCGTCTTGCGATGTTTTTGGTGTCTCAAAAGATGAAGTTTTCAATGGCCACGCTTCGCAAGACAAAGTTTTTCGGCATATTTTTTTTTGCCGCGGCAACCCGCGCTTCGCAAGACGAAATTATCGCTAGACGAAGCGACTGGCGGCACGAATTAATTTCGTCTTGCGAGGCACCACTGTATGCTCAAATTTGAGCCTCTGCTATTTGTCCCTCCAAATGGTCTCGCTAACATTTTTGGAACCTCGCTGCCTCCTTCCCTTCCATCCAAAGTAGGCATGTCTGAGACTTCATGTGTTCTCTGGAATTTTCCTGGAGCTTCGTATCATGCAAGGGGAAGGTGAAAGCTGCAGTCTAAAAATGCTGATTCCCAGCATATTTCCTCTGCGGAAATGGCTCAGCCGTTAAGATATGAAAATGAGAAAAAAACAAAAAGACTAAGTTGTCCATTTCTACATACTGGGTGATGTCCAATGTTAACCAAGCGACTTAAGAGACTTAAAGGCAACAATTAAAATAGGTCTGTTACTCCAGTTTAGATAGATGTATTAAATGCATGAAAGCATGCAACTTTTAAAAAAAACAATCATTTAAAAATAGAAATGGCAGGAATTCTTGCTCAGGAACAAGACTGCAGTGCAAAATGGGTGTTTGCTTTTAATTAGTTTGACCCAATAGCTGAATGGATGCAAAATCAGTTCCTTTATACCCTAAGCCTGTCTTGGTGTCACCTAACTTTCAAGATGTTAAACATATGTTGAGGACTAAATTGTTTTATTAGAGATTAACTCTGTGACCAGCTTTCAGTAAGAGCTCATTCAATTTCATCTCTCCTCTCGCCAAGTTGATTCTGATATGCCCTGCGTTTTTCTCCCCATTGCTTTAGTTTGGCAGATTCCCCCCCACCCCTCTCAAAGCTCTCTGATCTGGCACCAGGCTTAATTCCCAGAGACTAGTATGGGGATTCCTGGTATTGCTGAGACTACAACTCCCATGATCCTTGACCCTTTGGGCCAGGCTGGCCGAGGCTGATGGGGCTGGAGTCCCAATACCATGCTGACAGACTGCAGCTAACGGGGGTTCAGTGGGTGCTTGATCTTCAGGTGTTGCTTGTGCCAAATCAGAAGTTTCCAATGTGTGGAAAAAACCTTGGCCAAGAAGGACCCCAAAGCAGACGCCTTATGCCATGTCAAGACTATCTGCCCATCTAGCTGCTAAACTGAACTTTGTTGTTTAGTCGTGTCCGACTCTTCGTGACCCCATGGACCATAGCACGCCGGGCACTCCTGTCTTCCACTGCCTCCTGCAGTTTGGTCAGACTCATGTTGATGGCTTCGAGAACACTGTCCAACCATCTCGTCCTCTGTCGTCCCCTTCTCCTAGTGCCCTCCATCTTTCCCAACATCAGGGAGTCTTCTCTTCTCATGAGGTGGCCAGAGTAGCTCCATATTGTCTCCTCTGACTGGCAACAGCTCTCCAGTGTTGCCAGTAGAGAGGTGGGAGGGGAGTGTCTTCTCCCACCACCCGCTGCCTCATTCATTTGTTGGCCCTATATTTTGCAGTTTGCCAGCAAATTACGCATCAATAATATCAATACAGGACACCAAAGCTCATTCAGCAAAGTGTTTTTATTCAAACGCTCCATAGCACCAGGTAGTTTGTAGATGGCATTCAAATAAAAACGCAGCCATTTTTTTTAAAAATCCCATTTTACCCAGGAACTGGGCATTCTGGAATGTAGCCTTTGCAGCTACTCTCTTTGTTGGTTCAGCTGAGCCTCGGGGGTGGTGATTTGGGGGGGGGGGGATATCTCCTGGGCTGTGATTCAGGTGCTCCAGGGAGAAGGCTGTTGATTTCAGACCACACCTCAGTTGGAAAAGACAAGACAGATGAAGATCATGTAGGAAGTGGGCCGCATTCTGTGCCATGGGTTATAGGCCTCTCTCCACAAGCAAGCAGCCGAGCAGCTCAAAATCACAGCCAACAAGCAATTAATCTCCACTTGGTGGCCCTTAGTGGTACACAACCACCCTAAGCGTTCATCTCACACACCCCCACCCGTCTTTTTCTATACAAGGTTTGCATGAAAGAATCATTTCTGAAGTTTTAAAACGAGTACATGGATAAAATAATTTTAGAGGGTGTTTTTTTAAAAAAAAGAAAGAAAAGAAAAAAGGATTATACTACGATGAAAAGCACACACGTCGACGCAAAGGCTGCAGAGTAGCCCCATCCACAGAAAAGCACTGTTTCCTCTGAAAATCCACAGGGCACCGCTCTTCAAGACTGGCACCTCAAGTGGGAGTTTGGTCATGGGGCCACTTGGCGTTGGCTCCTGGCCCTCCAGATTCTCCCCCCCCCACATGCTTGCTTCAAGGTTGACCAGAAGAAGGCGGCAGAGAGCCCCCTCAACACACACACACAGAGAACAGTTCACTTAGCCAGAGCGCCCATGGGGTCCCATGCAGGCAAGACAACAGGCTCCTGGTTCATCACGGCTAAGATGTCCTCTGGCACATGCTTCTTGTCCACCACCACTTCATAGACGTACTCAGAGAACCAGTCGTCAGTCATGATAAGGTAACCTGGAGAAGAGGAGGACGGGACAAGGTCTATTAAGAGGTATTCAGCTTAAGAGGGGCCACCTACAGTGATCTGCCCTGGGGGACCCCTGCCCTCTATGCCACACTGAAATCTAAGAGGGCAGCCCCGCAAAAACTGCATGGAGGTAGACTGCTTCTGAACATTAAGGACCCATTAATTTTCACAGCTAATGAGGCCTTTGGTTAAACAATAAAATACAGGCCCCTTTCCTTGCTTGCAATGTCAAATGTGCTTCTTCTTTTGGGGGGGAGAGAGGCAAACTTGTCATCCCATATCAAATTCCTCCCTGGAACATTTTTCTGCCTTTCCCCTGCATCAAGAAACACCACAAGTCAAAAACCTACAAGGAACGGATGAGGTCTCATGTGGTGTCTCTTGTATTTATGTTTGGAATCAAAACCCAGGAGCTTCCAAAAACACCACTTTATAAACCCAGAGTTTTTGTAAATTCCTGAATGACCGAGGACTGGCCTTTCAGGTTTCCTCTAGTGGCTTTGCCTCTGCAATTAACAGGTCAGATGCTCCAACCCTGTCTAAGATCTGACCCTGTCTTTCAACAACAGGATCACAATGCTAAGCTGGTAAACCCAGACCAGGCGACCTGGACCCAAAGCACCATGCAAAAGGGTTAAGCGTTTCCTCCATAACTCATCCTCCTCCAGCTAAGCCCCCAGTCTAATCCTGCCTCTGTTGTTTCAGGCAATACTCTATCAACCCTCTTCAAGGGCTGACGTTGGGGCTTGTTATTTTAATGCCTCCACGCCTAGCCAAGCCTGAGTGCCAAATCTAACATCCTCATTCTTCACCTCTTCCTTAAACAAGGGGCCTGCCAGAATGCCGCTTGGCCTTCCCATACAAGCCCAGGCTTTTTTCAAGAGGCCAGCTATTCCCAAAACCTTCTCCGAGGGCCATATCTGCAAATGACAACTTTGGGGCAGCAGCTAGAGGTCTGCCCTGGAGGATCTGGCGTGGGAAAGCAACTAGAAGAGGAGTCCCAAAAACTTTGGGTGTGTGTGGGTGTGCTAAGAACTCATTTGGAAACCTAAGAAACTGTTTCACAGGTTCTGCAAAATAGCCCTTCCACAAAAGAAAAACTGGATATACTCAACCCCCTCCCCCCAAAAAACCATGCAGCACACCTACATATGCCCCCCAATAAAACATGTATTAAAAAAGCAGGTAAGCCAGCCAAAAATAGGCACCCCCTGCAAACAAACAAGGCCCAAAACACTATTTTAAAATATGGTTAGAATTGGGAGGGAGGAGGCTAAACTTGCACCAACATCTGTGGGTTCCCACAGGCATCACACTGCAGACCCCAGCCTTAGAGCCAGGAAGCTTTCAGGACAATCTCGCCCCAGGAAAGACAGATTGGTTAGGTGGTGTCTTAAGCTAGCAGCTGCTCTTCTGAGCCCCCAGCACACCCAGCTGCAGTGCAGACATACGTAATGCTAGTAGTACTACCCGCTACTGCCCTGTTTTATAGGCCTGGATTGTAAGGATCACTAAGAGAAAGGACTCAGGCTTGGCCAAATTCTGTGCCCACAATACACACGTGCTGAATGAATGCCCAAGACACATTCTGCAAACAACCCTGGGGCAAGCTGCTCTCTTCTTCAGCCTGACCCCCCCCCCCAACAGAGGCCTACCTTGCAGTGCAGAGAGGCTAAAGCATTTTGCCTGCTTGGTAAGTGGAAAAGAGCAGCTGCAAGCAGGGTTGGCCATTGCAAGGGACTGATTGGGTAGAGGCGGCAAGAGGGCTCTGCTTGGCCCCCAAAGTGAGAGGCCCCCAAAGTCTGTTCAGGGGCAAGGCCAGAGCCCTCGAGGAAAAAGCCCCATTCAGGCCCCATTCATTAAAAGCAGGCTTTGCATTCGAGTGGGAGTGAGACTTCCACATAGAACAGCAAGAGGCTAAGCAGCTCAAGGAATCAACCTCACGCCTCCTGGCTGCCCTGCCTGGAGGCTGGAGAAGGTAAACTCTGAGGAATGCCGGTAATCTGTCTCGCTTTCGCTGGGTTATTTTTAAACTTTGAAAGCTCAAAGTGGTTCGCACTCGTCTCTTGTGGTTGATGGCAGGAGTGTGTGTGTGTGTTTTTAACTGCTGGAGCAACTCTGGGTTTTACCACGCTCATAAAACAGATGGGTAAACGAAGGGCTAAGAATAGCTGTGCCTTGACCTCCAGGCGGCTTTTTTGGGAAGCGGGGGTGAGGGCCACCTGCGTGCCTGGATCATTGAGATAGTCCTGCGCCTGCTGTTCCACGAAAGCTCTTGTTATGCAAACAGAAGCTCCAGTCTCAATGGGGGACACTGGTACAGGCAGAAAAGTCCTTGGCTCTTTGAAATGACCATGGGTAGCATAAAGGCTCGTGGGCCCTTGTCTTCCGCCAACTCCCAGGGGAAGTGAAGAGGTAAACGGAACATGTGTGGCAGCTACAATACTGCTAGACAAAGACGCTGCTTGTTGTTGTCCCAATCGCACAACCAAACAGCAACGGTTTCCCCCCTGGAGGCTGTTCGAAGAAAGGGTAATGAACTTTTCTATACAAAATGAGATTACATCAGGAGCTTAAAGGAACGGCAGCCCAGTCAGTGCTCATGTGCGCTCTCTCTCTCTCTCTCTGCAATAAACCCCATGCAGGAATTCTACAATCTCTGCCTTATGACCCTGGAGTAATTAAAAGGAGGGGGGGGGAGAGACACACACACACACAGCCCAATGGCAATCCTGGCAGAGAGTGCAGAACACAGGGAAGGAGGGAGGTCCTGGAGCCTCCTTGAATTGCCCTCATCACAAACCCAGGAAAATTCAGCCTTGGGAAGAGACCCCAGGTTGGAGAGTCCTGAAGTGATGGAGGGCAAAAAGGAAGAATTCACTCAAACCAGGCCCCACCAAGGCCCCTGACCACCAGCCTGCCAGGATTCTGCTATGGTAGAGTCAGGGCAAACTGCATAGGCTTCGAGTGCTAAACTGGCCCAGAATTAAGCTCGCTATCCCAGTACACACACTGTTGAGAATCTTAGCACTGGAAGGGACGCCTGGAAGTCATCTAGCCCAAAAAAATCCAGAAAACACCCCTGATGCAAAACGAAAAGAGGCAAGCCCAACTTTCAGCATCCGCGTTAGCAACACATTACCTTTATTCCCGCGATCTTCGCCCCATGAGTTCTCCACGCGCCATTTTTCAAAGCAACCCTCTTGCTCTGGCTGGAAAGAGGGGGGAATGCAGGGGTCAACAGGAGGAAGAGCCCTGCACAAAAGCCTCCCATCTCCCCTGGCCGGGCAGATTGACACTTCCTTGTGGATTTATAGCAGAGAAATAAAATGCCTCCCTTACCTGACAGACGACACCTGCGCTTTCATTTCACAAACTGCTGAAAGCGCCACTCACCTGTGCCTTTACAACCCCAAATGCTAAAAGCCTGGTATCTGGATCACATAAGGAGTTCTACAGTGTGGAGAATATTGCATGTGGAATATTGCAGGCCTAGCTAGGCATGCAGTTTTATTATGGATATTTTATACAGTGTATATAGAAAGCTGCTGATTTTATCAGTATTTTGATAAATTGGAGGGTGGGAAGACCCTGTACATCACCTTGAGGTCCTTGGAGGGAGGATATACATGTGGTAATAAATAAAATAAATAAATCGCGCTACAGTACTTTTAAAGACTTTGGGTCCAAGCTATGCTCAGGTCCATGCGAGGCAGCTGGAAGAGATGGTGGCAAGAACCTCTGAAGGCCTGACTGGAATTACTTTCAAGCTCTTAAAATTCAATCAAGCCACATTGAGCTTAGTTTTGAATGCTGGCAAGGATTAAACGTCCCTCAAGGGAAAAGAAAATTACATCACAGTTGTAGTTGAAACCTGTTTGCACAACAGGTATTTTTTTAAAAAAAAAAAGGTGGGGGGGAAGCCCCATGTTTTAATACCTGCTTTTAGCCTAAAGAAGCTTTTAGTGAGAATTATAAATCTCAACCGTTGGCAAAACCAGCCATGGGGCATTGCGGCTTTTAAGTTTTAACGTTTTGGATTTCTAAGGTGAGGAGCATCCAAATGTTTAGACAAGCCCTTTCTAGCTAGCAAGGACCAAGTGGGGAAGAGTGGGCTGGCATCCCTCTTGGATTAAGGAGAGAGGGGAGGGTCAGATCTCATTGGGTTGATTGCCTGACAGGCCTATCTGGCTTTTAAAGTAATTCCATCACTGTCTTTACTACCTTTCATCGTTGCTAACCTTTGTATATTTCTGCCTGTGAAACTGGAGACCCACGGTAAATTTAGAAAGCTTTGGAAGGCTGTGTACCTAAAATGCGTCATGTAAAATAACAACGAAAGCATCCGCCATGGGATTGTGGTGGTGGTGGTCATGGAGTCCCTGTGCTGCCTCTGAGCTCCTTGGAGGAAGAGCGGGTGTCTCTGGGAAGGGGGGGGGCACGTTGGTGGCCCCAGTGCTATTGCCACTAGCATCATCCAGATATCAACTCTACAATTCTATGATTCATCATAAAAGAACGGTGGTCTTTGTCGACAAGGCACTTTAGAAGAGGGATGTGACCCTCCACTAGCTCCCAGCACCCCAGACCGCTGGCTATGCTCCTGCTGAGGCAGGTGGATGTTGGGAATCCAAGAGTCTCTGGATGGCCACAGATGTTCCCTGCATGCCTGCTGTAAAGGGCATCCTCCTCTCGGTGGAAGCATCGCTCTGTCTCTCACATGTATGGAATACAACTTCTTAGAGCAGAGATGGGGAACCTTTGTCACCCTCTAAGTGTGCTGGGCTGCCGTTCCCCTCATCCCCTGACCGGGCTGGCTGGGGCGGATGGGAAATGGGAGCCCAAAAACATTTGAGGGCCACCGGTTCTCTGTCCCTCTTTCAAAAGCGCACACCGTCCCCAGGAGGATTCCATGAGCAGGTCGTGTGTGCAATTATTGTCTGGTTGACTGCCATATACATGGAGAGGAGAGGAAGGGAAGGAACTCCACCAGCCACCCTGTTGCCCCAACACCAACCTTCTCAGTGAAGGCAGTAATGACCATGGCGTGGGTCATCAGCGAATCCCCATAGATCAGCCGCTCGTCCTTGTTCATGTTCTTGACTGACACGCCAAACACCAGGTTGTGGTTAAATCTACAAAGCAGCGCACACAGAAATGCACATTAAGTGTGGGGTTCAGAGAAGGTGCCTTCCCTAGTCATCCTAAACTGCGGAGTAAACACATTTATTAAGTCGTATACAGGACCAGGTAAGCAAGCGGTGCAGCAGATCTGCAGCCCAGGGGGCTCTGAGCTTCCGGAAGAACAAAGAAATGGAGGCAAAGCAAAGTTTGAGCTTGACGTGCACACCCACAATCCCCAGGGGAACTGTATGCAGGATCACGGCCCTCTGCCCCCACCCCACAAGCACTTACATATTCATGTCATTGATGCCCAGTTTGCTGTTGAAGTGCTTCCCAACGTCACAACCAAACCACACGGCCTGAGGAGAGAGCAGGCGACAATCAGGACCCTTCAGCTGAAGCAAAGAGCAGGAAGACACTGTGCTAAGGAGCAAAAGAAAGATTTGGGGGGGGGGGCACGCAAACCTCTCCATCCCGAATAGAAGCGGCTGCCAGTTTTTTCAGGAGCTGGACGGGCTGGTTGTTGTAAAGAGTCTTCCTGCCCCCCACCATGTTACTCAGGTACTCCACCGTGTAAAGCTGGTTGTATTGGTTCTGGGGCCGAGGGTCATTCACCAGGCAAACCTGTTAAGTCAAAGGGCTGAGTTAGTTAATTTCAAGGAGGTCACTCCTCCCAGCTCTGCTGGACCCAGCAGTAGCAGCCAACTGAAATGCTCACAAGGAGAGCATGGCCAGAGATGGCCATTTCTTATTCGTCCCCAGCAGGTGTTATTCAGAGGTAGGCTGCCACCGAACCCGGAGGTTCAATTTCAAACAAGATGGCAGTTTGGAAATAATATGATCAAATATCCTTTGCTAGACTCATCTCATTTTTGTTCTGGGTTACAATATTATCACCATCTGACCAAGCAACGCTTGGGTCCCCCAAATAGAGATCTGGGGTTGGAAATCTGGTGGGCCTTTCTGTAAGGATTTCCAACTATAAACATTAAGAAGAACTTTCTGACAGTAAGAGCGGTTCAGCAATGCAACCGACTACCTCGGAAGGTGGTGGACTTCCCAGCATTTGAGGTTTCTCGAGGGAGGTTGGGGGACCATCTGTCAGGGGTTCTTTCAAGTTGAGATTCCAGATTTGCAGGGGTTGGGCTAGATGACCCTTGGGGGTCCCTTCCAACTCTACAATTCCATGATTTCAGCCATGCCACAACTTTCGAACAGACTGAAGAGGGGGCGTGGTATTAAACGAAAAGAAGGGAGCAACAAACTGTGGGTCAGGGATGTGTCTTATCCGCTTCCAAAATCTAAAAAGGATTGCACAGACAGGGGGCCAATGATTGTCCACAGGCTGCCTTGTGTTTACCACATTGCCCAACCTTGCTTTCCATGTCGAAGATGGGCTTGACGTGCTCCTTGTAGAACTGCAGGGGCGAGATTGGCCCAATCTTGTGGTAGGCCTTCTCCTTATCGTAGAACTCCCAGCAGAAGGAGTCCGGAGGGCTCCCCAGGCAGATGGTCACTATTCTGAACACCTGGGGAGGGAAAACAGATCAGTGGAAGGTGGAACCCAGACGCCTCTCTTCAAATCGGCCAGAGGGAACTGGTGCTTGTGACTCACAAACCCTCGTTTTGCTTAATTGCTCGCTAGGCTTATAAGCTGCTGTTCCGCCGAAGGCATCAAACTGGTTTAAAGCTTTTTAAACAACAGTGTGGAAGCTAAGCAACGTGACACAGGAGGCAAAAATGAACAGGGTGGGGAGAGGAAATCTATGGGCTCTTTCATTTTGCTCCCTAATAAAAGTTACACAGTGGTCTGGTGGAACAGCCACCGGTTTGATGGAGGCAGTTCTGGGATGATGATGATGATGATAATAATAATAATAATAATAATAATAATAATAATAATAATAATTATTATTATTATTATTATTATTATTTATACCCCGCCCATCTGGCCGGGTTCCCCCAGCCACTCTGGGCGGCTTCCAACAAAACATTAAAATACAGAAATCAAACATTAAAACTTCCCTAAACAGGGCTGCCTTGAGATGCCTTCTAAAGGTCTGGTAATTGTTGTTCTCATCTTAGTGAAATGATCATCTCAATTGATGGATCATGCCCTGGGGAAGCCAGCATGGAGCTGCGGTGCCTTGGACAACAGCAAGAAATGATATACGGTGTTCTCTGCTGCCCTCTAGTGCAGGCATCCTGGACGGACACTTTGGGAGGCACCAAGGGCTTTGCAGAAATGCCGTGAAGGACAATGCGACTCCTGTAAAGAAGTAAAATTAAAACAGCCTGACACACCTTTCCTCTTGACAGCTTTGGCAGATGCAAGAGAGAGAGAGAAGAAAGAGTGCAGCTGGGTAGACAATCTGCCCCTCCAAATTGTAAAGAGCCCAACCAAAATGCATTCACAGTGGGATCTCTGCATCTCTCTGCTAAGGCTGGTCCGAGCTGTGCTCAGTTAAACCTTCGACAGAAGATTAGTGGAACTGCCCTAATCAAGAAGCAGGCATGTTACGCTTCCTCCCAGGCAGAGTTCAATTCCAATTTAAGAAAAAAGGGACTTGGCTTGCCTCGCACCAAGAACACAGTGAGGCAGCAGGATCTACAAAGCGCGATCGTTTCCAAAGACTTTGGAGGGTGTGGACACATGTACCACCCCAAACTCCACGTGCAATAATCCTGCCACCCCCAAAAGCATGAAACACCCCTGGGGAGGGAGGCCTGTGAACAATGTGCTCTTTACAAGATGTGCAATGAGACAGTTCAACCTCATCCTAGCCGTTCTTTCTTTTTTTATCCAGGGAAAATTTATAGAGCGGGAATCTCGGTATCACAACAGAAGAGGGTGAGAGCAAGTGTGGTGTAGGGGTTAGAGTGCTGGACTAGGACCTGAATCTCCACTTGGCCATGGCACTCACGGGGACCCTGGGCCAGTCACGGCCTCTCAGCCTAACCTACTTCACAGGGTTGTGAGGGCGAAATGGGGAGGAGGAGAAGTAGGTATGTCATCTTGAGCTCTCTGGAGGGAAAGGGGGGATATAAATGCAATAATAATAATAATAATAATAATAATAATAATATATTATTATTATTATTTATTCCCCAGCCACTCTGGGCGGCTTCCAACCGAATATTAAAAACAGTACAGCAACAAACATTAAAAATTTCCCTAAAGAGGGCCGCCTTCAGTTGTCTTCTAAAAGTAAAATAGTTACTTATTGTCTTGACATCTGCTGGGAGGGCGTTCCACAGGGCGGGTGCCACTACCGAGAAGGCCCTCTGTCTGGTTCCCTGTAACCTCGCAATGAGGGAACCGCCAGAAGGCCCTCGGTGCTGGATAAATACTAAGGTGCACTTGGAAAGTCTTGCGGCCAAATGAGAAGCATCATGACTGGGGCCCTGGGGGGGGGGGAGGAAAAAGGGAGGGCAGGGACAGAAAATCTCTTCTCACTCAGCCACCGCATTTGCCCCCCCACCAAGAGCGGCTGACCTCCTCTATCATGGTGTCCACGGCGGCAGAGAGCTCGTCCTTGTTGCATCCAGTCTCTACCATATTCCTCAGCCGGAGGCAATACTCTCGCATCTGTTTGGAAGAAAAGGAAAGCGGGAGAAGCAAGTTCTAAATGGCAATCTCTGTGGCACGCTATCAACACACTCAAAGTTCAGGATGGCTGAGCTGGCTGATGGGGGATGCAGCCCAGAACATCTGGAGAGCACCAGGCTAGAACTTACCTTTTAACAGACTGGAAAGAAAAGATTCAGTGCCCATGGATAAGGACCTTAGCAAGCAATGCCAGGTGTCAGCATCTGAACAGGAAGGTTGTGGAAACTATGTCAACTCAGTGTGTGTGTGTGTGTGTGTGTGTGGAGCAGCAGGTGTGTCCAAAAGCCCACCTCAGATCTTAAGGGCTTTAACATGCTTTACAGCAGGCATAGGCAACCTTGGCTCTCCAGATGTTTTGGAACTACAGCTCCCATGATCCCTAGCTAACAGGGCCAGTGGTCAGGGATCATGGGAGTTGTAGTTCCAAAACATCTGGAGAGCCAAGGTTGCCTATGCCTGCTTTACAGGGACTCATCTGTTCGACTCTTCTTGGCAAGCCACCAGACAGGAAAGATTTACTTTTTTTCAGGTCACCAGTGTGTTACACAGGATACCTGTGGGCAAGCAAGCAACTAAACCATTCCATGGGGGTTGATCATTTTTATGGGCTTATTTACAAGCCTGAGCTTGAGTTTCCAAACTGGTGTGAAGACGAATGATTTTAGAGACGGTAACACTCCCCCCACACTGGGCAATGCGCACACACACACTTCAGTTACCTTGTGGTTCAGAATGTCATTCATTCGTCTGGAGGCCTCCGTGGTGTGTGATTCAGGGAAAACCTTCTTGGGGACTACGCCGTATTTTTCTAGGAAGAAACCAGTTTTAGTAACCGACCAGAACTGATGGGCCGAAGGAAAGATCATTCTGCCTGCTGCACTCAGTTTACGCTGTGTGAAATAAGCACAAATCTTGACACAATCTTTCCAGGCTCCTTCTGTCCTCCCACATCCTTCGTCCAGGAGAGCCTTCTCACCTGTGGTGCATCCAGGCCCAGTCCTCAGCATCACCAATTCAATGGCTCAGAGTAATGAATGCTGGACTTGCCTGAGAGCTTGGACATACCCTGCCGGGCAGCCTGGCCTGACTCCACCATCGGTTAGCTGCATAAGCTCAATGAATACATTTTTTAAATCTAAGTAAGAGAGGACCAGACTGAAGATCCTGTGGGGATCTCAGAGAGAAAGGACTCGGACTCCGCCTTATACTGCAACTATCCACCTCATCAGAAGACCTTCAAAAGATTTTGCGATTCCAGCCCCACCCAAGGAATTCTGTAACCCCAACTCCCAATTTCCTGGTCTTGGCTGAGCAGCCCCCGCCCCCCCCCCCACTGCTTAAGATGCTGGATCCTCTACCCAGGAACCTAGGTGGACTACAAAGTGCCTTGGCCTCAGCTTCTTTTACCAATGAGGTTGACAAGCATGTCCCACTGCCCGCCGTCATTGCAGGGATTGCAGAGCAGGAACTGCACCAGCCTCCCGTCCACGGGCTCCTTCTTCTGAGCCGTTTCCACATATGCATGCAAGAAGTAGTAACAGCGTTCAACCTGGAAATAAGCCAGTCAGAATTCAGTCAGAGACCAGGTCCATCGAGCCCTGGTAGGCTTCAAGCTAACCCACCCCGCCTTAACCTTCTGGCCTTTTTACAGCACACTTAGTGGTGCCCCCCTGGTTATTATTTATTTAGTCATAGAATCAATTACCTGCCATCAGGGCCCAGAGCAGGTTATGATAATAAAACAATAGAATGTAAAGACCAGTTAGAACTAAGACATACAGTCGTACCTCGGGTTACGAACCGCTCAGGTTGCGAACACTTCGGGTTACGAACTCCGCAAACCTGGAAGTGTTTTCGTCCCGCGCATGCGCAGAAGCGGTGCACGCGCTTTGCGCATGTGCAAAAATGGCACTCAGTTTGCGACCTTTTCGGGTTACGAACCGCGACCGGGAACGGATCGTGTTCGTAACCCGAGGTACCACTGTACTGTAATACAAAGGGCCAGGGGTGTTTTCAGCATGCAATGATAGCTGTGTGATGAGGACACTGTTCTGTGGGGAGGGAAGTCCACAGAGAATGCCCCCTCCTGGGCTGCTGCCCCCCACAAAAGGTTTCTGAGGGTGGCAGCTCAAGGCAGAAGCCTGAATGGCCCCCCTGCTTACAGAAAGAAGCCGACCAGTCTGCTGGGTTTTCCTCAAAGCAGGGGTGGGGAATCTAAAGCCCTCCAGATGATTCTGGACCCTAACTTCCATCATCCCTCGAAACTCGTAACATCCAAATGACCACATCCCCACCCTAGCACCTAAACAAAGCACCTCTGAGAGCCGGCGTGGCATGCTGGTTAAGGGTTTTGGCCTAGGGACCTGGGTTCAAATCCTCACTCAGGCATGAAGCTTTTTGGGGTGGCCTTGGGCCAGTGACCATCTTTCAGTCCAACCTACTTCATGGGGTAAAATGTGGATGGTGGGAAATCATGTGTGCCGCCTTGAATTCCTTGGAGGTGGGATATAAATGCAAGAAGCAGAAGGGCAGTTAAATACAATTGGAAGCACCTTGTCCCAGAAGAAGAGGTACGACTGGCTGAACTCGAACTCCTCTGTGTTGAACTTCTTCATGAAGGGGAGGCGCATCACGTTCAGGCAGGAGAAGATCCAGCAGCGTCCTGGGGGTCAGAGGAGCACAGCGGAGATGGGCATCGCAAAGTATTCAAATGGGATGTACAATCTCAAGGGAGACGGCCATTACCTGAGTTCTTCTGATTGGTGATGGGCTTCCCTTCAGCAGGTACCACGTGCTGGAAGACCTGCAGCGTGTCCTGCACCACGGCCCGCTCCAGGCACACCTCCAGGGGGTCTGCGCACGTGGCCACATTCTGGGCCAACAAGTAGCGGGGTTCAGCTTTCAGGGCTTTGGCGAAAGCCGAAGATTTTTTCAGGCTCAACCCTGCTAAGACAAAACAGGACCGTCGATTCAGGGCAGTCGATTGTGAAAGTCAGCAACAGAGGGCACACATGGAGAAAACAGAAGGAGGATCTACTCAGGAAGGATGCTGGGAGCTCATCACAGGGGTCTGGAGGCAGGGCTGGTGCTGATGCTGCTCATGGCATGGCAGGGAATGTCCTCTGTCTCTTCCCAGAGACACTCTTATTACTCGTTGAATTTCTTTTAATAATCAATCAGCAGGCTATTAATATATTAGGTTAGTGTGTTCAGCTGTTGCTGTGTGTGTTTTTTCATTTTATGATTGCAATATGTATCATTTGCCTATTTTTATTGTGCTTATTTACTTAGAAGATTTGTAAGCCATTTAACCAAAGAGCAGTCTCCAATAAAACAGGAGACGAAACACAAAGAACATGAAGAAACAAACTAACCTGAAAACCAATATACATAAAACCATCTTAATATAAGCTGCAGATAAAAATCAGTAAAACTTTTAAACAATTATAAGTAACTCTATTAACTTTTCGCTAGCTCTCTTGTGTGTTTTTAAACCGAAAACCAGAGTAACTTATAAAGATGATTATAATAATTTAAATAATGAAATCCAGCAATCTCAAAACAGATCCTGAGGTTACACATTTGCCTCACTGCAATTACTCCCTTTCCAGGTTCCCCCTCCCTTCATACTTCCTGCTTCGTCTTATAGTAATAACAGGGGATAGATGGAGATTTGGTGCTGGAGGAGACTCTTGAGAGTCCCATGGACTTCAAGAAGATCAAACCTATCCATTCTTAAGGAAATCAGCCCTGAGTGCTCCCTGGAAGGACAGATCGTGAAGCTGAGGCTCCAATACTTTGGCCACCTCATGAGAAGAGAAGAATCCTTGGAAAAGACCCTGATGTTGGGAAAGATTGAGGGCACTAGGAGAAGGGGACGTCAGAGGACAAGATGGTTGGACAGTGTTCTCGAAGCTACCAACATGAGTTTGACCAAACTGCGGGAGGCAGTGGAAGACAGGAGTGCCTGGCGTGCTATGGTCCATGGGGTCACGAAGAGTCGGACACGACTAAACGACTAAACAACAACAGATGGAGATTTCAGTGTTACATGTGGTCTGAAAATGGAGTAGGCAAATATTCCTGTTCATGGGTGCCTGCAGGATTTTTCCACCCAGGCCTGGGGGTGGGGGCAAAGTAAAGCACTAAAAATGACAAGGGGGAGGGGAACAGGCTAGATTCCCACCAAAGACGAGACTAGCATCTGTACATTTTGCTTATCTCTCTGGTTCTACAAATACTAGAAACTTACTCTTCCTTTTTAAAATGAAAACTGGGGATCTGCAGGTGTGCAGGCTCCAATGCGAAGTAGACCACAGCAAAAACAACTTTTTGTGGAATGTATTCTAACACTATGCAAATATTTCTGCCTTCAGTACCTATATTATTAGGCAATGCTGCCCTCCACCTTCTTAAGGGTGTGAAACTGTTCCAGATCCACTCCTGTAATCACAAGGCCTTGCTTTGTGCCAAAGACACGTTCCTAATAGTGCCTCACCCAAGCACAGCTAATTGCCATGTGCCACGGTGGCTGAATTTCGGCGCATGCTTATCCTGACATAAAGAAGTTTGACAAAAAGTAGATAAAACCTGGAAAAGAACTGTCATTTCCCAAAGGCAATGGGGCTGACACCTACCTTTTAATTTTATATATATCTTGGCACTGGAACATAGGAAGCTGGCTTAGCCTGAATCAGGGCATTGGTCTATCTAGCTCAGTACTGTCTGCACTGACTGGCAGTGGCTCTAAAGGACTTCAGACCTGTCTTTCCCAGCCCTAAGTGGATTTGAACCCCAGACCTTCTGTGTGCAAAGCAGGGGCCCTACCACTAAGCTACAGCCTGTATCTAAGAATACAGTCCCTAAGACTCAAGTGGCGTAAGAAAAACCAAGTAAGGCGATTCATCGGTAAAGGATACTATATAGGTTCAGATCTGCAGCCAGCCAAGATGCTCACTAGGTGATCTTGGTTCCAGTAGCTATCTCTCAGGCTAAGGTTGTTGTGAGAACAAGAAGGAGGAAAGTAGAGAGAGAGAGAGAGACTGCAACCTTGAGCCTAGCTAGAGGAAGAATGAAATCTTAGCATATGGCACATGAACCTCATTGGGAGGTCTTTTTCACAGTCCCATCACTGCCAGAAGGTTGGCTGGTGGGTACGAACCCAGGACTTCTTCCGCAGCAGTGCCCAAATTACGGAGCAGCCTGGCTCCCTCATGGCTCCCCTTTAAACCAGCTTTCTAAGCAAGACCACAGAAGTTGCCATTTTATTCCGACAGGCTTTTGCCGTTTTTAAGGAAAGGGCTTTTAATAGCGCTCTGCTGTTTTTGCTACCGGCCTTTTGACAGATTTGTTTGTACATCGTTTCGATTCCTTTATCATCTTAACTACTTCTTAACTATTATCTTTCGTGTGTCTTTAGTGATCTGTGCTTTATCTTCATTTGTTTTAATTCTTGCAAGCTGCCTCCAGTTCCTCAAGGTTCTGGAGGAAATAAACTACTAATTCTTCTTATTCTTATTCTTCTTCACAAGTAGCATACAAACCACAGACGTCCTTCCCTGGCTGCCGGCTGCTGGGTGCCTTATTAAGTGTAAGGGCTCTTTTAATGAGGTGCTAAATTCATCCTTTCATCAGGCAACTACTTTTCATGTATAGCCTGCAGGGTCGGTTGCTTCCTTTATTTCTCTCTCTCTCTCTCTCTCTGACATTTATACCCAGGTTTTTCTACTTAAGTTGTCGAAGCTGCCCAGCATTCAACAAACAAACAAGCCACCTATTCTCAATAATAAAAATCAGATTATTAATAAAAACCAGAGATCGTCTAAAGCAGGGAAGAGGGGGTGGGGAGCCTACATCGGTGCAAACAGGCGCTGGGGCGCAAATCGGATTAGGAAGGGGCGCTTCTTTCAACCCCAGGAATCTGGGGAGGGGGAGGCACTCTGCACATGCTCAGGGACACGCTCCCTCGGCGGTGCAATCCTCTCCTCGCGAAATTGGCCAGGACTGAAGTGTGTGTGAGTGGGAAACAGGTGCCGGGGCTGAATCCTGGGGCCCCGCGGCTCGACGGCGCCTGTTTACCCCCCACCCCACCCCACTCCCACCCCTCAAAAGCAACAGCAGCCTCCCGTTGCCATGGCCTCTCCCACCCCCCGGCCTTTCCCACCCCCAGTAGGCCTCTGCCGTTCCCATGGCAACCCCACACACGCACCTGGGAGACTCATCGCGGGTTTTTCGGCCGCAGCAGCGCGAGCCACCAAGGAGGAAAACCAAGGCCGGGCGCCGGCGCCGGAAGCAGCTCTTTTAAAGCCTCGGAAGCAGGAAACCGGGCCCGCGACGGAGCGCGGCGAAGGACAAACCTCTTGCGCTGTCCTTCGCGGATTCTCTTCCCCGCCCCCGTTAGAGGGGCGGAGGGAGAGTGGAGGTTGTGCCTCTTAAAGGAGCTGTTCAGCTTTCTCGCTGTTAACAGGTACTGTACTGCACTTGGAATATTATTATTATTATTTTATTATTATTATTATGCCTTTTCCAAGGCGGCTTGCACAATTCCATACAACACAGATAATATACAAAAAGCTATTTAAAAAGGGACAGTAGAAGCTAATCGCTAAAAAGTTAATTAAACGCTAATACAGAGCTCTCCAAACTGTGTGTCTTGACACCTTAGTGTGTCTGCTGCAGTGAGTGTGTCATGCAAACGCTCCCTGCACTCCTCCCGGGAATGGAAAGGGGTTGGTTTAACCTCCGGTTTGCTAGTAAAACTGAATTACTGTGTCGCGAATTGATGCATGTCTAAAAAGTGTGTCACCAACAGGAAATGTTTGGGAAGCTCTGCTCTAATAGAATTAAAACATTTTTTTTTATTAAAAAAATCTTAAAATGTAAAGGATAATGAAAACTATAAACACAGCACTGTTAAAATATATTTCCTTAAAAAGCAAAACCAAACCAGTGAGTTCCCATCCAGCCTTGCTCTCCCCACCCCACCCCACCCCCCATTCCTTGCATGGATGTTTGGGGGTCTTAATGTGACCCTTGTGCTAAATGATGACTGGCATGCTTCCTTACAACAGAGATGTTGGGGTGTTCCTATTTTTATAATAAATTATCGTAAGATTAATGAAAACGGGCATAATAACTGATAAGTTACATCTGGTAGAAAGATAACAAACGGGTTTCCCTTCAAAGCGTCGAGGGAGCACTGACAGCTCCACAGCGCCACCTACTGTGCCTATAATGAATAACACCACAATGTCACACCATTTTATTCAATGGTTGGCGGAGGCTCATTCATATGCCGTCAAGTACTGTTTCCATTTCCACAATGCCCTAACGTGATTTACACAGGATGTATATAGAGACCAAAGAACCGCCATAGATAAAACGATAAAGTTTATTATTTAGACAAAGGATAAGATAATGAATTAAGTTGTTATACGTTGTTTAGCTGACAGACGCAAGCCTTAGACTCCTCCTCACATTCCTAATGGTGGGCTTGTTCCTGTGAAGGGTAATACGGTAACAATGAACAATCGTTAGCATGTTATCGAAATCAGGATGAGCGATAACGGAACTGGCAGGAAAACCATTTGGGGCGACAGACGGGATAGCACCAATGCCTGCCTCTCCTTTTGTCTCCGTTTAAATGGTCATACTGTATAAATGTTAAATGAAACTCCGGACACCCAAGGAGGTGTCAGTGATTTACCTGTATCCTGTGAAACTTATCTGTAACTCTATCCGATGTACCTCCCTTCTATTACAGTACATATTTCCCATGCTCTTGATGGGTGGGCTGCGGGGGGATCCATCTGTGTATCAGAGGTATAAAAATTCTGGTTTCCTTTTGTTTGGGGTTCTCCTCCCTCCTGCGTGTGGCGAGTACCTGGAGTACTGGGTCCAGTTCTGGGCACCACAGTTCAAGAAGGATACTGACAAGCTGGAACGTGTCCAGAGGAGGGCAACCAAAATGGTCAAAGGCCTGGAAACGATGCCTTATGAGGAACGGCTTAGGGAGCTGGGTATGTTTAGCCTGGAGAAGAGACGGTTAAGGGGTGATATGATAGCCATGTTCAAATATATTATATTACGCCATATAGAGGAGGGAGAAAGGTTGTTTTCTGCTGCTCCAGAGACACGGAGCAATGGATTCAAACTACAAGAAAGAAGATTCCACCTCAACATTAGGAAGGACTTCCTGACAGTAAGAGCTGTTCGGCAGTGGAATTTGCTGCCAAGGAGTGTGGTGGAGTCTCCTTCTTTGGAGGTCTTTAAGCAGAGGCTTGACAGGCATATGTCAAGAATGCTTTGGTGGTGTTTCCTGCTTGGCAGGGGGTTGGACTGGATGGCACTTGCGGTCTCTTCCAACTCTAGGATTCTATGCAGGGCTGGCTCTAGGGATGGTCTGGGTGGTTTTGGGCGCCGGCCCGGTAGGGAGGTGCCGCGCGGCAGAGCTGCGTGAAAACCACGCTGCACCCGCCCACCAGCCACGAGAAGAAACATAGCAGGGCGGGGGCGGCGGAGTGATATCCGCACCACGGCGCCCGGGCGCCCGACGTGCTTGAGACGGCCCTGATTCTATGAGTGGGGACCCTGTTGCAACAGTTTATTGCCTTTTAAATAAATATCAGGCTTACGAGCTGCTTTCAGTATACCCTGGTTGGCCTCTGCTTTTCTCTCCTACTGATAAAGACCTCCTGAGGGACTCTATATGGGCTGTAGAAACCCCCGTAAGGGAATTAGAGGGATTTCTTACAACACTATAATCTCTGGCCAGTGGGCATGCTGGGCTGAGCCAATGGGAATGGGACTCCGCACAGCATCCAGAATGGCCACACGCTCCCCTGGACTGGCCTTCCTTTACACCAGCCTTCCCCCAACCGGGTGCCCTCCAGGTGTTGTGGACTATAATTCCCATCCGCCCCCAGCTGGGAGTTATAGGAGTTATAGTCCACAGCACCTGGAAGGCTGCTTTGGGCTGATCTAACCGGGCTCTTACTCATCTTCCACACCTCCTAAATTGCTTTATTTTTATGATCCACCATAAAAGTTTTGGTTTGGCAGCTTGGAACAGAGGGAAAAGTCCTTATGAGCCAGCTAGACTTTGACCCTGTAAAAAAAGAGGGTGTAACCAGGTTGCGGGGAGGAATATATACTTGCATGTGAGAGAGAGACTTGAAGTCTCCTTGATGCTTCACTTACTCAAGTCTATCTGCTTCTGCATCATCTACAAACTTGCTCTCCTCCACTTCCAAACATGTTAAAGAGCACCACCCCCACCCCCCAACATGGAGGGGAAATCACTTTGCTCCACCTTTCGTAATTCACGTAGAACTTCATTTTCTCTCTCCCCAATTAAATACCGGTAATAATAATTATATACAATTGATGGGAATGAGATGGGCGGAAGCAAGGGAAGGAGACTGCCAAGAGGCTCCCAAGAAGTACTTTAAAAAGATGTGCCGTGTGTGGGCACCCATAAAAACCAAGATAAAAGGCCAGAGCTGAGCAACCAGTCCGTCTAGCAGCAAACGTGTATTGTCTTGATTGGAGTTTTTAAGCAGCTTTGAGCAAAACCCTCCCTGGGGCTGGAAACAGCCAACCATCTGATTTCCCCACCCCCACCCCCCGTAACTACACTTCCTATTTATGCATCACTTAGAGACGGCTGTGATTAAGCAGAAAAATATTGTTGAAATAAAACAAATGCACAAGCCTCTGCGTTGGTGCCAGGTGGTCTTCATGGAGAAAGAAGCCAGCAATCCTGGAAAGAGCAGAGCACCCAAAATGCTGCCAACTTCTATGCTTTTTCCTGTCTGGCTTGGCTCCTGTGCCTTTAACTGATACATAAAAATGATTTTAAAAAAACTTTCTGCATTGCTCATCATGGCAGGGAAACAAAAGGTGCTTATAAATTCATTCTGATGTAGGTAGGTCTGCTCAGAAGTAAACGGAAGTATACAAGGCTTACTTCCATGTGAGTGCATACAAGCAAACCTGGTTGGTGAGGGCTGATAGGATTGCAGCCAAAAAATAGGATGTATAGTGAGTGTGGGAAAAGAAAAACAGGATACAGGGAAGGGATTGGAATAGTTGGCTGGCTGGAAACCTGACCAGGATAACTCATTTTAGGAGGGGTGGGGAGATAAGCTGCAATTTTTTTGCTGCAGTTCCCACTTGCCTTCTGTGTTCTGAATTCTGCTTAAGGTGTCAGCCTGCCCCACAAACGGCTGCCAACTCAGTGCTCATACACTATGTTCCACTGAGGGTGCATTGTATGTAACCCTGAGGACTGCTCCCTTTACACCTTTTCTTCTCCTATTGGCCAGGTGGACATGAGTCAGACAGCCACTCCTCAATTCAGGATTACATACCGTAGCTATAGGGAGGAGGAGAGCATGCAGCCTGCAGTGCCTGGGCCACGCTAATAAAATGGACAATTTTATTCTGGCATGATTGTTACTTTTTGTGTAGGGGGCAGCAGAATGTGCAACGTGGCCCTGAGACGGCATAACTCCTTGTAATAGCCGTGAGGCAACCTTCACCAACCTGGTGCCCTCCTAGCTGATGGGAGCTCTAGTCCAAAAACTGAAGAAAAGCACCAGGGCTGAAATAGCAAAACATTTTCTTAGGCCTAGAACACTTGGTGATGCCAGACTTAATGAACACAGTCGCAAACGTCTCCCCAGCTGTGTTCAACCAACACATTCTGCTTTCCCCTGTAAAACCATTTCACAATGTAACAATGCAAATTTGCTCCATCTCAAAGCAGGAGGCTGCCCCACTGGAAGAGAGAGGCTTTCTTAGAGCCACACACGAGTAAGATGTTCCATGAAAACAAGCTAATGAGACAGAAATGTTTGCCACCCCCAATGCAGACAGATGGGTCAGGGACTGTTTAAGGGTGCTGGAATGATGCTTTCCTGGTTTGGTTTTGTCAAAAGCTCCCAGTGTAGGTGGCGAGAAGGACAAATTAAGAGCCCCTAGCAGATATTAACCAGCAAAGTAAATATCAAATCCTATTTTTTTTTTGCAAGGCCACATTTCAGGTTATGCAGGGCCTTCTTAAAAAGGGAGGTGCCCGAAGGCAGCAGCGGAAGACACACCTGCAATCATTCCTCACACAGGTATTTGTATCGATACTGCATTTATTTGTTTGTTTGAATATTTATGATTGTTTACATAACTATATGTAAAACATAATTAGAAAAACCAACAAAACAGCAATCAGTTCTGGTTGGTGAAAAGGGACAAAATCATATTGTGTTTAAAAAGTGCAAATTTCAAGAGACGTCTGAAGGAAGGCTAGGGTGATTCCTGCTGAACCTCTACTGGCAGAGAGTTCCATAGGGCAGAGCCCACTACATGAAAGGTTCAGTCCCTAGTGAAGGCCAGCTGAACTTCTGGGGCATGGAGAACCCACCCACCCACCCACAAGAAGTGGCCCACCAGAGGATCTCAGCAATCAAGGTGGAGAATAAAGGATCAGGCAGTCCTTAAGGTACATTGGTCCCAAGTTGTTTAGAGCTTTGTGAGTTAACATGGAGACCTTGAACCTGGCTCTGTAGCAAAACAGCAACCAGTGTGTTAACTCTATATTTCCTTTTTAAAATAATCTGCATGTTTACACCAAGGACAGGGAAGCCTTTGGTCCTCTGGGTGGCGTTCGGACTCCACCTCTCATCAGCCTCAGCCAGTATAGCCTGCAGTCAGTGATGAAGGGGGTTGGCAGCGAGAAACACAGATTCCCCATTCCCGATTTGCAGTTTGGGCATTTGAATGGCAAGACTGAAGTTAATATTTTACCTTGGTACAACACCAAAGGTCTGGCCAGCCTGAATTTCTCAATTGTAAGCCAAATATATGCACTTAAACCAACAGGAGCAACTGTCAGACAGCAGAAGGTGTGCAACTTTTAAATGCTATCAAAGAGGCCTCTGAACCAGGGCCCTTAAAAGCTGAAAGGGTCTTGTCATCTGCGGTGATGGGCAGGAGTGCTCCTTTGCTTGCTCCAGTGGAGGAATTCCTTCACCTGGAGGGGAAGAAAACAGATAAAAAGTAAACATCTGAAAGGAGTACAGTATTTTTTTAAAAAAACATACAAACCCCATCTTGGCTAGATGATTTAAATTTGTATAACACCCTTGATCGGAAGATCACAGGTTTGCAGCATAACAATGCAAACAGAGAACACAACATACATGACAACCACCACAACAAAAGCAAACCAATAACCCCCCTCCTATAAGCACATTTAAAATACCATAGATTAATCAGCCGTAGCTACGCTTGGTTATAGAGGAACATTCTTGTCTGGTGCCTAATATAAATATAATATAAGAAAGAAAAGGCTCGTGTTGGCTGAGAGCAGAGCCACAGCTTTACCCAGAGTACAACAATGTTCCCTTTCATTGGCTCTGTGGTCAGTGGCTAGATTTCAATCGCATGAGACTGGAGTGCACATTCCCACTTTCAAAGATCAAAGAAAGGGAGAAAGCTAAAAGAGGGCTTGTCTGTAACTGTGGCTCTTCGCATGGTCACCTGTGCAGCCACACAGCTGTGTTTTGTGCCTATTCTGCACAGGTTCATAAGTTGCATGCCAGGCTACAAAGCAGCAGCAGCAGCAGCACCACCACCACCACCACCAATAACAACAACATATCAACATGCCACAACACCCTGCTCTTGTGTGTTTTTGGGGTCCTTTTGA
The DNA here is from genome assembly GCF_963506605.1 of Zootoca vivipara. Taxonomy (NCBI): domain Eukaryota; kingdom Metazoa; phylum Chordata; class Lepidosauria; order Squamata; family Lacertidae; genus Zootoca; species Zootoca vivipara. The sequence continues at coordinate 2,305,928 of NC_083290.1, forward strand.
AAGGCAACCTCCAGCACCCAGAAAACAAGGGATGGCAGTTCCCAAGTAGGCCTCTCTCTTGGGAAGATTGCAGGTTCCCTCTTCCTTGCCTGGGGTGTTCTGGGGTGTGCATTTCCCCTTGAGGCAAGTGGGGGCTGACAGGCTCCTGCACAAGCCCTATATTGATTGGGAGAGAAAGGGGTGCCTCTAGGTTTTCTGCTTTAGGCTGCACAATGCCTCTGGACAGCCCTGCTTCGGGGAGGAGTTTTTAGGGCCAGCTTCATCACTGAGCTTTCTGAATAAGTACTGGTGGCAAAAATACTTACAGAGATGTGTTGCTTGATGAGTTGCACCCTATCCCAAAGCACTAAAAATAAAATAAAAAGGGTGGAAAAGAGAAAGGCATAAATGCGACAACCTTGTCAGCTTTTGTATATTTATTTCGGCCACTGATTTCGGTGGATGGGAGCTGAGTCTGTGGTTTTGGTAGGGCAGTGATGGCTCACCTGTGGCTTTCCAGGTATGGTTGAGACCCCAACTCCCAGCAGCCAGAAAAGATGGGAATTGGAGTCCCAACAGCATCTGCAGGGACACAGGAGAGCTACCTCTGTGCTAGGAATTAGTAGCAAATAGAAATCCTGCAAATGTATACATAGAATCATGGAAGTGTAGAGTTGGAAGGGACCCCGAGGATCGTGAAGTCTAACCCCCCGCATCGCAGGAATATGCAGCTGGCCAGCACCAGTTACCCGTGACCTTGGTGTTTTCAGCACCACGCTCTCAACGGCTGAGCTACAACACAGGAGCAGCTTTGGTTCCCACCTAACACGGAGCCCTCAGCCCTGTTGAAATGGAGTGTCTGGAAGTGTCTCCCCCACCTCCTTTCAACCCTGCTCGCTCCTTGCTACTTCCCCACTTTCAGCAAAGCAAGCAGAAGATGACAACGCCTTCCTTTTGGGGGAAAAGACTGTGGGTGGGAGGCATTTCAGTCTGAAGAACAACACCATGGCTGGGTCAGAAAGGTGTTCCCTGAATGGCGCCCCCTGCTGGCTGAGGCAACACAAAGGGTTTCCCCGCTAGTCTCTATCATCAAGTAAAGGGTGGTGATACACTTGGATGCCTCTTTAGCTTCCAAAATAAAACAATCAGTGTCTGGACAGACAAAAGAAAGGACTTCTTCTCACAGCGTATAGATAAACTATGGATTTTGCTTCCAAAAAGAGGACGTGATGGCTATCAACTTGGATGGCTTTAAAAGAGGACTAGACAAATTCATAATGGAGGAGGCGGGCCAGTGTCTGAGGTAGGAGGCCTCTGAATACCAGCTGTTGGAAACCACAGGGGGGAGAGTGATGCTGTTGTGCTCAGATCCTGCCTGTGGGCTTCCAATTGGGGCATCTAGTTGGCTACTGTGAGAACAGGATGTTAGACCCGATGGGGCCCCCCTTAGGTCTGATCCAGCAGCCAGGCTCTCTTCTGATGTTCTTACCTTTGCAATCCGCTTCCATCGAGCCACAATGCCAAAGAGGATAGTGAAAAAAATGACCACAGCCGCAGCAATGACAGCCTCTGTTGGGAAAGGGAGCTTCCCTTCTGTTGGGAGAACAAATGCAACCTGACTTCTCAGCTGGATTTGGGACGTGGAGTATCAATGCTATTAAATGTATTCAGTGAACATCAGAAGCTACCCTACACCAGGTCAGGCTGTTTGCCCATCTCATCACAGCACAGCCTACTCTGACTGGCAGCATCTCTCCAGGGTCTCTGGCAGAGAGAGGTCCATTCCCATCATCTGCTACTTGGAGCTTCCTGAGATTGAACCTATATGCAAGGTGCCTGGTCTACCACTGGTCCCTCCCCAAACACAGGCGGCTGCAGACTTGATGGTTGTGAAAGGCTGAGAGTGTTTTATGCTCTTCTAGAACCATAAATGGAACAAGAGTGTGTTCAAGAGGTCCACAGGGGCAGCAAAGATATGGCGGTCCTGATCTTGCCAAATGCTGGCTCCTACCAGCCACTCCCGAATCTCAAATTGTGAGCATGAACCAGATGCTTAATATTCTGGGCAATGCCTTTGAGTCTATACTCAGGAACTGGGGTGAGGGATGGGATCCAAAGGTCATCTAACCCGAAGGCGGGACCATTAACCCTTTAGTCCCTCAACCAAAGAATCTAGTCCAGGAGCAGTGGAGTCGAGGGACATGTTCCCTTGTTGCAACCTTCCAGAGGTCACATCCCAGAGGTGGCCAGGGCCAAAGGCAAAGGTGTGCAGAACTATGGCAGTGACTCTTGCTATCCCCTTAAAACTCCAGCCACACAAAAGCCAGAGGCTTATGCACACTCCCCTCTCTCTATTCTCCACCCAGGTAAGCAAGAGGCATTATAACAGTTCAAAGACAGGGAAAAGCGCCTGAGGTGAGCCTAGAGCAGGGCTGGGGAGTGTTGAGGGCCGGAGGGAAAGGCCTGGAGGTCTTCAGCTCCCCCAACCTGCGGATCTAGACACAGCAAACAAATGGCTTCTCCGTAATGACTTCATTTGCTCCCAGCTACAATCACTGAACTGCTGATAATGCAGCAGCTCCTGAGGGATTTGGAGGGCTGGTCCTGCCTTCACAAGGTAAACCAGAGAGAAACCTGACCCCTGTGTGTGCTTTCAGGCTTAATATCCTGGTCTTTGAAGATGGCTGTGCACAAGGCAAGACCTGCCTGCAGCCAACACAGGTAGGGAGGGAAGATGTCAAGGACATCAAGGCAAGCACCTAGCAAGAAGACTTCACCTGGCTGGGTACAGGTCCCGAGGGGCCAGTGGGCCAGCCACATCACAGCAGTTGCATTACCTTCAACAGTCAGGTGGAAATCCATCTTCTCTGTTATCCCATCCAAACTAGCCACACAGGTGTATATCCCATTGTCGGATATCTGGGCCTTTGCAATGGTCAATTGAAAGAGCTCGCTGGTCTGATAGATGTGGTAACGGGATTTCTCCAGGGTCAGAATGCTGTTGTCCTTATACCAGGCCATCTGAGCAGGAGGGTTGGCCTTTGTGTGACAATCCAGTGTCACATCGGCCTGCTCTTCCTGTGGGGGAGGGTCTTCTCCGCTGAGGATGGGGGGGACTGTGGAGAAGAACAAAGGATCACATTCAACAGCACCCATTCCTCAATTCTTTGATATTACCCTTGACTGAATATTCAGAGCAGAGAGAAGGGGGGGGGTGACTTGTAAAAAAACCCAAGTGCCCTAGCTCTAGCACTGGTCCCAAATGACAAAACATAAAATAGCAACCATTAAAAAACAAAAACTTAAAAAGGTTGCTTCTGTCATTGCACAGGCAGAGTACCCAGGTCTGTAATTGCACATAAACCAATTATTTTATTATTTATACCCCGCCCATCTGGCTGGGTTTCCCCAGCTACTCTGGGCGGCTTCCAGCAGAATATAAAACATAATAACACGTCAAACATTAAAAACTTCCCGATACAGGGCTGCCTTCAGATCTCTTCTAAAAATTGTGTAGTTTATCTCCTTGACATCTGATGGGAGGGTATTCCACAGGGAGGGCGCTACCACCTGGTTCTATAAATATCACATTTAATTTTAAATGCCATTTAATTTCTGGGCAAAAAAGGAGAGAAATCTAAAAATGGACTAGAAGATTCTCTCATATTTATGTGTGTGTGTGTGTGTGTGTGTGTATTTATATATCTATATATCTCTCTATATATGAAATTCTGTAGAGAACCCAGCCTGCCCCAGCCACTGCCCCCCTTCCTCAGAACCAGAGAGCCAGCCACTCACAACGGACATCCAGGACCACAGAGATCATGACAGATCCATCTCGGGCCAACTTGCAGGTAAAGGAAACTTCGTTGTCATCCACAGCGACGGGGTAGATGCAGACGCTGCTGGCATTGACTTTGTTTCCATCTTTCAGGTCGACCTGTGTGTCCCCTCGGAACCAGAGCAGCTCTTCTCCCTGGCTGTTGTTGTGCACTATGCACACGAGGGACTCTGCTACGCCTGGCTTTGTTGACAGCTGGTAGTCAGCAGTGTGGCCATTGATAGCCAGATGGGTACCTGGGGAGGGGGAAAGACATCAGTCCCATGAAGCAAAGTTGTGTAAAAAAAATCAGACAGATTCTAAAAAAATAGCATCAATAGCTGTCCTGATTCCAAAAATCAACAGTTTGGCTGAATGAGTAAGAAGAGAGGATCATTTAATCTTCCCACACACACTTTAGGCAATTCAGGTGCAGAACTCCATTGGGAAGCTCAGGTGAGGACCCACGCTGGTTCCATACCTGTGACAGCACAAGGCAAAAGTGCGAAGATGAAGAGAAGTGTCCTGCAAAGGATGCCTGCCATCCCCCCTGAGGCCATCTGCAAAGAACTCTGGCCCAAGACCTGCAGCAGAAAGGAGGCAGGAGAGAGTCACTGTGTGCCTCGTGGTAGTGATTGCCCCCGTATGGTTGGAGGAGCACCCAGGTCACCCAAGCTCACCCACCCCAAAGTCAGCACCATCAATGTGCCCGCATACCTCTCCACCCACACAGTCCAGGGTCTATGAATGCCTTCCACATTTCGGGGAGCAACCTGTATATGAATTGAAGCGATGAGAAATAGCCCCCCACCCCAGGAAACGCCACCTTGCTACCCCACTGCCCTCTCCTCTGCCAAATACTGACACTTACGTTGGGAAAGGCCAGTCGTGTGGGCACTTGTCTTGAAATGGAGAGCAAACCACAGCCTTCCTTGGGCTTTTATAGGCACCCGTGGTTATGTCTTTATTGCCATGCAGAGACAAGTGATCCACTCGAGTTCAAGGCCGCGTTCTCTTAAGGACTTCCTGGGTAAACACTGGGTGCTTCTCTCTCTCCCAAAAGGAAGCTGGCCAAAAACCTTTCCCAGATTTATGGCCATGGCTGAGGCAATGAGTAACAAGCAGCAAAGTACATCTAGATGGGTCAACCACCCCTGATTTTGACTCTGAAGGCAGCACACAGTCCTTCTGCGAGCAGAACGCCCTTCCTCTCTAACAGCACTGGGTGTTAAGGGGATCTTAGTGCACATCTTTGTTGTACAAGGTGGTCAAAGGCCACCTTTGAGGAGAGCCAGGCTGCCAGATCCTAAGATCCTTCATCTTGCGCTAGCAAGTCACAGCATCCTGCCTGTTTCTTCGCTCTGCTGAAGCAGAATTTATTACTTGCCTAAGCTACAAAGTCCAACAAGATCCAATCCAATATTATGTCAGCTCCTCATCCCTGAAGCCAAAAGGTTGAGAAGAAACTATTTGGCATCAATCCAAATAGAAAGAAAAGAAAGAAATATACATAACTAACAAGTCATTCTCAGGGCAATAGACGGCATTATTCTCTGGAAATTGTATACTAATGTTGACAGCCATTGCCACAAAATGTGCCATTGTTTTATACATTTGACAGACTTCACCTACATGAGCTGTGACCACTGTTAACCCCTTGCCTTGCTTTTGATGCAAGATTTTAAAGTGGAAAATGCTGGTTAGTTCACTAAACGCACTTGGGCCAGGCCTGGGGTTATTATGAGAAGCAACAGGGCAAGTCAGTGCACACAGGTAGGTCAGGTGGGGTTGAAGGGGGTAGCATTTGGGTGACTCTTAATGAAACCAAGGCCACATGGCAGGATCTTTGTTATTCCTCTGATCCAAGGAGGACCATTTTTCTAACTTTTTGCAAGGAGAACTAAAATCTGAAAAGGAGCAGCCTTAGATCCCGCCAGAATAACACAACGCTGAACCTAACTAGAGGTGCTCTAGCACCAAGGTCAGAAGGAAGCTGGCACAGAAGGAAGGTGTCTCAGAAAAGGTACCGTAACCAATGGGGCCACTTAGCACTTCTCAGTCACTCCTAAGGTACTTGCTGTCACATTGGAAGGGGTGTTCTTTCCTGTGCCTAATGTGGCTAAGCTCACAGCCAATTAAATTCCAATTTCTTGAGTGATGAGAGTTGCCACTAGGGGGAGCAGAAGCATACGATTTAGGGCTGCCCTTTTGCAGTCTTGGGATATTTGCATTCCTTCTACTGTATTTCTAGGATAGAGGGTTTTTTTTTGGGGGGGGGGGAAATAACTATCTGAAAAGTGCTTAAAGTGCTTTGCGTACAGGATTGAGGTAATTTCTATGGCTACTTTATTTGGCAGGAGCTAAAGAGAAGAGGTGGCAGCTTCCCATTCCATGCTATTCAGTTACATCAGAGTTGAGATTTAAAAATGGGGGCTTGCTCATAGTTCCTGCTGATGATCACCACTGTGAGAACTGGGTCGGTTCCCTGAAAATTAGGGGGCACAAAATATCCAGGCTGACAGAGAGCTGGGCCAAGCATCTCCTTTACATTTGTCACAAGACTACAATTTTGCAATTAGACAGAAAGATTTGCTGTGCCCCATGGAGGTTTCTGTGCCTTCTTTGGAAACATTTGGCAACAGCCACTGCAGGAAATTGGCATCCATCAACTGCAACGCCAGGCCATGAGACCAGATGGTAGGCAGGGGATGGAAAGGGAGTGCCAATCCTTAGAGCTTTTCTTGGGAACATGTTGAAATAGCCACAAAACATAATTAATTAGTCATCACCAGTCAGGGTCCGGCATGTAACTGAAAGCCCCACACACCTGAGAAGAAAGGAGATCTAGGACGTGATAAGCTGAAAAGCTCACTTTCCACATTCTTAACTTCCTGGTCTTAGACCTGGTTTGGACCAGGTTTCAGACAGGTGTAAAGGGCAGAAGGGAACCTCATGACCTGGTAAAGACACAGCAGACACAATATTTCAAAGTCTCTCACCACCCATAAAAATAGGATACCTATTCACCTGACGCTGACACAAAAGCCCCACTCGCACACTATGTAATACCGGTAATGAAAGTTTGCTGTCTCCCCCTTCTTTCTCCTCTCTCTTCTCTCCCCACTTATCTTGCCCCCAGCTGCATACTGCCTACAACAGTAATGTCTCACTCACACTGAATATAAATAACCTGAACAAAGAACTCTACAAACTAAAAACTAAGACACTGTATGTACCTTGCTACCCAATAAAATATTTCAATAAAAACAGAATAGCTACAATTAAAATGGTAATTCTTCCAAAGGTACTATTCCTGTTTCAGATGCTGCCCATAGTAGGTAAAAAAGAAATATTTGATAACTGGAGAAAAGATCTAAGCAATTTCATTTGGCTTGGGGAAAAAGCGAGGATACTGTACAAATTGCTCACTGATATCAAAGAGAGGGGAGGATGGGGGGTCCCGGACCTCAGAATCTACCACGCATCCGCTTGCCTATGTTGGCTTAAGGAATGGTTTTCATTGGAGGATGAGGAAATATTGGCAGTTGAAGGATTTAGAAACACAACCGGGTGGCATACTTATCTATTGCAGGGAGAGGGTAAAAAGTTCAAACAATTCTCGGATCATGTATTAAAGAAAACTTAAAGAAAATTTCTAAATTAAAGAAAATTTAGAACTTGGCTGGAATTTAAAGATTTATTGGAACCCAAAACTCCGTGGTGGGCTTCTCCATTAGAAATGACAGCAATGGGAGGGAAAAATAAGAAAGGAAATTGGCTAACCTATTATGATCTAATAGAAAAAAAGGAGACCAAATAATGTTAAAACCATATGATCAGATAAAACCAAATTGTACTAGTTGGCTACAGTATTTCCAGGTACAAAATTTATTCAAGGAACATAAAGTAATAGGGTTTGCAAAGGAGAAATCCAAGATACAAGAATTAATAATTGATAATAAGGTCAAACCACTATCGAAAATTTATAAATATCTCCTGGAATGGGAGCTAAAAGATGAGGAAATAAAATGCGTAATGATTAAATGGGCACAAGATCTGGGTAAACCAATTTACAAAACCCAATGGGACAGGCTGTTGAAAACAACAATGAAATTCACAGCCTGTGCTGGAATTAAAGAGAATATGATGAAAATGTTATATCGATGGCATCTCACCCCAGTCAAGATTGCCAAAATATATAAGAATGGAGATAAAAACTGTTGGAAATGCCATAATAAGACAGGAGATTATATACATTGCTGGTGGGGTTGTGCCAAAATTAATACATTCTGGGGAGAAGTCTATGAAGAACTAAAAAAGATGGTGAGGGTTACCTTTCAAAAGAAACCAGAATACTTTTTGTTAAGTCTACTACCGGAAAACTTTCCTGAGGATAGAAGAAACATTTTTCTTTATGGATGTGCAGCAGCAAGACTATTAATAGGTCAGAAATGGAAAAAGGAAGAGGCACCTAACGTAGCAGAATGGCAGATAAAATTTGTTGAATTCATGAATTTGGACAAAATGACTGCCGCAATAAGAAAAGTACCGAAACAAAGACTAATTAAAAAATGGGAATATGTAGATGATTATTTTAGGAAGAAAAATATTAAAACAGAATTAATGGTTTGTTTAAGCTAGAGGATTACAGGGGAAATGCAAAAGGAATGTGATAAGAAAGAACTATATAATTAAGATAGACTTTAGGAAAATGGTAACGCAAGAATGTGGAGTATGTGAAGTAAGCGATACGTTAAGAGTTGGGAAGTGGATTTTATTCATATATTTGATGTGTTGATTTATGTAATAAGAACCAAAAAGAAAATGTATTGATTTCTTTTTATTGTATTGTTTTTAAAATGAATCAATAAAGTTTACTTTTTAATCTCAAAAACAACAACAACACATTTTTAAAGTGCTCAGCAGGCAAGTCTGTGGCTGTTAGGGAAGAGGAGGAAAAGGAAGAGACTGAAAGAGGGCAGCAAAAAGGAAAATTAAAGAAGGCAGAGTTCCACAAAGTGTTTCTTTCAGGAGGAAGGGCCCCTACCTACAGCTCTGTTGAAGTGACTCTTTGGTCACAGACATGACCACAACACAATCCTTCCAATATTTACAGTTATGAAACATTGCTCAGACTTTTAACTGCAAAACAGGGTCCTCTCCTGGAAATACTGGAATTTGAACGTATGGTGTCAAAATATAAATTGCAAAAATGATCAAATAAGTCATATGAATGAAAAGCAACATAGAATCAAAAGAAAATAATTCCCAGCAGAAATGGGAAGGAGGTTATTGTTAGATTAATGAATGTGTGGCAGTGGCTCTGGTCGAATATTCCACAGCAAACTATAAGTGTTAATCTCAAAGCTGAGTTAATCATGCAATAGTGATATTATTTATTGCACTTATTACTGTAGTTTTGCCACAAAAAGTAGCTTGAAGCAATTTACAAAATAGTGCAAAGATTAAAACCAGGATAAAGATAAAAGAGAATAAAAGCTAAGAATACATTCATACATATAAAATGCAGGTCTAATGCACCAGATACCATGATGTCCTAATGATATACTGTATATAGAACAGCAAGTAATTTCTGTTGGGAGTTGTAAAATGAATAGTGTCAATTTGCAGCGTATTTAATGGGTTTAATGGATCTTTATATTGGAACCAGATATTATGCAGCAAGGCAAGGTGTTAAAAGAAATAGAAAGAATTGCATGATATAGACTCCCAATAGATCCATTAATCATACTCTTAGGGTCTATCAAAGATTCAGGTACTGGCAAGTGACAAAGAATATCCATGTTATAACTGAAAAAGAACAAGAATTTCCACATTGGAAGACTGGAACGTTGGACAGAGGAAATGTGACTAAAGCTGACTGAGGTAATCAAAATAAAGAAGGACAGGTCTCACAACAGTTTTGAGGGGAAATGGAGTGTGTTTATTATGTATTGATGTAATGGAGTGCAGAAAAATGTAAATTCATGTGCTTTTATGTTTTATAATTTACTTCTTTTCTTTGAATATGTTACGTAGAGAACAAGAAGGGAAATGTGCATCATTATTGTTCTTTTTTTGCTTCACTTTCTCTCCTCTCCTCAGTTAATATTGTATATTATATATTTGTGCATGACCTGAAAAAAATAAAATAAAAAATTAGTGTTTTTGTGTATGTGTGTGTGGGTGACTTTTTTGGTTAAACTTGCACATCATTGAAATCCACTTGACTGTAGAGAAACTGCATTTCCTCACCCTCCAAACACGGGGTGGGTGCCTCTAATTCCATATTGGAAAAGATATTGCATGTTTCATGTTTCTTTCCACTTGGCAACAAAGTCTTAACATTCAATCCATTGTCATGACAAATGGCTTTTGGCCTCGTTTTTTTCCTGGTTACTTCTGAATAGGCTTTCAAAACCTTGCATGGGTTCCAAGGGGAAACTTCTGCCCATGAGCAGCTCCTGTTAAGTGCAACACGCTTCAAAGAGAATACATTCTCAGTGAGCGATTGCTTCTTTATCTCTTATCTTTGGGGGTCCAAGTGTTAAAAGGTTTAAGTGCAACAGATGCAGAACCACAGAGCAGACCTAATGGCTGGCTGCATTATGGGATGGATAAACACACAGCCAGCAACCACAGGGGTGCGAGTGAGTCACGAACCATTCATGGCTTTAGTCCCATTATGAGAACAATGTTCCTACAGAGGAATTCCTGCAGGGTCAATGCCTTCTCCCAAGCCCGCTCAGCTTCCTTGATTTCACAACTCTGCATACGTCAGTCTCAAGAGGCAAACAAACATTGAAAAGGTTTGGCTGCCTGCAGGAGTTTTCCTTCCCACCTGTGGCACCAACTGACCACGAAGTTGATCCTAGTGTCCCTGCCCCAAAAGTCCATTATCTTCAGATCTTCTGGGGCAGCCTTTGCTCTTGCAAGATGCAGTGATGGCCACTAACTTGGATGACTTTAAAATATTGAACAATTTTATGGAGGATGAGACCATCTATGGCTACTAAACACAAGTGGCTGTGCTCTCTCACCACTGTGAATATCTGATGCTCAATCTTTATTTTTATGATCTCGGATCAGCCACTAGAATACAGTCAAACACAGAAAATCTTGCAGTTTACAGGCAAAATATCTGTTGATGGTTATCAGAAGTAGCGAGGTGACTGGCCGCTGCGACAAGAGCAGGCTGGACTGGTTGGAGTCCGTTTGGCCTGATCCAGGAGGCTCGTCTTATGTTATCAAAGGAAACAGACCCTTTTAAGGGAAATTGGTCCTTTTTGCAAGATGACGGCCAGTATCTATCTGGTTTGTTTAACGTTTGTTATTTTGTTTTTTTAAATTTGTCAGACATGCAGGATAAAAATACAATAGCTAAACAAGAAGATAGATAAATCTAATAAATCTCCATGTTTTCTCTTCCAGACGTGACGCTGCACACGCGGGTATCCCACTCACGTGAACAGTTCGTTACGTCGACACCACCTCTATCCTTTCCACGTCTCCCGCTTTCAGCCCCGCCCCTCAACCTCTCCGTCGTCTCCTCTGTCTTCTTTCATTGGCTTCCGTCATGTTTTCTCCCGCCCCCTTTCTCTCTCCCGCCCCCTTTCTCTCCCCCGCTTCTTTCCATCCAGATTCCCGTTCTATCTCTCAACTATTCCACAACATTTCTCTCCCCTCCGGTCCCTCAAGGGTTAAACGCCCCCTTTCGCTTCTTAAGCCCTCCCTCCAGCCTTTCTTATTGGATCTTTTGCCCCCTTCCTCTTTCCTATTGGCTGTTTGCCGTCTTCTCCGATTGGCGCGCTGCCCTGCTCCCTCCTCGCCAATCGAGTGTCGAGTTACCTCAGCGAGCACTTTTCCTCCCCTCAGCGGCGGCGAGCGAGCGGCCTGTCACATCTGAGGCGGCGATGGCGGGCCGGGGCGGAGGTCTATTGCACTTAGCTTTATCTTCATTCTTCTTGTTATTTTTGTTGTGGCGGCGCGGGGCGGAGGCGGCGCACATTAAGAAAGCGGAGGCTGCGGCCTCCACGGAGCCCTCGGCTGCCGGCGGCGCGGTGGCGACGCGCTACCTGGACGAAGCGGAGCTGGGGGCGTCGCTGCGTCGCTTGGCGGAGGACGAGGCCCCTCGCGGCTTGGCCCGGCTCTTCTCCATCGGCCGCTCGGGCGAAGGCCGGGAGTTGTGGGTGCTGCGCCTCAGCGCCGACCTGCCGGAGCCCGGCGGCCGGAGCGGCGACGTCGGCGACCCGGTGGGCGGACCCCCTATCCCGGGCCGCCCGCAAGTCAAGCTGGTGGCCAACATGCACGGCGACGAGGCCCTGGGCAGGGCCCTGGTGGTCCGCCTGGCCCGCGAGCTGGTTGCAGGGTGGCTGCGCGGGGAGCCCCGGGCGCAGCGCCTCCTCAACGCCACCGACCTCTACCTCATGCCCAGCCTCAACCCGGACGGCTTCGCCCGCGCCGAGGAGGGCGACTGCGGCGCCGAGCAGGACGCCTCCGGGAGGGAGAACGCCAGGGGGAAAGACCTCAACCGCAGCTTCCCGGACCAGTTCGGGGCAGCCCAGCCGGACCTGGCCAACGTCCCCGAAGTGCGCGCCCTCATGGAGTGGATGCGGCGCAACCGGTGAGGGGGAGGCGGGGCTCGGTCGCGGTGGGCGTGGCTTCGTGTGGGGCGGGGTCTCCTTGGAGGCGGGGCTTCCTCGTGCTAAATGGGTCGAGGTTCTGTTTGTGGGCGTGGTTTCATTCGAAGAGGGCGGGGTATAGGGATGAGGGGGTCATGTTGCAGGGTGGGCTAGGCTTATTTGAGAGTAATCCTGTGGACTATGTTGAGGCATTATTAGCATCCATTAGTCACTTATTAATGACTTCCAATTTGTAAAGCAAAAATTAAAACATGGGGCTTCTTTGTTTTGGGGTGGGATCTCTGCTTTTGGCGTAGGGCCCCCCCCCCCCGTTGGCTACGCCCATGACTTGTCCTAGGTGCTTCAATCTTTTTCTGGGCTGGGGTGGAGCCTTATTGTATGTTGACTGTGTATTGTATGTGGGGTGGGTTTTTATTTGGTAGACAGAACAAAGTGTCTCTTGGTGGGTGTGCTTTGTATGGGGACAGGGTGTCCGTGCTGTATGGATGGGGCTTTTTAGGGGCAGGTTTAACCTGGAATCTTAGAATCGTAGAGTTAGAAGGGACCACAAGGGCCATCTAGTCCAATTTCCTGCAAAACAGGTTTTTTTTTGACCAACATAGTACTCTTCCCTACAGGCTTGAGATTAAGAGTCTCCTCCTCTACCAACTGAACTATGCTGCGGGCCCTTATTGGTTGGCAGGGCTCATTTGCAGTGGGAGGGCATCAGCTTTATGTGCTTGGGTGCAGCTTCCTTCTCTGGAGGTGGGATCTCATAGAGTCATAGAATTGTAGAGTTGGAAGGGACCCCTAGGGCCATGTGGTCCAACCCCCTGCAGTACAGGAATCTCAGCTGATATAACTGATAAAGTTCTGTACAGAATGTGTTACCGGGATGTGAAAACAATCAATATCCAAGGATCCCCCAGGCATGTACCTGCAGATGATGGCAGGCATATTCACTTGGTTGCAAGTGGTCAAAAGCCAGGTGGAAAATGTGCAAAATGTGCCTGGCTCCTGGTGAATTTCAAATGCTGTGACAGATGACCATCCAAAATCTGTTTATAACCTCCAAGGAAGGAGAGTTCATCACCTCTCATGGGAGTCTGTTCGTACAGCTCCTACTGTCAGAAAGTTATTCCTGATATTTAGTTGTAAACTTCTTTCTTGTAACTTGAATCCATTGGTTTGGATCCCAGCCCCCAGAGCAGGAGAAAACAAGCTTGCTCCATCTTCCAAGTGAAAACCCTTTAGATATTTGAAGATGTATTTCATATTTCCTCTCAGTCTCCTCTTTACCAGACTAAACATGCCCAATTCCTTGAACAATTCCTCATAAGGCTTGGTTTCCACCCTTGATCATCTTGGTTACCCTCCTCTGCACATATTTCAGCTCGTCAATTTCCTTGAATTGTGGTGCCCAGAACTGAACACAGGCCTCCAGGTGGGCTTGGGACCAAAACAAGACAGAATACAGTGGTATTATTACTTCCCTTGATCTGGACACTAGATTTCTGTTGATGCAGCCTAGAATAGGCTAAGTTCTTTTTGCTGCTGCATCACACTGTTGACTCATGTTCAGCTTGTGGTTTACTAACACCCCTAGATCCTTTTTGCATGTACTACTGGCAATTCAGGCAGCTCCCGTGTTATATTTCTGCTGCTGGTTCTTCCTGCCTAAGTGTGTAGAATCTTACATGATGCTTGGCAGGCCAGGCTTTTCCTTGGGGGCCAGCTCTAATAGTGCCGAGCCAGTTGAGCTTTCATTGGTTGGCAGAGCTTCTTGGCTTAGGTGGTGGGATCCCTTCTGGGTGTTTCAGTCAGGGCTGAGCCTCATCATATGCTGTCTATGTTATTTGGGGGTGCAGTGGAAGGTTTTAAGAGGTCCGTGGGTGGCAGTTGTTCTGTACAGGGGGCACTGGATAATTGGATGTCTTGGCTTGTCCCTTTTTGAAGCCCAGGAGCTAGCTTATTCTCTCATATGGGGATGGAATATTTTTTTACAACATTTTTGGCTGGAAACCAAAAATCAGGAGGCAAAGGCTCAAGTAGATACTAGGGATGAAAACGTTTATTGAAAACTGCAATTGTGTTTTGGTTTATTGCCACACCATTGTTGTTTTTCACCTAAAAGAGTAAATGAAGTAGAGGGAGAAGATGTCTTGACCCATGACCCAAAGAGAGTGACATGCCAAAATGTGTTGGGCAATTGTAATTTTCCTCTCTTCATTCCTGGCATCATCTTGAGGCTCAGGTGCTGTGTTGGTTATTTTCCAGTTCCCTTGGTGCTATATGCTCTTAATCCCCTTCCCCATGTCACAAAGTGGATTAAATAAATAAAAACATAATACTGTACTATCAAAAAGAAACCAACAGAACAACTTAAATAGAAGTTGCAGAAACACCAGCAGTTAAACACACTTCCATAACCTGGTACTTAAAAGCTGAGGTGAGAGACCTTAACTAAGCCAGGTGGGACTCCTGGGAAGTAAGTTCCTTTGTGCTGTCACCAAGATAGCCTGGTCCTGTTCTGTGTCACCACCCTTAACAACTCTTATGAAGGGGAAAGATTTCAGTAGATGGTTCTCAGTATAGTTTGTCTTTTGTGGGTGAGGCCAGTTTCTCTCCCCTCCGGTCCCTCAAGGGTTAAACGCCCCCTTTCGCTTCTTAAGCCCTCCCTCCAGCCTTTCTTATTGGATCTTTTGCCCCCTTCCTCTTTCCTATTGGCTGTTTGCCGTCTTCTCCGATTGGCGCGCTGCCCTGCTCCCTCCTCGCCAATCGAGTGTCGAGTTACCTCAGCGAGCACTTTTCCTCCCCTCAGCGGCGGCGAGCGAGCGGCCTGTCACATCTGAGGCGGCGATGGCGGGCCGGGGCGGAGGTCTATTGCACTTAGCTTTATCTTCATTCTTCTTGTTATTTTTGTTGTGGCGGCGCGGGGCGGAGGCGGCGCACATTAAGAAAGCGGAGGCTGCGGCCTCCACGGAGCCCTCGGCTGCCGGCGGCGCGGTGGCGACGCGCTACCTGGACGAAGCGGAGCTGGGGGCGTCGCTGCGTCGCTTGGCGGAGGACGAGGCCCCTCGCGGCTTGGCCCGGCTCTTCTCCATCGGCCGCTCGGGCGAAGGCCGGGAGTTGTGGGTGCTGCGCCTCAGCGCCGACCTGCCGGAGCCCGGCGGCCGGAGCGGCGACGTCGGCGACCCGGTGGGCGGACCCCCTATCCCGGGCCGCCCGCAAGTCAAGCTGGTGGCCAACATGCACGGCGACGAGGCCCTGGGCAGGGCCCTGGTGGTCCGCCTGGCCCGCGAGCTGGTTGCAGGGTGGCTGCGCGGGGAGCCCCGGGCGCAGCGCCTCCTCAACGCCACCGACCTCTACCTCATGCCCAGCCTCAACCCGGACGGCTTCGCCCGCGCCGAGGAGGGCGACTGCGGCGCCGAGCAGGACGCCTCCGGGAGGGAGAACGCCAGGGGGAAAGACCTCAACCGCAGCTTCCCGGACCAGTTCGGGGCAGCCCAGCCGGACCTGGCCAACGTCCCCGAAGTGCGCGCCCTCATGGAGTGGATGCGGCGCAACCGGTGAGGGGGAGGCGGGGCTCGGTCGCGGTGGGCGTGGCTTCGTGTGGGGCGGGGTCTCCTTGGAGGCGGGGCTTCCTCGTGCTAAATGGGTCGAGGTTCTGTTTGTGGGCGTGGTTTCATTCGAAGAGGGCGGGGTATAGGGATGAGGGGGTCATGTTGCAGGGTGGGCTAGGCTTATTTGAGAGTAATCCTGTGGACTATGTTGAGGCATTATTAGCATCCATTAGTCACTTATTAATGACTTCCAATTTGTAAAGCAAAAATTAAAACATGGGGCTTCTTTGTTTTGGGGTGGGATCTCTGCTTTTGGCGTAGGGCCCCCCCCCCCCGTTGGCTACGCCCATGACTTGTCCTAGGTGCTTCAATCTTTTTCTGGGCTGGGGTGGAGCCTTATTGTATGTTGACTGTGTATTGTATGTGGGGTGGGTTTTTATTTGGTAGACAGAACAAAGTGTCTCTTGGTGGGTGTGCTTTGTATGGGGACAGGGTGTCCGTGCTGTATGGATGGGGCTTTTTAGGGGCAGGTTTAACCTGGAATCTTAGAATCGTAGAGTTAGAAGGGACCACAAGGGCCATCTAGTCCAATTTCCTGCAAAACAGGTTTTTTTTTGACCAACATAGTACTCTTCCCTACAGGCTTGAGATTAAGAGTCTCCTCCTCTACCAACTGAACTATGCTGCGGGCCCTTATTGGTTGGCAGGGCTCATTTGCAGTGGGAGGGCATCAGCTTTATGTGCTTGGGTGCAGCTTCCTTCTCTGGAGGTGGGATCTCATAGAGTCATAGAATTGTAGAGTTGGAAGGGACCCCTAGGGCCATGTGGTCCAACCCCCTGCAGTACAGGAATCTCAGCTGATATAACTGATAAAGTTCTGTACAGAATGTGTTACCGGGATGTGAAAACAATCAATATCCAAGGATCCCCCAGGCATGTACCTGCAGATGATGGCAGGCATATTCACTTGGTTGCAAGTGGTCAAAAGCCAGGTGGAAAATGTGCAAAATGTGCCTGGCTCCTGGTGAATTTCAAATGCTGTGACAGATGACCATCCAAAATCTGTTTATAACCTCCAAGGAAGGAGAGTTCATCACCTCTCATGGGAGTCTGTTCGTACAGCTCCTACTGTCAGAAAGTTATTCCTGATATTTAGTTGTAAACTTCTTTCTTGTAACTTGAATCCATTGGTTTGGATCCCAGCCCCCAGAGCAGGAGAAAACAAGCTTGCTCCATCTTCCAAGTGAAAACCCTTTAGATATTTGAAGATGTATTTCATATTTCCTCTCAGTCTCCTCTTTACCAGACTAAACATGCCCAATTCCTTGAACAATTCCTCATAAGGCTTGGTTTCCACCCTTGATCATCTTGGTTACCCTCCTCTGCACATATTTCAGCTCGTCAATTTCCTTGAATTGTGGTGCCCAGAACTGAACACAGGCCTCCAGGTGGGCTTGGGACCAAAACAAGACAGAATACAGTGGTATTATTACTTCCCTTGATCTGGACACTAGATTTCTGTTGATGCAGCCTAGAATAGGCTAAGTTCTTTTTGCTGCTGCATCACACTGTTGACTCATGTTCAGCTTGTGGTTTACTAACACCCCTAGATCCTTTTTGCATGTACTACTGGCAATTCAGGCAGCTCCCGTGTTATATTTCTGCTGCTGGTTCTTCCTGCCTAAGTGTGTAGAATCTTACATGATGCTTGGCAGGCCAGGCTTTTCCTTGGGGGCCAGCTCTAATAGTGCCGAGCCAGTTGAGCTTTCATTGGTTGGCAGAGCTTCTTGGCTTAGGTGGTGGGATCCCTTCTGGGTGTTTCAGTCAGGGCTGAGCCTCATCATATGCTGTCTATGTTATTTGGGGGTGCAGTGGAAGGTTTTAAGAGGTCCGTGGGTGGCAGTTGTTCTGTACAGGGGGCACTGGATAATTGGATGTCTTGGCTTGTCCCTTTTTGAAGCCCAGGAGCTAGCTTATTCTCTCATATGGGGATGGAATATTTTTTTACAACATTTTTGGCTGGAAACCAAAAATCAGGAGGCAAAGGCTCAAGTAGATACTAGGGATGAAAACGTTTATTGAAAACTGCAATTGTGTTTTGGTTTATTGCCACACCATTGTTGTTTTTCACCTAAAAGAGTAAATGAAGTAGAGGGAGAAGATGTCTTGACCCATGACCCAAAGAGAGTGACATGCCAAAATGTGTTGGGCAATTGTAATTTTCCTCTCTTCATTCCTGGCATCATCTTGAGGCTCAGGTGCTGTGTTGGTTATTTTCCAGTTCCCTTGGTGCTATATGCTCTTAATCCCCTTCCCCATGTCACAAAGTGGATTAAATAAATAAAAACATAATACTGTACTATCAAAAAGAAACCAACAGAACAACTTAAATAGAAGTTGCAGAAACACCAGCAGTTAAACACACTTCCATAACCTGGTACTTAAAAGCTGAGGTGAGAGACCTTAACTAAGCCAGGTGGGACTCCTGGGAAGTAAGTTCCTTTGTGCTGTCACCAAGATAGCCTGGTCCTGTTCTGTGTCACCACCCTTAACAACTCTTATGAAGGGGAAAGATTTCAGTAGATGGTTCTCAGTATAGTTTGTCTTTTGTGGGTGAGGCCAGTTTCCTGGTGGCCTTCATTGCTGTAGAGAACTGGGTAGGAGATCTGGAGTGTGTAGTTAGAGAAGCCATGGAGAGAGGATGTTACCCTTAAAGTAAGTATCTGTGGTTATGATGGGACTTTAAAACAATTTTTGATTTTGAGGGTCCAAGGGATTGCACATTTTTGATACAGTCGTATCTTGGTTCTCGAATGTAATCCATTCCGGAAGTCTGTTCGACTTCCGAAAACGTTTGAAAACCAAGGCACAGCTTCCAGTTGGCTGCAGGAGCTTCCTGCACTCAAGCGGAAGCTGTGTCAGACGTTCGGCTTCCAAAAAAAGTTTGAAAACCAGAACACTTACTTCCGGGTTTTCAGTGTTTGGGAGCCAAAACATATGAGTACAGTGGAACCTCGGTTTACGAATTTTCGGTTTACGAACGCCGCGGACCCATCTGGAACGGATTAATTCACTTTCCATTACTTTCAGTTGGAAAGTTCACTTCAGTTTATGAATGCTTCAGTTTATGAACAGACTTCCGGAACAAATTACACCCATGCTTCGGGTTAAGTACGCTTCAGGTTGAATACTCCGCGGACCCATCTGGAATGGATTAATCCACTTTCCATTACTTTCAGTGGGAAAGTTCGCTTCAGTTTATGAACAGACTTCCAGAAGCAATTGTGTTCATAAACCGAGGTACCACTGTACCAAGATACAACTGTACTGTGAGTGGGAAGTTGGTTAGGAGTTCTGGGCTGGTTGGGGGGTAGTTACGGTTGGAGAAGATGCTGTTTGTATGGCTTGTCCCCTTTGCACAGGAATGTATTGGCTACTGAGAGGAGAACTGGGTTTGCTTGTGGCAAAAACATGATAAGAAGCAGTATTGCCTTATGGTCACTGCAAAATACTATTTTTCCAAACTTGACATTTATTGTCATGCAGTGATCTTGATGTTCTGTTGATGTTCTTCTGCTTGAATGAAAACAACAGCCCAATAAGGATTTGCAAATCTGCTTGTTGCAGTTCTAATGTAAAAAATCTGACTTCTTATGTTGGGTGTCTCAAGATCTTCCATGTGACAATGCACATTCAAATCTACATTCTCTCAGCTCTATCTGTTTAAAATTACCTCAAATTAAAATAACAGAAGCCACTAAAACTGGCTAAACAAGGCAGTCTTTTGTGGTTGCCCTTCTGCCTTGTTATAGGGCTTAAAATGATTACAATTGCAATACTATGTCACTGGTACAAAACCGAATAAACATCAAACATTATGCATGCTTTAGTTTAACAATTTATGAATTGTTTTTGTTGAATAGAATGCAGTGCTCTGGTTGGTGCTCAGAAGTTTGTTAAAATGGGGCTTTTCTGATGTTGGCTGGTTCATATCAAGTGCTTTTGGAAGGAACCCTAAGTTCCGTTATCAGCTGAGAAGAAATCTTAAAGATAGGTGTACAGTCACTTGTGGCAGGGCTAAAGAAATCTATGCTGTTTCCTAGGCACTTCCATTTCCTAACTAGTCTGCAAACTTAACTCCCATCAGTCTGAATCTCAATTGGTGTTGACAAGCTTATAGGAATAGTCTCTCTAAAATTACTATGCTTGTGGGTTCTGCTGCTTGTAACTTATTTTTATGACCTGGCTTCTTGTGCTTAGCACCCAGTTTGTTTGCCAACTTAATTGCTGATAATGGTCTGGATTGGCTTTCACCTCTAATACTGGTTCCTTCATTGTGAACTGTCTTTTAAAATGCAGTCCCCCCTTCTAAACACAGCACTCTGTAAACTGCATCACACTGACTTAGGGATCTTCTTCTCTTGTTGACAAGTTGTTTTGCAGTTTCTAAAAAGAGCCACCATGTTTTCTCCCAAGTTGATTGTGCTGCTTCATTAAAGAAATCTAGTGTGATGGGATAAAACATGCCATATTAACCTGATTGCATCTTTACCCTGCAGTTATCTTTTCTGGTTCTGATTACTGTTGTACTTCTGTTGAAAACAGGTTTGTGCTTTCCGGGAACCTGCACGGGGGATCTGTTGTTGCAAGCTATCCATTTGATGACTCCGCTGTGCACAAGACCTCTGGGGTGTACAGCAAATCTGCTGATGATGAAGTATTCAGGTATTTGGCAAAGGCTTATGCATCAAACCATCCAATAATGAAAACCGGCATCCCAAACTGCCCTGGGGAGGAAGAAGAAACTTTCCAAGATGGCATCACCAATGGTGCTCAGTGGTACGACGTGGAAGGTAGGCTGCTCAAGTGAACCACTTTACTAGTGTCTTCCAAAAGAGTAGCATGTTGCTCTTTATTGTCACTTTAATGCTTCTGAAATCCTGCAGGCAGCGACAAGGTGTTGACATGATTGGTGCTGGTTATTGATTCTATGTGTTTGCATTTCATATGTCAAAAGCTATGTAAAGAAAATGCCTGGCTCAACTGTTGTCAAACATTCTTTTAAAATATAAGCAAACTTTTATAGCTAGCTTTGACACATTGTTGGTGTTGCCTAATTTTGTTTTAACAGGAGAAACCTTCTCCCACATTTACAAAGCACTTATGGAGCACTGCTCTGTACCATCCTTTTACTGTTGCATATGGCCTGTAAGACGTAGGTTGATGGGTAGATACTCCATTGGACGTGAGGCTGCTTTGCTTGAGCATGTGGCCTTTGAGCTGCCTTTGGTTGTCTGCATTCAGAGTACTGAATTTGTCTGTAGCTATCATGCAGAACCCTCCTAAATATGCTGACTTGAAAGTAAGCATTGCTGAATTCATTTGAACTTCACGAGTAACTGGTGCTTAACCTTGCTTGTTTTCCTGTTCGGTTTTTGTATTTTGCCTATTATGCTGCAAGTCTGAAGGCAAGGATTATGTTTTCCTTTATCTCTGTAAAGCTGTAATTTGAAAAAAAATATGAGGCACTTGAAAAATAAAGTTCCCAAGGAAGTTTGCTTAGAATTGCAACACATGGTGCAAGTGAAGAGAACCCAAGGGCCAGTCTTCTAAAATTTACAATTCCTAGGTTGCATAAAATAACTTCACTTTTGGAGATTTAACTGTGATAGAAAAAAATTATAGGGTCTTCCTGTGGGAGTGACTGCCAGTATGGTATGTTTGCCTTTATTTCCACACCTGATGGTGAGCTTCTGAGCTTTACTTATGGCTGAGCATAGGATTTACATGGCTTTGAAATGGTATTTAACCTCATCAGAAGTAATTTAGGTATGTCACCCAGGTTATAACACAGCTCAAAAAGTAGCATCAATTGCATTAGAAAGGTTTTTATGTTAGTATTTCTATGCAGATTTACAGTGTCAAAGCTATGTGTGTTTACATAGATTTTTTTGACATGCTAATCAAATTTGAAAAGCATATTGCACCATTTCTTTTTAATTGCCTGCTTTAGACCCACATTTCTTCTGGTATTTTTTTCTTACCTAAAACCATTTGCAAAATAGTTGCATTAATTGCTTGTAGATAATCTCATTTCTCCTTATTTAAATTATTTTTGCCCTACTCTTTAACTGAAAAGGTTCCCTGAGTGGTTGCAAAGAACAGTAATAAAATAGTACTTGTTCTCAGACTTACAATCTAAAATACGTAACACAAAAGGAATTAGGAGGGAGAAAAAGAAACACAGACAGACACCCGTGTTTCTCCTAAAATAAGACGGGCCTCAAAAATAAGCCATGGCAGGCTTTTCAAGGGTAGAATAAATATAAGACATACCCCGAAAATAAGCCGGGGGGGAAGCGGGTCTGGATGGCGCCAAGGAAGAGGAAGAGGAAAAGGAAGTTTCCTGTCGGCGCCCTGAAACGGATGTTGCTGCCCCGCCAAATCACCCAGCAGCATGTCCCATGTGGAGTCACGACTGACCAGGAGCCGGCAAGAGCTGCAGCAGGACCCCCCGAGAGCCGACCAGCAGGACCCCCCGGGAGCCGACCAGCAGGACCCCGCGAGAGCCGCAGGTCCCGGCAGTACAGCGCGCCAAGCCCCAACCAAGCAGGACCCCACGAGGGCCGACCCGGGAGAGTCGACAACAGCGCGCCGTGCCGATCCGCAACCCAGCGGGACCCGGCGAGAGCTGTAGCGCGAGCCGCACGAAGCCCCGATTGAGCGGGAGCAGGGAAGAGGTGCAGCGCTCGCCGAGCCCCGACTCAGCAGGAGCCTGCAACAGCGCGCTACGCCGACCCCCGACACAGCAGGACCCGGTGAGAGGCGCAGCACACGCTGCACCGAGCCCTGACTGAGCGGGAGCCGGCAAAAGGCGCAGCGCTCGCCGAGCTCCGACCCAGCGGGAGCCTGAACAGCGCGCCTCCCCGAGGTGAGAGCCGGTGAGACCCGGGACCCGGTGAGAGCCAGCAGCAGCCCGCCCCGACTGAGCAGGAGACCATTGGGACCCGGTGAGAGCCAGCAACAGCCCGCCCCGACTCAGCAAAAGCCGGCAAGCGGTGCAGCGCTCGCGGAGCTGAGCCCCGACCGAGGGGTGCCGGCAAGAGGCGCAGCAATCACAGAGCCGAGCCCCAACCGAGCGGGAGCCGGCAACAGCCACAGCGTGCGCAACGCCAAGCCCCGACGGCAAGAGCCACAGTGTGCAGCGCACCATGCCGAGCCCCAAAGCCCAGTTTCAAAACACTACCGGTACAGTACCCTACTTTCTTTTCTTGCCTTGCCCACTTTACAAAATGCATGGTTAGTAAAAAATACTTAACAAAAAATAAGACATCCCCTGAAAATAAGCCGTGGTGTGTTTTTTTGGAGGAAAAATAAATTTAAGACGTGTCTTATTTTAGGAGAAACACGGTAGTTTTTAGTGTTTTTACAATGGCCAGCTGGAATTAAAGCAGTTCAAAGAGAGGAAAGCCAAAAGTTACTGGTCTCTCAGTTGAGCCTAAGAGGTGGCCCTCCCTCCCTCCCTTCTCTCACTTGCTGTAGCCTGATAGAAGTTGACTTTTAAAGTCAAACCAGAGCTCTTTATACTTGTTCTTCCCCCGACATTCTTTTTGTCTTGTCAAAATTTTTCAGTCAACTAATCACTACAATATTTGCTCAACAACAACAAAGATACTTCAATCATCATCAGATTTTATGCCAAACTACCTTAATTTTAGAATTATAATTGCAGTTAACATTAAAAATGAAAATTATGTGTATCGTGAGTTATTCATGTCTATAGAAACCCTGCCCAGCATTTAACTAAATTTGTTTTTATAATCAACATAAGTATCAGATATGTTGATGGATAAACATTTCTCTTTTGTCCTAGTAGCATTAAACTTTTTAGAAATACTGGACCAGTCATGTGAACACATCTTATTTTGGCTGGCCAAATGCCTAACTAACTGTTCAAATAAAAGTTTTCCCTCATGCTGTTTACCAGTAGTTGCCAGTTCTTTTCCTGCTTCCTTTCCACTACAGACACACCCAAATGGTGGTGGAAGCTCTGGGTTTACTAAATCAACAACATTTCACAAGCAGACAGAATGAGTGAATGCTGGTGAAGCTGCACACTGTCATTTACTTTTGAACCAGGATATCCTGAAGGGACTAAGTTAATTCACTCTTCAGTGGCAAGTTCTGCTCAAAAGTTCAGGGTTGCATCCAAATAAATTTTACTCAGAAACTCATTGAAATTAATGGATGATAAGCTAGTCATGCTCCTTAATTTAAATGTGTCTGCTCTATGTACGACTAATGTATGACGAACCCCCATCATTCAACCTGGACGCTGAGGTCCAGCTCTGAGGGCCTTCTAGCGGTTCTGTCACTGTGAGAAGCAAAGTTACAGGGAACCAGGCAGAGGGCCTTTTTGGTAGTGGTGCCTTCCCCGTGGATTGCCCTCTCATCTGATGTCAAACAGATAAAGAACTATACAACTTTTAGAAGACGCCTGAAGGCAGCCCTGTTTAGGGAAGTTTTTAATGACTTATGTTTTAATGTACTTTTAATCTTTTGTTGGAAGCCGCCCAGAGTGGCTGGGGAAACCCAGCCAGATGGGCAGGGTATAAAATAATAATAATAATAATAATAATAATAATAATAATAATAATAATATATAATTACTACGACTACTACTACTACTATTACCAGTGGATAGAACCCTCTGTTAGGTAGACTATAGGTTCGCCAACAGTAACATCAGTTTGATTCCCAAGTTTGTGAGGGCTTCCTTTTTGCCAAGCATAAGCTATATAGCTTTCTAACCATCAGGAAAATGTTGGCAGTTTTGTTGTTTGCAGTCTGGCCATGCTCTTCCATGTTTTCTAGCTGATGAGGGATAAGGTTTGCTCTCATCTCCTATCCCTGATGTGGGTTCTTTAGTTCAGATATAACCTCTTTAGTTTGGTTGGTTTGCCTGGTGCTGCCATTTCACTTGCTCATTCAACTGTGTATTGCCTGCTTGAACTGAAGATTATTATTATTATTTTAGTGGCTATCTCAAGGACCATGTATTCTGCCTGGCTTTTAAAGATTTGCTGAATCAGGTTCATTGGTTGCTAATGTCAGGTGGTTAGTGGCCTGTGGAAATGCCATAGAAATATATTTCCATGCAGTATCTCACCACTAGTTCAAACGTTTTTATTCATCTCCTAAACATGCATAGAATCATATTGTTAGTGTGATTTCAGTGGTGTTAGAACGCTTTCACTGTGTGGAAAACAGAAAATTAAGCAATGCCTTTTGGTAAGAGGTCACCACCATGAATGTGGTGTGACAGGAATTGGTAGTCTGAAAATAAGCAGCAATTAGTGTAGATTTTTGGAAGGGGAACAGGTTCACACTAAGGCCACTTCCTTCTTAATTCCCTTCACATATTTTTTCTGCCTTAAAAACTTGGTACTGTATAACCAACTCATTTTAAGTGTGCAACTGCTGAAATAGAGCTGCCAGGAGGAGCTAAAGGCTATCTAGGGAAATGGCCATTAACCGTTCAGTTAAGTTCATGTCTTACCCACCATCCGCACCACATTTTCTCAAATTTGTCACCTACTAAATGAATTGCACACTAACCTAAATGTTGTAACTCTTCTGAGCAGAATCGTTCTGTTACTTGGCACTTTCAAAGGTGCAGGGTTACTTGAACTTGGATGGGCAAGGCTTTTTTCCTTTGGTCAAACTGTATTTCACTAACCTTGTTAACATTCTTTTGTGTCTACCTCCCCTCCCAACCCACAAAAAAGCAACAATTTTGTCTACTGAAGAGTTGCCTTTGGTCTTGATCTGTTGCAATCATCCTTGTGCTGCAGTTTCTGGAAATGTGAAGAGCCAGACAGCTTAGTGTTGTGGTTGGTGAGTCAGTCTAGGACAGGGAAGCCCTGGGTTCGGCCCTGTATACCTCAAGGAGCATCTCCACTCCCCATCATTCTTCTCAGACACTTAAGATCCAGCTTTGAGGGCCTTCCCTGATTGTGAGAAATTAGGGTACAGGCAACCAGGCAGAGGGCCTTCTCAGTAGTTGGTGCCCACCATGTGGAACGTCCTCCTGTCAATGTCAATGAAATAAACAACTATCTGACTTTTAGAAGACATCTGAAGGCAGCCCTGTATAGAGAAGTTTATGGTATTTGATGTTTTACTGTGGTTTCATAATTTGTTGGAAGCTGCCCAGAATGACTGGAGCAACCCAGTAAGATGGGCAGCACAGAAATATTATTATTATTATTATATTTCACATCCCTACTTTACCACAAAGCTTAGTGTAGGACCTCCTCTCTTAGCCTAGCCTACATCACAGGGTTGTTGTAAGGATAAAAATGGGATGAGGGCAAACTATGTACACTGCCTGGAGCTCCTTGAAATAAAGGTATGGAATGTTTAATAGAATATTTTTTTTCTCCTCCAAGGGAATAAAGCTTGTAGCTTGCCTTCCGAAGAGATACCTTGCCTGTGTAACATGAGTATATTGAAGAGCATTATACTGTGTAACAAATAACAGAAAGCCTTTGTCACTGTGGTAGTGAAACCCATATAAGTTTACATAGGCATTTCAAGAACAATATGCCATTCCCTGCTAATCTGACCAGTGTCCCTTGTGACTTCTAATCCTGTTTATCACCAAGTCCTGAACTGCTGGAGGTTAAGAACACAGAAGATCTTGTCTGATAAAATAGCTCTGAAAAGAAGTAAAAATGCCTTTATTTATTTTTTATGTATTAAATTTGTATATCGCCCTTCATCTGATGATCACAGGGCAATTTACAGCCTAATAATACAAAGTGAAAACACAGAATACATAACCAAACCAATAACAGCCCCCTCCAACCAACACATTTAAAAGGCCATAGATTGGTTAATCAGCCAAAGGCCTGATTATAGAGGAAGCAATTTTGTCTGGTGCCTAAAGATGTATAATGAAGGCACCAGGCAAGTCTACCTGGGGAGACCATTTCACAAATGGGGACCCACCCTAGAAAACCACCCTGTTCTTATATTGCCACCCTCTGGACCTCTCGTGGAGGGTTGGTTGAAGGGATAGACTGTGTGGTGGTGGTGGTGGTGATGCTGGCCAGGCACTTGCAAGAAATGAAGGAAGCATGGCTTCTGCTTTAATCTCATTCTGAGCTTTTTCTGACAGTTTGGCTAGAGGTGCCAAATAAGAGAAGCTGCTGGATCCTCAGTTCTGTTTGCCTGTAAAGGGGTTGCGGTATTTACCTATTAAATGTGTTATCTCCTATGTTCCATTCCAGAGCTAAAGTCACGGGCATCTGGATTTTGCTTTTGGCTTAATTTTCTCCCCCTCTTCAGTTAAAGACACTGAGTTTTTCTAGTCTAGTAAGATACTATTTGGACACCTCTTAAGATAACGCAACTTGAGTGATAGTACTTTAATTCTTCCATTTAAATTCCTTAGGTGGCATGCAGGATTATAACTACTTGTGGGCCAATTGCTTTGAAGTCACCTTTGAGCTTTCCTGCTGTAAATACCCACCAGCTTCGCAGCTTGAGAAGGAATGGGAGAATAACCGGGAATCTCTTCTCGCCTTCATTGAAAAAGTAAGACATTGTTTTGGCCTTTTTGCAGGCTGTTTGAAATGTCAAATGCTTCCATCTGTCACATGGACATGTACTTGTGTTGAAAGGTGATGACCCCATTCACTGGCATTGGGGTTTCATTTCCTGTAAGTGTTGAGCATGCCTCAACTGCACCCTAGGCCAATCAGACGAAGTAAAAAGCTCACAAAATGTAATATGACTGATACCTACATTTTCCGGAAAGAACTGAATACATGTTTGGGTTTTTTCCTCAGTTGGATGAGTAGGACTCTGCCATGGGTATAATATTCTTTCTTTTATTTTATTTATCTTATTTTATCTTATTGGTTTGTTTCATTTAAATTTACCTGCTGGGGTTTTTTTTTGGTTTTTTTGGGGGGGGGCTATTTTTATTAAACTTCACCCTTGAGACACTTCTGTGGAAAGTGATTTAAAAAATCAATAATGATAATAACAAATGAAACAAGCAGATACTGGGAGCTGTCTCACTGAAGTTAGTAGACTTAAGCTAGTCATAGCCATTAATTTCAATGGGTCTGCTCCAAACAGGACCAAAATTGAATGCAACCCATATTTATGACCAAGCAACAATCAGGAAATACCGTGTTTCTCATATTTTAAGGCATCCCCCAAAAATAAGCCATGACAGGATTTCTAAGGGTTGGTGAAAAATAAGACATACCCCGAAAATAAGCCATGTCGTGTAGCCCCGACCGAGCGAGAGGCGAAGGCGCGGGACACAGCAGGAGCTCCCTTCCTGCTTCCCCGAGCCGTCGCGCATCGGGGGACAGAGCCGAAGATCGGCGGGCGCTCCTTGCTGGGCTTGACAAGCCCGGCAAACAGCGCCCGCCGATCTTCGGACCTGTGCTGTGTGACAGGCAGGGGTGGGGGGAAGCGGAGATCGTTCTCCGCTCTCCCCCCACCCCCGCCTGTCACCAAAGATCGGCGGGCGCTCCTTGCTGGGCTTGACAAGCCCGGCAAACAGCGCCCGCCGATCTTCGGACCTGTGCTGTGTGACAGGCGGGGGTGGGGGGGAAGCGGAGATCGTTCTCCGCTCTCCCCCCACCCCCGCCTGTCACCGAAGATCGGCGGGCGCTGTTTGCTGGGCTTGACAAGCCCGGCAAACAGCGCCCGCCGATCTTCGGACCTGTCCTGTGTGACAGGCGGGGGTGGGGGGGAAGCGGAGATCGTGCTCCGCTCTCCCCCCACCCCCGCCTGTCACCAAAGATCGGCGGGCGCTGTTTGCTGGGCTTGACAAGCCCGGCAAACAGCGCCCGCCGATCTTCGGACCTGTCCTGTGTGACAGGCGGGGGTGGGGGGGAAGCGGAGATCGTGCTCCGCTCTCCCCCCACCCCCGCCTGTCACCAAAGATCGGCGGGCGCTGTTTGCTGGGCTTGACAAGCCCGGCAAACAGCGCCCGCCGACCTGTCCTGTGTGACAGGCGGGGGTGGGGGGAAGCGGAGATCGTTCTCCGCTCTCCCCCCATCCCCGCCTGTCACCGAAGATCGGTGGGCGCTCCTAGCTGGGCTTGACAAGCCCGGCAAACAGCGCCCGCCGACCTGTGCTGTGTGACAGGCGGGGGTGGGGGGAAGCGGAGATCGTTCTCCGCTCTCCGCCCACCCCCGCCTGTCACCGAAGATCGGCGGGCGCTGTTTGCTGGGCTTGACAAGCCCGGCAAACAGCGCCCGCCGATCTTCGGACCTGTCCTGTGTGACAGGCGGGGGTGGGGGGGAAGCGGAGATCGTTCTCCGCTCTCCCCCCACCCCCGCCTGTCACCGAAGATCGGCGGGCGCTGTTTGCTGGGCTTGACAAGCCCGGCAAACAGCGCCCGCCGATCTTCGGACCTGTCCTGTGTGACAGGCGGGGGTGGGGGGGAAGCGGAGATCGTGCTCCGCTCTCCCCCCACCCCCGCCTGTCACCAAAGATCGGCGGGCGCTGTTTGCTGGGCTTGACAAGCCCGGCAAACAGCGCCCGCCGACCTGTGCTGTGTGACAGGCGGGGGTGGGGGAGAAGCGGAGATCGTTCTCCGCTCTCCCCCCATCCCCGCCTGTCACCGAAGATCGGCGGGCGCTCCTAGCTGGGCTTGACAAGCCCGGCAAACAGCGCCCGCCGACCTGTGCTGTGTGACAGGCGGGGGTGGGGGGGAAGCGGAGATCGTTCTCCGCTCTCCGCCCACCCCCGCCTGTCACCGAAGATCGGCAGGCGCTGTTTGCTGGGCTTGACAAGCCCGGCAAACAGCGCCCGCTTGCACTTTATTAAAAAATAAGACATCCCTCAAAAATAAGCCATGTCGTGTTTTTTGGAAAAAAAAATTAATATAAGACATGACTTATAATATGAGAAACACAGTATGTTTTATTTTGTTTCTAATCATTTTCTTTCACCCTAAACAAGAGGTGTGTCCATTAAGCTAATGTTGCCTATATATTAGCCTTGATGTCATTTAGCATGAATCCCCTTTCTTCCTGGCACCCTCAGAATTGTAGCATTGGTTCAGTATAAACCTTCCTGTAGTAGGTGGTTGTTGCTGTAGATGTGGTTTGAAAGGCTTCTACTGTGTGCCAGTGTGTGGTGTTTTCAAGACAGAGAGAGCATTCTAATCAAACAGCATCCATTTTGAGACGGGCCTCTAAGCAAAAGCAATTGAAACTAAAAAAATAGCACACCTTTCCCCTAAAGTGGTGACTGGGTGTCTCCATCTGCAGTTGCCTTTTGCAAGCCTGATAAAAAGAGCACAAGTTGTCTTTTGCTGCTGTTTTACAGAATTCTGTCACAGGATTGAATGACACTCTCTGTTCTATTATATTGGAAGACTATGGGGGACAAATGCAGCCTCTTTTCCCCCTACACATAAAGGAATGGGAAATGCAAGCATAGTTACACTAATCTGCAGCAGCATCTCACATTTCAGAAAGATCTAAATGCTGATAGCAGATACTCCTTTTTGTCTTGTCTACTGAATATTCTGTAACTCAGATAATAAAAAGTGATTCAGAAAAGTATAAATGCACTTTCAAGTAACACACAAATATGCCAGTCTCCAATTCTGTTTGTGCATTGAAGGTGCAGTTTTTATATCTTGGTGGAAAAGGCTGTATTATGTGTGCCATTGTTTGCCTATTAATTTAATAGCACTATGTACCTTTCATAGTGAACTCTAAACATGAAATGAGAAGTTTTATAGAGTAAAAAAACCAACAACCGTGGTGATGAGCAAAGAATCGTATTGCTCTTCATGATGTGCCTGTCTTTTGATCTATTTCATGTTTAATCTGTGCAGGTTCACATTGGAATCAAAGGGTTTGTGAGGGATTTGGTGACTGGGGCTGGCTTGGAAAATGCAACTATTGCTGTGGCTGGGATTGATCACAACATCACAACTGACTGGTTTGGTGACTATCACAGACTGCTGGTGCCTGGGACCTACAACATCACAGCTGCTGTCATGGGGTAAAGTCTCTGATGCAGCCAAAGACACTGTGCTGCTGTCTCTTGCTCTTGGCAAGGCCACTCCTAGTTGGAAGCTCCTTCCCTGAAACAGTAGAAACCATTCTTGCTGCCTTGTCTCGAATCACCCTGAACCGTTTGCTCATATTGCTTTATGCAAACAGAAGCAAGAGGCAGGCCAAGTCCAAGGGCAAGGAAGGGCTCCTTGAGTTCCCGTGAGATTTAAGCACTCTTCCTACCCTTAATTGTGCTTTGCTAAAGTCTTTGTAGATAAGGACCTGTATGGTGACAAGCCTTTTTGACTCAGCAAACAGAATTGGGCTTTGACATGGGGACCATGGGATTGGATGCAGAAATTAAGTTTTCAGCTTCAGTTTTCCGTCTGTGAAATGGGAATAATAATGAAGATGAAGTGGACTTTATATTAAAAACCACGTTTTACAAAGTATTGAATGACAACAATTCTGTTCATATTTACCCAAGAGTTAGTTCCACTGTATCCAGTGGGACTCTCTTCATAGCAGGTGTGTGCAGATACAGCCTGAATGTTGTAATACATCTTCCTCCAGGTGCTGATGGCCTTGATTTCTGAACTGGAAGGTTTTTCCTGGGTGGGGTTCCTCAGGGTTATTTTCAGGAAGTTTCTAATCTTCGTGCTGTCTGATCATAATTAGAGTTTTAGTTAGCCCTTATTTCATATCTTCCTAGGTAAGGCTAAGCAGATTGAATTTGAAGCTGAAAGAAAGTTATTGTATCCGTTTCTCTTTTTTTGCAGCTACCTGCCTGTCACCAAAGTGAATGTAGAAGTCAAGGAAGGGAATGCAACTGTTGTGGACTTCTCCTTGCAACCTTCAATAGCAGTGCCGGCCTCTGACCCAACATATGTGCCACTAGCCACCACAGAGTCTGTTACCAACACCACCAACACCACTGATGCAAATAGGACAACTTCCTTCCACCAAGCGATCCAACCAGAGGAATTCCGCCATCATCATTTCCCTGACATGGAGATCTTCCTGAGGAAATATGCCACCGAGTACCCAAATATTGCTCGCCTCTATTCAGTTGGCAAGTCGGTGAAGCAGCTGGAATTGTATGTCATGGAAATATCTGACAACCCAGGCATCCACGAAGCAGGTAGTTAATTTAGCCTATGGCTCTTTTGCTTCTATGAATGTGCTTCAATAGAAACTTTGGAGCAAAAAAGTTGCCATTGTTTTTGATAATGTTCCAAGGGTGCAGGCACTAGAGCACCGCAGAGGGAGCACTGAGACTCCAGTCTCTGAAGGTATAAGAGAAATCATTTAGCTGAGCTGGGTTTGTGTACAGCTGGCCGAAGCTGCCTTGTTACTGTGGCTGCTCCTATCCAGATAGCATTCTGCAGATAGCATCTCTAAATATGTAGTGCTTTCTTCCAGTGAGCTCAGCAGAATATGAGGGCTACCTGCCTTATCCTGAGTCAAGCCATTGGTCCACCTAATTCTGTGTTATCTACACTCACTGACTGTGGCTGTCCAGGGTTTCAGGCAAGGAGTCTTTTCCAGCCCGACCTTGGGGTGCAATTGTGGATTGAACTGGGGACTTTCTGCTTGCAAAAAAGAGCCTCTTTGTATCAGGTACCTTGTGCTGGGCTCCACAGGAAGTGGTGTTGCTTCAGATATCTTTTGTTCTTCCTATTCCCCTTTTCTCTTGAAACTTCAGGAGATCTCTCTCTCCCTCCCTCCCCAGTGCAGTACTGAAAGGGTTAATTGCAAGTGGGGAAATTAGCCTAATTAACTAGTCAACTGCCAGCTACTGGTTCTCTTTCTGCCTTTATTAGATTTTGGAGATAGGGTATCAAAATCTTTATTGTCAAGTCCTAATTCTCTGGAACATGTTATGCAAGTCATAACTTGTCAGGAAGCTATTTTTTGTAATAAGAATTTGTAACAGAAACTTCAGTTTAGCAGAATTAAACAATGAAAGGGGAGGGGGGGTTGTATTTTAGAGACTGAGCTGGTTTTATAAATTGATTTTTTAAATTATTCTCCAGCTTTAGATTTTATTGGGACTCCTTTGGGATGCTTGAGTTCTGTTTCCTAAATGCAAGTTCCATTATAACTTCTGTTGAATTATAACTAGCCCATTATTTTTGCTTAAATGATGGCTGCACTGGGTTTGATTATCCTGGTTATTTCAGAAATGATAGTCCAGAATTTCTTAGCATTTAAGTGTATATGTTTGGGTAAGAATGTACAAGACAGTTCAAGAAATACGGTACATAGTTTATAAATTTGATGTACTGTATGTATTTTTTTTAAAGATAATTTTAGATAAAACCCAATGTTAGGCATACTTGGAGCAAACCCATTTAAATCAATGGACTTAAGTAACAAGACCATTATTTGTAAAGGAGCTACTCTCAGCATGACTAACATTAGATATCCCCCCTTATGTTTTGGCCATTTTATATTTTCATGGCTTTTGACAGTCGTCTGTCTCCCCTCTCCATCATTGTGATAATGTTCTCATTGATTATTCAGTTACTGCTATTTAAACTTTCACTTTCCCAAGAAAGATGTAAATTGTATCTGGATGAAAAGCAAATTATGACACATAGGAAGTAAGGATGCTTGCATCCATTTTGTTGGATTCCGTATTGTGGCTTCAACTAATGAACTGTAGTGCCAAAGGAATTCCTCTACTGCCAAGGAAGGGGCTGGTTGAGGCTATATTATCACTTCCTTTTTTTTGCTGCTTGCACATTTCCTCCTGTATGTGTGTGTTCACATTCCTTGAATCTGCAATACTTGAATAGTCCAGTAAATGTAAGATTGACCTTTAAAATTACAAGGACTGTTGCAAAAAACACAATGCCCAGCTAAAGACATAATAGGTCATTTCTTCCCCAGTTGTTGAAAATGGCTGGAAAGTGAACAGTTGACTGACATGGTCATATCTCTGCTCCTGTGGGGTCAAAGTACTGTATGTCTCCTTTTTTTAAAGTTAGCTTTTTAAACATTTTATAGGGCAATGTGTACATCTTACCAGCACAATAATAATGAAAACCACAGAAGGAAAACACAACCCTCTAACTTTTGTGAAGGGGTGACTAACTTGTGGTCTTCCAGATGGTGTTGGACTCCAAACTCCCATCAGCCCCAGTCAGCATTGCCAGTAGGCAAATACAGTACGGGGGAAGCCGTAGTTCATCCTATAAATATTCATTGCTATATCAGTACTAGCACCTATTGACATTAGTATCCATTGCCATAATCTTCTGGCACAGAATTGTGAACAGCCCGATTCTTTGGGCAGAAGACATGAACAAGCATGGCATCTCCATGCCAACAATAAGGAACTTGAGATGTGCACACCCCAAGAAATGTGGGACCACTCCAAATACTTTGACAATCTCTTGCACCCCAAGCAAATGTAGGACTAGGTGCCATTCTCTGCTGTCTCACAGAAGGGGCTTCCCTGGAAGTGTGGGTGTTTGACTTACAGTGTCCCAAAGCTTATTTTGGATTGTGCAGCCCCTGATCCTTACCATTACACTAACTGCTATTGGCATGAGGATGCCCTGCTTTGTGGTGTTCTGTGCTGTCTGCTGGTCACTTCCTGTCTGAAGCATGGCCCTACCAGGGAAGAGACCTCAGCAAAACACATGGGGCTTCTCAAGACTCTACAGGGGAGGTGGCCTGAGCCACTATTCCAAGTGGTCACCCTTATTCAGCCTGTTGTAAGGGCAGCCTGACAGTTGGGGATGAAGAAAGCCTGTTTTGCTCAAAGCTGGACATAGCAACTTTCAATATGTGGTTTCGTATGCTTGCCTGACTGTCTCAAATTATTTTGCAAGTATGTTAAGCATTTGTGGGTATTTTTTTTGCTATTTTCACTAGAATAGAGATCACCAGATGCAGTGCATCAGCCAGGTAGACAAACAACTAAGAGGAGGTTACTTAGTTTAAACATGTTTCTCTCTGCCCTCCCTCACCCCTGCTTTCCTCCAGCTGAACCAGAGTTCAAGTATATTGCAAATATGCATGGCAATGAGGTAGTAGGAAGAGAGCTTCTCCTTAATCTCATTGAGTACCTCTGCAAGAACTATGGCACAGATCCTGAAGTAACTGACTTGGTCCAAAACACTCGGATCCACATCATGCCATCCATGAACCCTGACGGCTACGAGAAAGCCCATGAAGGTAGCTGTGTGTTTCCATTTTGTGCTTTCCACCACTGGTGGCTTTAAGGGAAGGCAAAGGTATTCCTCCTGAGAGGCAACAGTTTTCATTTGTTTTCATTACCCAGCTTTTACCACAAGCTATGTAGAGGATCCCACTTCCTTGTTTTTTATTCTGCCATGCCAGAATGCCTGCCTTTGTTTTGTTCGTGGCATCTTATCTCCCCTAATCGGTCTTTTAAGGGCAACTTATTCCATTCATCTCCATTTTAGCAAGAGGACAGTTATTTGGCAAGGATCTGATGCAGGGATATTTCATCAGATCTTCTGGCATTTTAACAAGGTCCAGGAGAATTATTATTTCTGGAATGCCTAGAAAGACCAGGCATTTCACATAAAACAAAGCTAAGATGCTTTTCCTGCTTTCAAACATGCAATGTGCAAGGAAAGAAGAGTGGAAGGAAATGGCTCTTCTTGGTGGAGAGGTGGGTTTTTATCAGGCATTTAAATATATTGGCAGAGGCTGGAGGGTGATATCAGGTAGTACAGTAATAGGAGGCAGCAAGCAAGAACAGGTGGAGTGAGGGACTTGGAGGATGTAATCTTGGGTTTATGAAGAGCAAAGGAGCAGGAGACACAGATGGCCTGAATAGAACCCCAGAAGAACCCTGCAAAGTGGATCAGGCCAAAGGCCCATCTAGCCCAGCACCCTGATCTCATGTAGGCCAACCAGATGCCTCTTCTGAGAATCTCAACAGGCTTTGTTTTCTTTCCTTAGGAGACAGATTGGGGATTGTTGGCAGAAACAACAGCAACAACTATGACCTGAATCGGAATTTCCCTGATCAGTTCTTCCAGATCACAGACCCTCCACAGCCAGAGACATTAGCTGTCATGAGCTGGCTGAAGACATACCCATTTGTGCTTTCTGCAAACTTGCATGGAGGTAAGAGAATCCTGGTCTCGCATAGGTTGAAGGTAGGTTTGTGCTGCTGAGTACCCTGCAGGGAAAGCTTAAGTAAGCAGCTGTGGAGGTAAATTGGATCTCACTGTGCCTGTGGAAGCTCCATCCCAGGGATCCCCAAACTGCGGCCCTCCAGATGTTTTGGCCTACAACTCCCATGATCTCTAGCTAACAGGACCAGTGGTCAGGGAAGATGGGAATTGTAGTCCAAAACATCTGGAGGGCCGGAGTTTGGAGATGCCTGCTCCATCCCTTCTAAATGTTTTTCTCTGACCTCTGGGGTCATTGCAAGAAAAGTTAGCAAGTGGCTGGAAGGACCTTGAGGAAACTACTTCAAGGTCTGGAACTGGATCTTGCCAGTGGGCCAGATAGCTATCTCCCCCATCTCCTATGTGGCCACCCACCTGTCAATCATCTGATGTCACAATGACTTTTATGCACCATGTGGGTCTCACAAGAGTGTTTTGCAAAAGCTCTCCACAAGCCCCTATTAACTTATACCCTTTTATCCTAAGGCCTTTTGGGTGTCTGTAAATAGAAACACTCTAGAAGGCTCAGCCCAACCTTGTTAGTTAGCCTTTTTTCAGGTTTTATTGCATTGCTAGTAGTTCCCTAGGCTATTTGGCTGCTATTGCTGTGACCCAAGATTGAAGTTGCATTTTGTCTGATGGCATTTTGCCGGGAAGTCTGTCCTTGCTCAATTTTTAAGTCACAACCGGCAGTAAAGTGCCATTTGCATTCAGTGTCACAGCTCAGTAGCTGTTTCATTTCCTTGTCTTTTGCCATACTATGTGACAAGTGAGTGTGACTTGCTGTCTCTTAGACCAAGTGAATTCCAGTAAGTGGCCTCAGTGTTGCTACACAATCTTTATTGTTGCCTGTGTTTACTGAGCTTTGTCCTGTGGTTAATCCTTGAGACTAGGGACATAGCAGGCTGGCTTGTTGATAGATTGATTGGTTATTTAATTTCTATACCACTTAATATACTAAAAATCTAAGTGGTGTACAAAAAACTGAAGCAACAACAGACAACTTAAACCAAATACCGTGTTTCCCCTTTTTTAATACGTAGTCATAAAGTAAGCCATGGCAGGATTTTTAAGCATTTCTGAAATATAAGACATAACCCGAAAATAAGACATACCTTGTTGCTTTCCTTCAGAGCCTCGGAGAGGCTTGAGACCAGGTGGGAGGGAGTGCATGAATTGAGTGTGTCGCCAGGTGAGCCACACTGGGAGCCTCCCTGCTCTTCCCAGGACTTTTTTCCACTCGGGCCGAGCGCTCGGACGGGGAAACCCCTCGGCGTCGGGAGGCCTGCTGGCCCCTTCCATGCCGCCGGGGTGTCCTTCCGCGCCGCCAGAACTTTGTGGGCCGCATGGCCCGAGGCAGAGCAGCGGTGGGAGACCCACAGGCCCTCCCCCAACCAGCCAGCGGGACCCAGCATGCCAGCTGTGGCAGCAGCAGGAGGAGAAGGCCTGCCAGCGGCCTCGCCTCTTCCTGGCTCGGCCGAGGAGGCCTGCCGCCCCGCCGCCCGGAACCAGCTGCTGCAGCGCGGTGCACTTGGAGCACCCAGCAGCGCCGGGCAGAGCGCCCAGCAGCATCCCAAGCCAGCGGCCTGGCCCGGCTGAGGAGGCTGTAAGGTACCGTAATAAAAACCTAATAAAAAATTAAGACATCCCCTGAAAGTAAGACACCTTGTGTTTTTTGAGGGAAAAAGTTATAAGATGGTGTCTTAAAAAGGGGGAAACACGGTATTACAAAAATACACTGTTACATATAAAAATGTAACATTAATACAAAGTTACTAATGCATATAAATCAATATCAGTTCATTTTCCTTCTGACACACCCTTGCTCTCAGACTCCGGGTTCTCATCCAAGGTCCAAACAAAGTCTCAGCTCATGCACTAAAGTCTTACAATGAGACGGGTTCCTTTAAAGAGTGCACATCACCCTAGACCAGGCATCCCCAAACTCGGCACTCCAGCTGTTTTGGGACTACAATTCCCATCACCCCTGACCACTGGTCCTGTTAGCTAGGGATGATGGGAGTTGTAGTCCCAAAATAGCTGGAGGGCCGAGTTTGGGGGTGCCTGCCCTAGACTCTCACTTTAGATTTCCTTTTTATGAGCAGGTGGATAGTGCTGTCTCAGGCTGTCCACAGCTGTGTCTCATTCAGCTGCATTGTCCACACCCAGTTCCAGGTGCAGCAGGTTTGTTCTTTAGCACGTTGGCAAAGCAGCCACCTCGTAGAAAAAAACCGTTAGGTCCATATTTTCCTTTATTTTCTTTCAGGCTCTTTAGTGGTTAACTACCCCTATGATGACAACCAACAAGGAGTTGCGACATATAGTAGATCCCCTGATGATGCAGTCTTTCAGAAAATTGCACTTTCCTATGCCAAGGTAAATTATCTCCCAGGGTGTCCTTGAGAGATCCTGGAATCAGATTCTCGGAGCTTTCAGTTCTTAACATGGAAAGCTGTTTCATGGTGATATTCAAATACCGACACACTTTCTTCCTTCTGTAAACAGAGATGTTTTAGGTTGTATGTACAAGATCATGGCAGGAAGGTTAGCTCCCTGAAAGACATAGAGTAATGCTGTGACATGAGCCAAATAAGATGTCTGTTTCAGACGGCGGATAATGGCACGGTCTGTTGACTGAGCTACATCTCATATCATTGGCTTGTCCATTTGGGGGAAGTGAATTCTTTCCCTGATGGCTTTGGCCATAGCTCTTGCTTGATTTCTGTTCTCCTTCTCTCTCTTTGTCTTTTTCTTTCTCTCTTTCGTACGCTTGGCAGCAGCAAGTGTCTTGTGGATTGAGGTTTTAGAACCACTGGTCTGCAGTGGTTGGTGTCAAATTAAGACTGGGGCGTCTTTAGTTTAAATCTGCACTCAGCTATGATACTTACTGTGGGGCACATTCAGCTTAACCTACCTTGCAAAGTATTTGTGGAAAAAGGGGTGAGATTGTTTAAACATTGTATGCTGCCTCGGCTTCTTGAACAAAAACTAAAGTTACTACATTAATTGCTTAATCTACTCAAGTACACAAGTTTGTGAACAGAAGTTGAAAAATTGTATAAATAAATAGTTTGGACTTGGATTTTGGGAGGCCGGAATTTAAGGGCTTATGTTTACCTACAGTGACACTCATAATCAGGTGCGTATTAATTGGTGCCATTATGTTTGAACTGTCCATGTCTTCAAATGCAGCACAGTAACTGGGAAATAAAAGCACTTGGTTGTAGCCAGTTAGGTCTACTCTAGTAGGAGTTGGCTGGAAACAGCCCATTAACTCTGGCGCTGTCAGGAAATCCAATTTTCACAGGTGGCCATCCTTTGCTCTTCCAGGAGAATACACGGATGTTTGAGGGTCACCCCTGTGCGGACATGTATCCTAGCGAGTACTTCCCTCACGGCATCACCAATGGAGCTCAGTGGTATAATGTTCCAGGTAAAAAAAAAAAAAAAACGTTCATTCGGGAGTCTGCAAAACCAATCCTGTCTGCCATGGCTTGTGGCATCCCAATCCACTCTAGGTGGTTTTGCATTCTAGAAGTGAAGAAAACCTTGCTTCTGACAAACAAGATTCAAATACAACAAGAATTATATTGAAATTCTTTTAGTCTAAGGAAATTGTACAATGGGCTGCATGCTCTTCAAATCTCCGCCCCCCCCCAAAAAAAGTTTAAAATAAGCTAACTTGCTATATCTACCTTACACCTGGGCACAAGTGCTGCAGGTAGAATAACTTGTATGTTCTTCCTGACAGTTTTTCCCATCCCCTGCTTGCTCCTCTTACCTTGTGATTTTGCTTTATTTTTGCATCTTTTATATGAAGAGTCAAAAGCACACTCTTCATTAAAGAACAGTCCTGCTTGTCTTTGTGCAGGCCTCATGTTAAGCCTGGGCTGCCGTCCTTTGTACTAATGCATACCTGCTCAAAAGCAACGTTCCTTATTTGTTTCACAGGCTCAGGTCATCATTCTGCAGTTGGAATTCCAGCTCTCAATTCATTAAGTGACAGATTTATTTGTGTGTATCATGCTACAAAGGTCTTTGCTAAGCAGAGGCATTTGATAGGGCTCTTCTGATAAATCATTGTTCTTCAGGTGGCATGCAGGACTGGAATTACTTAAACACCAATTGCTTTGAAGTGACCATTGAGTTGGGCTGCATCAAATATCCTCAGGCAGAGGAGTTGCCAAAATACTGGAAGCAGAATCACAGGTCTCTGCTGCAATTCATCAAGCAGGTGAGCTGGTGTGTTGTCTTCACAACTGTTTGCCTTTTGCTGCCTCAATCTCTTGTGCCATGAATTGTTGGAACAGGCATGACAGCATCTTTGTGTACTGCCACAATGAGAAGGCAAACTCTTTACAGAGTGCCCTGTTAAACAGTTCATTCGAGTATCAAATTCGAGTATCAAATCCTTGCTCCTCTGCATGAAATGAAGCTGAGGCCATGTGTGAGCCTGAATGCCACAGGTTGTCCACCTCTGTTCTAAAGAAGAAATACAACATCGGCCAGGATTCATATTCATTCTCTCTCTCTCTCCCTGCCCAGGTCCACCAAGGCGTCAAAGGGTTTGTGTTGGATGCCACAGATGGACGGGGCATCTTAAATGCGACCATCAGTGTTGCGGACATTGATCACCCTGTCTCTACCTATAAGAGTGGAGACTATTGGCGCCTGTTGACCCAGGGAACATACAAAATTACAGCATCTGCACGAGGGTGAGTCTTTCAGCTTTGCATTTGGCATCTTTTCCTCTTTCGCCTAAAGCAGAATGCTGCAGCCTGATTGCTGACAGGACTAAGGCATTATTGGCATATAACACCTTTGCTCGGAGATCTGCACTGGTTGCCGATTTGCTACCGTACCAGGCCAAATTCAAGGTGCTACTCTTAGGAGTTGGTCCATGAAAATATGTTGTGTTGGAAGAAAGTGACTTGGGTTGTAAAAGGAAGGATTTACTTTTAAACTTGGAATTGGGGGCTTTCTCCCAAATAGACTGTGAGCCTGTAGGATAAAATGTTCTCTATATGACATGGTGTTGGAACTCACCCTGAGACCGTATGGTGTGAAAACAGAAATAAATACTCTGGGGTCAATAACTCCTATTGCTGTTGATTAAGCTGCTGGGCCAGTGGCTCTTTTTAGCGAACACTATTTAATATTGCTACTCCCTTTATGAGCTTGCTTGACAGCCACTGAGTTAGATCCAGTAGCACCATCTGTTGGCCAAGAAGCAAAGCATATGTTCACTTCCTGGCCATGCCCTAAAAACCCTGAAGAAGTATCTGAAGAAGTGTGCATGCACACAAAAGCTCATACCAATGACAAACTTAGTTGGTCTCTAAGGTGCTACTGGAAGGAATTGTTTTTTATTTTGTTTCGACGCCATCAGACCAACACGGCTACCTACCTGTAACTAAAAACCCTGGTTTAAGAAACCAGGAAGATGCCCATTCTGTATGCTGGAGCCCAGAGCTCCTTTGCAGTCAATTTGTTCTTCTTCTTGCCTGAACTGCTGAACAAACCCAGATTCATCACTTAACCCCAGAGCTTCCTGTTGCGGGTGAACCCAGAGACTATTGTTAATGGCTTCCATACAGTCCATGATATGAACCCAACTTTAAACCATGATACGCAGCTATAGCATTCTGTCCACTGGATCTGTGGTTGGAATCAACAGCCTGGCATGTGCCTGTTTCTTCTTGCACAGACATTCCTTAAAGATTCCTAACATATATCTGTTATGCTGAAGTTTAATAACATAATATTTCTTACTTTTCTCAGTAATCAATATAAAATAACAACAGCCTACATCCTATTGCCACAAGCAGCCAGAATGTTCAGTTTTATTGTGTGTAAATTTCAAATTCTCCCCCTACCATCTTTTTTGTTTTTTTTGAAAGGTATAATTCAGAAACTAAGACAGTGAAAGTTGGAGGTAAAGGTGCAGTGCAGGTCAACTTTACTTTGACTCGAAAAGACTCCAAAGTAGAGGAGGGGACAGTACCAGATATAAATATGGTTGGCCTCAACGGCACAGTCACCAAAGAGTTTGAGACCCTGATTAAAGACCTCTCAGCAGAGAATGGCTTGGAGCGCCTCCTGCTGTCGTCATCGGCAGATGTCCAGCCTCATCGCTACCGTTCCTACAATGAACTCTCTGAGTCTCTTAGAGGCCTCAACTTGAACTATCGGAAGATCACGAATCTCTCTAGGTAGGTGGAACTCCTGGGCTATGGGGAATTCTGTTTGTTCTGGAGAAGTCACAGCTTTGCTATAATAATGAGTTATTATTTATTCTGCTTTTGTGAAACAGAGAGGGGGCGACAATCTATGCAGGGATCTTAGGCTCCTGAAAAATCCTGTTTTTGCAGCCTCTGGCTTTTGCACGCATCAACCACACACAAGGCTCAAGCTGTTCTTTCCATTAAAAAGCTAACTAGCTGCACTTCTCTTTGTTTGTTTGTTTGTTTGTTTGTTTGTTTGTTTCTCAGCTTGGGCCAAAGTGTTGAGTTTCGTCATATCTGGTCCCTGGAAATCTCCAACAAACCCAAAGAATCTGAGCCAGAGGAGCCAAAGATCCGTTTTGTGGCTGGCATCCATGGCAACGCCCCTGTTGGCACAGAGCTGCTCTTGGCCTTGGCAGAGTTCCTCTGCATGAACTACAAAAAGAACCTGGCCATTACCAAGGTAGGCTGTTGCATGTCTGTCAGCATGCAGAAGAGCTGGGCCTATTAGCTTCAGGGTGTCCCTTTTGGGCACCCTGTGGACTATTAGAGGGGGATGTGGCTTAACAGAGGATATGTCTGAGAAGGACTCTCAGGTTGGGTGAGGGAACCTATGGCGCTTTAGGTGTTGCTGAACAGTGGTGATGGGAGCTGCAGTTCAGCAACATCCAGAGGCCCAAGGATCCCCACCCCTGCCTCAGGAGATCCAAAGTGATGCTGAGTGTAAAGGCTGCTGAGACGGATTTGTCAGCCTCAGGTGGGAAAGATGTGGCTTTAATGTGGTATATTGGAGCTAAGAGTACAACACCACGAGACTTCTATAAACCTGACCAATAATAATAATTTATTATTTATACCCCGCCCATCTGGCTGGGATTCCCCAGCCACTCTGGGCAGCTTCCAACAAAATAATAAAATACAGTAATCCATCAAACATTAAAAGCTTCCCTAAACAGGGCTGCCTTCAGACCAAGGGATAGCCGTGAGAGCATTTGAAGTGGTCCCAGTGCCATTCAAGCAGTGACAGCCACCTATGGGAGGGGCAAACACTGCTTTCATTTCACTTTTGGAAATTCCTCAACTTCTCCTCAGTTCTTCTCCCAGACTGTCAAACTGCTGAGAGTTGTGGGATGTGGAATAATGGTGGAGGGCCTCCTCCTATGCGCTGCACTTGCCGCTTCTCCAGTAGAGGCAGTTCTGTGCAAAACAGCCTTGGCTGCTCCTTCCCACCCTAGTTCTGCCATTTATCCAAGGAAAAGCCAACTTCCCTCTTTCTTCACACCCACTCCTTTTAGATGGATAGGGTCGACTGATGCTTGATGATTCTCCCTTACTGTTTCTGTGGTTTTTTTTTAGCTGATTGACAATACAAGAATTGTCATCGTGCCATCCCTCAATCCAGATGGGCGAGAGATTGCTCAGGAGAGAGACTGCACTTCAAAGACTGGCCTGACCAACATTCATGGCAAAGATCTGGACACTGATTTCACAAGTAAAGCAGACATACGCACACACCTCTTCCTGTGCTAAATCCTTTCATCCTAACCTGGGGAGGGGTGTCTAATTGGTTAAAGAGAACCCTGTTGTGGCACTGTACTAATTGCCTTTATCTACACACTTTGATGGCTTGCCATTGAATGGAAATGTGAGTGAATGGTCAGGTGCTTCAGTGCTGTGGCAGCAGTCTTGGCAAAGCTTGTGTACTGTCTGGATTCACCTGTTACTCGCCAGGTTTTTACTGAGTTGTTTGCTTGCCTCAAGTCTTGAGAACTTCTGTGTCTTACTCCATTAGGCAATTCCTCTGGGGCAAGAGAACCGGAAACCAAGGCCATCATGGACAACCTGATCCTGAAGCAAGACTTCAGTCTCTCTGTTAACTTGGACGGAGGATCTCTGCTTGTCACTTACCCCTATGACAAGCCTGTGCAGACAGGTAATGGTTGTGCCATCCTCTGAGTACTTTGGAAACAACTTGTGGGATTATCTTCCCTCTTT
The DNA here is from genome assembly GCF_963506605.1 of Zootoca vivipara. NCBI lineage: Eukaryota > Metazoa > Chordata > Lepidosauria > Squamata > Lacertidae > Zootoca > Zootoca vivipara. The sequence goes on from NC_083290.1 coordinate 2,350,333, forward strand.
TAAAGAGCATTCCCTGCTGCTTCTTGAGAGAGTAAACTAGACATGGAGAACCTGGAACGGGCATGGGGAACCTTTGACCATTCAGAAGTTGCTGAACTACAGCTCCCATCATCCCTGGCCGTTGAGCATGCTTGGCTTCTCATTGGCTATTATAATGACACCATGACATTTGCTGTCTGCCTCGAGTACCACATGCTGAATCACACACTTGTTGACTCTCTGACTTTTCTTTTTATAGTGGAGAACAAAGAGACTCTGAGATATTTGGCATCTGTGTATGCAAACAACCATCCCACAATGCATTTGGGCCAGCCTAGCTGTCCAAACAAGTCAGGTATGTGACCAGGGTGCTCTGGACCTTTTGGGGCAGGCCTGTTTCTTACAAAGGGCTTCTGATTTTATGTGTCTCTCTCTTGCAGATGAGAATATTCCTGGAGGGGTGTTGCTTGGGGCTGAATGGAACAGTCACCTGGGAAGCATGAAGGTATTTCACAGTTGTACTACACTTTGGGGATCTTGTTTCTCTTAGCCAAATTAAATCAAAGTTGCCAGTGGTTGTGCTTTGGTCCAGTCCTGTCTCTTTCCTGCCACAAACCCTCTTTTTGCATTTGTTTTTCTTAGGATTTCAGTCTTTCCTACGGACACTGCCCAGAGATTACGGTTTACACTGGCTGCTGTTACTTTCCCAGTGCGGGGCAGCTTCCTACCCTCTGGGCAGAGAATAAGAAATCTCTTCTCAGCATGCTAGTGGAGGTGAGTTTGGACTTGAACACATTCAAGCGTTTGTTTGCAATGGCTCAGAATGGGCTGGACACCATGTTAGACTTAAGGATGGAATTTCTTGTAGCTGTTTGCTGTTGGATATTCATTGTACACTGAATCAATATTTTAAAAATGTATACACATAAATCATTAAACAGTACAGAGCACTCATTAAAATGACTGTCTACTCAAGCAAATTTTAAACAACTGTCAGTGTTAAAGGCTTCAGGAAAAGCCTGAAAATCCAAAGTGAGGCTGCCAGCTGAATCTCTGCTAGAATTGTGTTCCCAAGCATGGGACCAGTGGCACCCAGTACTGACTTCCAACTGAGGCCAGGCAGACCTCGTATGATACGCAGGACAACTAACAGTTCTCCTCTGGGTGATATAGTGAGGACCCAGTAAAGGTGTAACGAGTGAGCTGGAATTTTGGACAAGTTTTATGCTGGATTTAAATCCTCCTTGGCTCTGAGGTTTGTTGGGTCTGCCACTCTGCCTGATAATGCATAGCGTTCTCAGTCATAAGCCTTCAGGGTAAGCCGGTGAGGAAGTGTAACATCAGGAACATACATTTTGGGTCTTGCTTAATTTTTGTGCGTATTTTGTTCTCTGGAGGTTTTCTTGCTTCAGGGATGGGGAATCCTTTTCAATCCAAGGGCCGCATTCCCCTCATGGTCAATCTTCTGGGAGCCACATGCCAGAGTCAAAAATGGATGAAGAAGCAGTTGCAACTCTTTCTTTTGTACAGTTGGCTATACATTCCAGCCTTGTAAAGGTTTCTACAATCCACCCACCTGTGGCAATCTCTCAGTCCAGGCAAGCAAGAGGGCAGCTAGGCAAAAGCATTTGCGGAGAGTGGGGAGCAGGACCAGGGAGGGGTGTGGCCTGCACAGTCCACATAGAGAGGCCTGGAGAGCCACATCCAGCCTGCAGACCAGAGGTTTCCCCACCTTTTTCTTACCCCATAGAGAAGAGAAGATTTGTTCCCTTACAGAAAGGAACTTCTAGATGTACACCTCCTCAGATTCCTTCCTTTCCTTCCAGGTTCATAAAGGAGTCTATGGGTTTGTCCGAGACAGGCATGGACAGCCAGTGTTGAAAGCTCAAATTGTGCTCAACGAAGGGGTAAAAGTCTACACTAAGGAAGGTGGTTATTTCCATGTGCTGCTGGCTCCTGGCTACCATAAGATCCATGCTGTAGCGGAAGGCTATCAGCAGCAGCATGTCAAGGTACGGGAAAGGCACACCACAGCCTTGTTTCATGAGCCTGGTGGAAGAGGTGATTGAGGCAGCTTTGGCTTGAGTTGGGAAGAAATGCAGCATGAGCCCTGGAGCATTTCTTTGGAAGGTGGAAGGTGACCATCACACACGAACCTTCTGGGAATTGGGAGCCGGAGCTGTGTGACAGAAGGCAGATGAGAAGTCCTGGCTGTAAAGAGGAACGGAGAACAGTGGGGGTTTGGAAAGGGGGACGCTGTGTACTTTCAGAGGGTGAGAAGGGATTTGGGAGTTTGGACACCAAATAGTGCAGGAACTCATTGTGCCCAGGCACTCTTTGAGAGGAGTCGTCTCTCTTGTTGTGGACAAGGGGATAATGAGCAAAGGGGGTCTGCCACTGCAAGAGAAGCATGAACTTACCTTCACATTGAAGGCAAGAATGTTACATGTGAGCCTCTCAGAGGTTCCCACTCCACCCGAAAGGTATCCCACCACACTCCAAGCACCTGGTAATTTGGCTTTCTAACCTATTTGAGTTTGACAATATTTGTGTGTTAGGGACTGGAACAGAGTCCCCTTTCTTCCCCAACCATTGTGCTTAAAATGTCCTTGCCCTCCCCACAAAACAGGAGTTCAGTGCAGACTTCTTCCTTATTCCACAAGAGAGAACATCTTGGGGTCCCAAGCCCCTGGCTGCTGGTACATTCAGAGGGGGTGGGAGTGTTGGCTTCTTTTCCCCCTTAACCCTGGACTTGTGCTTGCATCCACACAATTGCACGTCGATGACCCGTCCCCCGCGTGGCGTAAATAAGACACAAGGACACGTGATTTTAGGTTAATGGGCAAATAAAGGCCACAACTTTATTGGTTATAGCATGTGAGTGGTATTGGCTTAGGTACTGGACGGGAACACAACACGTGACTCCCCCCTACCGGTTGATGCAAATACAACTGGAAGCTTCACCTGACGTCACTGGGGGTCGTGCCATGGCCCTAACCCAGGTATCCCCAAACTTCGGCCCGCCAGATGTTTTGGACTACAATTCCCATCTTCCCCAACCACTGGTCCTGTTAGCTAGGGATCATGGGAGTTGTAGGCCAAAACATCTGGAGGGCCGCAGTTTGGGGATGCCTGCCCTAACCCAAGTAGTGCATCATACGGGATCCACGACTGCCGGATCCCCTTAACGGGATGCCCCTAGGAGGCAGGCCCCCGCACGCAATCCCTCCCCTCTGGAAGGGAGGAGAGTCCTTGCTGAAATGCGTACTGCTTTTTTCCAGGTCTTGGTTCGCCATGACATGGCTAGCTTTCTCCATGTGCAGTTTGACACGGACAACAAGATCTTTGGCCTTCCAAGGGAGTTGGTGGTTACGGTAGCAGGTGAGAGCCCACATTACTGTTCCCTCTTGTGTGTGGTGGGGGGAGGTGTCTGTGTCTGAATGTCTATTCAGGAGGCTAGAAAGTAAGACATTTCACCACTCTGGCTCTTTAAAGACTTGAGCCATTTTCTCCTCCTGTGTCCCCTGCATGCCTCATGGCTCTTGAATCAAGGATGACTTTGCTTGCTATGAAGAACAGCCTCATATAGTAATATGTGGGAGGTATTTTCTTACATAAACATGCAAAATGTAATGTGTGTAAATGTAACTTAGGTGCATGATAAACCCATGGAGTTACATGTGTCGTCTTCTGTTAAAGACGCTTCTGCCCTTGTCCTGATGTTCATGTGTGGGTTGCGATTTCTCTCACACACAACCCCCTTTTTCCAGGCGCTACCATGACAGCTGTGATCCTGACAGCCTGCATCATCTGGTGTGTGTGTTCCATCAAGTCCAACCGGCACAAGGACGGCTTCCACCGCCTACGACAGCACCATGACGACTATGAGGATGAGATCCGCATGATGTCCACGGGCTCCAAGAAGTCCTTGCTGAGCCACGAGTTCCAGGATGAAACGGACACTGAGGAGGAGACACTCTACTCCAGCAAACACTGACCCACCCGGCAGCAGGGAAGTTCCCTGCAGAGACAGATCCTGCAACACTGAGCATTTCCTCCCTCAAGCAACAGGCCCAAAACGTGTGTCCTCCCAAACCTTTGCTCTTGGCTCATGCCAGTTCCTGGTTTATGCACAAGGAGGGCACCCCACCCCACCCCACTCTCCAGCTGGCTTCTCTTCTAGTCAGGAGTGCAACTGGAAGCCTGGTTGCTTACAAGCCCACTCCAGGGAGGGGAACAACCAAATGGTTTTGTGGCATTGCTAGCACTTTGGCAATGTTTTCCCTAAGCCCATCTGAGTCTTTTCACTCCATGCAATTATCTATGAGAAATTCACTGTAGCTGCCAAGACGTTTGTCTAAACTACTGCTGCTCCAGGAAGTCTTTGGAACCTCTTATTCTCTTCTGCCTGGGGCAGTGTCAATTGGTGCAGGGTGTTAGGAAACTGGTCTTTGCTCACTACTTAGAGGAATTAAGCTCTTCCTTCTGTTAAGAATGACTTCAGGTTAGGTTATTTTGGCAGAAGCCTGACTCATGGTTACCTTTGACTCCTAGCAAGAGAGGAGCGTTGTATCAAGATGCAAGAATCTCTGTCTCCTGTTAAGGCGACAGTTCTTTTGAAAAATAAAAAATGTGTTTTGGTTGAGTTCTCTAGCACCAATCCTGCTTCAAAAGTTCTGATGTTCACTATTTGACAATGTAGACTAGCAAGAGTCTAATGCTAGCTAGATTGTGAGCCAGAATTCCTGGCTTGGATGCCAAATGGTCCTTCACAGCTCATTTTTTGGATTCAGGCAGCCTTTGTACAAGCAGCCAGACTAGTGGCTTTCGTGACTGTGTATCTGTAGTCTAGGAAAATAATTCCTCCTTGTAAACCTTATTAATATGCAATTGCTTTGAAAACTCACCAGGCTACTCCTAACCACAAAAAAGACTGGGGGGGGCACCTCCTACTTGATCCTTCCTTTTTTGAGCACCAAGTCTGTAACTGCAAATCTGCTTTTCTGCTGAGATTAGATTTTGCAAAAAAAAAAATGTTTCAATTTGCTGCTTCTCAAAGTATCTCCAAAAAGGAGAGAGAATGTTAGTGGGCCTGTTCTGGATGGGAGGCACTACAGTGGTTATTCCTCATGTTGCATGGTACAAGTCTAGTCTTTCCCCCCCTCTTCAACCACTTGTTTGGAAATTTCATTTACGGACTTTGCATATAGCTGTTGCAAAGCTGACACACACAATTACCACAAGCTTCGGGGAAGGGCTGCAACTCAGTGGTAGAGCACCCACTTTTCATATAGACAGTTCCAGATTCAATCTCCAACAGCATCTCCACATAGGGCTGGGGATGTTCCTCCTGCCTGAAACCCTGGAGAGGCACTGCCAGGCAGTGTTGGCAGTACTGATGGGCCAAATGGTCTGGGTTGATTTAAGGCTGCCTCCTATTTTTCTGATGTTTTATGTTTCACTGTTTGGGCTAGGAAAATCTCTTAGAACAGGCGTGGCCAACTCCCAAGAGACTGTGATCTACTCACAGAGTTAAAAACTGGCAGTGATCTACCCCCTTTTTGGGGGTTCAGGTCAAGGTTGTTAAACTTTTTCTATGAAGGAAAGTCCTGTTTTTTTGGGTTCAGGTCAAAGTTGTTGAGCTTTTTAGGGAGGAGGAAAGCCCTGTTTTGGGGGGTTCAGGTCAAAGTTGTTGAGCTTTTTTTAGGGAGGAGGAAAGCCACATTTTTGGGGGATGCAGGGCAAAAATGTTGAGCTTTTTTTAGGGGAGCTAAAGTTGTTGAGCTGCTTTGAGGGGAGCCAGTGATCTACCACAGACGTCCAGCGATCTACTGGTAGATCACGATCTACCTGTTGGACGTGCCTGTCTTAGAAGGTAGACCAGCTCCCTCCTTGTACATGATGGATATGTGTGTGTCTTTTGTTTCCTTTTTTAACGTCACCATTCCTTAAGCCTTGTTAGCTTTATTTGGGGAAGGCATCAGGGTTAAAATCCAATCAGGTGCATGCTTGCTAGGGGGTCAAACCACGAAGCAGATGAATCGCAGCCGAGTGAAGCTGGGCTGTTTTGAGGGTTGGGGAATGGAAAGGATCATGGTGATTTCTGCATTGCTGATGCCAGGCAAAACTGGACAGACACCACCCGTTTGCAAGTATTTTTCTGCTGGGTGACGTCCTCTTGCCAATACGTATTTTTGTGTGACGGGCTCTTGCATTACCTGTGTGGGAAGATGCAACCTGTCACGGAGTTGGGCTAACAAAACTGACCAGTTTGTTTGTTTTTAAAAAGGAAGATAATGAAATCTGTGGGAGGTAAACAAGGCCCAGTCATTCATCCTTTGCTAGCTTTCTTATAGGAACTTGGCTAAATACTTACACCTATTGTGGCTCAGTTTGTTGTCAGAAAGGCTTATAAGTCACCCTTGGCCAAACTAGTCCCCTTCACATGTTTTAGACTACAATACCCATCAGCCCTGGTCAGCTTGCCCAAAACCTATGGAGGGGACCAGCATGGCAAAGGCTTGTATAAGTGATCCACAAGGCCTAAACCAGATGCTTTTCTCAAACCTCTTAAAACTTGCCATGATTGGGAACACAGTGACTGGGATTGCCACACTTATTCTGTGGCTTACTGGTAAGTACACATACCATAATTATCTGAAACCCCATGAGATGATGCTTTGAGTATACAGTGGTGCCTCGCTTAACGAATGCCCTGCTTAACGAAATTTCCGCTTAACGAAAGGTTTTTTCTAGCGGAGGTTGCCTCGCTAGATGAATTCGTTTTACGAAAAATTCGTCTAGCGAATTGCGGTTTCCCATAGGAATGCATTGAAATTCAATTAATGCGTTCCTATGGGCAAAAAAAATATTCAAAAAAATTTCAATGCATTCCTATGGGATTCGCTAGACGAATTTTTCGTTATAAGAAAAGACCCATGGAACGAATTAAATTCGTCTAGTGAGGCACCACTGTACCCTCTCTAACAGCTAGGGCTAGAAATACCCTCTGGCCTTTGTTCTCTGTCTGGATTTGCTCATTGTAAACCGCCTTGTGATCCTCGGATGAAGGCCAGTATAGAAATTTAATAAATAATAGTAATTGCATTCTGCCAAGGCACTCAAGGCTGTTTACAGTTGTAAAATATTAAACTGAGTAATATACAAGACGACCTCTTAGGCAGACTGATGTTCCCTTCAGGATTTGATGGTAATATGCTCCCTGGCCTGGGCTTCTTTAACTTCTGTTTCCCTCCTTCTTAAGAAACTGCAGGGAACATGAACCCTGGGATCCCCAACATGGTGCCTGTGGGCCCAGACACGTACACACCTCTTTGCACCCACAAAGGTCCCCTCCACCTCCCATTTTTATCCCTTTTAAAAAGTTGAGGTGGTTTGGGGTCTTGCCTGCTTTTCTGTTTGGTTGGGGGGGGGTTATGTTTTTGCCTCTTTAGGAAATGCAGTGACCAGCCTTGCCAGCCTTATTCCATGAAATGGGTATTGTGTGGTGCCCACAACAGTTTTTTGTTTTAATTCCACATGTGCCCCCCACCCCCGGGCTTCAAAAGGTTGAAGACGTGAGTTAACACTGTCCCTCTCATATCAGCCAGGATTGGATTCTATGAAATCAAGTTCCTAAGTCCATTAACAACCTTCCTACCTGTTTTATCCATCCCAAAAAACTGTTACGAGAGTCTTGAATGCTATCCTAATCATCTTCTGCCTTAACTGATGTTTGGCTTTTAATATATAATCTTCTGAAGTACAAATTATTGAGTGTGGATTCCAGATATCCTTGTTGCCACATTATGGGTCTTGGGTTGGGCCTTCCTAACACATATTAAGAGGATTCTCTCCCTGCCATTCTTCCTCCTAAACGTCCCAGTTGGCAATAAGGTGGTATTTGACCTCCTTGCAGAACTTGTTTGAAATGCAGAATCTCAATGTGGAGGCAAGTCTTGCCTTGATGATCACAGGTGACTGCATCTGTTTGGTAGCCATTATGCAAAGGTGCTTAAAGAGCAACAAAAGTGCGTCCAGCTCTGTGTGACAACTTATGCCTTTGGAGGATCTGGTGTTTGCTTCTGTGGTGCAGAAGAGTGGTCTGCAACTGCTGCTGGTGTGTAACCCATCCCTGTCTTAGTCCATGCACTGTTGTGCCTTCAAAAAGCAAAGTTTGAAATTAGGGGCTTGACTTGGGAATGCAAACCAGTGGGTGTGAATGGGGGGTGGGGTGGCTTGATGACTCTCCTGTGAGTGTGTGTTGGGTTTTTTAACATGTACACTGAGCTCTAATCTGTATAAAACTATTTTATGACGTCTCTTCTTCCTGTGTCTTATTTGCTTCACTGCTGGTTACATTCCTTGGTGTGTGGATCAGAGCTTATATGCAGGGGCATCTTTTTCTAGTTCATATGCAAAATACACACACAGTTGCCTCATTTGTTCCTGTCTATTTGCCATGGTGGGGGGGGCGGCGAGTTGTGGCCTTCCTGTTGTTGTCGGACTGCAACTCCCATCAGCCTGATCACTAGGCTGGTGGGAATTGGAGTCCACTCCTGCTCCAAAACCTTCTTTCAGTCTCACTTTACTCTTTCCCAAAGGGCTGTTCCTAACGTCCATTATGGTGCCAAGAGGCACATTTTAGAATTCTCCCTTGAAATAACATGGAAAGTGCAATGCTCACCTGTTCAAGTTGCTGGGAGCTGTTTTTTCTTTTTTCTTTTTCAAGCCCTCAGTATTTATGTTCCATTCCTGGCCTCTTTGCACACTGATCCCCAGCACAGGTTCTATAAGAATATCCAACCATATTAAATACCCATCAAACAAAACTGAAGTCCTCAACATACAATACTTAGCTGCTCCTGTGGCAATAAATCAGTGGCCCTACCATCCCTCTCTATCAAAATTCTGGGCAAGGGTGGAGTTTTTAAAAATTTGCACCTAAAATTAAACATAGGGTGCTACTTCAACTTGAGAAGGGGAGGCACCACATACAAGTTTCCAGGTAGTATGAGTCCTGCTGTATTGTTTTTTTAAAAGGGTTATAGCTAGCGGTATTGTAACAGGGCAGCCCCTTCATGATAGGAATACATCATCTGAAACACCTTGTGGGACCACCAGCTTGTTGCAGCAGTAGCCCCTTGCACAGGCTTTAGGCGAGCTGAATATACAACGTCACCCTATTAAGATAAATAACTGGCCTGTCTGCTCCACCATTACATCTTTTGCGTGGCAGTGGCTCAGGCAGAGTGGGGATTTACACACTAAGAAAATGCCTTGAGGTCCTTTTGAAACGAAATTTGAAGATCAAACCTTCTGCAGGCGATGACTACTTGCCTGTGTTTAAAACAAAGTTTTCATACATTTCAATGCTGCAAAGGAGTAGACTTTCTCAGGGACAGCTATCACCAACCAGCTCCTACGTACAATATACAACAGACCCAGTTATATGCCCTGCACCAAGTAAACAGCTTCTTGCTATAAAGCCAAAACTGAATGACATTGGTTTTATGTTCAGAAGGGCCCAGCTTTAAACCACAACATCTTTCGGTCACTAGGATGCTCAGTTATCGGCAAGCAACAAACTTGGCATCTTAATGGGATGGATATCTTATTTAGTTATGGTGCACCAACGTAGATAATCACAAAGGCCTTCAGTCTTTTAAAATTGCATTTAAACTAACTCCTCCAATAGGCAGTCTAATGCGATGCATCAACTTGGGATCAGTTTACCTCCAAGATTTCCTTACTCCACTTTGATTGGCAGAATTGGCACTACCACACCACGGGTGCCACATAAAATACCCCTCCTGCATTTGTAAGAACTCAATCGTTTAGCATGGCAGCACCTGCACTTTGGAGCTCCCAGCCCATTGAGAGCAAGCAGGTGCCTTCACTATTTTTGGTGCCTTGTTTAGACCTGCCTACCCAGATGCTTAGAAAGTTGAAGTAATTTTAATCTTTTAAAGTATGGTTGTGAATTTTTCATGATTTCACTGTCTTTTATTTTGTAAACCTCTGAGGGTTTAAAAAAACCCAAAACCAACAACAATCAAGCAGTGTACTGTATAAATTTAACGAAATAAGTAAATAAATACAGTAGCGATGTAAGCTTTTGGGACAATGCAGAGCTGGATGGACCCAATGATCTGATTTGGTACGAGGTGGTTTCTTACATGATGCACCATGTTGAGTTCCTTGGGAGAAAGCTGGATTACGTATGTATAATAATAAATGAATGAATCAATTAATTGGGCTGCAATCATAACCTTATGGGAGCAAGACCCATTGAATTATTCAGCGAGAGCCAGTGCAGAGTATTAGTGTCAGACTAGGACCTTGGAGAACAGGGTTCAAATCCCCACACGACCATGAAGCTCGCTGGGTGTGACCTTGCGTGCCAGGCACTTCCGCCCAGAGTGGCGGGGGCAATCCAGTCGGAAGCACGGGGAACAAATTATTATTATTATTATTATTATTATTATTATTATTATTATTATTATTATTATTACTCTCTCAGCCTGACCTACCTCACAGGGGGGTTGTGAGGATTAAATGAGCAGCGGCAGAATCATGCACACTACCTTGAGCTCCCTGGGGAAAAGAGGGATAAAAATTCATTCATTCATTCATTAAATAGACCGCTATTTATTTAATACCAAAGCGGTTTAACAACAGTACATAACGCCATACGATAAAACCCATAGGGGGATTAAGAAAAATCAGATTACACCAGAATTAAAATTATGCAAAGGCATAGCGAGGATTGCACGGTACTGTATCTTAACTTGGCTTTCCGCGCCCCCCCCCCCGTTCACCCGCGCAGGACCGAGTTTCAGATGGTAACCTGGGCGGGGCAGAGAACCGAAAGCCCAAAGTCCGCCCTGCGGGGTGCGGGTAGCCATTAGCGCCGGGAGCCGCCGAGTGGCGCTGCCGCGGCTGGCGCTCTAGGAGTCCCCACTCCACCGCCGCTCCTCGCCATCTCTATGGTTCCACCTCTACGCTCCACCGCCCTCCTTTCCCGGCCTACGCTCTCTGCAGCAGCCCTTGCTTTCCTTCTTCCCCATCCCCATCTCTATGACCCGGAAGCGTCGCGCGGGAAAGGCGCTCTGGCCCGCGCCGCCTCTGTAGCCCAGCGCGCTGCCGGCCTAGGCCGCCGAAGGCTGACGTTGGACAACAAAGATGGCGGCGGCGGGGGGCAGCAGCAACTACTGGGAGGGTGAGTAGGGCGGGACAGGAGGGAGGGACGGTGGGGCAGCGGGGGAAGAAGAGTGAGGGGGGGAGGCACCGGGTGAGGGGCAGGAAAATGGAGAGGGGGCTATTGGGGTTGTCAAGGGAGGGGAGGCGGCGCTTTGGCCCTGGAAGGCCTCATATTCTGCGATTGGGGAGGGCGAGGGCTTCCCAAGTGTCTATGGGGGAGGGGGCCAAGCTCAAGAAGGGGAGGGGGCTGGGGAAATGGGGTGCCTTGGTTCTATTGGGCCTCATTTCCGGAGAAGGGCTGGGGAAATTGAGTGGGGGGGGGGCGTGGTGAGGCGTGGGGCTCATCGCAGAGCATCAGGGGCCTTGTTTCCAACCAGGGTCAGCAAATGGGGGACCCACAAACAAGACATAATGGGTCTCTCTCTCTCTCTTTCTCTCACACACATGAAAAGTCCTTAGTGGTACCGGTACACTGCTCCTGTGGAAGGAGGTTCTTTTTGCCTGTCACAGCTAAGCACAGGTTAACTGCTGGGAGCTGCAGGAGGGGAGAATTTCTGTGGCTCGGGTCCTGCTTGTGGCTTCCTCCGCTGGGGCATCTGTTCATTTCACTGGGTCCGCTCAGAATAGGTTATGGGGTGTTAGGGGAGGGGGTCGTACCTCTGGTGGGGGACCACGTCATGCTCATTCTGGGGTAGTTTGTCCAGCTTTGGTCCCCACCCTGCACTTTGCTCTCACCTGTGGCTCCAGGAAGCTGTCAGCAGGCAACAGTGGTCCCACCCCAGGAATGGCTTTGACTGACTGACTAAACCAGGGGAGGGTAGCTGATGGGTCTCTCAGAACCTTGGAGAGTTAGTTACTTCCATTGCATGCGAAGACAGGCCCAGCAGATTGAGTGGATGATACCAATACAGTGGTACCTCGGTTTATGAACACAATTGGTTCCGGAAGTCTGTTCATAAACTGAAGCTTTCATAAACTGAAGTGAACTTTCCCATTGAAAGTAATGGAAAGTGGATTAATCTGTTCCAGACAGTCCGCGGAGTACTTAAACTGAAGCGTTCATAAACTGAAGAGAACTTTCCCATTGAAAGTAATGGAAAGTGGATTAATCCGTTCCAGACGGGTCTGCGGAGTACTTAAACTGAAGCGTTCATAAACTGAAGCATGGGTGTAATTGGTTCCGGAAGTCTGTTCATAAACTGAAGCGTTCATAAACTGAAGCGAACTTTCCCATTGAAAGTAATGGAAAATGAATTAATCCGTTCCAGATGGGTCCGCGGCGTTTGTAAACCGAAAATTCATAAACCGAGGTGTTCATAAACCGAGGTTCCACTGTAGTGAGTTCAACAGTCAGGAAGGCAGTTCCTGCATGTGCCGCAGAGGAAAGTGAGGGGCAGATGGGGCTTGTCAACCTGGAAGGTAGCCTATGTAGGAGAAGGAAAACTCTAATCCTAAGCGTCCGCTGCCTTGTGGGATATATTTGGGAGAAGAAAAGGCTCAGGAGTAAACCCTACACAAATCCGGAGGGGAGTCCCTAAGACGGTTGGATGGCGCCTTGTACGCCTCCTTCCAGCAACTCCTGCAGCCAAGCTGGTGCCAAACATCTTGCTCTGCTTTCCTTTGGACCACCTCAGCGAGGCTGAGAAGGGGATATTGTTGTCTGGGCAACCCAGCACCTCCGTGCACACTGGACTTTGGGGAGGTCACTTTGATGCAGGGGGTGGTCTTAACTTCACCCCAAGAGGGCACTCCGGTGTCTCTCGAGACAGATAGATGCCAACAACAGCTCTGAATAAAACTTAGTTGAATACCACCCATTTATTTATTTGTGGTGTTTATACGGTATTGTACTTTCATGCTACATTTTGTTTGTTTGTTTGTTGCAGTTATTTGCTTTCTTTTTGTTACAAAAAGTGACTTACAAATCAGTTCAAAACCAAAGCAAAATAGAAACCTAAAAACCCATTCATATGTATAAAAGGTGGGTCTGGTGTATCCTACCCCCTGAAAAGAGGCCACAAATATCTAAAACCCTCCAAATTAAGGGTCAAAGACCCAAAGGGATAAAGATAAATGCATTTGCCTGGTGCCTTAATGTAGCTAGTGATGGCATCAGTTGTACCTCCTTGGGAAGAGCAGATAAGGTAAAGGACCCCTGGACAGTTGTTGTTGTTGTTTAGTCGTTTATTCGTGTCCGACTCTTCGTGACCCCATGGACCAGAGCACGCCAGGCACTCCTGTCTTGCACTGCCTCCTGCAGTTTGGTCAAACTCATGTTCGTAGCTTCGAGAACACTGTCCAACCATCTCGTCCTCTGTCGTCCCCTTCTCCTAGTGCCCTCAATCTTTCCCAACATCAGGGTCTTTTCCAAGGATTCTTCTCTTCTCATGAGGTGGCCAAAGTATTGGAGCCTCAGCTTCACGATCTGTCCTTCCAGGGAGCACTCAGGGCTGATTTCCTTCAGAATGGATAGGTTTGATCTTGCAGTCCATGGGACTCTCAAGTGTTTCCTCCAGCACCATAATTCTGGACAGTTAAGCCCAGTCAAATTCGACTATGGTGTGCAATGCATATCTCTGCTTTCAGGCTGAAGGAGCTGGTGTTTGTCTGCAGGCATAGACAGCTTTTCCAGGTCATGTTGCCAGCATGCCTAAACCGCTTCTGGTGCACAGGACACTGTGATGAGTGCCAAAGTGCACAGAAATGCTGTTTGTCCTCCCACTGCAGCGGTACCTATTTATCCACTTGCGCTGGTATGCTTTCAAGCATCCCATAAGCAGGGAGGCACCACTGAAAAGGCCCATTCTCGTGTCACCGCCCTGCACAGCTTCCTTGGAAGGGGGCACATGGAGAGGGGCCTTGGATGCTGAATGCAGGGTTTGGGTTGGTTCATGTGGGGAGCGGCAGTCCCTGAGGTATTGAGGTTCTGAGATGCACAGGGCTTTATAGGTCGAAACCTGAAAGGTGCCTGCAGGGAGGCAAATGGTTCATTAGCATTTACATGCCCCTGGCACCCTGCTTCTCGCTTTCTCCCTCCCACCTCCCAGTAATTGGTGCTAAGAGGGACCCTGCTGTCTAAGTTGTGCTGATAGACACTTTTTATGGCTTACTGGATTAGACTGAAGGTTATCTGAAATATCTTGTTTTCCTGTGAATTTTGAAACCAGTTTTATTTTAAACGTGGAACTTTTATGTGCTGTTTTCCTTCATGAGAGTACAGCTGTTTCCAGGAGGTCCATAAACAGGCACTCCTCTTTGGTGTTCTGCCGCTAGCAACTGGTGTGTTCTGCCCCAAGCAACGGCCACCCAAGGGGTAGCTCAGTTAGTAGAGCACGAGATTCGTAATCTCAGGGTTGTGGGTTCGAGCCCCATGTTAGGCAAAAGTTGAACTAGAGGATCCTCGTGGTCCCTTCCAACTCTATGATTCTATGACCCCAGTTTTTATTTTCTTATTATAATGCTGTATAGCCTGCTTTTCTCAAAAATAAAATAAAACGGGCCATAGCTGCACGGCAGAAGCCCTCCATTTCAGTCCCCAGCATCTCCACCTAGGTCTGAGAATTGCCTCCTGCCTGAAACTGCAGAGAGCTAACTGTCAGTTAGTGTAGGCAGGGCTGAAGCTAGAGGGACCCATGATGTCACTCAGTGTACAGCAGCTTCCCATGTTCAGTATCTGGAGAGCAACAGGTTTCCCACCTCACTAGGGTGATGATGCAGTGAGAGAGCCAGTGGGGTGTCACAGAGTCATAGCTGTCAACTTCCGGATTGGAAAATAAGGGATCAGCAGTGGCACGGCACTGGAAGTCGCTTCTGCACATGTCCAGACTGCTGCTTCCTTATAAATCTGGGGGAATTACGGGATACTTTGCCATTCGGGATAACAGCGGGAAACTGATTTAAATACGGGGGTTTCCCGCGAAAAACAGGAGACTTGACAGCAATGCGCAGAGTGTCTGACTAGCACCCAAGAGTCCAGGGTTTGAATCGCCACTCGGTCATGGAGCTCCCTGGGCAACCTTGGGCCGGTCAGTGCCTCTCAGCCTAACTGACCTCACGTGGTTGCTGTGGAAATTAAATGAGCAGCAGGAAAATCATTTATGCTACCTTGAGCACCCTGGAAAAAATATGGGCTCTAAATGCAATCATTTAATCAGTAGTAGAAGCACACATTTTCTGTTCTCTTCAGCCTGTACACTGTTAAGATTTCCAAAGCAGAATGCTTTCCATTTTGCTGATCCATGACAGATCATATTAGAAGCATTGCATCTCATTACACTGTTGAAATTCATATCCATTTTCAGAAACAGAGCTGAATGAACTCCCTTCTTTTTTGCCCTTGAGGGCTTAGGAGCAGCAAAGTGTGTGTGTGGGTATGTAGGTGTGTGTGCGTGCGTGCGTGCGTGCAGGAAAGGCTCACTCCCCCCTTTCTCTTGTTGGTGCAGATCTGAGGAAGCAAGCCCGGCAGCTGGAGAATGAGCTGGACCTCAAGCTGGTCTCCTTCAGCAAGCTCTGCACCAGCTACAGCCACAGCAGCTCCCGAGAGGGAAGGCGCGACAGGTATAGGTACTACTGTCCTACTTTTCTTTTCTTTTTGACATTTTTACCATTTCAAAATAGTTTTTTTGTTTTAAACCTGTCTTTTCTCTGTTCTTTTTGAGCTTCATTACTCAAGACTCCTTCCTTGTGGTTACCAGACACAGTTTAGGGGTTGTGCCCCACCCACAATTCCTAATTGCTTTTACAGTACCTATGAGGCTACCGCTAGGGAGAGGCTTCTCCAGAAGCTTTGAGGGGCCAGGCAAAGAGGGACGTTCTGCTTCCAGGTTCTTCCCACTGCTTCTCCTAGCTGCTCTTGGCCTGTCCTGAAACCATAGCGTCTGGGGTAGCTCATCAGTGCTGTACTTTCCAGAATAGGTGTCAGGAGAGAGAGTCAAGAGCAGGTCAGCAATAAAACACCTGGTGTCAGTGAAGTGGGCACTTTATTCAAAGGAGCCAAAACAGTGCAGGCCTAGTGGTCACAGCAACTCTTCCCAGTGGGTCTTGCCCCACTGCTCCCTAAGACTCCTTCCCCAGCAACCTGAAGCTCCTTCGACTTGTCTCTCTTTGCTCTGCTCTCTTAATTCCTCTGTGTATTCTGGAAAACCAGCAGGGAGGGGAACTGATCGCAGTAGAAGGGAGAGACTCCCTGGCTGCTTCAACAACCCTCCTCCACTCCTCTCCGGCTTCCCCTTCTGCCTCTGATTCTGGACTGCCTCCTGCCCCAGACTCTTTCTGCTCATTAAACCCTGTTACCTCCTCCTCCCATTCTGCTCCATCTCCCTCTGACCAC
This sequence comes from Zootoca vivipara, assembly GCF_963506605.1. Taxonomy (NCBI): domain Eukaryota; kingdom Metazoa; phylum Chordata; class Lepidosauria; order Squamata; family Lacertidae; genus Zootoca; species Zootoca vivipara. Next base: position 2,366,843 of record NC_083290.1, read on the forward strand.
TCACTGTCCTTCCACCACCAATCCCTGGGCTCTGAGCCTTCTTCCTTCTTCCACCCTGGCTGGTGCCTCCCACCACTACTCTGCATCCAGTCAGTCCATGACAATAGGAAGCCACAGTTCAGCATCATGGCAGTTTAAAGGAACAGGCTGAAGAGCCTGGCAACAGGCACTTTTCCTCCTGTGCCTTTAAGACCCAGGAGAGCACACGTGCAACTGTTTCCCCCCTCCCTCTCTGCAGGTGAGAGCCACAGAGGCTGGCATAAGCACCTGGGATTCCTGGGCTTTTGCCTGTGGCCCATTGGTTTCCCCAGCGTTAACAGGGCCTTCTGGGTTGCACGGTCCCCCGTGACATTTTGTGACAGTTAGGCGCACCTTTTTTACTCTGCCATAATATTTACAGAGGGGTGTCTGTCTGTCTTTCTCGTCACTCAGCTCGGACACAACCCCTCTTCTGAATGGATCAAGCCAAGACCGAATGTTCGAAACAATGGCTGTGGAAATAGAGCAGCTCTTGGGGAAGGTGAGTGGGATTTCAGTCGGCTAAATTCCCAGGCCTCTGTTGTGACCTTTCAAGGTTTTTGACAGGAGCTGCTGGAGCAGCTTAAAAAACGACAGTTCAGAAAGTGGTGGCTGTGTTTCCTTAAAGTGTGTTTTCTCCCATGAGCAAAAAAGTCATCTTCTGCCTGGAATGAATGCCTTTTTCCGCTTCAATTTCCTTAACCCCCCCCCCCCTTTTAAAAGTTGTACTCTACTGCTGTGATGCAGACATTAGGGAATTTCTTAACTGCTAAGCAATTAGTAATTAAATTAGGACTGAGGTCAGATGCAGATTGATGGTCCAGGAGCCCAGCAAGTTCTCTCCTCATTCCATGAGCCATCTCCTGGAATGACCTGATTATATATAAGTATTTATCTACATCTAGGTGGCTGTAAATCATCAGAAACCCCAGAAGCCTACTTTCAAAGGTGGTAAGAAAAGGCCTTTTAAAAATTGCTGCTGCTGTTAAACAGTCAGGAGCTAAAAACCCTCTCGGAGAGCAATACTTTGGACAATTTTAGGTATTTTATGTGAGTTTTATGCTTTTTATTCATTTAGCTTTTACATAAGACACACACACACACACAAAAAAAAACTACTGTTGGTGAATGATAATAAAATTATCTCATTGTTAATAACAGGAACCCCCAAAGCATATCAAATTGCAGCTTTACATAATTTAAGTCAGATTTGTGTAAACTCCTTTTATTTCATCTCCTTTTCATTTAATCTTTGTTAAGAGAGGAACCTTTCCCTCCCTTTTTAAAGAGGCATGTTGTGATCTGCAAGGGTAACGCAGCATTTTAAGATTACCTATGTTGTATTTTATCTGAGTTAATGTCCATTGACAGTGTCTTGTGTTACTTTCGTACTGTTAAACCTTTTCTTTTGGTTTGGGATAGTCTGGTGAAAAAGGCAAACAAACAAAGGAATCTACTACTGCTGCACTTCCATCCAGAGATGTTCCAGTAGACCCCTACATGCCTTCCACCCACCCCAATTTAAACTCCCCGGAGGGTCTTGGAACGGCCTCTTTTCCTCCACCAGAACTCATGGGTTTTGCTCTTTACAAGCTCAATCCAAAAGGGGAGGCCTGAAAACATGCCAGCGTAATAAGACCTTTTTTAAATTTCTCAACACTGATGGCTTTGTCTGATTTCACACTATTGTCATTTTTGATGCACTTTGACATATTGGTTGTTGCTTATTTTCTCACCATAGACAGCCCTCGGATATGTATTCCAAAGAGAGGTATAGAAATCCTCAAAATATATGAGTTGTTTGTGCACAAATTGCATCAAACTGTACTGACTCCACCGTTGGAGCTGTATAGCTCTGTATGCCTCCCAGTTCCTGGGAACTACAGGTGGGCATAATGGTGCTGTTGTGCCCAGGTCTTACTTGTGGGCTTCTCACTGGGGCATCTGCTTGGCCACTGTGAGGAGAGGGTGCTGGATTGGATGGGCTCTCTTTGGCCTGATTCATAAAGGCTCTTGTAATGTTCTGAAGCCCCAGAACAGCATTGGGCCAAAACCGTGATTATGGAACTGTTGAGCATTTGTTTAGCAAAGCCAGTATGTTTGTTTCAGAATGCCTTCCACACCTGCCACCAGGATTGCTGCCAGCCTTGCTCCTTGTTAAAACAGCTGCTGTGTGCTCCAAAAAGCAGTGGTTTCCCTTTCCCTTTCCAAATGCATGCTTTAACTTTCCTGTGAAGAACCTGTGTCCTGTCCAACCTGTGCGCTCCCTCTTTCCCTCTCACAGCTCACGGGGATAAATGACAAAATGGCCGAGTACACCAACAGCGCCGGAGTCCCATCCCTCAACGCGGCTCTGATGCACACTTTGCAGCGGCACAGAGACATCTTGCAGGTAGGAAGAAGCTCTGGGGGTGATGCTCTGGTGTTTGCCAGACTCGGTGGCTCTTTCAGCCTGTTTAGGGAAGTCTTTAATGGCTGATGTTTTAATGTATTTTCAATCTTTTGTTGGAAGCCGCCCAGAGTGGCTGGGGAAATCCAGCCAGATGGGCGGGGTAGAAATAAATAATAATTATTACAATTATTATAACATACTTGATTGGCACCTAGCAGTCGCTGGCCTAGTCCACGCATCACTGTAAACTGTGGTTAATAGTTGATCTGTCCCACATTGCTCACCCCCCAGCCTTGGGCAGGAAGAAACCAGTTGCTATCACTTTCTTATATACCATATGTTTACAGCTTGTGGCTTCGCCCAAAGAATCCTGAGAACTTTATTTCCCAGGATCAGGGCTGTAGCTTAGTGGTAGAGAATCTGCTTTCCAAGCGGAAGGTCTCCAGTTCGATCCCCAGCAGCATCTGCAGGTAGGGCTGAGAAGGACTCCCACCCTGAGACCCAGGAGAGCTGCTGCCAGTCAGTGTAGCCTCGATAGACCAAGTCTGACTCCGTATAAGGCAGCTTCCCATGTGCCTATAGTTAAGGGAGTTTGGGAGTTCTGGCTGTGCAGGGGGAACTACGGTTCCCAGGATTCTTGGGTGGGAGAGGAATGTGCTTTAAAGGTAGAACAAACCATGACCTTTCAACCAACATTGAAGATTGACTATGGATTTGTTTTGCATTCATCAGTTAGTTTTTATCATTTATACATGCTCTTTGCCTGGAAGGTAGGGTATTACAACTGCAGAAGTAAATACACAACGATCAAGTATTTTTTTTTTAAAAAAAACATCTGTTTTGTAAAGCCTGCAGGTTGTATCCAGTGAGGTGGTAAGTTAAAGAACGCACAAGCTGGCAACCTTGCTGTGAAGTAAGTTGCACAATCTATCGTACAACGAGTTTCTGCTGGCAGAACTGTTTCACTGCTTGCACAGTGTTAAAACTCATCTGTCCTCTAGCACAAGAGCCTTTGCCCTAGTGGACAGAGAACGTTGGATACAGCCCTGTATGTCTTAAGAGTATAGAATCATAGAGTTGGAAGAGACCACAAGGGCCATCCAGTCCAACCCCCTGCCAAGCAGGAAACACCATCAAAGCATTCCTGACAGATGGCTGTCAAGCCTCCGCTTAAAACCTCCAAAGAAGGAGACTCCACCACACTCCTTGGCAGCAAATTCCACTGTCGAACAGCTCTTACTGTCAGTAAGTTCTTCCTAATGTTTAGGTGGAATCTTCTTTCTTGTAACTTGAATCCATTGCTCCGTATCCGTTTCTCTGGAGCAGCTGAAAATAACCTTTCTCCCTCCTCTATATGACATCCTTTTATATATTTGAACATGGCTATCATATCACCCCTTAACCTTCTCTTCTCTTCTGGTCAGGGATGATGACCAGTTCCCCATTCCCCGATGACCAGTCTCTTGGATAAGTGGGTCCCAAGCCTCATAGGGCTTTTGTACATCAAAACCAAGACCTTGAATTGGGTAGCTAATTGGCTTCGGGTGCAAATGCTTCAGGGGCAGAGTTTCCATGGTCCCTCGGTGAGAATCCCAATGGAATTTTCACAGCTGCAACTTGCATTAGCTGCAGCTTCCAAGCCGTCTTCAAGGGCAGCATAGGGTGCATTGCAGGAGTCCAGTTAGGACATTATTAGAGCATGAAGTACAGTGGGCAAGCTGGCCCTGTCTGGGAACAAACCAGCAGCAGCCAGAAATAGGTGCTCCGTCCTCTAGAGGCCGCTTAGACATTCACCAACACCATAGGAATTAGACACACCCCAAGACTATAGAGCTGGTCTTCCAGGGTGAGTGTCTCTCCTTCTCGTAGAGTTTTGCTTGTTCTGTGAGCTAGTAGGGAGGAGCAAATTGGTCAAGATTGGTGCGTTGGCAGTACACAGTTAGCTACGGTTTACTGTTGTGTGTGAACAAGGCTGCCATGTCATGTATGAAGTCCTGGACATCTCCCAGAGAATAAATGTGACCCTGATCCTGTTCTTAAATGGGTTGCAGCCGCAACTCTTAGGCTAGAGTAGGCATCTACTGAGCCAGAGTCCTTGGTAGACCTGTTTCTGTATGAGCCTTAGTTTTACACCTGGTACATACTGTAGGACAGCCGTCCCACAAGCTGGCGCCCTTCGGGTGTTATTGGACTCCAACCCTCCTCATCCCTGAACACCGTTTGCAGGGTCTGCTGGGAGTTGTAGTTCAGAACATGTGGAGGGGGTCAGTGGGTTGGGAAAGGCTCTCGGACGATTTGTAATGTTTTGAGCTTCACCCTTAGAGGAAGAACCGCACTTCTCAAAGTCTAACATGCTTGGAATCTTTTGCTCTTGTTACAGGACTACACACACGAATTCCACAAAACCAAAACCAACTTCTTGGCAGTGCGGGAAAGAGAGAATCTCATGGGTTCGGTGCGGAAGGATATCGAGTAAGTTAGCGCTATCTGCATTCGTTAGTGGCCTTTACCTGAGCCCCACCAGGGCAGAAAGGCATTCTTGGTGACCCAGAGCCCAAGGGTAGAGAATGTTTTTCAGCCTGAGGGCCACATTGCCTTCTGGGCAGCCTCTTGAGGACTGCAGGCCATTGGTGGACAGAGCCAGAGGAGAAAGTGACTGGGGCAGCGAAGGTTCATTCATTTCTACACACACCCCTCTCCAAGCCAGCAGAGAGGCAGATCGGAGTTCAAGGGCACAGTCCCAGCCAGGCAAAAACACTTGAGGTGGAAGCAAAGAAGGGCCAGCGAGGGCAAGGCCTTGGGGGGGGTCCGGGGGGGGAGCAATGGACTCCCAACTCCCATCACACCCAGCCAGCTTAGCCCAATGATCAGGGACAATTGTAGTCCAACAACGTCTGGGGTCCCAAGATTGAAGAAGTCTGGTGTGATGGAGTTAGCTTTCAAAGGCAAGGCTCTTTGTAAGAGACTCCAAAGAGGAGCAGGGGGAGAGACGCAGCAAAATTTTCTGTTCCAATAAAACCTAGGCTGACAGAGCATGGAAAAGATAGTTTGCCACATTCCCAAGAAAAATATGCCCTGGGAATTTCTCTTTTGCTTCCCCAAAGCTGTGCAGGATTTGCCAACAACAAGAATCGGGTCTTTGCTTTATGCAATTAGCCACTCCCTGGTTGTGTTTTCCCTCCAGCAAATATTTACTTTCCTGGAGGCCGCTGCTGTTTTGAATGGAGATCAGCCTGTGGCTGCCTTCTGTCTGCTGAGAACCGCAGAATAGCCTTTTGTCCTCCAGAACAGCAAAAGTAGCACTATGTTGCTGCGATTGGCAACTGGCTTTTTCACAGGGGCTACAATTTGAATTGCCCAAATGGTGAAAGGAGCAGCAAGACTGACCCTGCCTGTTGATTCACTCCCAGGCGACTTGGTGGCGCTGCCAACATTCTGTTCTGGGGCTTGGGGCCTGCAGACACTGTTAGAAACTGAGATATATAAACTAGGCACCAAGTGGCTCCTTGAGCCAAGATTACAGTCACCAAAACAGAATGCCTAGTTGCCATTTTGTGGCTAGGCGGCTCTAAAGTCTTATTTTTAAAATGATGGACTGACTGTGATTGATTACCACTTAAACATCTGACTAGTTCAGATGACAGCCTTGAGCTAGGTTAAGAGCTTTGAGAACTTGAAGAAGAAAAGTCCCTTGATCCAGGGACAGTCCGCATATATATATTGGCCTATCCCAACCTCTTTTTCTTAATGGTGACATGGACCATTCATAACATAGGAATATTCTTCTGTGAGCTGGGCAGTGGGGCAGGGTAAGTGAAGACAAGCTGCAACAATTAACTATAACATTGTTCATTGCTCCTGCAATCTCATTTTTTGGGGACTTTTTCTACCTTTATCTTCCAGGTCCTACAAAAGCGGGTGTGGCGTCAACAACAGAAGGACAGAGCTTTTCTTAAAGGAACACGAGCACCTTCGGAAGTAAGTCTGTGCCTGGTATCGGATTATTCCTCAAAGATAATCAGACATTTCCAGCAGGGGTGGCCGTGTTAGACTCTTGCAGCCAGAAAAGCCAAGGAGCCTTGTGCCACCTTAAAGCAGGGGTGGGCACTGCCCATTAGGCCTGGTTAGGCAAAACGTGGGGAGCCCAACAGCAGGTGGCGCCAGAGAAAACAAATTCTGGCTTTGTCCATGTCCGTCCTCCATCCTGCTGATTTCTACGAGGGACAACACTGAGACTAAAGAGGAGGAAGATGGCAGGCAGGGCAACCTCCTGGATTGGTTATGAGTAGAAAGCCAGGCAGGTGAGAGGCTGGCTGAGAGCAGGCTGTGGCTGGTGGGGCACAGTCTCATTCATCCAAATGGGCAATGTGACCCTGCTGGCTGGGGTTGGAGTGTTAGGGGGGGAAAGCAAATCAGTAAAAATACTTTTAAAAAACACACAACGTACTGATTTCACAGTGCCTTTTATGAAACTGCATTCCTAAAAAAAAATTAAAAAATGCAGGGAAATGTGATAGCAGCAGGATACTTTCTGCAAAAGCCATAGCAGCATGTGGGCTCCAGGGGGCGCTCTTCCCCTCTAGAAGAGCCGCTCTCCAATATCTGCTCCTGTTGAAGGCAGTTTTGTTATTTTCTGTAATCAAAGGTGCATGAAAACCTCTTACAGGAAATGGCTTTTTAAAATTTTGCTTGGTTGTGATAGGCCAAGGAATCTGATAAACCGCGTCTGTGCATCCCTCCATTATCCCATGGGGCTCTTGCTGGCATTTGCAAAGTTTGGAAGGGCTGAGGGAGGGGCATCCATTGATTTTCACTTGCTGGGTGTCTATTGCGAATAGATAATGGGCAAATGCTATTAGTTAGGAGTGTCCTGAAGCTTTGAGCACCTTCTGGCTTTGAAATGTTGGTGGAGGAAGGGAGCGTGCAGTGTAGTGGGTGGAGCAGGAACGGGGGACCTGCGGGCTATTTGGTGGCAGCAGTAGGCTGAAGAATGGGAAGCAGCACCGTCTTTGCGATCAGTACTTTGCCAAGTTAAAGCCAGTTCTGCCCTAAGAGAAACTAGATTCCGTGACCTGCATAAATCATACCGCATGCTCTGTTCCCTAGGGAGGGGAGCCATGAGCTGCTCAACAGGGATCCGAAGCACCCCCACCCACCCCCCACAGTCCATAATAGCAGCCCTACTCTGTTACCTCTCTGACTACTTAGATTTCAGCAGATAGGCCACTGCCTTATGCATGCCATAAGGACTAGAAACTTCATATTTAAAGGCAAAAGGCCAAAGTTCTGAACAAGCGAAATTCTGCACCTGGTACTACATTCTGCAGTCTGTGGATTTTTACTTCCATTGGGTTTTATGAACTTCCATTGGGTTTTCTGCACAAATCCCATTGTGACAAATAAGGAGCAACTCCCATTTATCATGGTTTATGACAATTTCTGTGCCAGATTGATTCCTGGTGCATTGTGGCCCCTCATGCATAATTTGCAGGTATCGCAGATTTGCAGGTACAGCACCTGTCAGGCAAGTCCCCAAGGATTCATTTATCTTGAATATTCTTAATAAGAAAGCACAAGACTTTGAGTGTGTGTGTGTGTGTGTGTGTGTGTGTGTGTGTGTGTTGATGGATATGCCACAAATCTTGACTAAAAAAAGACATCTATTCATCACATCTTTTCTAATATGGTTTTTGACTGAAAGCTAATTGAGTTGGCTGCTGAGGCTGATAAAACACTTTCTCAATCCATCTCGTGGAAGACAACCTCCCTTTCCAGGTTGATAGAGGACAGGTAGATTCCCTTCCTCCCTTGAGTTTTAGGAAGTCATCCATCAGTTTCTGGCCAGATGAGAGGAGCAGTCCCTCCCCTCCACTAGAAGTCTGAGAATATGAAAAGATAAGAACTCTGCTGGATCAGGCCAAAGGGGGGGGCATCTTAAGCTAGTATCCTGTTTTCACAGTGGCCAACCAGTTGTCTTTTATGGGAAATGCACAAACTGGAGTCAAGCACAAGAGCCCTCTCCCCTCCTGCGGTTTCCAGCAACTGGTATTTGTAAGCATCGCTGTCTCCAACTGTGGAGGCAGAGCGGAGCCATCCTGGCTGGCAGCCATCAAAAGCCCTCAATGAGTTTGTCTAATCCTCTTTTAAAGCCATCCAAGTTGGTCACCGTCACAGCCTCCTGCAGGAGCGAGTTCCATAGGTTACCCATGACCTTGTGTGAAGAAAACAGGCTTTCTTTTATCTATTCTGAGTCTTCCGACATTCATCCCCGAGTTCTAGCGTTATGAGAAAAGGAGGAAACTCTTCTCTATCCAGTCTCTCTTCCACTTCTCGTGTGGCCAACTTGAATACTTTAGCTTTGACCCGGGGATTCAGGCACTGCTCTCTTTCCTCGCGGCCCAGCCCCACCTCCTTCCTCCGCTTAATTGCCGTGGACGTTTGTGGCACTCTGGGTAGGTGGCTTGTCAGGATCGATGCACTTCTGGCCCTGCTGCTACGGACGAGGGTTTTTCTGGCCGGAAAGCCTTGCGCTCCTAATGCCATTTCCTTTTGAGAGTGGGGCTCTGTAGCCCAGAGCAGAGAGAGAGGCAGCAGCCGTAGTGTGGCAGCTTTGATTGTAGGGATTTGCAACCTCACATCGTCCAAAAAGTATTTTGCCTTTAGCTCGGTGGGCATTTTGCCTATTTTATTATGATCATTTACAAAAAATGTAATATCCAAGGCTTTGAGGCTAGAGTGCTTATAGCAGGGGTCCCCAAATTTACGTTGCCGAGGGCCGGTGCCGCCAGTGCCAATTGTGCTGTGAGCCGGAGCACGTGGGAGCTGTTTGCAGCGCACTTCCGGGTCACCGGAACAGCAGAAAGAGCTTGTGCGCATGCGCACGGAGGTTCGCCGGAAATGACGCTTGGGCATGCACACAAGCTATTTCCGACGCTCCGGCGACCAGGAAGTGGGCAGCCGCGCCGTTAAGAGCACACGGCAGGAGTGGGTGGGGGGTGCCAGGGGCCGCATAAGAAAGCCTCACGGGCCGCATCCGGGCCCCGGGCCTTAGTTTGGGGAAGCCTAGCTTATAGCATGCTTGCGTTCTTGAAACCATATGGAAGATAACTTGCGGTTACTGATTCCTCAGCTGTAGTTCCCCCTACCTACCCTGATTGCCAGCTGGATGGTGCCCCTCTTTCGTTTTCCCCACAGGATGTTTTCAAGCAGTGTGTTTTCCATACTGCTTCGTCTCAGTGTTTGTTTAGCCAGGCCAGGTGGAGGAATTGGAAACCCACCCACCCCCGACGCCTGTGCAAGCCTTGATGTATGTTGACGGATTCTCTGCTCAGGAATTAGCTCTGTTGCTTCAGCCTTTGCAAAGGAGACCGCAGCTTCCACTCAGGAGCTTACCTTACCGGTAGCCACAGATTAATGGGCCCGTTTCCAAACACACAGGGTTGTTTTGCAACTGTTCTTGAAGCCCGTAAATATTCATTTATTAGACTTATTAGTCGCTTGTCACCCAAAGGTCTCCAAGCATCTTACAACAAAGGAAAGATATGCAATACATAGTACCATGGGGGGGAAGTTGGGGAGGGGGGATTCATGTAATACATTAATATTTCATATAACATGACATCCATTTATTTTAAAAGGTGAAATAATAAGCAAAGCAATACTCGGATCCACTAATTAACAAATAAACAAAACCTCAACCTCCCCCTAGACCAAGAATCATTCACATTGAACCAACAATTCCCCCCCCCTAACCTATGGTTACCTTTTTTTTTCAAGGAATCCGGGGACACTTTAAAAATAATAATTCATGCTTTATTATTTTAGGAAAGGATTTCCCAGAGGGTTTTTAGGGGGGGACCCCAAAGTTGTCGGGTGCACACCTCAACACAAGGCAGGTGGAGAAGCCCATCTACAAACATAAAAACGCCCCAAAAAAGAGGGGGGGGGAGATCGAGTAAAGGTGCTTGCTGGTCTTGGGAAAACACACATTAAAACACACACACAAGGCTCCATCTCTCTCTCTCTCTCTGTCTCGCAACGCAGCACAGCTCTTTTCTAGGCTTCTGCTCCTCTTCTTCACCGCCTCAGCGCCTCGCCCGCTGGAACTTTGGCTGGCTGGAACTTTGATGTGGCCGGGACCTCTGGCGCTGTTCGCTGCCTTGGCACCCGCCATGTTGTCTTGCCAAAAGCCCCCAGGCATAAATCAGGGGGTATTAATTTATATCCGGGGACATTCCTGGGACAGATTTTGTCCGGGGACAGATTGGTGAATCTGGGGACTGTCCCCAGGAACCAGGGACGTCTGGTAACCCTACTTTAACCTCCCTACCCCACCCCAGGAGTCTGGGGTCAAGGCCAGCTGTTAAAAATCCGTGTAGTAGCAAAGCAGGAAGATGGTAACAAAAGATTTAGCTCAGGCATCCCCAAACTGCGGCCCTCCAGATGTTTTGGCCTACAACTCCCATGACCCCTAGCTAACAGGACCAGTGGTCAGGGATGATGGGAATTGTAGTCCAAAACATCTGGAGGGCCGAAGTTTGGGGATGCCTGATTTAGCTGCTGGTGGGAGTGCAGTTGTCAAGGCTGGCTGTTTCAAATCAAGGGTGGGTGGGTGGGTGTTAGGGAGGGAGCAGGGTCCTCCGGGGATGTATACAGGCAACTCCCGTTTTGCATGCGTTCAATGCACGCGCGACCACTGAAACATAGGCCGTTTCCACCCCAGAAGAGGGTGGGGCAGAGCATCTGCTTGGCATGCAGAAGGACCCTAGCATGCCCAGGTAAGGCTGGGAGAGAGAGGCCTGGGGTCTTGCTCTATGTTACAGGAAGAACCAAAGCTCAGTGGCAGAGCTTTGCATGCAGAAAGTCCCAGGCTCAATCCCCAGGGGCATCTCCAGTAAGGGTAGGAAAAAGCTGCTGCCAGTCAGTGTTGACAGTATTGAGCTAGAGGGACCAGTGGCTTGACATGCTGTTGCCTTGGGCTGGTGGGAGCCATAGTCCAGAACATATGGACGGCACCCAGTTAAGTAAGGCTAAGTTAGAGCCTTAAGCATTACACCTAGCACTCCAGACTGCTCTCTGAAGCAAGTGGGTCACCAGTGTAGGTGGCGTAAACCCCAGAAATTGTGGCGTTGGAAGGGACCCCCAAGGGTCATCCAGTCCAACCCCCTGCAATGCAGGAATCTACCAGAGCATCCCTGACAGATGGCCATCCAACCCCTGTTTGGAAACCTCTGCTCAAGGAGAGTCCATCCCACCCCCCTTTTGAGGCAGCCCTTTCCGCAGTTTAGTTGGAATCCTAATGTTTGTTTGCATTAGGGATGCCCAAGCAAACATGCTCTTCTGCCCATCCTGCGTATGAGTAATAAGCGAAGCAGCCTGCTGGGTTTCCTTGATGACCAGCTCTGCAAAGCACCTCTCCCTTTCCCTGCCCCACTTTCCCCAGCTAATACTCTTTTAGGCGGGCAGAGTAAATAATTCATCCATTTGTGTGGTTCTTCTTTCTCCCCCCACCCCCACCCTCACCCCACCGTCCCTCCTGTAGCGGGCGAGGCTTTCCATCAAATGGAGGCACAGGGCTGGGTGATGAATGGACAGGCTTCAGCTGCTCATCCTGCAAAGTGCTGGGCTAAGAGGAAATGAGTTTGTCAGCTCAGCACTCACTTCTCTGTGTGTGTGTTTTTGGAGAGTGTAGCCCTGAGAGCTTCCGAAGCTTAATGGCTTGTGGGGGCAGGGGAGGAGTAGTTTCCTAAATCCGCACTGAAGGAATTCATTTATATGTACTGTAAAGTGTTTTGGTTTTTTCTGGGGGGGCAGTATAGTTAAAGCCTGCCTTCTCTCCATCAAGACCTGGTTTACCTCTGAAGGGTGGGAGCTCTTGGCGTCAGGCCTTGCTATGTGGCCTTCCCTGAATGCCTGCAGTTCTGCTCACCCCCCACCCACCCCTCAAAACAGATATCGCACAACTGGAAAAGGTTCAGAAAAGGGCAGCCCAGTGTGTTCAGGGGGGCGTGGAGCAACTCCCCTATGAAAGAAGCCAACTTGGATGGCTCTAAAGGAGGATTGGACTTATACATGGCGGGTAAAAACTAATATTATTATTATTTCTACTACCATACTACTATTTTATTTTACTTTTTTATGCCACCCATAAGACTGGGCTGCCTCAGCCACTGTGGGTGGCTCCCAGCAAAATATGAAAAGCACAATAAAACATCAAACATTAAAAACATTTTCATAGTTATCCGGCGGGCCGCTGTGGAAACAAGATGCTGGATTAGATGGGCCGTTGGCCTGATCCAGCAGGCTCTTCTTACCTTTTTCTCTTGAAACATTTGGGCATTGGTGTCTCTTAGAGTAAAGGCAAGCCAAGGGAGGGCGTTCCACAAACGGGGAGCCACCACTGAAAAGGCCCTGTCACAGGTCCATGGCCGTCAAGCAGAGCATGGCTTAGAAGCATGGCCCACCACTGGAGCCAGGAAGCTCTGGGGAGGCTGGCCCAGTAAGGCAGCAAAGGCAAGTAGTCGGATAACTTAGGGACCTGGTTCTCCACAGGCAGCACAGATGCCCCATCGGGTCTGCTGGTTCTTGGGGGCTTATTCCAGGGTTTAGCTTTCCTAGGCAGTGGCCATGTGGAATATGCATTGGTATAGTGAGGGGTTTTTTTTAGCCATCCATACCCATTGCATACGGGACTCAGGTGGCGCTGTGGTTAAACCACTGAGCCTAGGGCTTGCTGATCAGAAGGTCGGCGGTTCGAATCCCTGTGACGGGGTGAGCTCCCGTTGCTTGGTCCCAGCTCCTGCCAACCTAGCAGTTCGAAAGCACGTCAAAATGCAAGTAGATAAATAGGAACCGCTACAGAGGGAAGGTAAACGGTGTTTCCATGTGCTGCTCTGGTTTGCCAGAAGCGGCTTTGTCATGCTGGCCACATGACCTGGAAGCTATACGCCAGCTCCCTCAGCCAATAATGCGAGATCAGCGTGCAACCCCAGAGTCGGTCACGACTGGACCTAATGGTCAGGGGTCCCTTTACCTTTACCCATTGCATACAGAGAGCTGTGTTGTGTAGGAACCAGCAGGAAGTGACGTCTACTGATTCTCCTCCTCTCCACCACTGTTGTGAAGGGTAGCAGACTGCTGGAGTATGAGGAGAAAGCCCAGGGGGATCTTGTCGGTGAGCCGCTCTGCCATATTGACCGATGGGGCCACTCCCCGTCTCCCCCCTCGGAGTTCCCGTTTATGGAAACAGTGGCTGTGATGGAGGAGCACAGTTACATAACGGAGCCAGGCAGGTCCTCGAACAGCTTAATTAGGGTTTTTCTGCGTGCCTGTGAGTGCGTGCGCGGGATGCTCCAAGGGGCAGAGGAGCTCTCCTGGACTTCTTTATTACTGTATTACCATTACTATTGTTGTTTGTATTTATAAATAACCGGCATGAAAGGCAGATGCGGTAGAGAGAGAGTGGGCTTGCTTGAGCATCATTAGTACAAATAACAGCCGGTCTTTTATGTCTGTACATGCATTTATTTCATCTGTTTTCTCTGGCAAGGGATTTACCCTATATATAATCAGAGCACAAGAGCTAGTACAGCAGTTTTACATATATATATATATAGAGAGAGAGAGAGAGAGAGAGAGAGAGAGCTATCATGCACACACAATAATTTGTGCAGCACTTTTCTCTTCATATATACTGGCTCTGGCTCGTGTTCCTGGTCATAGCAAATGTCAGCCCTTTCCGCCACCTTCCAGGGCCAAAAGTGGTGTGCATGTTAGCAGTCACACATCAATTGGACGCATGCAGAATGGTCACTGCTTGTATATCAGAACACAAGAACTTGTGCAGCAGTTTTCTATGTATATACTAGAACACAAGAACTCATAGAACTGTTTTCTCTCCCTCCCCCCCCTTTACCGTGTTTCTTAGTGTTTCTCATATTATAAGACACGTCTTATATTTATTTTTTCCTCAAAAAAAAACACTGGCTTATTTTCAAGGGATGTCTTATTTTTTTCCTCCTTCTCCTGCCGCGGCCGGCATTGCTGCTGCGCCTATCACTATGTCTTATTTTCGGGGTATGGCTTATATTCCTTGAGAGCTTAAAAATCCTGCTACGGCTTATTTTATGGGTATGTCTTAAAATATGAGAAACAGGGTATATATCAGAACACAAGAACTTAAACAGCAATTTTCAGCAATTGAGACCTGAGGTTCCACCTTTTGCCCAAAAAGCATTTTGGGGACCCACTTTTTTTTTGTTAATTGTTTATTTGTACAGTGATCATAGAATCATAGAGTTGGAAGAGACCACAAGGGCCATCCAGTCAAGCAGGAAACACCATCAAAGCATTCCTGACAGATGGCTGTCAAGTCTCCGCTTAAAAGAAGGAGACTCCACCACACTCCTTGGCAGCAAATTCCACTGTCGAACAGCTCTTACTGTCAGGAAGTTCTTCCTAATGTTGAGGTGGAGTCTTCTTTCTTGTAGCTTGAATCCATTGCTCCGTGTCCGCTGATCATGCTTTGACCCACTGCAACCCAGTAGTTCAGGAGTTGAGAAGTCTTTCTCCCCCCACCCCCAGCCCAAGGGCCGCATTCCTTCCCAAGCAACCTTCTGGGGAAGCAGTGGATGCAGATTCTGCACACCCTCCTCTCTCTCTTCTCCATCCAGGAGGCATGACCATAGTTCAGGGACACTTTTTCAGCCCGGCAGAAGCAGTCACGGGAGGATGTGAAGCAGGGCCAGGGAGGGGTGTGGCCTTGAGAAAGGAGGCGTGGCTGGGAAGGAGGTGTGGTCTGGGGAGATTACCGAGGGCCACATAAAGAGGCCCAGGCTTGAGGGTCCCTCCCTTCTATCTACTTGCAGATTCTGACCAGTGCTGTCTAGGGCTAATGGGAGTTGCCGTCCAAAACACTCAGAGAACATTAGGTCTGCAAAGGCTGGTACAAACTGATTCTATTATATTCTTCCCTGTTTGATTCTTATGACTGCCAGTTCATAAGCACAAAGAGCGCCTGGTCACCACACTCTTTAACATTTGCTCTATTAGATTTTCATAGTATTTTGAGTATTCCAAGCCCCAAATCACGGGCAGAGCAAGGGTAATAGAGGGTGGGTGCAGGCAAATCTGTTTATGCCCTTGGCTTTCCTTTCGGTTGGCAGTTCATGTCAGAGGAGGTGAGCTTCCAGCCAGTGGAGGGGAGAGAAATGGCATTGTTGCAAGACTTCTTTGGGGTGGCCATTCCAGGGCAAGCCTCCCTAACGGCAACAAGTATTTATTTGCTTGATCGTAAACCCACAGCAAATGCGCATTGTTTGGACCAGGTGTGGCAAACCTCAGCCTTGCAGGGTATACTTTGTTCATTAGTTACTGGAAGCCTGGCGTTGACAGAGTGAGGTGTGCAAGATTGGAGCTAAGGAGGCATCACCTTCTACCAAGACAGACCATTGTTCCATCAAACTTAGCTTTGCCCACACTGGCTGGCAGTGACTCCGGAGTGTCAGTCAGAGATTGCCCTCGACCCTTCCCAAGTTTGAACCCAGGATCTTCTTCATGCAGATCAGGTATTCTGTCAGTGGGCTCTAAGTTTTATGAAATACATAAATAAACGGAGCGTAGGGTTCAAGGGCACCTCCCATGCACAGGAGTCTGTCTGCACTGTGCCCAAAATTCCTTTATCCTTATGGCGCTTCTGCGTCCAACCCACCCACCCTCGGTCCTGCCAGCAGAGTCTGCAAAGGGCTCCAACGGAGCCTGGCTCTTAACTGGACAAGGCGTCTCCACTTGCCAGATCGCAACGTAGCTTTTAAGAGCTCCGATAAAAGAAGCCCAGCTTGGGACTTCTAAATCACTCGCTTGGCTGGTACGCAGGCTGAGACCCTACCTGCCTGCGGACTGTCTAGCCAGAGTGGTGCATGCTCTAGTTATCTCTCGCTTGGACTACTGCAATGCGCTCTACATGGGGCTACCTTTGAAGGTGACTCAGAAACTACAACTAATCCAGAATGCAGCAGCTAGACTGGTGACTGGGAGCGGCCGCCGAGACCACATAACACCAGTCTTGAAAGATCTACATTGGCTCCCAGTACGTTTCCGAGCACAATTCAAAGTGTTGGTGTTGACCTTTAAAGCCCTAAATGGCCTCGGTCCAGTATACCTGAAGGAGCGTCTCCACCCCCATCGTTCTGCCCGGACACTGAGGTCCAGCACCGAGGGCCTTTTGGCAGTTCCCTCGTTGCGAGAAGCCAAGTTGCAGGGAACTAGGCAGAGGGCCTTCTCGGTGGTGGCGCCTGCCCTGTGGAACGCCCTCCCAACAGATGTCAAAGAGGAAAACAACTACCAGACTTTTAGAAGACATCTGAAGGCAGCCCTGTTCAGGGAGGCTTTTAATGTTTAATAGATTACTGTGTTTTATTTTTCTGTTGGAAGCCGCCCAGAGTGGCTGGGGAAACCCAGCCAGATGGGCGGGGTATAAATATATTATTATTATTATTATTATTATTATTATTATTATTATTATTATTATTATTATCATCATCATCATCATCATTATCGGCTAGGAAGATCGCTAAATAAAGCTGCCATCCTATCCTACCGTACCTGTTCTCTCCTAGATGGGCAAGGTGCTTCTTTTTCTCCCCCCTTCTCTTTCTCTCTCTCTACAGAGTTTTGAATCACCCTGGTGCTTTGCTATTTTTGCTGCTCCTGTGGCTTGAACCAAAATATACTCTTCTATAAAAATAAATTAAGAAAGTGTAGGAAAGCAAGAAGGGCTGTTGTTGGAACTGCAGAACACACACATTCTTCTCCAGCTGGTTCCCCGTTGAATTTCTTTCTTGCTTTGTTTTTTTGGAACTTGGAAAGGATGCAATGAGGCGAATGTTCCTTGAAGCTTTGGCAGGATGAGTTGTGCCTTTATGAACGTTCTGCTTGCGGTGTGGTGAGGTCACGGTGCTCACCCCCTGCACGGAGGAAAGGATTCGCAGCTGGATGTTGGGGAACTCTCCTTTTGGATGCAGGGGGTTCTGGGTTCAGTCTCCAACAGCATCTCCAAGTAGGGCTCGGAATGTCCCTCCTTGAAACCCTGGAGATCTGCTGCCAGCCAGGGAAGGCAGTACTGAGCCAGATGGCCCAGTGGTTTGACTCAGCAGAAAAAAGCTTCCTCTGCTCGTGTTTAAACCATCTCTCTATTTCGAATCATGAGGACTAGCATCATGATTCAAGGGAAAGGGCCGCAGTACAGTGGCAGAGCATCACTTTTGCATGCAGAAAGTCCCAAGTTCAATCCCCAACGGCATCTCAAGGTAGGGCTGGGGCAGAACCTGTTTCAGATTCTGGAGAGCTTCCAGTTAATGGTGACAATACTGAGCTAGAACAGAGGTCAGCAAACTTTTTCAGCAGGGGGCCAGTCCACTGTCCCTCAGACCTTGTGGGGGGCCGGATTATATTTTGGAAAAAAATATGAAAGAATTCCTAAGCCCCACAAATAACCCAGTGATGTATTTTAAATATAAGGACACATTCTACTCATGTAAAAACACCAGGCAGGCCCCACAAATAACCCAGAGATGCATTTTAAATAAAAGGACACATTCTACTCATGTAAAAACATGCTGGTTCCCGGACTGTCTGTGGGCCGGATTGAGAAGGCGATTGGGCCGCATCCGGCCCCCGGGCCTTAGTTTGGGGACCCCTGAGCTAGATGGACCCAAGGGCCGACTCAGCATAGGACAACTGCCTGTTTAAATCAGTCCTTAATTCAGAACCCTTAGGGGGGCTTCCTGTGTTCCTATTTCAATCCTTTATTCAGAGCCATGAGGACTAGAATCTTTGTTTATTTTCAGTCAGTTCAGACAGTACTGAGCCTGGTGGACCAGTGGTCAGACTCTCAATAAGGCAGGCTTCCTATGTTCTTCCCCCTGGTGAGGATGGCTCTTGACCATTTTTTTAAAAGTTCCAGCATCCAGACTATTATTCTCCCTTTAAGTGTATGCACTACTTGCCTCTACCACCTCTTGCCCAAGCGTGGAATCTGATGTCTGCCTGACAGTGCCTTCATAAAAAATAATAATAATTGAAAACCAACCAAGAGAGAAAAGTACAGTAAGTTTCTGATCCTTAGAAGATAGTTGTGTTTACTCCATGCTTTAATTTAAAGAGAGAGAGAGAAGCAAATCAGTAAAAGCTGGATTTTGAGATCCTTAGTCATTGAGCAAATGTGCCTACTGCATTTTGCATAACTCTGCTGAGATGCTTAATTTGTTCCTGTTTTGCTAATCACAGGGAGGGAGGGGCAAAGGCCAGCCATTTAGCACCTTTCTAAGTGTGCTTCTAAACCTGATTCACCCCCTCCCTGGAGGATGAGAATTGCCTTAGGCAGGATGTTTTGTTTTGGAAGCATAAGATTCTGCAGGGAAGGAGTGGTTGGAAGTAGGCATGACTTAGGTGAAATGCTCTGGAATGGCTGTTTTCAGTGTTTACTTTCAGCTGCATAATCAGGGGTCAGCAAACTTTTTCAGCAGGGGGCCTGTCCACTGTCCCTCAGACCTTGTGGGGGGCCGGACTATATTTTGAGGGAAAAAATTAATGAATTCCTATGCCCCACAAATAACCCAGAGATGCATTTTAAATAAAAGGACACATTCTACTCATGTAAAAACACGCTGATTCACGGGCCGGATTGAGAAGGCGATTGGGCCGCATCCGGCCCACAGGCCTTAGTTTGGGGAACCCTGGCTGAGTCCAACTTCTTCTGGGCTCTGGGTATGTGCCTGCGTTGACATTCTTGTTTGAATATTATTGGATGCACCTTAGCAGATTTATTTTGCAAGTTAAACTTAAATGTTATTTCACAGAATTATTAAAACAATCATTTTTTAAATAAAAAATTAATTACTTTTAGATTGTTGTTGTAACCCATCCTGGGGCCTGCTGGTGAAGGGCGGGTAATAAATTTAATTATTGCTATTAATTAATAGCAATAATATTAATAGCTCTGGTCCATGGGGTCACGAAGAGTCGGACACGACTAAACAACAACAACATTATTGTTATTGCCTCTAAGAGGTTTAGACTTTGTGTGTGTGTGTCAATGCCTCTATCTATACATGCATATTTATATTTTAATTAAAAGCAGAGGGCGGAATTGTGTCTGTTCGCGCAAAAGAGCTCTCATTCCCAATGGCAAGCTGACATTTTTCCATCATGCTCACTATAGCATCCTTAACCCCAATGGCCTTCTTTTGATTAACATTCAGCCTGATAAGAATGTTTTCCTTTTTTTAAGCCTCCCTTAAACCTTCCTCTCTTCTTAGTTTGTCTTAACGAAGGCCTCAATGCCCCCCTGCCCCGTTTCCTTTGAATTATTCTTAATTACAAATCTCTTTTTTTTATGTGGGTGGGTGCCCCTATAGAGCTCCTCAACGGTAGTTCCTTTCCAGCAGATTTCTCTGGCTCAGAGCTTTGCAAGGCTGTGAAAAAGCTGAAATGGGTAAGAGTGGCGGGGGGGGGGGGGAGAGAGAGAGACGCTTTGCATAGTCCATTAGTGAATTACTGGAATTTGTTCTGACAGATGTGGTTGGTGGTAATGACTTACATTAATGCCCGCCCAGTTTTGTTTTTAAGTTCATTTATCCCGGTTCCTGGGGGAATCTGCTGCAATTACATGGGAGGGTCAGTCTCTCCAGGAACTGGCCTTCCAGGGAGGGAGGGAGGATCCTGGCTTTGGCAGCGCCAGGGGGCAGGCAGATAGGCTAGCCTGGGCCCACCTCCCCACCCCCAAGGAGAGTGCACAGCCTCCCCCTTCTTCTTACACACAGGGGGTCATGGAATCAGAGAACTGTAGAGTTGCAAGGGACACCCAAAGGGCCATCTAGTCCAACCCCCTGCAATGCAGGAGTCACAGCTTAAAATGCAATAAACTTCCCATGCGCAGAGGATGAAGAGGTAGCGCTGAGTCCCTGTAAAACAGAGCTGTCGCTTTGGAAGACCAGTGGAGATGCTTACAACACTCCCCCCCTCAAAGAAACATGGCACCCTCCAGATGTTTTGGACAACAGCTCCCAAAACATCTGGAGGGCAGCAGCTTGAGTAGGTCGGTTTAGAATGTCTTCCACACCAATGCTACTCACCATCCCTATCTTAACTGGTGGACTTAAAGTGGCTTTCCATTTTGGGATGGGGCCCAAATCCACACACACACATCCTCCTTACCCCCCGCCACCCACTGCATCTCTGTTCACGTTGAATGGTTCATGGAGTGATAGAATCTTAGAGTTGGAAGGGTTCTCCTTCTGAGCTTTAGCCAGCCTGACTTTCTCCCTGCAACTGTTGGCTACTCATGTATACTTCCCCTTTCTTCCATTTCTTATACATGCCTTCCTTAACTCTCAGCTCATTTATAAGCTCCTTATGTAGCCACACCGGTTTCCTTAGATGTCTCCCACTTTTCTTTCTCGTTGGTATTATCTGCATTTGGACCTTTAATATTTCTCCTTATAGAAACTCCCATCCTTCTTGGACTCCCTTCTCAATAATAATAATAATAATAATAATTTATTATTTATACCCCGCCCATCTGGCTGGGTTTCCCCAGCCACTCTGGGCGGCTTCCAACAGAATAATAAAATAATCGATTAAAGATTAAAAGCCTCTCTAAACAGGGCTGCCTTCAGATGTCTTCTAAAACTCTGGTAGCTGTTTTTCTCTTTGACAGGATGGCGTTCCACATGGCAGGCGCCACTACCGAGAAGGTCTCTGAGTATTTCTGACCACAGGATCACACCCAGGAGCTTCTTCAGCTTTTCAAAAAAAGGCCTTCTTAAAGTCCAGAGTGCGTGCTTCTCTTGCCTCTGTATCCTGAAACCCAGAAGAACACGATCCCTTCCTCCCAAGTTTCCGAGCACTTCATCAATCAGTTCCTCCCTATTGGTGAGGACCAGGTCCAAAATAGATTATCTCCTTGTTGGTTTTTCCAGCTTCTGGGAAATGAAATTGTCAGCGGTGCAATGGAGGAATTTGTGAGACCTTACACTCTTGGCAGAGTTTGAGTCCCAACAGATATTGGGGAAGTTGAAGACCCCCATGCTTGCCATTTCTCTCCTTTTTTAATGTTTGGTAATCTGCTCTCGTTGGGACCCAGGTGGCGCTGTGGTTAAACCACTGAGCCTAGGGCTTGCTGATCAGAAGGCCGGCGGTTCGAATCCCTGTGACGGGGTGAGCTCCCGTTGCTTGGTCCCAGCTCCTGCCAACCTAGCAGTTCGAAAGCATGTCAAAATGCAAGTAGATAAATAGGTACCGCTACAGCGGGAAGGTAAACGGCGTTTCCATGTGCTGCTCTGGTTTGCCAGAAGCGGCTTTGTCATGCTGGCCACATGACCTGGAAGCTAGACGCCGGCTCCCTCGGCCAATAATGCGAGATGAGCGCGCAACCCCAGAGTCGGTCACGACTGGACCTAATGGTCAGGGGTCCCTTTACCTTCCCTTTAATCTGCTCTCGTAAGGCATCATCCAAGTCTTCAGTCTGGCTTGGCGGTCTATAGCAGACACCCACAGTAAGGTCCCTTTTCAATCTCCTTTTCATGCTCCAGGTCATGTATTTCTTCACGAGTGTACACATCCATTCTATACAACGCCACTCCTCCGCCCTGTTTGGTCTATTCCTTTTGAACAGGTTATACCCCTCAATTCCTGCATTCCAGTCATGAGTCTTATCCCACCAGGTCGTATTTGCCATCCTGTACTAAGAGCTCAAATTCATCTTGTTTGTTTCCCATACTCTGTGCATTTGTGTAGAGACAACTGAAACTATGAGTTGTTCCCTCCAGCTGCTTCCTTCCTGTAGTTTCTTTCCATTTAGCGGGTTTCTGGAGCACCACCTCAGTTTCCTGTGCATCAGTGAAGCTATTATCCCCAGTGCCAGGTTGCACGCTTCGATCCCTGCAAGCTGCTCCTTTATTCTTAAGCACAGTTCTTTTTCCATCTTAGTTCTCCTTTGCAGCCTTGTGCTTGGGCGGGAGAGCAGCGCTCCCCTCCATCTGCTCTCCAAACGGAAATGGCTCAGCCTTGAAAGCAGCCTTTCATCTCCCACTGTTAACGGCTTTGTATCTTCCCTCCTGCAAATCATGGGCTCTGCCTTCATCGTGCTGCATGGAAACATCCTTACTCAAAGCAGTACATTCCAACAACACGTAAATGAAGATTGTCGCTGGTCGGCTGTGTGGATATTTTGGGGTGGCGCTGGGATGATGTATCACTTACATTGTTTCAGGAATCGCAGCGCTAAGCCCTGGAGCTCTGATGGCCCCAACGACATGCCCACACCAGCTGGTGGCACCAAGCAATAACGGGGGGCAAAGTGTATTTCTTCACCCCACACATTCGATTTCTGAAAGAGAGATAACATATTTCAGAGACCACTGGGTTACAGTTAATGTACTTGTTACTGTCCTGCTCCACCCAGAGTGTGAGGATGGGGATGGGAGTGTCCTCTGTGTGTCCATAGGGTTCCTGGCTAGGTTGTCTTCCTTCAAGCATCTGTGTGGGGCTCGGGTGCGTCCAGGAATCTCTACAGGCAGGCAGGCAGGCTTGGCAGAATCTTGGCTGGCAAGTGCTCTCCCTGTTGCAGGAACAGCAGGATAGAATTGCAAGCTTAATAAATGAACCACGACTGCAAAAGATTGAAATGAGGTGCGGCCTTGTCAGAGCTCATGGTGAGCGGACTGAGAATGGACAGGTCCGTCACGGTTCGGGGACACCTTGGCAGCCAGGTAAAAAGGCACAGGATGCAGAACGGGGCTAGAGAAGGGCATGGCTTGTGGAGAGTTTCAAGGGCCAGACAGAGTGAACTGGAGGGCCATAGTTGATTGGTGCCAGTTGGAAAGGGAACATGAGGCTAAGAGGTTTAACTGTCATATGTCTAGCATTTCCTGGACATATCCGGGTTTCGTCCATCAGAAACAAATGTCTTGGAAACAAACAAAAAAATGTCCAGGGGGAAAAGTGTTGAATTTTTTTGCAGATTTTTTTGCAACTTTTGTGTCCGGGTTTTCACTTTTTGAAATATGGCAACCCTGTTGAACTCATTGAAGGGCCTAGAAACCAAGCCTTAGTAGGGATGGTTGAGGGAGGTGGACATGTTCAGCTTGGAGAAGAGAAGACTGAGAGGTTATATGAGAGCCAGACATTCAGAAGGGCTGTCACATGGGAGAGGGAGCAAGCTTGCTTTCTGCTGCTCCAGAGGGAAGGAGCTTGGATAGCTCAGTTGGTTAGAGCTTGGTGCTGATAACCCCAAGGTTGCAGGTTTGATCCTGTATGGGAAAACTGCATTGCAGGGGGTTGGACTAGATGATCCTCAGGGTCCCTTCCAACACTACAATTCTATGATTCCATGACCCGAACCAATGGATCCCAATAACAAGAAAGGAGATTCTGACTAAACATTAGGAAGAACCGTGTGATGGTAAAAGCATGTGATTCCTGCATGGCAAGGGGTTGAACTAGATGACTCTGGGGGTCCCTTCAAACCTTATGATTCTATGAGGCAGGAATTCCTTTTCAAAGCCATGATTGACTGTAAACAAGGTGCTTTGTGTTGGGTCATCTTTCTTGGAAGACGCCGGCTGCTGCTGTTCTTGAATCCGGGCCATTAGCTTGCATCAGCATCATTATACGCCATCCCTTTCCAAGAGGCGTGTTGTTGTTGTTTTTAAAAAATGTTTCTGTCAGCTCTTCATCTGTCTTGCCAGGTAAAAGAAGAAGAAGAAGAGGGTGGGGAGGGGTAAGTTGCATGTTTGGAGCACATGGGACCTTTTTTTCGTCTATAAAACGCCCCCTATTTTTGGGGACCCTGATTTAAGAAAATGGGGGGAGATGTATCCATGTACAAGGCGCCCCCAAATTTTTGACATTATTTTTTAGGGGGAAAACCCTAGTCTTATACACGGAAAAATACGGTAAATCCATTCATTATCAGTCAATTTTTAGATGTCTGCAGGTGAAGGTCTGGCCCATAGCTGCCAAGTACCCCGTTTTCCCCGGGAAACCCCCGTTTTTACTTACCTTTTCCCGGTGGTCCCCCGTATCACTTCGACTCCCGTTTTTCTCCGTTATTTTCTCCTGCCGGCGGCCATTTTTTTCTGATTTGCCCTTCTATGGGCACAAAAAATGGCCGCCGCCGCCAGCTTCAAAAGTAGCTTCTACGCATGACCGGAAGTTGCGTCGACACAACTTCCGGTGTCGCCCCGCCCATCTATGGGCACCAAAAATGACCGCCGCCAACACCGGAAGTCGCGCCGACGCACTTCCGGTCATGCGTAGAAGCTACTTTTGAAGCCGCCGGTGGCCATTTTTTTGTGCCCATAGAAGGGCAAAACGACACCGGAAGTTACGTCGGCGCAACTTCCGGTGTCACACGGCTGCCGGTCCCGGATTCTGCAGTCCGGGACTTGGAAGGTAAGGTCTGGCCCTTAGCAGTTTCAAGAACGCAAAAAGAGCGCAGCTGGATCAGGCCAATGGCCCATCATCCTGTTCTCACAGTGGCCAGCCAGATGCCTCTTCTGGGAAACCTACAAGCATGGTCTGGACACAAGAGCAGCTCTCCCCTCCTGTGGTTTCCAGTATTCAGAAACATTGCTGCCTCTGACCGTGAAGACAGAGCATAGCTCCCATGCCTAGTAGCCATCGACAGCTTGAATTTGTCTAGTCCTCTCTTATTAGCTATCCGTGGTGGGGGTCCTTTCTGCCCCCCACAGCAGCGAGCGCCATAGTGTAGCTTTGCGCTTTTCCTCAGAAAAGAGCGAGCCGCAAACTCTCCTCGGAAGGTTTTGGAAAACGGCCCAGATTTCCTCGCTCCTCCCCACCCACCGCCCTGTTGCCTTTTGAAAATATAAATCCAGCTTTCTTGACGCTGCTGCTAATTACTCCATTAGTGCATATGGGGCTTGTTTATTTCTCTTGATCTTAAAACAACGCGGGTGCCTACTGAGAAGGCCTCTCTCTGGAGCTGTGTCACCAGCCCACCGTGTACTTTGCAAAAGCATTTCAGCTCCAGATCAAACAGGGCACGTGATGCGTCTCCCGTGGCACCTGGAAATCTAGGTCGGCCATTAGTTGTCTGAAATGATAGAATTCTAGAGTTGGAAGGGACCCCCGAGGGTCATGTAGTCCAGCCCCCTGCGATGCAGAAATGTTGCCCCCCCCATGCTTCTGTTTTGAGAATCTCAATAAAAAAAAAACAAGTGGTCAGGTAGACGAGGCCTAAGCCTGTGAACTTTGCCCATTCATACCATCCATTTTTTTTTATTAACGTATTTATTAAGGTTTTTTTTTATATAAAAAAAGAGAAATATAAAAAGAAGAAACAAAAATGACATACAACAAAAAGAAAAAAGAATACAAAAACACACAAAAAGAAGAAAATTTTACAAAAACAAAAATTCATATTTGATATCCTTATTACTAATCTAATCTGTTGACTTCCTCTCCCTCCTCCCGCTACGCTTCTTTACATATCTAGCTTAGTAAATTCTTAATCTTACATACTTCTAGATTTGCTTAAATATTATCATAATACCATATCTAGTGGTTCTAAACAATTAAACTCTTAATCTATTACTTTCGTCTTTATATTAATATCTCTATCTTCTAAGATTGGTTATTCTAAAACCCTTTTGTAATCTGCAACCTCCTTGTATCTCCCTCACTATCATTAAATCAGTCTATGATATGTTTGTTTTCCAAATATCTTTTAAATTTCTTCCAGTCTTCTTCCGTCGCTTCTTCGCTCCGATCCCGGAGTCTCCCCGTCAGCTCAGACAGTTCCATAAATTCTATCAATTTCTTCTGCCATTCATCCACCGTCGGTAATTCTTCATTTTTCCAATTCTTTGCCAGTAATATTCTTGCAGCAGTTGTGGCATACAAAAAGAAAACAATATCTTTCTTGGGAATATCATCCCCTGTGATCCCAAGTAGAAAGGCCTCTGGTTTCTTAACAAATGTGCATTTCAGCACTTTTTTCAATTCATTATAAATCTTTTCCCAGAAGTCTCTCACTTGGGGGCACGTCCACCACATGTGGAAGAAAGTACCTTCCTGCTTCTTACATTTCCAGCACTTATTATCTTTTTTGTGATAAATCTTAGCTAGCTTTACCGGAGTCGGATACCATCTGTACATCATTTTCTTTAAGTTTTCTTTTAGCACTGTACTCGCGGTACCATACCATCCATTTTAAAGCACTCCACTTTAAAATTCATGGAGAACCCTGGAAGCTGTAGTTTATTATGGGTCCTGGGAATTGTGGTGCTGTGAGGTTAAGGAACCACAGTCCCCACGATTCCTTGGGGGAAGCCATGACTGTTAAAGTGGCGTAACAAGAGTGTTTTAAACATACCTACCTCCTTCATGTAAAGTAGGTGCCCTTCCACTCAGCTACCTCTTATTGCTGCGTCCAGCTAGCTGTGTGTTGTCTGCCCTGACTGGCAGCAACTCTCTGGGGTTTCAAACAGGAAGGTCACCTAATCTTCATTGTAGCTGGAGAGGCTTTCAGGGATTGGAAGGAGACCTTCTGCATGCGAAGCAGGGGCTTTAACCCTTGAGTGCCCAGAGGAGTGTTGCTGAAATTCCCAACAGGCTTAGACGCATCCTTTGTTATCCAAACTAAAACCAGAGACACACTTCACCACTTTCAGCCAAGCTGGTTTTGTTCTAAAGCATGTGGAGAATTTCCCATCCTCAGATGAACACCTGGGTTGCATCAGAGTAGACCCACTGAAATAAATGGACCTGTATTAGTCACGCCCATTGATTTCAGTGGGTCTTCACCTCCTATGTTTCTGTATTTGGGAGACACCTTCAGAACAGTGACTCATACAGAGAGGCAACATTCTCTTTTCTGTATCATACCATCCTTGATTTATTTTCTGTATTATTATTATTATTATTATTATATTATTATTATTATTATTATTATTATTATTATTATTATTCTTTTGTGACCCCCTTTTCCATGCGTTTCCATGATATTACCCAGGGGTGCCATGCATTCCAAAGTAGGAATCTGTTGGGTTTCTTCCCCCCTCCCCACTCCTCCGTTCCACTCCTTAAATTAGATAAAATGTGGGCATCTTTCTTTGGCATCTGCTCCCTGCAAGGGGTTTAAATATATTTTGGGAAAATATGGGGCAGGTGGGAAGAGGGGGGGGGAACTGTGCAAAAAGTTATGTTGCCTTAGGGAAGCGTTCTGCTAAATGTGGAAATCCATGCGCTGAGACGGGGAGGGGTGGTGGCAGCGAGGGGGAGCTTTTTGTAAAACTTATCAAATGAGCAGATTCTCTACCTCTCTGCAAACTGGAGGCAGAATCCTGCTTGGGGGGGGGGGAATTGCGGGCTCTTCCTCGGAGCTCAGCAGGCAAGCAGTTGCAGAGTTTGGGGTCTGGGGAGGAAGAAAATGTTGCACCCAGGTCCTGCTTGTGGGCTTCTCATTGGGGGCAACCACTTGGTCACTGTGAGAACTGGATGCTGAACTAGATGAGCCCCCTTTGGCCTGATCCAGCAGGCCCTTACATTCATACTGACTTGAACCCTTCCCGTGGTGGTAGCAATCAGGCCATATCAAATACATTGTGCGCTGTATCCTGTGTTGCCATTCATGCAACTCACATAATTATTATTTATTTATTTATTTATTTATTTATTTATATATACATACCCTGCCCATCTGGCTGGGTTTCCCCAGCCACTCTGGGTTGCTTATACCAGAATATTAAAATACAATAATCTATTAAACATTAAAAGCTTCCCTAAACATAGGGGGATATTCCTTGTAGCCTTTCCAGCATTTCTGGCGATTTTTTTAAACTAAGGTGCTTCGAACACTGGAAAACAAAATCTGAGATACCTTTTGATAGATTGGGTCAGCCTTGTAATGGATGGTGGCCCTTGCAGACCGTTTGACAAAGCATAGAAGAGCTGCCAGGGGGATAAATAGAAGAGAGAGTCTTCATTAGTCAACGGGGGCAGAACCCATTTTCTTCCTCCAAAATCTCAAACTTGTATATGGAAAGGATTTTTTGACAGTTGAGCTATTATTAATAAGCTTTGCGTTAGAAACATGTTATTGCTACCAACAAGTAACTTTGGATTGTTATAGGGCAAACAGTTCACTCTTGCACTCAAATAAGCTTCTCTAGATTATGTATGTTATGTTGAAGTTATTGTTTAATGTAAAAATGCAATGGAGAGGGGCAAATTAAAGCTGGTTCCTGGGCAATGTAGACATGCCTGTTACCTGACAACAATGCCTTTGTACCTAGCAGCAGCGAGAAAAGTTGCAGGCTGCTTATTTGACCTCAAACAGTGTTGATGACTTTTTTGTTTCATTTTTCAATTCAGCTGATTTGAGGGACATGGTCATGTTTAAGTCCTCACCAGTTGCATTCCTGAAAATCGTGTAGGTTTAATTTAGGAACACAGGAAGCTGCCTTGTCTGCTCAGTATTGTCCACACTGACATTTCAACCAGGCCAAAAAAAAAAAAACACTCCAGGAGGCTCCAAAGTAGGGCTGTTGAGGAGGCATGGCCTTGAGGGAGAGTCCCAAGGGCCTGATAGAGGCCTGGGGGGCCGCATTTGGTTCTCTACTCCATGGTTTACTGTGACATTCAAAAAAAGCCATTCTGTTTTCCTGCTTTTATCGTAAGCTGCTCTGATTGTGTTTATAGAAATCATGATGTATAAAATTCTGTTTCTTTTAAATGTCCCCCCCCCTTTTTTTCTTTCAGCTCTGACCGGCTGGTAGAAGAAACTATAAGGTAAGACCCAGCCTACTACCTCCCACCGGTCTTGTTTCTAAGCTCATGCATTTTGCACTTTCCTGCTTGTAGAATCAGACTTGCAAGGCACAACCCTCCCTGCTTCAGAGTTTAGCCTCTATGCAATTTCTGAGGGGTCCTAATGCCAGCCTTCAACCAGCCATCTCACTTCTGGTGGTTGCAGAGATCGATGGAGATAGTTCTCTAATCTATATAGCTGCCCACTAAATTTCTTATCCAACTAGAGTAATTTTCCCACTGGGATTTTAGGGTAATAGTCATACCTATGGCCGTGTCAACCAGGATCCTATATAGCAATGAGACCCCTGTGCTGTCAAGCTACTTTCCCAGGTACTTCATTGCCTAAGAGCCACTGTTTGACTATCTCTCCCACTCCCCACAAAAAGAAGACATTTGCCCCCACAATAACCAGGATAGTGGAACATTTTGTAGATCTTTTCTAAGTCCCTGACGTATCAAAATAAAAAAGGGAAAATTAAATACTGCCACCAGCCACTTGACACTTTTAGTCATAACTTTTCTTTAAAAAGCAACATCGATGTACCGGTAGTTCAACAAAATAAACATTGTTAAGGGACCTTTGAGTCCTTGTTACTTTGACAAGTCGACTTCACTGCTTGCCTTGGGTGGGATGCAAAGCCAGTGTTCGTTTTCTGGACTCTGTTCTTCAAACCTCCTGTTTTATTTCTGAACGTTCATTTATTATCTTATAAATGCACAGTGTCACATCACGTGATGTCCTTCAGCACTGCTGAGCAGCCGAAAGGCAATTTGAGGGTGTTTTAAATATAGATTAGCAGCAGCTGCCAGTGGGGCGCAGAGGTGTTTGCAAAGTTGTGAGAGGTAGCTCCCCTCTTTACTCAGACTATCATCTTCTGTTTTGAGTTTTTGTTGCCTTTTTGTTTTGCAGCCTACTTGCATTACACTCTCTAGCTCTCTCTCTCTCTTTTATTTAGAAGCATGGCTGCCTCCCAATTGTGGAGGCAGTGTATAGCCGTCGTAGCTCATAGCCATTGATAGCCCTCTCCCTCGTCTTTCATGGCCATCACTGCCTCCTGTGGGAGTGAGTTCCGCAGTTTAACTCCATGCTCCGTGAAGAAGGGCTTTTTTTTTTAACCTGTCCTGAATCTTCCAACATTCAGCTTCATTGGATGAGAGGGAGGAAGGGAAACTTTCATGTCATTTCAGGTGTGGTTTCTGCAAAACACCCTGTGAGAACAAAGCCCATGTTTTCGTTCTCTTCTCTCCCTCTCCCTCCCCTTTTCCTCACTGTAATTGCAAACATTTGTGTATCTGATTAATTGGTGGTAGCACGGCTGCTGCTGCTGCTGCTGCTTGGGGGAATTATACCCACTAGGAATTCGCCCGCCTCTTAATTAGCTCCTTGTCTGTCATCACCAGTGGGAGCACGTGAGGCCGGCAGAGCCTGAGCGGCGTTGAGTTACGGCTGCTTGGGTGACTGGAGCAAGGTTGGCTCCCTGGGCTTCCTGGTGCATTTCCGTCATCTGTTTAAGGCGGGTGATAATCTGGGGAGCGGAGAGCAGGAGGAGATTGGAGATCTGCCCCAGGGGTCTTCCACAGGTCCCGAGGACCTTTGCGACAGAGCCCTTAGAGTAGGGCCGTAGCTCAGTGGTAAGAGCTTGGCATGGAGAAGGTCCCAGGTTCAGTCCCCGATGAAAATACTGAGCTAGATGGGCCGGTGATCTGACACAGGATAAGGCAGCTTCCTGTGTTCCTGTTTAAACCATCCCTTTCTTTAGAATCATGAGGACTGGAATCTTAGCTTATTTTAAGGATCTTGGCTTAGCAGTACCAGACCCTGCTTTGCAGAGGTAGAGCTGGGAATGTTGCCTGAAGTCCCGGAGAGCTGCTGCTAGTCAACACGGACAATACTGAGCTTAGATAGGCTGAAGGTCTGACTTAGTATAAGGCAGCCTTTAATTTAGAACCATGAGGACTTGAACCTTGTTTTGCTTTTAGCGCAAGACCCATAGTTCAGTGGTCGACTGTGCTGTGTGCTGTGCACACGGAACCTCCCAGGTTCAATCTCTGACAGGTAGAGCTGGGTAAGACAGACTGCCTTCCTGAAACCTTGAGGAGCTGCTCCCTTTCAGGATGGACACCCCTGGGCTTAGAAGGACCAATGATCTGACTGTATGAGGAAGCTTCACCGGTTCCTCTGAGATCTGTTGTCTTGCAGGAATTTGGGGGAGATGACCCCTCAATCCGTCCCAGTGAGATAAATTTACTTTTAAATTTTTGCACGTGTGAAATTCAGCTTCAGCATCCTAAACAAACATTTCCCCTTAGCAAAAGCTCTTCTCTTGCATTGCCAACTCGGTGGAAAAGAGCAGTTTTGGAAGTGCTTTCTCTTGCAAAACCATGTCCTCATTCTCCGCTCCCTCCCTCCTTCCTCCCTTCCCCTTTGTTATGTCAGCTTTCCCTGAAATGAAGTAAAACGAATGACCGGCTACGCTCCATGCGCCACCTAAATGAAGCAGAAATTCCTGTGCGCCATCATCAAGAAAGGCTCCTAGCTTCCTCCTCCTCCAGAGGTTTATGACTGCTGGGGGATTTTTGAGGGGAGAAGCACTCCAGGAAACTTTGTCCTCATCTTTGTTGTGGCTCTTGTTTGTTTAGCTGCAAACCCTGAGAAAATGGGGTGTGTGTTGGGGGGTGATCTCTCTCAGCTCTTCAGGGTACATTAAACCTTCTGAAAATTAGAGAAGGATATACCAGGGTGTGGCATTTAGCAGAGTGACCTAGTAGTGAGAGAATTCTGTTATTGAGCAGTGACTGGTGCCAATGAGACTTGTGGGACGGAAGGCAGGGCCAGAGGTAACAAGGGGCAATGCAGAGGAGGAAGAGGAGGGAGCTGGTGGGCAAGGTCAGCCCCAGGGGGCTAGTTGTGCGTAAAGAGGCAGTCAGGTGTGGGACTGGCCGAAGGCAAGAAGAATCACCTTGGTGGGGCAGTGCCCCAGTTGCCCTCAGTAGCTAGTTTCTACAGCACACAAACAGAGATACATATTTCATGACCAAATGCAGGTGCATAACAGGTTTAGGGCATGACAGTAGCATGTCAGGCAGGAGGGACATTGCCAGCCTTAATTTGGAGGTGCCACTGGGGATTCTAGAATCATAGAGGAAGGAAGGAACCCCGAGGGTCATCCAGTCCAACCCCCTGCAATGCAGGAATCTCAATTAAAGCATCCAAGAGAGATGGCCACCCGACCTCTGCTTAAACCCTTCCAAGGAAGGAGAGTCTGTCACCTCCCAAGGAAGTCTGATCCACTGTTGAACAGCTCTTACTGTCATAAAGTTCTTCCTAACGATTAGTCGGAATCTCCTTTCTTGTAACTTGAAGCCACTGCTTCAAGCCCTAGCCTCCGGAGTGGAGAAAACAAGCTTGCTCCATCCTCCATGTAACAGCCCTTCAGATTTTTGAAGATGGCTCTCACACCTCCTCTCAGTCTCCTCTTTCCCAGGCTAAACATCCCCAGCTCCCTCAACCGTTCCTCACAAGGCTTGGTTTCCAGGCCCATGGCCATCTTGGTTGCCCTCCTCTGCCCACCTTCCAGCTTGTCAACATCCTTCTTAATTGTGGGAGGCAGAACTGGAATCAGGGCTCCAGGTGTGGTTTGGCCAAGGCAGAACAGAGTGGGACTATTACTTTCCTCGACTGGAGCACTAATTCTGTGGATGCAGCCTAACATGCCAAGCAGGCTGGTGCTTACTCCCTGGCCCTTGGAGTCTACCCCCTCCCACTGCCTCCCCCAGTGAAAAACTCAGCCCCTTTCTGCTGCTCTGAAACGGTTGTTTTACAAGGTTGGCGCTGGAGAAGGCGGTTCTGCTCCTGCAAGCATCTCACTGGAGGTTTTTAAGCAGCTGTCAGAAAAGGTTCCTTTCAAGCTTCTCTTCCTTAATGGTGTCCCCCCCCCCCGTTTCCCTCTCTCTCCTTTTTAATGCAACAGAAAAGCATCTGGCAGCCTTCCCTCCCCCCCCCACCAGCTGAAGCGAGGGGAGTGCTTGCGGCCATTGCAGCAAGCGAGCCTGAGATGTATTTAACATTAGCGCTTGGCTCAGGGCCCTCCCACCCGCACGGCTGGGCGTTGTGGCAGGTCGATTGGGCTGCCTCGGCAAGTCCCCAAACCCAGCCCTGCGCAGATTGGGGGCCGCTCAGTCGCCCAGGGTAAGGATCGTGGTCCTGGTCAAAAACGATTATGCGTTTTCTTGGGCAGAAAACAGCAGCTCCCTTGCTCAGGGGGAACCCTTTCCAGCTGAGGGCCACATTCTGTCCTGGGCAACCATCTGAGGGCCACATGCCCATGGTGGGCGGGGCTAGACGTGGAAGTGGGTGGAGCAACAGATGCAAATCTCGTAATTCTTCAGTAGGCTGGTTTCTGCACACCCACCTACCTCTCTCTTGGAAAAGGGCCATAGCTTTCCAGGCTTAATCCCCAGCATCTCCCAAGTTTAAACCCTCTCCTGCTTGAAACCCCGGAGAGCTTCTGCCAGCCAGTGTAGACAACACTGAGCTAGATGGACCCGGTGACCTGAGGCAGCTTCCTATGATTCTATACTCCCATCTGCAAAAGTAAAAAGCATTATCAGAGTGAATTTTCTGCTTTAGGGATGCAAATAATTTAGTCTAGTCATATGCCCTCCCCTTGATGAATGTCTATGTTCTACCTATAAATACAGAAATGTCACACCACATCTCCCTGGCAAGACCTGTGCTCACTGCTGGGGCTTTTTGAATATTCCCTTGAGGGAAGACTCCTCTGTGAAAAAAATTGTCTCTACATGGGCTGCTGCAAATCCATATTGGCCAGCAGAACAAACCTTTATTATTTGTATGCTCAGAGTACAAACTGAGAGGCAGAAAAGGTAATGCTTTGGATTTCTGGTGAAAGGAAAACCTTTATGGCTCAGGTCTAAAAGATACTCAGGGGAGCTGTATAAATTTTTCCTCCACGGAGAAAGTAGGTACCGTAGGGAGAATTCCTCCCCCCCTCCCCCCCAATACTAGAACCCCAGAAAGTCACCCATTGAAAATGAATGCTGGGAGATTCTAGGGAGACGAAGGAAGGACTTTGTCACATCATGCATGGGTAAACTGTGGAACTCCCTGCCACAAGAGATAGTGATGGCCAACAAATTGGACGGTTTTAAAAGGGGATTTTTTTTGGGGGGGGAATTCATGGTGGATCAGGCTATCAATGGCTACTTACCATGATGGCTTTGCTCCCTCTCTGTCAGAGGCAGTATTCCTCTGTATCTCAGTCTATGAGACTCATAAACAGGGAGCATGGCCACGGTGAGAACAGGATGCCGGACTAGATGAGCCGCCTTTGGTCTGACCCAGCGACCAGGCTCTTCTGGTGTTCTTAGGTAAAGAAGGCAGATGCATTCCAAGTAGGCTTGGAAGTGTTATCATCTGGGTGGCGGTTTTCATTAGCCAACCACATAAATCACTTGCTGTCATGCACCAATTACGTAAAGCCAATTATGGTTGTTTCTTTCACAGCAGTGCAAAGTTTCTCTTCCTCTCTGACTTTCTCAGTCAGGCCACAGCACCGTGGCAGAGGAGCTGCCTTGCGTTGCAGAAACACCCAGAAATCCCCCGCTAAGGCTGGGGAGGCCAGGCCTGAAACCCTGGACAGACACTGCCAGTCAGTGCCAGACAGTGCTGTGCTAGGTGGAACACATAAGGCTCTCCCTTTGCATTTGAAGGACCATAGCTCAGCGGCAGAGAGCATCTGCTTTGCACACAGAAGGAAGGCCCC
Source organism: Zootoca vivipara (assembly GCF_963506605.1). NCBI lineage: Eukaryota > Metazoa > Chordata > Lepidosauria > Squamata > Lacertidae > Zootoca > Zootoca vivipara. Next base: position 2,401,871 of record NC_083290.1, read on the forward strand.
AGAGTTGATCCTGAGCTAGATGGACCAATGGGTCTGACTTGGGATGAGGCCGCTTCTTGTACCTGATACTCTCTTAGCCACAAATCCACCCAGGCTTTGCTGTGTCCCTGGGTTCACAGGAAATGCACTTTCCAGTGTTATTGGAGCAGCATGACAAACCTCTCTTTCTCCCTCTTGCTCCCTGTGTTGCAGAATTTCCTTCCTGTCTCCCATTTTCATTTTCTTGTTTTCACCCCCTTGACCCTTCTGCTTCCTGCACATTTGCTTGCAGCTCCTCCAGCTTTAAGGATCCCCCTTTGAATCCCTTTCTTTGCCATACCACAAAAGGAGAAGAATTTCTGCTGCTTTGTTTTCCTGCCTCCGTCCCCTGAAGATCGTCTGATCTTCAAAAGAGAACTCCCAAGAGTGCTTGCAGGTTTCCCCTTGGGCCTGGGTAGCTGTGGAAACAAACACCGATTCGTCGTGCTGCGTATACAGAGGGTTCCCATTTTAAACAACCTCTGCTTAGAAATGTACACATCTGCCTTGGGGTCTGCCCCGACTTATATCTTGCCCTGGTTAAACGCTTCCGAAACGAAGCAAACCTCAAGAAATAAAAGAGAGCAGGATTCAGCAAAGTGAAGCTTCCCCATCCCTGTAGGGCCCAGGTTCAAACTCCCTGCCTGAAACCCTGGAGAGCTGCTGCCAGCCAGTGCAGACAACCCTGGGTGGGATAGGCCAATGGTCTGGCTCAGTATAAGGCAGCTCCCTGTGTTTGTAGCTTCCTCTCTGCTTCTGATGAGCTTTTCTGTTGCCCAGCATGTCCGCAAGTTGTGCTTTACACGCCCTCTCCCCACAGCAACCCCCTGGTGCATGACCCCACCACCCTGGCCCTCCCTGTCACTCAGCAAACTGCCTTCTCACTGCCATCATCACCCAGCTGCTGCCACCTCTCTCCTTCTTCGTTGCGACCGCCCCCTGCTTGCTTGCTTGCTTGCTTTCACACTGCGTCCTTAAAACATTCTAGGTTTTGGGTCGCTTATGGTCTTCTCTTCGCCCTCTGTGGTCCGTCCCCTAGTCATAAGCCGCACACTTTAGACCGCTTCCAACTTTGAAAAGGAAATGCCTTCGTCGAGCTTTAAACATGAGAGGGTCGCTGCTGCGGGGCCTTCGGCTGGTTTTAACAGCCATGCCCTCTGTTTAGGGAACCCCGGGAACCGAGAGGGGCCTTGGGATCTCCGACAGAGGCATTTCCCATGCACCCTCATCAAATGAATTCTTTGGAGAGTGGGAAACCATGATGGTTGAAACAGTATAGCACCAACATTCAGCTTGTGCTTGTCAATATGCTTCCACTTGCATACATACATATACATGTGGCAGCTTTTTGTTATGTCCGATTGCAAGTTATTCGGGGTACCAGTGACATTACCTCTCTTTCTTTCCTTCTCTCTCTCTCTCTCTCTGCTCACTCACCTCCTTTCCAGCATTGCCATGGCAACGAAAGAAAACATGACCTCTCAACGAGGGATGATGAAGTCCATACAGAGCAAGATGAACACTTTGGCCAGTATCCTTTCAAAGAAAGCTGGTTCTGCTTTCAAACATCCCCACTGAAATCGGCATGTTGCAATTCACTGCGGCTGGGCAGGGTAGGCGCGATTTCCCTCTCGCTAAACTTCGCCTTGGACCTGCTCCGGAGTGCGAATCTTACTTGCACGTTGCAAGACTCTTGTTCTGCCGGATGAAATAACTCAAAGTTGGGTTTCTGCTCTCTGCCAGATTATTTAATGCGAGAATCAGAGTGGTACACAGCCAAGGGTTAAAAAGACAGCAGGGGAACTGGATAACAAGGTGTGAGCCAAGACATTGATCCAGCAAGCTACACGCCACCCCTCCGGGGCGGGCACCAGCCTGAGCATGGCAAGTGACAGGCACCTTTGCTCTGGGCAGGCAAATGGTGATGATAGTAATAATAGTAATTATTATTATTATTAATAATAATAATACCCCACCCATCTGGCTGAGTTTCCCCAGCCACTCTGGGCGGCTTCCAACAGAAAAATAAAACACAATAATCTATTAAACATTAAAAGCCTCCCTGAACTAGGGCTGCCTTCAGATGTCTTCTAAAAGTCTGGTAGTTGTTTTCCTCTTTGACATTTGTTGGGAGGGCGTTCCACAGGGCAGGCGCCACCACCGAGAAGGCCCTCTGCCTGTTTCCCTGCAACTTGGCTTCTCGCAACGAGGGATCCGCCAGAAGGCCCTCGGTACTGGATCTCAGTGTCCAGGCAGAACGATTGGGGGTGGAGACGCTCCTTCAGGTATACTGGACCGAGGCCGTTTAGGGCTTTAAAGGTCAGCACCAACACTTTGAACTGTGCTCGGAAACATACTGGGAGCCAATGTACTGGGAGCCACAGGTGGCTCCTGTGAGGTTCGTTCATCATGGCTTTGGCATCCCCATGTCCTTGGAGATGGAGGTGCTACCTCAGTATCCAACTTGTTCTCAAGGAGGCTGCTTACTCGCAGAAGGGGCTGACAGCAACAGGGTGGGGAGGGCCTTTGGGAATGCCAGGCTAGAGGTGTCCAGGATCACAGGGTGTGGGAGACACCTCTCTGAGCCCCCTGCTTGAACCTTCCCCAGGGTCGAGCTCCTCTTGATGACTGGCACTGCCCCAATTTTGCCCCTTTCTCACCCTGCTCAGACTCCTCCTGCCCCTCTGCCAATTTGTCTAGCTCCAAATCCCCACTAGTGTATCTCCAACCCATCTCCACAGGGATCGTGAGAATCCTCCTTTGACACCCCCGCCCCACCTTAGAGGAAGCATTCTAAAGGACAAGCAAACATTTCCAACGAACACCAAAGGAAATCGCTTAGGTCAGCCTTTGCACAAGCTCCCACCATAGCTCATGTGGTTGACCACGAAATTATTAATCTCGGGGTCGTGAGTTCGAGTTCCGCATTGGGCAAAAGATTCCTGCATTGCAGGGGGTTGGGCTAGATGAGCCTTGTGGGTCCCGTCCCACTCTGTGATTCTACAGTCAGCACAGCCGTGTTTTAGACTACAACCCCCAACTCCCATCAGCCCCAGCTGGCACTTCCAGGCTAATGGGAGTTATAGTCCAAGTCCTTGGGGGGGGCAAGGTTGGCAGAGTGTCCTGCAGGGGTTTCATCCATCTGCCTCTCCCTCTCTTTCCTGAAACCAACCGGAAGATTGCTGCAACTTCAGCACACACCCCAGGCTGCTCTCGTTCCTGTCCTGGTCTGTGTGTCTCCCCGACTCGTTCTCCTTGTTCCACTTCGCTCCCCAAGCCTAAGAACAATGCTTTTGCCAGGGTGCCTTCAGCCCCCCCTCCGCCTCCCCCTCCTCTCCTGCCTCCCTTGCATGAGCCCAAAGAAAAGGCATGAAGCCTCATTTGATTAGACAGATCACATTCCCAAAGATGCGCAGCTTGATGAAGCATAAATTTCATTCAGGCTTCTCTTTTTCTTCCCCCTGTTCCTTCGTTCTCCCCTGCCTCCCCTCCAGCATCGGGCACAAACAAAGCGACCTCGGCTATAAGCATCGCCCTTAAAAGGTTATTGGGGAACGAGGCATAAGACCTCCAGAAGGTGCAGCCTTTTTCGGCGCTGCTGATCAGCAGGGAAAGCTTTTTATTTACTCCTGTTAAGCCATCGCTGTTGACTCCAAGTGACCCCCCCCCCCCATAGGCGAGGCCCAGAGCAAGGGAGATTTCCCAAGCTCTGCTTCCTTGCTGCGTGACATTCAAGGGAATCTTCATGGGCAGGGATGGAGAGAGGCAGGTGGCCCTTCAGACATCATTGGCCTCCAGCTCCCAGCAGCCCCGTTGCGGCAGATGGCAGAGCATGATGGGATTCGTAGTCCTGCAAGATCCGGAGGGCCATAGCCGCTCCCCATCCCCGCTTTAAGGAGGAGGAGTTGGAAGAATCCCTCTTTGTACATCAAGCACAGGGACACCTGTGGTCCCACAGATGTTGTCAGACTCCCAACTCCCCGCATCCCCTGTAGGACTGGTGGCAGAGCATGATGGGTGTTGTAGTCTAATGGCATCTTTCCTGTCCAGGGGAAGGCATATGTGTTGGGGGGTGTTTATAATGCTTTTTCCTTGCACTAGAAGAGCACATACACTTGTTTTTGTGCACCCTGATTCCCTGGCCTACGTATATTCAGTATTATACTATTCTCTCTTTCTTTCTTTCTTTCTTTCCTTCCCTCCCTCCCTCCCTCCCTCCCTCCCTCCCTTCTTTCCCCCCCCCCCCTCGGTTAGTTGTTATGGTCTCTAAACAATTATCTAAAGCAGCTAAGCTCCCTCTGTATCACAAAGTAAGCCAGTCACTTAGGAAGATTAAATACTAGGATTCTGCATAAATGTGAGCATTAAGCTTCCTCACCCCCTTCTCATTATTGCCCCCCTTTCTTTTATTCTGACAATGAAAAGACAATTGCAGTCCCACTAATAAGCGGTTAAAGCCACATGTGTCCCCTTAATCTCAGCCGTTGGGGACTTTTCCTTCCCCTCTTTGATGACTAATGATCATGGGCACAGGGTTCTGACATGCTCCTTTCCCCTTCTCACCCCCCCCCCAAATGTTCTGCTTGTATTTAAAATTCAAATCTTCATGGATTGGGTTGGGGAACCTCAGGCCCCAGGGCGCTGAATGCGGCCCCCTCCAAGCCTCTCTGCCTGCCCCCCAGGATTCTCCCCAGCCCACGCCATTCACCAGCCCTGCTTTACATTCTCCTTGAGGTGAAGGAAGAGAGGAAAGGGGGGGGAGAGATGCCGTCCACCCCATTGATCTGCCCCCACCCCATTATCTAGTTCCTACAATCCTTCTGAATCCAAAAGAGCCCTCCTGTGATTGAGTATCTGCACCGGTTGGATTTCTGCTCATCGTGGAGCTTCTGAAAGCATGGCTGCCTGTCCAGGGGAGGGGAGGAAGTGGGTAGCTTCAGGGCAAGATGGGGAACCTCCGGCCTTCAGACCTCGCCTCCTCGCCCTTGGAACCTGCCCTTGCCACACCTCCTCTCTCTGGCCCTCCTTCACGCCCTCCCTTGAGAGTTTCTGCCTGGCTGGAAATGTGTCCCTGAACTCTGGCCATGCCTCTTTGCTTGCCTGGGTGGAGGGTGGAGAGAGGGGTGGATGTGCCTGAATATCAAAGCCATGAGGTTTATAAGCAGAGGTCGGATCGCCATCAGGCATGGCTTCTTTAGCCGCAACTCCTGCATTGCAGGGGGTTGGGCTAGATGGCCTTTGGGGGTCCCTTCCAATTCTATCTTTCCTCCAGGAAGGAAAGCCCAGTAGCCTTGCAAGGGGTTATGGGGAGGGAGTGGGAAGGAGCGCTCAGGGCATGCTCCCTGGACGGAGCAATGGATTCCAACTTCAAGAAAAAAGATTCCACCTAAACATTAGGAAGAACTTCCTGACAGTAAGAGCTCTTCGGCAGTGGAATTTGCTACCAAGGAGTGTGGTGGAGTCTCCTTCTTTGGAGGTCTTTAAGCAGAGGCTTGACAGGCATATGTCAAGAATGCTTTGATGGTGTTTCCTGCTTGGCAGGGGGTTGGACTGGATGGCCCTTGTGGTCTCTTCCAACTCTATGATTCTATAAATGCATTACTTGGCACAGCAATCACCTTAACTCTGCTCCCCCCCCAAAAAAGACCGGTTTCCAGCTGTCAACAGCCTGATCCAGCGGATCAACTTCCGCAAGCGGCGGGACTCCCTCATCCTGGGCGGCGTCATCGGGGTCTGCACCATCCTCTTGTTACTCTACGCTTTCCATTGACGGGACGCTTTGCACAGAGACTTCTGAGCTTTTTGGGAGGGGGGCGTCCATTGCCTAGTCTGGGAGGGACAGGCAGGCAAAGACTGTTGGAGTGCCCCCCTTTGGTGAAATCGAAGCCGAGAGTCACGCAGAGAGGAGGGCAGCACTGGGGGGGGGGGGCGCGGGGGTCACTCTCCCTCTCTCTGAGGTCGGCCACAACCCCCAGAGGTGTCTCCCCTTCCTCTCCTTTCAGTTACGGTTGTCCTCAAAACATGTGCATTAACACCCCCCCCCTTTTGAAAACACACACATATGCATAGGCTCAAGGTGAGTCAACCTGCGTGACAACGCTGCCACCTTTAGTGTCACCTAGGGCCATTTTTTGGTGGGCTTGGGACCCGAAAAAGATCATCACCAATTTTTTCAAACCGGCCTCCCCATGAAATGCCAAGTCAAGCCTTTCTCAAATGTTTTGAGATCTTGAGGTGTGCTGGTTTTATTATGAATACAGCTTGAAGACATTTGGTTTCTTTAAAAAATAAGAATTCTAGCCGGGTCCAACCCTTCGATTGTTCCTGCGTTTTTTTGAGCCACCGCCTGCCTCTTGGAAATCCCTGCGAGAGAATCCAGTTGCTTGGCTCCCTTTGCACAGCATTGTGCATGTGGGGGGGGGGGACATATTCAGGAGCGTTTCTTGGTGGATTTAAGGAGGAGGGGAGATCCTCTGGGGGTGGGGCGTGGTATATAAAATCCCCGTTTTGGAGAAAGGGACTTTTGAGAGTGACCAAAGCCTATCATATTGACTCATATCTCTGGCCAGGACTTCACATAGGACCCGTTTTTTAAAAATAATAATAATAATCTATTTTAATTTAGACGGAAAGCTATTCTAAACATTGTTTTCTACTGTAATGTATGTGGCGTTTTGGTGAGGGGGGGGGAGAGAAGGCGCAGTCAGAGCATGAGGGGAACACATAAAGGCCATCATGTTTGACGTGAAGAAGGGCTTGTGTGTTGTTGGAATCTCTCTTCGTGAAACTGTTGAGATATAGATGGCCATGCTCATATTTAAGAGACTTCGAGAGAGAGAGAGAGAGAGAGAGAGAGAGAGAGAGAGAGAGAGAGAGAGAGACGTCATTTCAGATCTTGCAACGTCGTGGGGAGGGGGGGGGGTTGGCTGCAGATGAATTTATTTTTATGTCTTTTCTGTCCTCACTGGCATGAATCAGTCTTCTCTACAGATGTCACCTTCGTACACCAGAAAAGAAATCCAATTGTGAGCCCTCTCCTCCCCGGCTTCCTACCCTGTTCTAAAGCAGCCTGCTCCTGTTCTAACAGACACTGGATTTCCAGGGGTTTGGGTTTTGTTTGTTTTTTAAGAAAAAGAGGTTTAAAAAATTACCAAATTGTTGTGGCAGCCTCTCCAGACTCAGACGAGAGATCGCTGTTTTCTATTGAAGCAAATACGGATTCCGTGTTTCATCCATTCTTTTACCAGAAGTGGGGAGTCAGACTAGAGCAGCCTGTGGCAGCCTGGTGCCCTTCCTTCCAGGTGTTCTGGACTACGACTCGCCAGCAAAACATCTGGAGGCGCCAGGTTGGCAAAGGCTGATCAAGAGAGTTTGCACCAGTCACTGCTTTAACTTAGAGGCTTCCAAGTAACCCCGTTTCTGGGCCCAGCAAAGACCATATCCTGTGCACCTTGTGCAAAAAACCACAACACCCGAACCCAAACCATTGGAATTAATACACGATCTGTTCAGATAGACTCAGAAAATTGCCGTTTTACAGATGCTCCAAGTTCCTTGAGCTGATTTAACTGTTGATCCTGTTTGGGTTTTGAAGGTGTTTCACCGTTAGTGCTGATTTTCTTAAACGAAAAAATTACAGGGTTTATATCCTTTGCCTACAAGGAGTGGACAGATGGTTGATAGCAGGGAAATAACTTCAGATCCATATAAACTGTCGACTTGGAAAATGGCGACGGGGAAGATTAAAGGGCAATTAAGTGGATTTGCTATCAAATTTCTGCAACCAGAGTTGGAAAGGATAACCCCCTGGATTCTCTTTTATTTTCTCTTGTACTTCTTAACACAACGGTGGTTGTACTCTGCTGAGATGGGAAGGACTGGGTTGCTTTCTGTAGCTGGCAAAGTAATAAGTTAAGCACTATCCTAAATAAAATCCATTTATTTAATCTTAGAATTGTTAGTTCTTTCCCCCCTCCCCTCCCCAAGTTTCAGTGGAAGACTATTTGGAGTGTATCTTGAGAACTCGTGGGGAGGTAGCAGCAGTGGAGAATGAGATACGGAACCGATGTCTTTCAGCTAGAGAGGGTGCAGACTTCAGTATGTAACAGAATGTTCCATGTTTCAGAACACACACAGAGACTCCCTGCCTGTGGAAAGCTAGCTCATATTAAATCCTTGATCCTCTAGTTTTCAATGTGCAGGGTGGCTGGTTACTTCTTAAATGTGAGGAGCCATTGAAAAGAACAAAAACGAGTTCCCCAGCTGTAATCCATACTGGTACACACTCCTAAAGGATCTGTGCTGTGCAATTTTACCAGACGTGTTGTTTGGCTCGTGGAAGACTTGACTGCATTGTCAGCTGTGGGTTTGAAGGAAATGGTTTTTAGAGGCCAGATATCCCTCTCAATGGACACCTTAAATACATTTCATGGAGAAAGTGAATAGAGAAACACTTATCTCCTTCTCTCTTAACACTAGAATTTGTGTACGTCCAGTGATGCTGAATGTCGGAAGATTTGGGATGGATTAAAGAATGGATCTCTTCATGCAACACATGATTAAACTGTGAAACTCCCTGCCACAGGAGGCAGTGATTGCCACCAACCTGGATGGCTTTAAAAGAGGATAGACAAATTCATGGAGGAGGAGAGGGCTATCAGTGGCTACGAGCCCATGATCTCTGTGTTCTGCCTCCACGGTTGGAGGCAGCCATGCTTCTGAATCCCAGTTTTTGGAAACTACAGGAAGGGAGAGAATTCCTGTGCTCAAATCCTGCTTGTGGGCTTCCCGGAAATGGCGTCTGCTTAGCCTTTGTTGAGGCATGGATGCTGGACTAGATGGGCCTTTGGCCTGATCCAGCCGGTTCTCATTACATTCTCGTGAAGCTATTACAGATGAGATGGCAAGGAGAGGCAGGCGGGCAATGAGCTTAAAGGTAAAGGGACCCCAACCGTTAGGTCCAGTCGCAGACAACTCGGGTTGCGCGCTCATCTCGCTCTATAGGCCGAGGGAGCCAGCGTTTGTCCACAGACAGCTGGTCATGTGGCCAGCATGATTAAGCTGCTTCTGGCGAACCAGAGCAGCGCACGGAAACGCCGTTTACCTTCCCGCCAGAGTGGTACCTATTTATCTACTTGCACTTGACATGCTTTTGAAGTGCTAGGTGGGCAGGAGCTGGGACCGTTAGTGGCAGCCAAATGAACCCCCTTTCCTCAGTGGCTGTCCATCCCCCAATACCATGACAACTACAGAATAGGGCTGCTGCCTTCTTGCCCTGCTTGGGACCTTCCTGCAGGCAGCTAGTTGCCCCTGTGGGCAACGGAACGTCAAACTGGAGAGACCTTTGCTCTTCTCACATCCTTTCGAAAGCTGTCTTCTCCACTTCCTGCCCACGGACGGGGAAATCCTGGGACAAGCGCACACAGCACAAAGCCATTGCTCTTGCAAATTGGGCAGGCGTAATTGCCTCCCAGAAGGGGCCCGGCAGCTCTGAAGCAGTGATGCGGTGCCGGGTGACGTCTCCCCGGTGGCCGCCTCTCAACAAACGCTGCTGCTGCTTCCACCACACCCTTCGTTAGTCACAGTCTGCTGCAGTCCAGGAAAAATGCATCGGTAACCGAGCCCAGAGAGTGAGTAGCGAGTTCGAGTTTTGCCCTGTCCTCCAGCCGCAAGAAGGCTCGTGTGGAGTTGGGCTTTGCAAGGATGTCTTCCGCTCTCTTGGCAGAGCAGCTGCAGGTGGCCAGTGGTGGTGGTGTGGTTTGGGTGTCAGGCGAGGATACTAGAGACCAGGGTTCAAATTCCCACTTGGCCACAAAGCTAACTAGCTGACCTTGAGCCAGTCACTGCCTCTCAGCCTAGCCTACCTCACAGGGTTGTTGTGGGGATTAAATTAAGATGGGAAGAGACATATACACCACCTTGACCTCCTTGGAGAAGAAGGTGGGATATTCATCCATTTATACGTACTGGTATGTGTTAAGGACCAGTCCACTGCTTCATGGGGGCGCTACCCCACCAACCTCAGCCTCACCAACCTCAGTCTGCCCTCATCCAATCCCCACATCAGCCTTCTTTCTTACCTACAACCCAAGCTCAGTCAGTAGAGCATGAGACATAATCTCAGGGTTGTGTGTTTGAGCCCCACGTTGGGCAAAAGATTCCTGCATCGCAAGATTACCCTTTTGGTTCTACGATTCAGGTATTCTAACCAGCCCAGGGAGTGTCTCCACTTCCCATTGGATCTGGCGCCCCCTACTGTTGGTCTTCCTCTCTTCTGCCCTACCAGTTCCAAAGGGCACATCCGATTTGTTCGGGAGCCAAGCCATTCGAGTACCAAGGTACCACTGTACATTACTTCTGGTAAATGAGTCACCATAGCCACTATGACTAGGCAAACTCAGCCCTCCAGATGTTTTGAGACTACAATTCCCATCATCCCTGACCACTGGTCCTGTTAGCTAGGGATGATGGGAGCTGTAGTTCCAAAACATCTGGAGGGCCGAGTTTGCCTATGCCTGCACTAGAGAGCCGCGAAAAGTTGTGTCCTGGACTTTTTAGACGCGTCTACCCATGTATTCTCTGAAAACAGGCTCACGGAAGCAGGGTTCATCTCTGTCAACGGCACAGTGATGCTGCAACAAAGAAATTCCAACGGTTCTGTCTCAGGCCGCTGCAGAAAAGGGCCACTCTGTGCTGTTGGCAGGGGGAAGGGCTATATTTGCAGTCATAGCTCCGCCTACTTTCCCCTTAAACTCCTGAAAAGCATAAGAAAATCAGAAAAGAGCCTGCTGGATCAGGCCAGTAGCCCATCTAGTTCCCAGCGCCCTGTTCTCACGGGGGCTAAGCAGATGCCCCACAGGGAATCCCACAAGCAAGACCCAAGCACAAGAGCTCTCTGCCGCTTTCCAGCAACTGGCAATCGTAACTGTTCATGTATTTTGGTGCTTTTCCATTGCAAACTGCCCTGCGACCTTCAGGTGGAAGAAATTTGATAATAATAATTCGGAAGCCTTGCTGGGTCCTCAAGGTCTTCTCCTTAATCTCCCTGTTTCCACAGTTCTGCCGTTTGAATCCCGCTCTTTCCCCCCTCAGGTCTGTTTGGGTCAAATAATTGCAAGCTGGTTCTAGATCTAAAATAAGACACAAAGGCAATTAAGCAAAATAAAGGGGGGGGGGCGAGTATGCGTGTAAAGAAATGAATGAATCTGCCTTAGCACATTTTGATGGAAATGCACTCCTGCAAATCATCTTCCTTTCGGGATCTATTATTCATGGGGACCCATCGGGTTGTTGTATTTATTAATAATATAGAAGGTGGAAGAAGCTGGACTCTCTGCAGCTGCTCTGAACTCCAGCAGCCCGGCACTTTGCACCTGCCTGGCTGGTCTCAGGTGTGTTGGCTGTCCGGCCAAGAAGGGTGGGGGGTGAGGGTGCTCCTTGGGATTACTTCCTGTCTTGTCCAATCCTTCTCTCGGGCTTCAGTTTGGGCTTGCTCCCCAAATCCCACCTGCCAGGCTGACTTCAGCCACAGGGGAAGCTCTTGTGGCTGAGAGTCAAAAGCAGGTCAAACGCATGGAAAGAATTGGAACAGTCTCCCAGCATGCAGCCTGTATATGCCTGTGCTTTGAATCTTAAGAATTTCTTAGCGATTGGAGGCAGGAGGGGGGATTTGTTTGTGTTTAAAATCCAAGTTTCTAGTCCTCATGTTCATAAGATAAGGACAACTTTGGATCTTCCTGCCAAGGAAGCCGGTATCATTCCTTCACTGATGGCTTTCTGCCACTGTGCAGACATTTGTTTCCTGAAGACATTTTAACCTGTTAATTTTAATGTCTCCAAATGAATTGAAAGGGTGTGTCGCTTATATAATGCCTGGTTGTTGCTACATGGTTTGCAGGTTGGCTACAGAATTGGGTTGGCTTGGCTGCTCCACCTCCTCTCGTTTGATTATTTTGTCATTCCCTAACATTTTTTTTAAAAGTTAAACACCCTTGAGCCTTTAATTTAATGGAAAAGGTATGTCTTATTACCTTGATTGTATATTAAAAGTACATCAATGGTAAAAAGTTGCCTGTGACTAATTAATGAGAAGAGCTCTTCAGCTGGATTGGGCCAAAGGAAGCCCCTCTGATCCAGCACCATCTTCTCACAGTGATCAAATGCCCCAAAGAACCTAAGAACCAAGATAGACTGCCTTTGGACCTGGAGGTTCCATAAGAAGAGCCCACAGCTGTATCAGGCCAGAGGAAGCCCATCTAGTCCAGCATCTTGTTCTCACAGTGACCAAGCAATGCCCCAAAGGGAATCCCAAAGGATTCTGAGCACCACAGCAACACTCTTCTCTGTTTGTGACTCCCAGCAGATGTATTGGGGGGCATCCAGTCTCCAACAGTGAAGATATTCCCAAATTCATCATGGTTTCAACCAGCTATGACCAATAAAGAAGGCTGATCGCTGAAGAATTTATGCTTTTGAATTAAGGTGCTGGAGGAGACTCTTGAGAGTCCCATGGACTGCAAGAAGATCAAACCTCTCCATTCTGAAGGAAATCAGCCCCGAGTGCTCCCTGGAAGGACAGATCCTGAAGCTGAGGCTCCAATACTTTGGCCACCTCATGAGAAGAGAAGACTCTCTGGAAAAGACCCTGATGTTGGGAAAGATGGAGGGCACTAGGAGAAGGGGATGACAGAGGATGAGATGGTTGGACAGTGTTCTCGAAGCTACGAACATGAGTTTGACCAAACTGCGGGAGGCAGTGCAAGACAGGAGTGCCTGGCGTGCTTTGGTCCACGGGGTCACAAAGAGTCAGATGCGACTAAACAACAACAATGTCCTAAGTCCTATAGGTCAAGCTTTTCACTGCAAAGTTAATGAATTAGAATAGTGTCTGTGCCCCCTCTCCCTTCAGGACTGCAAATATGTTCTGGGGCTTCTGCCCTGTTGAGCAAATTCCCTGTAAGCCTTTCAAGGAACGTGCTTGTTCGTGGTTCCTGCTCCCCTTCCATCTAAGAGGCATTCTGTACCCAAAACCTTAATCGAATTGGACAAGCCAATTAGCACATCTCCCACCAGGCAAGCAGAGATGGAAACATGAATTTTGCCTTAGCTGTAAAGATCCCTGCTCCAGGTCTTGTCCGCTGGCCCATAAAGTTGCGAGCTGAGAAGACAAAAATCCCCCTACGAACCCAGAATATGCTGAAGTAGTGTAGCACCCCAAAGTGTTGGCTGGAGGCGTTCCCAGCCCTAATTGGAGATGCCACTGGGCGATTGAACTTGGACCTCCTGCATGCAAAGGAGGCAGCTGTACCAAATAGCTGTGGTTGCTCCCCTTAAAATAAACCAAGATGTTAGTCCTCATGGCTCTGAACAAAGGGTTGAAATACAAGCATATGCCTTATACAGATTCCAACCTGTGGTCCAGACAGCTCAGTGTATTCCACACTTACTGGCAGCAGCAGCAGCTCTCCAAGGTTTCAAGCAGGAGACATTCCTGGCCACATCTGGAGATATGTCATGGTTTAAACATGGCGCTTTCTGCAAGTAGAGCTGATGCTCTCAACCTCCCCTCTCCCCTCTCCCCACACTTTACAGATCAATTCTGCTGATTGTGTAAACTGGCTTACAGCCGGCGCTCGGGAGATGACGAGGGGGGGGGGGAAAGGCGGGTTGTATTTTATTTTATTTTTAATTTGCTTTGCTGCGATAATGCAAGCTTGGCTGTTGCCGTGAACTCACTTCCATTTGGCAGGGAGAGCCGGATGGCAAGAGAGCTGCAGCAGAGCCACTGGGGGAAGAAAATGCCTCCGGAGGGAAACTGCTTTTGGGGAGGTGGCGGGCTTTGCTGCAAAGCGGGATTCTGTCGCTGCTGGCTGTAGACCCCTGCAGCTAGCAACTCATTCCGGACAATGTTGCTGCTTCCATTTTGGTAGCTGAATTCAGCTTCCAGCTTTGAAACTCTTGGCTTTCTGCTTATCTGTGTCGGGGAACCGGCAGCTCTCCAGATCGTGCTCGACTGAAGACTCCCATTTCCACGTCAGCCCTGCTGGTTAACGTTAAGACCATAAGCATAGGGAGAGCCTGCTGGATCAGGCTCAACACCCTGGTCTCACAGTGGCCAGCTGGATGCCTCATTGAGGGAAACCCTCCGGCAGGGCCCAAGCACAAGAGCCCTCTTCCCTGCTGTGGTTTCCAGGGACTGGGATGCAAAAATATTTCTGCCTGCAACTGTGGAGACATGGCCATCGGAGCCATAATAACATTATCCTCTGCAAATTCATCTTTTAGAACCATCCAAGTTGGTGGTCTCCTGTGGGAGGCAGTTCCATAGTTTATGTACTGCATGTTCAAGGACTTCCTTTATTATCTGCCCTGAACCTTCCGACATTCAACATCGTTTTCACGAGTTCCAGCGTGTTGAGGGAAGGAGGAAAACTTCTCTCTGTCCACTTTCTGTGTGATATGCCTCATTTTATAAAATTCTACCACGCTGCCTCTTCCTCACCTTTTTTTTCTAAGCTAAAGAAACCCCCAAACACCGCAGCCTTTCTGCACAGGGAAACCGCTCCATCCCCTTGAACATCTTGGTTGCCATTTTCTCTACCTTCTCAAACTCTACAATATATCCTTTTGGAGGCGAGGCGACCAGAACAGCACACAGCCCTCGAAAGGCAGTCGCACCATAGACACGTAGAACAGCATCGTGATGTCGGCACTTGGGGACCGATGAGGGCTGGGAGCAAAGTTTTGGGGGGAAATTCAGTTGAAGTTGAATTCAATGCAAGCCTGCCAATTTTGCAGTTTCCAAAACAGCGTGGGAAACATAAATACAGCGATCCTTTGGAATTTGAACCGGTACTAATTTGGGGGTGCAGTTTTTCAGTTGGAGAAGGACCACCAAGATTTGTGTGTTGGCGGGAGGTGTGTGGAAAAATGCATGTGACACATAAGGATGCACTATGTTGTCTGTGTGTGTGTGTGTGTGTGTGTGTGTGTGTGTGTGTGTATCTATTACTGGCAAAAATGAGTATATTGGGAGAGGTTTGCACTGAGATGCCGAAAAGTTTCTACAAGGACTTCCACAAGGTGCACCCATTGCAGGAGAGAAGCTGCTCAAGTAAAGAAGCATTTTTAGGGCTGCAGTTTACAGGGTTTCTTTGCAGCTGCAATGTCGCTTTAACCAGATTGCTGTTCCCCAAACTTCAGATAGGCAAGACCTACATATTATTATTTTCCTGAATTGCACCTGCAGTTAAGCCTCCCCGGAGGAGCTCTCCTCTGAAACACAGAGGGCCTGGGGTCAACACAGGTGTATTGCCTGACTCAGGGCAGCACCAGCTCAGACTCCTGGAGAGAGAGAGAGCAGCCAGCCTCTTACAAAGTCTGACTCCTGAATTCTGCAGCAACTCAGCAGTCGGGAGTAGAAAATGAAGCTGGGTGCAGCAAGCAATGGATATTTAATTTTTATAAGACCTTGGCAGGTTTTTTTTTTTTATTTAACTCGTATCTCCCGCTTCACAATTTAGAAGGGACCGTTTCAACAGACTTGAGTCCAGCCCAGGTTTTGACCATGCATGGTAACTTTTCTGTTTATTTGTCATCATGCCAAGAAGTATAAAGAAAAAAATACGATACAATCTCTTGCAGAAAAGGAAGAAATGGAAGACAGAGATATTTTCATCCAAAAACAAAGGAGACCCCCCCCTCCCCCCAGAATTCCCAAACACCAACCTAGAGTCTGTAGAAATAAGAAAATGAAGACAGTTTGGCTGTCCTTCCTGGGATGGTTGTGTGAATGCTGCTTCCCTGCATGATCTCTCGCAAAGGATCCGGCCTCCTGATCCCCAGTGAAAAGTAAAGGCTGACTCCATTGCTAGGCCAGGGGATTAACAAATCTCCAAATATTCTGATAATATTCTGATACTATGGAATGTGTAGAATCCAGATGTTTACAGCAGGAATTATCAGAACTTCCCCAAAACATCCCAGAACACAGGAAATGGCCTTATACCAAGCCAAATCATTGCCGTATCTTAGCTCAGTCCTCATGTGGACACTACAACTCTACAATTATATGATTCTATCCATTGCTGTGCTCATTTTCCTTTGGCTCAAGCCTCACCCGTTCCTGGCAGGCAGCTTCCAGAAGGTTGCCCTTTGGCCAGGAAAGTCCTCCGACCCGACTGCCAGCGGCTCTCCATGGATTAAGGCAGGAGCCCCCCCCCCCCACTCGGAGATTGCAGAGATTGAAGCTGGAACCTTCTGCATGCCAAGCACAGATGCTCTATGGCCATTTCCCTAAAAATAAAGCAAGATCCTAGTCCTCATGGTTCTGGGGAAAAGGTTGATTTAAAGCGGAATCTGGCTTAAGGTCTGGACCTTGGCCATAAAAATGTTAAGGAGAGCCTGCTGGATCAGACCAAGGGCTCATCCTGTTCCCACAGGCATCAAACAGATGCTTATTATGGGAAAGCCGCAAGCAGGACCCGAGCACAGGAGCCTAAATAAGTACAGGTATGTCGCAGCTTGCGCACATTTGTGTGCATTCAGCTTTATGCGCTTGGCAATTAATTAAAAAGGGGGCAGGCTTGTGTGAAAAAGGACTTTGGCAATCCCGCCCGCCATTGAACCCAATGTGTTTTGACTATAAACGATGTTGGCTTTACGTGCGATCCCCAAAACGTAACTCCAGCATTACTTGAGAGTCACCTGTGCTTCCTTTTATGTGCCCTGAAACTTCCATTGTCCAGCTTCGCTGGGTGTCCCGGTATTCTAGTGTCGGGAGAGAGGGAGAAAAGGTTTTCTGAACCTACTGCATCCCTCCGTTGCATCTGCTTGTCCTGCATATTATTTCTAAACAGGTTTATAATTCATTTTAATGAAGGGATCCGAAACGATCCCTTTTCACATCCCAGCCCCGACGGGTGCCTGATCGAGCTGTTGGGAGATGCAGAAGCGGGGTCCTTTCCCCTCAGCCGCCCCAGGGATGAAATGCCCTTGGGTCGCGGAGAGAGGCAGCGGACCGCCACTAATTCTCCAACGTGGGCCTCTCTTGCAAAAAGAAAAAAGAAAAACCCAGAAAACAACCCATCATGCATCACGCAGGACCAAGCAAGCACAAGGATGGCGCCTGGGCAGTGAGACAAGGCTCAGCTATGAGGTCCCCCTATTCCTAAGTACAGGCATGCAAATGGTCATCAAAAATATACAAAACAGAATTCCCTCTCGACGCCCACACCTCCCCTTGATCCCTGCTCCAGACAGTGGCGTAGCAAGGGGGGGCGATGGGGGCGGGTGACACTCGGCGCCCCCCACTGGGGAACATTTTCTTTTTCTTTTCTGTTGCATGAGATTTTTAAACTGTTCTTATATGTTCTTTCAATGCTGATTTCATATCTGAAGTCGGTTTTGTTCTGTAAGCTCTAGGTTGTTTTTTTTTGCAATTCATGTTTTTCACTTTTCGCCAGAGCCAGAGCCGCATTGGGGGAGGGGTGACAAAAAAAATCCGCACCGGGTACCACCCGGGCTTGCTACGCCTCTGGCTCCAGAACCATCCCTGCAGAGGAGAAGCAGTATTTGGAATGGGCTGCCCGGTAGCTGGGTGGCACAGTGGATTTTCCTTCTCCATTTTTTTTTTTGCACGGCAATAGGAGTGATTTCTGCCCAAACCCCGCAAAGAGGCAAAGCATCAATCTGTACAAAACCCAGTTCACTGCTGCTGGCGCGGGGGGGGGGGATCAAGGAGAGTTTTGCTTCGGGAGAAATGCACCTCCTCTTGACGGTTCTTTGTGCCCCCCCTCCGTGTCTTTCTCTCTGTGTGGCAGATGACGAGGTAGAGAGTTCCTGTGCCAGGCAGGAAGGGGTCTTCGTTCTTCCCCTCCTGCCTAGTCTTGTTCACCGGATTGTACATTTTGTTCGTCCCCCGGAAATAACAAACTTTTTTGGTGATCCAAAAGGCTAATGGTGAAGATGGGCATGCTGTAATTCTGTTCAAGGATGGGAGCAGGATAGGGTTGGCCGGTGGAGGATGCCCGCATTTCTCTCCCGCTGAAAAAGTCCTTCCTTTTGCAACTGCGCGGAAGTGGGAGGCATCCTACGGCCACTCAAAAAAACAAATAAACAAATAAATACGCAGGTCGAAGCACCACCTCCTTTTCACTCAAGCTTTGCTCGTGTTAATTTGATTGCAGGTAACCTGAGGGTGGAGAGAGAGGGGGGGTCATTTTGGTCAGGCAGTTTTTACAAGCACAAGACAGGTGTGTTCCTGTTACAATTTTAGGGTTGGAAGAGACCCCCAAAGGTCATCCAGTCCGACCCCAGGCATATCAGCTAAAGAATCCCCAACAGATAGCCATGTTCAAATATATGAAAGGATGTCATATGGAGGAGGGAGAAAGATTGTTTTCTGCTGCTCCAGAGAAGCGGACACGGAGCAATGGATTCAAACTACAAGAAAGAAGATTCCACCTAAACATTAGGAAGAACTTCCTGACAGTAAGAGCTGTTCGGCAGTGGAATTTGCTACCAAGGAGTGTGGTGGAGTCTCCTTCTTTGGAGGTCTTTAAGCAGAGGCTTGACAGGCATATGTCAAGAATGCTTTGATGGTGTTTCCTGCTTGGCAGGGGGTTGGACTGGATGACCCTTGTGGTCTCTTCCAACTCTATGATTCTATGATTCTAGATGGCCATCCAACCTCTGCTTAAAAACCTTTAGTGAAGGAGGGGCAATAGATAATTGGTCATAACATAGAAATATGGAAGCATGGGAACGATTATGGAATATGGGCATAGAATTGACAGCATGTTCTGGTTTAAGAGAAAATTATATGAACATGTTATATAGATGGTACCTAACACCTAGTAGATTTGCAAAAGGGTCTAATTCAAAATCAAATAAGTGTTGGAAATGTAAAGAGAAAGAAGGTACCTTTTCCCATATGTGGTGGTCTTGCAAAAAGGTTAAAGCTTACTGGGAAGTGATATATAATGAATTGAAAAAGATGTCTCAGATAACATTCGTTTTAAAAAAACAAACCCAGAAGCTTTTCTCTTGGGAATAATGGGATCAGAACTACCAGTAGTATAGAAGTTAGTTTATGCGAGACCAGAGTTGCGAGAATGTTATTTGCTCAAAACTGGAAGCAAGAAGAAGTCCCAATGAAAGAGAATGGTTACAGAAACTAATGGATACAGGTAGGTAGCCGTGTTGGTCTGGGTCGAAGTAAAATAAAAAAATTCCTTCAGTAGCACCTGAAAGTAGAAACTAATGGAGTATGCAGAAATGGCAAAACTTACACAGGGAGCATAAGAAATCAAGATAACAAACTCTAGAAAGGAATGGAAATGGTTTATTGAGTATTTACAAATAAACTGTAAAGAGATGAAGCCATTGGCAGGATTCTTGTAAAAACCTGCAGTTTTAAAAATACCGGTATATATGAGATATATATGAGAATTGAGGAATAAAGGAATACGTTAAGATAATTTGGAGTATGCAGGAAAGGACGAAAATGAATGCAAAGGGGGAGAGGGGTGGAAGTCGGAGATGTTAAAATTATGGTTGAATAATTGTTGTAATGTATATCAATTAAATGTAAAATTATTTTTTAGAAAACCTTTAGTGAAAGAGGGTCCACCACCTTCTGAGGGAGACCATTCCACAACTGAATGGCTCTTACTCTCAGAAACTTCTTCCTAAAGTTTAGTCTCAATCTCCTTTTTCGTCATTTGAATGCATTGGTTCAGGAACTACCAACTGAACCGCTTTGCATTATAAACTCCTTGCGGACAGAAACATGGGTTTGTTTTGTCTGGGAAATGCTGTCAAAGCTCTTCCCTGCCACCAAAATTGAGAGAGGCGTAGCAGAATCATTTCCTTGAAGGGAGCAAAGAACGGTTTTTTGATCTGGCCTGGAGCTGCGGGGAGGGTAGCCCTGCAAAGACCGTCCTTGAAAATCACGTAGCTTCGTTAGAATCATAGAATCTTAGAGTTGGAAGGGACCCGGAGGGTCATCCATCCCAACCCCCTGCAACGCAGGAATATTTTACCCACAACCCTGAGATTAAGAGCCTCCTGCTTTGCCACCTGAAATGCCAGGCTTTTTCCCTCCCTGAGGGTTGTGAGCGAGTGTCTTTGGAGGAATTGGGTGGGACA
Source organism: Zootoca vivipara (assembly GCF_963506605.1). Lineage (NCBI taxonomy): Eukaryota > Metazoa > Chordata > Lepidosauria > Squamata > Lacertidae > Zootoca > Zootoca vivipara. The sequence continues at coordinate 2,422,037 of NC_083290.1, forward strand.
TACCTGTGAACTTCAGTGTGCAAACCAAGATGATGAGGGTCCCCAGGACGATAGAGATGATGCTGAGGAATCGGGCAACCCGCCCCAACCTCCGTGCTCCATCCACATCTCCCTGTTGGCAGCTGTTCCTAGACTGTCAAAAGAAGGGAGGGGAGGGGAGAAAAGTGGATCCGTCTTAGGCCTGTATGCTGGCATTTACCCTCCTGGGGTTCCTGCAGTCTGTGAGGATATGGGGGGGGGGCTTCCCTCGCACTTGGGAAGCTGCAGTTGGGGCAGGATGCTGCCCCACGATTGCTGGCCAGAGCGAGGGCTTGTCAGCATAGAACACCTGCGCTCAGAGATCTTCACCGCTTGTCGATTTTCTCCCAGGCCAAATTCAAGGTGTTGATATCGGCTAACAACTTGGGGGCAGTTTACCTATGAGGTCATTTTACCCCACATAAGCCCACACGGCTGCTTCGATCGGTGGAACCGGCACTGTTACAGGGACCACATAATACCTGTTCCAGTATATTTGGGAGGATTCGGCATCTTACTGTGGCAGCATCTACCCTTCGGAACTCCCTGACTCTTGATATCAGGCAGGCGCCTTCACTTAGCTCTTTTCAGCGCCTGCTTAAAGCATCCTTGTTTAGGCATGGCTGTCCAATTGTTGAGAAATTTAATGTGGCTTTTGATCTGTTTTCAGTCTACTGTTATTTTAACATCTTTGAAAGGTTTGAATTTTTGCTGTTGGGTCATCTTATAGTATGGATAGTTCTAGCTTTTTTGTAAGCCACTTTGAGGTATGTGGGTTTTTTTTAATATAAAAACAACCACCACCACCAAATGGTGTATATATTTTTTAGGAATTAAATGAATAAATCTAGCACTGGAAAGTAAATTCTCCAAGCCAGTAGCCTTGAAGCCCATGTATCTGCATGGGCAGATTTCTTAAATAAATAAACAATACATTCTGTAACACCTTTTAAAAGGGCCCTGGTGCAGCTTCCCACATAGCTCAGGAGTATAGAGCATCTGCTTTGCACGCAGAATATCCTTGCCTGCTTCAGTCCCCGAAATCTCCAGGTTAGGATTGTATTAATAATAATTTATTATTTATACCCCGCCCATCTGGCTGAGTTTCCCCAGCCACTCCTGGCGGCTTCCAACAAAATATTAAAATACAATAGTCTGTAAACATTAAAAAACTTCCCTAAACAAGAGCTGCCCTCATATGTATTGGCTTTATTTGCTGCAGCGGCACACAGCTGGCTCATGCTTACATTAAAAATGAGAAACCTTAGATGTGAGTGTGTGTGTGTGTGGTGCTTTTACTCAGGTCTACACTGCTTTCACACACACACACCTTTCTATGTCAACCCTGTCGGGTCAGCTGGGAGCAAGAACGGTCCCCAGGCATAATGCAGGAACGAATCCAGCCCGTCTCTCCCATCAGCGTTCAGCGTGCAGCTCTAGGGAGTTCCGACAGCCCTTTTCCGACAATTTATTACGACTCATGTCTTGGAGACACTGAGCATATATTCAGAGTCCAGCAGAGATAAAACGCAGGCGGAGCCAGGCTGAGGTTGTGTACTAAAAGCTACTTTATTAAACGTAGGGCAGAACAAAAGGAAAACATGTCTCCTCTCGCTGAGAGAAGTCCGAAGAAGGGGGGGGGGGACAGAAACAGAATACAGCAAACATCTCCCGTGATTCCAACAATAACACAGGCATGTGACCTGCACAGTGAGAGGAATGGAAACCTAGCAAGCCCCTGGCTAGCCGACTTCCCCCCTTTATTTATTATTATTGATTCTAAGATCTCCCATTAAACCCTCTCTTGCAACACACACACACACACACACACACACACACACACACACACACACACACAGTACTGGGACCCAGGTGGCGCTGTGGGTTAAACCACAGAGCCTAGGGCTTGCTGATCAGAAGGTCGGCGGTTCGAATCCCTGTGACGGGATGAGCTCCCTTTGCTCGGTCCCAGCTCCTGCCCACCTAGCAGTTCGAAAGCACATCAAAATGCAAGTAGATAAATAGGGACCGCAAAAGCGGGAAGGTAAATGGCGTTTCCATGTGCTTCTCTGGTTTGCCAGAAGTGGCTTTGTCATGCTGGCCACATGACCTGGAAGCTATACGCCGGCTCCCTTGGCCAATAATGCGAGATGAGCGCCGTAACCCCAGAGTCGGTCACAACTGGACCTAATGGTCAGGGGTCCCTTTACCTTTACAGTACTGTATATGCTTATTTTGCATGGACGCACTCCCAGGTAAACAGGGTTATGACTGCGGTTTATAAGCCTGTTTTTGTTGCTGCTGCTAATCGGGGAGATGGCCTCTGTGTGTGCTTCCGCGGCGGAGAATCGAAGTTATCTTTGCAAAACCGTGGAGTATGTAATGGTCCTCTGGGGCTGCTTTCGGTAATCGAATGGACACAGGTGGCAAAAACATCACACGCTCCTGACTTGTTACAAAATAACAGGGAGTCGGGAAAGACTTCTTCAGTGGCTTCTGCTGCTTTTCTCATCCTGAAAGGGGACAGAAATGCTGAAGGATACAACGATCCTTCGGAAGAGCCTGGCCGCTGGAGCAGACCAAAGGTCCGCCTTCAACGTCCTCTTACATTGGATCCTTAGTGAGCCATGCTCAAGGCGCCTCGCACCATCCAAAGGTTCACGCAGTTCGCTCACGGTTACAAGACGCCACAGACTTTAAATGGCCGCAATAAGCTGATGTGAACTTCTACTTCTATTCATGAATATGCAATAAAATTTATTTGCTGATCACTGAAATGCAGCAGGTAACAGCAACAAGATTGCATCTCCAAAAACTAAATCTTGACTGCAGAAACAATCTCTTAAACAAAGATGGTCCATCCAGCATCCTTTACTCTGCAGGACGCATTTGGGAAACTCACAAGGAGCCTTCTGCTGAGTCGTCCGCTGAGTCAGACCATCTGGCTCAGTACTGTCTACACTGACTGGCAGCAACCGCTCTCCAGAGTTTCAGAGGACGAGCCTCTCTGCCTGGAGGTTAAACCTGTGACCTTCTGCATGCAAGGCAGATATTCCACCACTGAGCTGTGACCCCCTAAAATTAAAGACCCTAGTCCTCATTGTTCTGAATAAAGGGCTGATTTATTTATGCAGGAAGCTGTCTTATGCTGACTCAGACCATTTGGTCCTTCTAGCTAAAGATTGTCTACACTGACTGGCAGCAACTCTCCAGGATTTCAGAGAAGGGGACATTCCCAACCCTACCTAACAGATTGAGGTTGAATCCTGACAAGACAGTACTGTTTTGGGTGGACAGGAGGCGGGCAGGTGTGGGGGACTCCCTGGTCCTGAATGGGATAACTGTGCCCCTGAAGGACCAGGTGCACAGCCTGGGAGTCATTTTGGACTCACAGCTGTCCATGGAGGCGCAGGTCAATTCTGTGTCCAGGGCAGCTGGTACGCAGGCTGAGACCCTACCTGCCCACGGACTGTCTCGCCAGAGTGGTGCATGCTCTGGTTATCTCTCGCTTGGATTACTGCAATGTGCTCTACGTGGGGTTACCTTTGAAGGTGACCTGGAAGCTACAACTAATCTAGAATGTGGCAGCTAGACCAGTGACTGGGGGTGGCCTCCGAGACCACATAACACTGGTCTTGGAAGACCTACATTGGCTCCCAGTACGTTTCCGAGCACAATTCAAAGTGTTGGTGCTGACCTTTAAAGCCCTAAACGGCCTCGGTCCAGAATACCTGAAGAAGCGTCTCTCCTCCCCCCCCCCCCATCGTTCTGCCCGGACACTGAGGTCCAGCACCGAGGGCCTCCTGGCAGTTCCCTCCCTGCAAGAAGCCTAGTTACAGGGCACCAGGCAGAGGGCCTTCTCGGTAGTGGCACCCGCCCTGTTTAATGCCCTCCCACCAGATGTCAAAGAGAACAACTACCAGACTTTTAGAAGACATCTGAAGGAAGCCCTGTTTAGGGAAGCTTTTTTAAACGGAAATACTTTATTGTCACTTGTACAACTTGTATACAGTGAGATTACACAGACTATTGTATTTTAATATTTTGTTGGAAGCTGCCCAGAGTGGCTGGGGAAACCTAGCCAGATGGGTGGGGTATAAATAATAAATTATTATTATTATCATTATTATTATTATTACTACTACTACTACTTGGAAATGCCTGGGATTGAACTTGAGGCCCTTTGCATGCAAAGCAAATGCTCTGCCACATGTGCTACAGCCCTTCCCAGGTGTGAGGACAGGACATAAACGGCAGTGACCCTCCCCAGTTCTCTGTCCCCGAGATGTATTCCGATAACCTTTAAATTAGATTACTGCAAAGTGTTAAATGTAGGGCTGCTTCTGCAGAAGGTTCAGAAACATCAGCTGGTGTACAATTTGCTGGCCAGGTTTAAGAATATTACACCAATCCTAATTGCACCGGCTGCCAATTAGTTTCCAGGCCCAATTCAAAGTGCTGGTTTTTACCTATTAAACCTTTAATGGCTCACAACTGCCTCTCCCCATATGAACTGTCTCGGACTCTGTGTTCATCATCTGAGGCCTTTCTTTGTGTGCCTCCTCCATGAGAGGTCCAGAGGGCAGCAACATGAGAACAGGGCCTTTTCTGCAGTGGCTCCCTGCTTGTGGGTTGCTCCCCCCCAGGGACGCTCGCCTGGCGCCTTCATTGCATATCTTTAGATGCCAGGCGAAAACATTCCTTTCCTCCTAGGCCTTTGGCTAATTAAACATTCTGCGACCCTTTAAATGTGTTTGTGGGAGTTGTTTTTGTTCTTGGTTTTATTATGTATTTTGTGCTTCCGTTTTGTATTCTTATGTTGTGTGCTGCCCTGTGGTCTTCTGATTAAGGGTGCTATACAATTTTAATGAATAAATGAAATATTCAAAGGGCCTGCTGCTGATTCTGCCTATGTAGGCCCCATTCTTAACTATCTTACTTCATAAGAACACCCATAGAGGCCTTCCTGGGCCAGGCCTAAGGCCCACCTAGGCCCAGCAACCTCCTCCCTGCTGTATGACCACCTCTGGGATGCCCCTGAGCAGAACAAGGGTGCAAATGCCCTCCCCATGGCATTCTTCCCCATCTCTTGGTATCCTGAGATAGACTTCCTCTGAACCTGGGGGCTCCGCATTGCTATTGCCAGAACGATCCTACTTGCCGGTCTTGAGAAACAAGTGTTTTCATATGATTAGTATGGATGCGGGGCTCACATGTGCCATGGCCCCCCCTCTTTCCATGTCCTACTCAGCCTGCTGTCTATCTGTGGACAAGCCTTTCTCCCCATTGCCTATCATGAGCTGAGTGGCAGGACACCTGCCTTGCTTGCAGAAGGTGTCAATCGCCAATGGCACCCTCAGGTAGGGCTGGGAAAGGCTCCCTGCCTAAAATCCCGGAGAGCTGCTGCCAGCCAGTGTACTGAGCCAGAAGGACCAATAAGCTAGCTTCCTGTGTTCCTCTTCAAACATGCCCTTAGTTCAGCACCATGAGGGCTAGCATCTTGATTTATTTTTAAGGGGTGGGCCATAGCTCAGCGGTAAAGCATCAGCTTTGCATGCAGAAGGTCCCAGGTTCAAATTCTAGCAGCGTCTCCAGCTAGGGCTTGGAGAAGAGATCCCTGATCTGAAACACTGGTGAGCCACTGCCAGCCAGTGTAGGCAGTACTGAGCTCGATGGAGCAACGGTGTAAGGCAGCTTCCTATGTTCAGTCTGGAAGCACACTGCGTTTTCCCGAAAAGCTTTCCCTGTTTTGGAGGACTCGTGGCTGCTACCCTGGACAGCTCCCTGCAGGAATCCTCTTTGCTTCTCTCTCTTTCAGCTTTTATATTAACCATTAATCCAGCCTTGGCCTTCCTGGCGCCCTCCAACTGTTCTGGACTACAATTCCCATCAGCTCAGCCAACACGGCTCTTTTCTTCACATCATCCGCTGCTCTGCCAAGTTTACACAGCCAACACTGTAAACCTTGGCCAAAGGAGATGCGCTTACAATTCCCCAATAATGTTGGCTGCCCTTTTCTCCACCTCTCCCGGCCCTGCGTGGCAACCAAACCGTAGTCTTCTCTGTTTCTGAGCTCAGCCTTCTTGAACCATGTCAAAATTGTAAGCGTTGCCTCTGAGCACGTCAAGCGTGCCAGGCCGTTTCCTGCTGGATACCTGCCCTCTACACCCTTAGGTGGGTGGGTGCCCTCATCTCAGCCCAAAGGTGGAACTTGAGAACCGGCACGCCCCATTTTAGAAATTAAAAAGAGCATCCTGCACAGCAGGGGTTGGGGGTTGGACTAGATGACCCTTTGGGTCCCTCCCAACTGTACAATGCTAGAATTCTGTGATCTGTTTCCCCCTCCACCCTTCCCTTCCTTCCCCTGCTGCGTCTGCCAGGAAGCCTTCCTGGAGCCAAATCGAGAGAGAGAGAGAGAGAGAGAGAGAGAGAGAGAGAGAGAGAGAGAGAGAGAGAGAGAGAGAGAGAGGAATAATTCTCCTTGCGCCAGCATGCTCCCCTCCAGCCCTATGGATGAATCTTCTCAGCATCCAAATCCTGCCCCGCCTGCCCCAAAGCCAACCCCAGGTATGCTTGGTTGACTAAGGAGGGGAGAAAGAGGAAGACACCCCTTGTATGGATGCCCAGATCTTATAGTCAATTTGGGACTGTTCAACGTAAACTAATTCGTCCTTGTTCCCTCTAGTCATCCCGGGGATGCTGTGTGACTTCGGGGGGTGGGGTGGCTGCTGCCACCCCCCGACAAACTTTGGACCCCCCCCTCTTATTGATTGATTGCCTTCCTTTATAACCCACCTTTTTCTCCCAAGGAGCTCAAGACGGCTTCCATGGCTCTCCCCCATCTCATTTAATCCCTACAACAGCCATGCGAAGCAGGTCGGGCTAAGAGGATGGGGACTGGCCCCCAGGATCACACCCAGAGAACTTCGTATATCCAAGTGGGGATTAGAACCCAGGTCTCTCCCCACGCTAAGCACTGCAGCCCCGCTAGTTTGTATGCCTTCGCGGCCAGGAGACTTTTGCCCGTTTTGAGGTGCAGAAGCATTTTCTCTGCCATTCTTTGCAGGGGATCCTGTCAACACGTGGCTGCCCCTCACCTTGGTGGTAAGCACACCCACAGGGTGGGAATGGAAGGGGGCACACACCCCAGTCAGAGGTTAATGTGCAACCAAATATGCGCCTATCAGCTCTGAAAACTGCTCTCTGAGGTCTCTTACCCTCGCGGTGGCAGAAGCTTGTGTTTGTTCTTTGTGGTCAGAGGCGCTCTGTGCATGTTCAAGGTAGTCTTTCTTTATTTCGATATTACATGGCAACAAATTCTGGAACCCCCCCACCCCCCCATTTCCTCACTGTATAATTTCTCTCCGACAAAATCCCGAGCCAAGCAAGAAAGAGACCCCCTCAGGCTGTTCTTGTCACGTCTTAACTTACGTGGGATCCGTCTCCGACCCATGTCTAGCTGGGGCGGATGGGAAGGAAGAGGGCAGGGTTTGGAGCTATTGATCAACGTCGTTTGCTAAGCAGAAGAGGGAATTAGACACACACGCACACCAACCAACACCCCCTTCCCCTCAAAAAAAAAAAAAAAACCCTCGTCATTTGGCCCGCGAATGAAATTGATTTTATTGCTGTGTAATCCTCGACGTTTCTGCTCAGAACTGCTATTGAATTCAACGCGCCTTACTCCCTGGTCAGCGGGTATAGGGTAACGTAGCCTTAATTCAGTGAGCAAGATTCTACATTTGAAAGGGCACTTTTAGCATAATACTGTATTAATATTATTAAATTCCCCCTAATCCTCACACTCTGCTTAAGTCTTTCTCCCTTCTCCCCCTCCCCAATCCACAAAATGCACACGCCCCACCCGTATTTGGGAAGGAAGCTGCTGTATTTGGAGTCTGTTATGCAGGGAAAGTTGTTAATATCACTTTTGTTTTCTCCTCCTCCTCTTGCCAGCTAGGTCGACATGACTGCATATTCTTTCTCTCACACACGCACACCCCAAAAAGTCGTGTCCTTCTGAAATTGGAAGAACAGTCCACTCCAAAACGTCCAGTGTTCACAGACTTTTGGAAAAACTAAGGCACCCCTCCCTTACCGACACTCTCCTTCCATTCTCCCCGATGTAACGCCCTCTGCTCAAGTTTTAAACACAGCTACAAAGTTCCCGCCGGGGACTTCCGCGCTCCGCGACTCCCCGACGCCGTGCCGAAGTCCCCGGTGCGCCCAGGGCGCACAAGGAACTTGGCGAGGGCGGCGCGTCTTTGCGCACAGCCGGAGCCCCGAGGGGACGCGCTGGAGCGGGGGAACGGCCGCTTACCATGATGGAGAAGACTAAGGCCAGGATGTTGAGGGGCCAGATGGGGCAGAAGCAGGAGAAGATGGCCAGCGGGAGGTAGTCCCGCGAGCGGCCCGGCTCGTGGAGGTTGGAGGTGGCCGTGGACGAGGCGCGCCCCAGGCTGAGCCGCGATGGCGAGAGCGACGTGGCCTCCAGCTTCCCCTCCGAGCCGGACTGGTAAGGCAGGCTGTGGTGGCCGTTGCGCTCGGCCTCGCCCCCGGCGGGCGCTTCATCGCCGCCTTCTCCACCTGCTGCGAAGGACTTCGGGGCTACCCCGACGGCGGTCAGCAGCTTCTCGGTCTCCTGCGAGTCCACAGGCGGAGGAGAGTTCTCCAGCGCCTTCGCCAGCGGCGCCTCCGTGTTGATGGCCATGGCTGCGCCGCGTTTAGACTCCCATGATCCGGGCGAAGGCGCAGGGGTTCCGGGGCAGGGAGCCGCGGGCGCCGCCTCGACGGGATCACACGCGCCTCGCCCTGGTGCAGCTGGGGGCTCTCTCCGTCCTCCTCCTGCCTCTTGCTCGCTCGCTTTCCTGACCCAGCCACGCAGGCTTCTCTCTTATCCGCCGCGCTCGCCTTTCTCTCTCCAAAGCGCTCTTTGGCAACTGCGCGCCGGTCCGTCGAAGGGGCCGCCCAGGCTGGGTTGTGAGCTCACCGAGCAGGCGAGAGGAGGAGGAGCCAGAGCGCCTTCCCTGACGCTCGCTCGCCCCAAGGCACGGCCCGCCAACCGCCGGCAATGGGCAGATTGCTCGGGTTGTGTAGTGGAGAAGCGGGGTTTGGGAAGCAGCTCCCGGTAGGGACTTGGCCGGTGGGAAGGAGCAGCCGTAGCCCTGGTGAAGGCAGATGGAGACTGGAATTGGCTCTTTATTCCCGGTTCCTTAATCCTGCGTCTCCTTACTTTCGTTGTACCCAAATCATTTCTTATCCCTAATTCCTAAATCTCAGTTCCTTATTCAAATTTAGCAGTTATTTCCTTACACCTCCTTCTCAGTTCCTTGTTCCTAGTCCTCAAGGAAACCTCAGCTGGATGGATCAAACCAACCTTAGTGATTCTACCCCAGTACCGCATTCCCCACCCACGGGCACCCACCAGACGCCTTAAGGAAGCTCACTGCGCAGGGCAGTGGAGGCAACAGCCTTCTCTGGTTGTTGCTTCCCCAGCTGCTGACGTTAAGAGATAGACTGCCTCTGAATCTAGAGGTTCCATTTAGCAACAGTGTCTGAAGACCAGGTGGGAAATGGCAGTGTTTAAAAGTGCTCCCGAAACAGGAGGTGAGAGCTTCGGAAACTGTAAAGATGTGTGGATGTGGCTTGGCCCATTTTCAGGGGCAACATTTTTAGTTGCTGCCAAATACTATTTCAAGTCTATGAAAGGGAGAAACACTCGATGTCACTTAGTTTCAGCTGTACTGACTTTTATCATGAGGCAGGCACCACCCCCCAGTTTTCAAGGGACTGAGCATTTTACTGGTCCGGGGGGGGGGGTGTTGCAGGATGCACATACCAGCACGTCAGCTTTGCATCTGCTGTGGAAGTGCCCGAGTAATGATGAGCATGGGCTTTAAGCCAAGTCGGCAGACCCTCTAGCTGAGTATTGTCTACCCTGACTGGCAGCCGTGGCTCTCCAGGGTTTCAGGCAGGGGGACATTCTCAGCCTCCCTGCAGATGTTCCATATTGAACCTGGGACCTTTTGCATGCTCTGAGCCATCCTAAAAAAATAATGCAAGATCCCACTCCTCATGGATCTGAATAAAAGGCTGTATTAAATAGAAACAGAGGGAGCTACTTCATACTGAATCAGGCCATTGGTCCATCTAGCTCAGCATTGAGTGGCCAATACTTTGCAACTGTTGTCTTACCTGGAGATGCTGGGCTGGTACCTGGGTCCTTTTATGTGCAGAGTTTAGAACTGGTGCAGAGTGCCACCTTGTGGATCCCATGAGGAATTTTCTGGCTGGGTCACCCACCCACGAATATAATCTACATTTCCCTTCCCCCCCTGCTGCTACCAAGCAAGATTTCTGCATCACACAGAGAACAAAATGGGTTGGAACGTTGATCCCATTCCCTTCTCTGCTTGAAGAAGACTTCTGTGGTGCTCAGAAGTTTGTGTGGGTCAAGCTCAATAGGGCAGAATCTCCTTCCTTTCGCCGGGGTCTCATATTGCTGTTTCCTTGGAGGACTCCTTTGCAAAGAAGGAAGGGAAACACTTATGGAAGCAGTGGTGTTCTGAGCCCCACAACCTATTTGTGGATAGTAGCAAGGTGCATGTTCCGGGATTCTGCAGTCAACCAAATGCCCCAATGGGAAGCCTGCAAGTAACACAAAGTAAGATTCCAGTCCTCATGAATATAGGGCTGATCTAAACAGGAACATAGGAAGATACATTCCACTTAGTCAGATCATGGGTCCATCTAGCTCTCTATACTGTCTGGAATTGATTCTCCACAGTTTCAAGGCAGGGGGTAATGACATAAGGGCAGCCTGCTGGATCAGGCCCTTGGCCCAACTAGTCCAGCATCCTCTTGTCACAGTGGCCAACCAGATGCCTGTGGGAAAACACCAAGCAGGATTTGAACACAGGGTCCCTCTCCCCTGCTGCAGTTTCCAGCAAGTTTCTGCTGCAGTTTCCCCTGCTGCAGTTTCTTAAGCAGTGTGATGCAGCAGCTAAAAAAGCCAATGCAATTCTGGGCTGCATCAATAGGAGTATAGCATCTAGATCTAGGGAAGTAATAGTACCACTGTATTCTGCTCTGGTCAGACCTCACCTGGAGTACTGTGTCCAGTTCTGGGCACCACAGTTCAAGAAGGATATTGACAAGCTGGAACGTGTCCAGAAGAGGGCAACCAAAATGGTCAAAGGCCTGGAAACGATGCCTTATGAGGAACGGCTTAGGGAGCTGGGTATGTTTAGCCTGGAGAAGAGAACGTTAAGGGGTGATATGATAGCCATGTTCAAATATATGAAAGGATGTCATATGGAGGAGGGAGAAAGGTTGTTTTCTGCTGCTCCAGAGAAGCAGACATGGAGCAATGTATTCAAACTACAAGAAAGAAGATTCCACCTAAACATTAGGAAGAACTTCTTGACAGTAAGAGCTGTTCGGCAGTGGAATTTGCTGCCAAGGAGTGTGGTGGAGTCTCCTTCTTTGGAGGTCTTTAAGCAGAGGCTTGACAGGCATATGCCAAGAATGCTTTGATAGTGTTGGACTGGATGGCCCTCGTGGTTCTATGATTCTATGATTCTAAGGGACATTCAGAAGCATGGCTGCCTCCATCATGGCTGGTAGCCATCGATACTAATCCATGAATTCCTCAGTGAAAGCCACCTGCGCCTCCTATGGGAGGGAGTTCCATAGTTTAACTCTGTGCTGCGTGAAGAAGTCTTTTATCTGCCCTGACATTTCGAGCCTTACTTGGCGATGCCACCGGGGACTGAACCTGGGACCTTCCGGATCCAAAGCAAGTGCTCTGTCACTTTGCTTAAAGCCCTTCCCAATATTGGTCAAAAATGCAAAGGAGGTTATATTGATTTGGGAATACAAATTGCTCCACCGTTCAGGACAGTGAACAGATAACTGCACAATACCAACAACTATACTGATAATGTTAAGTACGTTGCAGATACAGTAATTGCACAGGGATCTCAGCGGCTAAGCAAAAGGAGCGTCGCAGAAACACAGCAACTGGTTTTATCAAGTGACTCTGTTACATCGGTGCAGATCTCCCAACTCCAGATGGCTAAAGCTCATCCTTTTAAACAAAAAAAAACCCAGCAACAGAAAAATCTCTGAATTAAAATGGGAGGCCATCTTTGCTCTTACACATGAATGTTTTTAAATAATGCGTGAGAGAAATAATGATTGCCTCCAGCAAAATCCATCCGCCCCTCTGTTTTTCTATGCGATGGTACAAAATCTCTTCTAATTAGAAGGAGGCAAGGCCAGAGCAGTACAACAGACGTGTGTGTGTGTGTGTATGTGTGTGCGCAGAGAAAATCATAGTATTGTAGCATTGGAAGGGACCCCCAAGAGTCATCTAGTCCAACCCCAGGAATCGCAGCTAGAAATCCCCGATCTGCCAGCACCCTGGTAGAGCAGAATTACTTCCCATCGCCATCACATGCCCCAACCCCCCAGTACAGTCTGGATTAGTAAGAGGCGAAATCAGAGAAGGGAGACATGCCCAAAATGCTTTGGCCTTCGATTATTTAATTAACTTTCATCTTGCAGCACTCTTCGCATGCCCTGGCGCACCCTTTGTGGATTACAAGTTCTAGAGTTTATGCCCCAACAGATCTAAACAGACAAACAAACCACACCTATCTTGCTGCCTGCACTGGAGTCTCTCAGCTGGACTCCTTCTGTTCCTTCTTAAGACATCGGCTGGTTCGCGCGCACACACCGCATTCTAGTTGCACCCAGAACTGTAGTGATGCTGACAAGTGCCAAGCCCATGGATATCTACTGAGAAACGAGCCCCGGTGAGTTCTGCGGGGCTGAATCCCAAGTCAGTGTTTCTAGCTGTAGTGGTTAAGCCTCCACATCTGGTCCGAGGACCACGTTCCCTTGTGGAAAACCATCTGGGGCTCAAATCCTGGTGGCGGGTACCCCTCTGACGCCCCTTTGAAATATTGTCGCCTCTCAGCTGCTTCGCGGTGAGCCTGCCCTCCAGACCAGGGCAGTGATTCCATCAGATTATTTCAGGAAAAGTCACAAAGGCGGGTGGCCTCTCTGTGAACCAATAACATCCCAAAGACACAAATATCCTTGCAGTAGCCAATGGCTGCAATATCACAATATAATATATTTATACAGTTCCATCTGTGTGCCTGGCATTTTACAGATTCCCCCAGGAGCATGCAGTCAAAAAGCCGCTGTATATATTTACAAATCAGCTGGAGCGCCTAAGAGAGAGGTCTCTGCCCCATGAAGGTACAATCAATAAAGCACCTGTCTACCTTTAGAAACACAGCCAGAGGAACAGGGAAATGTGAGATCCTAGGGGAAAGTGTCCCGATCCAACTTCAGGGGACGCAGAGGATCATGGCCCTCACCACAAGGCTGAAGAATCCACATCTCAGAACAAGCCGTACTTCCAGTGGAAATGCCCAGAAGGGCAACTTTGAATGCCGCCGTCTGCAAGTCTTTGCTGGTAGGGGGCTCGGCCCCCCAGGAGGAGGGTGCCAGCTGGACAACAGGCAGGGCTGGATCCATAAGTGCCCTCTTTGGGGTTTTCGGCGAAGTGAAGGGAAGCGTTCTCAGGAAGGCACTTCACGCATGCTGTCGCACTGGGCTGGAACGGAGGCCCCTTACTGTATCCAGGATCCCAGAGAGGCTGGAGGAGGCTGGGCTGGCTGTTCCTAAAGCTGCCTTCGCCCCGGGTCAGCTGGCACTCAGCGTGGGCACAGGAGGACCACCCCACCGCAGGCCCGGACCGGAGGGACGTGGAGAGGGTGGCGATCCGGTGGATGGCGCGGCGAAGGGTGGCAATCTTGGAGAGGCGCTTGCCCCCCAGGTCGTGCCGGAGGGCCGTCCGCAGGGCGTTGAAGGCCTGGTTGTAATCTAGGATTCTCTTGCGCTCCCGGACGTTGGCGGCCATGCGCCGGGCTTTGGAGCGCATGGGCCGGACCCTGCGCTTCTCTGGGGCCTCCTCGGGGTTTCCAGGGAAGGCCAAGTCCTTGCAAGGCTGCAGGAAGCAGGTCCTTTGCCTGGGCACACCTTGTGCCTCTCCTTCCCAGGGGTCCTGCTGTTCCAGGTGGCTCATGAATCTCGCCGGGGCTGCTCTGGGCATTTTTGAGCCGAGAGCCTCTCTGTGCCGATTTTTCTCCCTCCTCCTGTGCAGATCTTTGCTGGACAGTCCTGTGCACCAGGCTCCTCCTCCTCCTCCTTCTCCTCCTCCAAACTCCTGGAGGCTGAGATTTAATTATACCTCGTGGAATCCCGTCCCAGGTACCTTTTTTTTATCACCAGCCTCCAGGTATCCTGGGGTGAGGGGCACCATCTTATTCAGGAAGCCGCTTGCGTAGATGCCAGATTTTCCCACCCCCATGCAACACTGTGCCTCTTTGTCACACTCATTCCACCATATCGGGAGCTCTTGTTAGGCCGCCCGCCCTGCAGTGTAGGCAAGGAACTCGAGCTGAAGAGGAACTCGAGTTCCTTGCCTACACTGCAGGGTGGGCGGCCTAACAAGAGCTCCCGATACTGTGGAATGAGTCAAATGCTTTTGCAGTGTACATAAATTATCATATCCAGCACATCGGACAAAGGCAGCAATGCTTCTGAATGCCGGGTGCTGGGAACCACAGGAGGGGAGAGCTGTTGTTCTGCTTGCAATGGTGAGGAGAAGATCCTGGACTAGATGGCCCCCCCTTTGGCCTGATCCAGCAGCCAGGCTCTGCATACACTCAGGATGGAATTTCCTTTCCCATCAGCCCTTCGACCCTCCAAAAGTTGTAATAAGCACCTTGGTGCCTTCCCAGGAAAAGACTCTGCCTTTAAATCACCGGCTCCTTTCTCCCAGATGTCTGTGGCTAGCTATTCATTTAGACCTCTCCTCCTCCACCAATTTCTTTTTAAAAAATAAAAATAAATTGGGCCTCTTGGCAAGGCAAGATTCCAGCCCCCACGAAGAACCAGGCAGGTGTCAAACATGCCTCCCTTTGAAGTCCCTCCCTTCCCATCCTCATTCCCTCGGGGTTCCCCGCACCTGATTTATTGGACACAAGCCCTGAAATTAGCCATAGCTTCAAAAGGTCCAAGCAGGAGCACGGCAAGAGACAAACGGAAGAGGTAGTAATTGCTGTGATCAATTACTGGACACAAATCAGACACAGGTTGATAAAAGGTTGGAGGAGCTGCCTCTCAGGTTTGTGGGCCTGACAACAAGGACACAGCAATTTGTCAGTTTTGTTGACATTTTTTGTTTGAGGTTATATTGCATCTCTCACCTTCCCTCCACGGAGATCAAGGGGGCATTTAATGTCTCTCCCCTGCCCTACTTTATCCTCAGTGCAACCCTGCACACGAACTCATCCAGGAGTGCCATCCTATGCCTATTTCCAATTGAGCATAGTGACTGTTGCGACTTCCTGTAGCAGGCAGTTCCAGAGGTTTGTTAGGCATCAATTGTGCTTGGCACTTTAAATTTTATTTTCTGAAGCTGATAAAGATCTTAAAGATAACAAACTCATTTCTCACTTTTTGACTGCAGCAAGGATGTCTGTTATTTATTATTATGTATTAGACGTGACATCGAGGCGATTCACAAGATAAAAGTAAAAGGTAAAAACACAAATAAATGGTTTAATCGAAAACAGCGAAACAATAACCTCCCTCAAACATTTAAAGGTTGTAGAACAGGGGCCCCAAACTAAGGCCCGGGGGCCAGATGCGGCCCAATCGCCTTCTAAATCCGGCCTGCGGACGGTCCGGGAATCACCATGTTTTTACATGAGTAGAATGTGTCGTTTTATTTAAAATGCATCTCTGTGTTATTTGTGGGGCATAGGAATTCGTTCATTTCCCCCCCCCCCCAAGATATAGTCCGGCCCCCCACAAGGTCTGAGGGACAGAGGACCGGCCCCCTGCTGAAAAGGTTTGCTGACCTGACCCCTGCTGTAGAATATTAATCAGCCAAAGACCTGGTTGGAGAGGAGCATTTTAGCCTGGCGCCTATAGATGTATAATGAAGGCAGCAGCCGAATCGCCTTCTAAATCCGGCCCGCGGACGGTCCTGGAATCACCATGTTTTTACATGAGTAGAATGTGTCCTTTTATTTAAAATGCATCTCTGGGTTATTTGTGGGGCATAGGAATTCGTTCATTCCCCCCCCCCCCCAAGATATAGTCTGGCCCCCCACAAGGTCTGAGGGACAGAGGACCGGCCCCCTGCTGAAAAGGTTTGCTGACCTGACCCCTGCTGTAGAATATTAATCAGCCAAAGACCTGGTTGGAGAGGAGCATTTTAGCCTGGCGCCTATAGATGTATAATGAAGGCAGCAGCCGAACATTCTTGGAGAGAGCATTCCGCAACAGGGAGCCACTGCAGAAAAGGCCACCCTCCAGACCTCATGTGGAGGAGGCACACAAAGAAGGGCCACAAATAATGATTACAGGGTCTGGGGCCCTGTATATATGGGGTGAGGTATATACCAGGGGCCCCAAACTAAGGCCCGGGGGCCGGATGCAGCCCAATCGCCTTCTCAATCCGGCCCGCGGACGGTCCTGGAATCACCATGTTTTTACATGAGTAGAATGTGTCCTTTTATTTAAAATGCATCTCTGGGTTATTTGTGGGGCATAGGAATTCGTTCATATTTTTTTTCCAAGATATAGTCCGGCCCCCCCACAAGGTCTGAGGGACAGTGGACCGGCCCCCTGCTGAAAACGTTTGCTGACCCCTGGTATATACTATCCTTGAGGTATTGCAGTCCTGAGCTGTTTAAGGCTTTATAGCACTTTGAATCGGGCGGGCGGAAGCTATTTGGCAGGCCATGCAGCCGGGCCAGGATCGGAGTGATACGCTCCAACAACTGCAACAGTCCAGCAGAACATCGTAACTAGAAGGAATCACATTTGCAGCTCAGCCCACGACTGCCTTCAGGAAGATAGAGAGGTGGAAATGGATACACATTCATTTTGGGGGAACGAATTGATTAAAAGGGAGGGGATTTCAACTGCCTGCTCATACCGCCTCCCTGCCTGCTCTCACCCCACCTCCAAACCTCCTAGGAATGCCGATCCCAAAAGTCGGGTGTCAGCTAGCCCAGACAACTGCCTGCCCCGAGGTCCTTGTCCCGCCGCAGATCCAAAAGGGGACAGGAAGGCCTCTGTTTGCAGGGAGCAAATTATTCCCCTGGGTCTCTTTTATCACCTGCTCCAATCTGTCTCGCAACCGCCCTTCCTTCCTGGTCCTTGGGCAGGGGGCGTGACTGGGACCCCCTGAGCAAATTCCTGCACCTTGCAGCTCGGGAGATGGAGGCGGGAGGGAGAACATAAGGGCATAAGGAGAGCCCAGGCTGGATCAGGCCCATGGCCCATCGAACCCAGCATCCTCTTCTCACAGTGGCCAAGCAGGTGCCCCGAAGGGAAACCAGCATGCAGGATCCGAGCACAAGAGCAACTCTCCCCTCCTGTGGTTTCCAGCAATTGAGATTCAGAATCATGGCTGCCTCCAACCATTGTGGATAGTAGCCCTCGACAGCCCTGTCCTCCATTACCAGTAATTTGTCCACTGCCTCCTGTGGCAGGGAGTTCCACAGTCTAGCTATGCGCTGTATGAGAAAGGACTTTATTTTATTTTTCTTTCTTTCATTTTTATTACGTATCTTATTTTATTTTTCTTTCTTTTATTTTTATTATCTTGTGATTTTATTAGATTTATATACACTACCTTTCATCAAAAGATCTCAGGAGAGGTTCACAAGATAAAAGCACAAATAAATAGTTAAAGCAGACACAACAAAACAATAGCCACCACCCCTCCCACAAACACATTTAAATTATTATTAATTATTAGGTTATCTGCCCTGAATATTCAGCTTCACTGGATCTCCCCGAGTTCTAGTGTTAGGAGAGAGAGAGAAAAAGCTTTCCTTTATCCGCTTTCTCCTTGCCATGCATTATTAAACTTCTATCACGTCCCCACCTCTGACTCCTTTCTCACTCCCTGCAAAAAAAAAAAAAACACTGGGTAGACTGCTGCTGAACTTAGAGGCTCCACTTAAACCTGCACTTTATGTCTCCATCAACATTTATTTTCTTCTTAGCATATACCTGCTTACTGAACCCATACACAGCCTAGTTTTCTTGCCATTGTCATTTCAGGTTTTGCGCAAATATAGCATTTTTTGGTGTGTGTGTGTGTGTGTGAGTGTTTCAGGACAGGGAACTCCCCCTCCAACCCCTCCCCCCCATTTGATTTATCGCTTTCCACCCTGTTGGCAAGATTTACAAGCCGGAGCACCCAGTAATAGGTGGCGGGCGGACCTAGTGTCATGATGATTTCTTGTCACACTGTAAATCTTGAGGTTCGGGGAAGGGGGGGGACAGCTTTCCGAGGAAGACCTCTCCTAGCTCTGAATATGTGGGGCTTGTAGGGGCAGTGGGGCTGGGGGGCTGGGTGTGAATTATAAGAGACAGGCACCTGAGTTTAGCATGAGGCAGGAACAAACAGGTTTGGGGCACCAGCAAAAAAAAAAAACCCTCATAGTTTTGGCCAATAAGGCAAAGTATTTGGGTTTCTTTTTTAATAATAATAATAATAATAATAATAATAATAATAATAATAAGGCTTGAACCACATCAGGATCCATCCATCCCCCCACCCAGACATCCTGCTTCCAATGATGGCCAGCCAGGTGTCCCGGGAAGCTGGACAATAAGGCAGTAACCATTCCTGAAGGAGCGTCTCCACCTCCATCATTCTGCCCGGACACTGAGGTCCAGCACCGAGGGCCTTCTGGCGGTTCCCTCGTTGCGAGAAGCCAAGTTGCAGGAAACTAGGCAGAGGGCCTTCTCGGTGGTGGCGCCTGCCCTGTGGAACGCCCTCCCAACAGATGTCAAAGAGGAAAACAACTACCAGACTTTTAGAAGACATCTGAAGGCAGCCCTGTTTAGGGAGGCTTTTAATGTTTAATAGATTAATGTGTTTTATTTTTCTGTTGGAAGCTGCCCAGAGTGGCTGGGGAAACCCGGCCAGATAGGCGGGGTATAAATAATAAAATTATTATTATTATTATTATTATTATTATTATTATTATTCCTCAACGGTTGTTTCCCTAGCATCTAGTATTCAGGGGTAAACTGCATCCGGACATGGAAGCTCCACTCAAGCTCACCATTTGTTTTTTATAAATATATACTGCTTAATTACAGTCATCTCTCAGCAAGTGCACAGGCTCCTCAATACAGTGAAAAGAAAAACCAGTTAACACTATGAGATCAGAATTTGCTCAAACCGTCTGGTAATTAATATTAAAAAAACAATAATAATTCAGTAGTCATCGGAGGTTCAACAGGGAGGGAGCCTCTCTCTCCACAGCTGGATGCTCCATAGAATCGGGCGGATTCTGCGGTGGATCCGAGCTGTGCACTTGAGCCACCGGGGGGGGGGGGCGCTAACAAGGACTCCCCCACCAAAGAAAAAAATCAGCGATCGAGCAGGCATAGAAGACATCTCTATGAACACCCCCCCCCCCCGCCTTTTAAAAATATCTATCAGCTCACTAAGGTTGGTGCTGTTATGCTTTGATTGCAGACCTTGAGAGACTCTGTCCCTAATCCCACAGCCAATCTATCGTGCTTCTTCCACCACCTATAACTAAAGGCTGCCCCCAAGGGGCTAGTCCCTGTTGAGTGTGCTTTGAGAAGCCAGGGCCTCTCCCCTTCCCTCCTCCCTCTGGGGCTGTTTTCTCTTACGAAGCAGCCACTCACAGCCACAGGCAAAGCGGAACGTTAATCTGGGTTGCCCATCGCCCCACACAAATGGGGCGCTGTTGGGTCCCCTCCTCACCCCTCTAGCAACCAGCCCAGGTGGGCTGTGCCACAAATCAAAGAACCCAGGAAGAGCTTTGCAGGATCACGCCATCTAGTCCTGCCTCACAGTGGCCAACCAGATGCCCCCAAGGGGAACCCACAAACAGGTTCCGAGTGCAAGATCCGCCCTTTACCCTCCTGTGGTTTCCAGCAATTCAGAAGCAATGCTTCCTCCAGCCATGGAGGCAGAGCTGAGAGCCATCCATAGCCCTCTGCTCCTCCATGATTCTGTCTAATCCTCTTTTAAAGCCATCCTATAGTTGGTGGCCAACCCTGCCTCCTGTGGCAGGGAGTTCCATAGTTTAACTATGCACAGAATGAGGAAGTCATCTGAATCTGTTGGGATTCGTGGGGTGTGGAGGGGGACTGTGTATGGATCAACACCATTGCGGCGTGGTCTTGGGGGGGGGGATATATTCAGTTGGGGGTTAGATTGCTCATTCTTCCTCTCCCATCACACACACACACCCCAGGCTAAAGGGACCCTTTCCCTCAACAACTGGGTGTGGGTGAACGCCCTTCTGTGGTGAGTGGTTTTGACAATGGGGGGGGTCATCTTTTTTTCTAGGGGGGCTTGGGCTAACTACGTCATGGGAAGAGTGCTGCCCTTCCCCCTCCCTGCCACCGCCTTGGCAAAACAGGATGCCAACAAGGCTAAATAAATTCATGCAATTCCCATTGTATGTTAGCTGGTTTAATTTAGTTAAGTTGCTCCCATCGCTCCAGCTGACAAACGTCCAATAAATGAGGAAATACATAAAGCGAGCCACGTTGCTCTCTCTCTTTGAGGGGGGGGGGGGGCTCCTCAGCCTTTTAACAGCTTGCTGTGGGGTGGTCAAAAAACAACAACTCCACCCTGCTGTAAGTTTATGCAGGATAAAGGTGCCTGTTTCATTTCATCCAATCGCCTTGCATTGAGAATGCATCAGAGTTGGGGGGGGGGCAAGAAATGGACCCCCCTCCTTAATACACTCCATTTTCATTGGTTTTGGTGACTCCAGATTCCCTCCGCTGCCAATCCCTGAAAGGAAGGTTGCATTGAATTCTGGCTCTCTCTGGTGGGAGAATTAGGAAATTCAGGTGCTTGTGAGCTAATGTGGTCTAATGGTTAACTGTTAGCAAACCTCCAGAAGTTATTGTACCCTAGCTCCCATCTCCTCTGACCATTGGGCATGCTGGCTGCTGGGGCTGCTGGGAATAGGAGTCCCACAACATATATAAGGCACTGCTTGGGCTACCTTGTGGCCAGGCTATGGACCCAAGGGGGCTGGGTTCAAATCCATACCTGGACACAAACCTCCCTGGATGACCTCGGGCCAGCCATACTGCCTCAGTCTAAACTACCTCACAGGGTCGTTGTGAATGTGGAGACACCATGTAGGCCACCCTGAATTTCTTACCAGAAGCCGGGGATAAAATTGTTGTCATATCCTTAACAGACATCCTCTGCCTTTGTGTTAAAGACACGGGAAGGTATTCTGAAGTGCAGAGACTGGGGCACACTGCCTTATCACCGAGACAGACCATCTAGCTCAATATTGTCTACACTGACTGGCAGCAACTGCCTGGATTCTTTCCCATCATTAGACCCCCATGCTATTGTTTAGCTCAAGGCACGGGTGTCAAACACAAGGCCCGGGGGCCAAATCCGGCCCGCCAGACCTCGTCATGTGGCCCGCCGAGCGCCCCAGCCAGCGGGACCCAGCAGCGGGACCTTGCTGCTGAAGCGCCGTGCCAACAAAGCGCCAACAAACAGCTGGGGCCTGGGGGGGTAGAAAGGCGGCTGGAGCAGTGCTGCGTGGAGCACCCCGAGCCACAGGAGGAGAAGGAGGAGGCAGCTTGCCAGGTCAGCGCCCAGCAGCGCCGCACGGAGAGTCCCGAGCCTCAGCGCCGCACGGAGAGTCCCGAGCCTCTGCGACGCAGCAGTGCTCTGTAGCACTTTGAATCCTCCTCCTCCTGCCACGGCTCGGTGCCTGGAAACGGCTGCTGCTGCTGCTGCTGCAGCACAGACAAAGCACCAGCAGCGCCGCGTGGAGGAGGAGGAGGATTCAAAGTGCTACAGAGCACTGCTGCGTCCCAGAGGCTTGGGACTCTCCGTACAGCGCTGCCGGGCACCGACCTGACAAGCCGCCGCCTTCTCCTTCTCTTGCCTCACCTCCTCCTTCTCCTGCCGTGGCTCAGCCTCATGAACGTGAGCTCAGCAGTGGCTCAGCCTCATGAACGTGCAACTCTGAGGCTTTACACACGTCTCCTAAAACGGGCACCCGCTGCCTCACGCCGCACGGGAAATGCTTTTTGCCCCTGGGTCCCTTCGCGCTCTTTTCTGGCGCTGAATCAAGGTGGCGACCCCCCCCCTTCCCTTTCTTTCTTCCTCTCTCTCGTTCTTATTCTTTCTTTCCCTCTCCTTCCTTCCTTCTTTATCTCTGTCTTCTCTCCCTCTTTCTTTTTCTTTCCTTCTTTATTCCCTTCCTTATTTCTTACTCTTCTTTCTCTCCCCTCTTTCCTTCCTTCCTTCCCCTCTCCCTCCCACTCCCTCTTTTCTTCCTTCCTCCCCTCCCCTCCCTCTCCCTCTCCTCAGAAACATAGGATGCTGCTTTATACTTCTGGCCCTTAAACCCTGGAACCAGGAGAACAGCTCCAGTGAGTCAACCTCAGCCAGTCCCTTTGGTGAAGGGTGGTGGCTCACTGGCAGAACATCTGTCCTGCATGCAGAAGGACCCCAGCATCTCCAGGTACCAGTAGCTCTGCAAAGCTCCTGCATGAAACCCTAGCGAGCCTCCACCACCCAGTGCAGTTACCAAAAATCATTTTTCAATAAATTGTACAATTATTGTACATTTGAATATCTACTTGCCATTATTCTGACTATGTTAGTTATTACTTACATTATTACAAAAAACAGTAATAATTGAATGCAGTGACAATAATTTATGATAATAAAGAGTGGACACATAGTCCTACAGATACAACCGGCCCTTTGAGGGTGACCAAACTGCTGATGCGGCCCCCAATGAATTTGAGTTTGACACCCCTGGCTCAAGGCTATCAAATTCAGAGTTTTTATAAGTGGTGGTCGAGCGCCACGTTGTGGACCATATTATAGGGCATCTTCACCCACCCACAACAAGAAGATACTGTATTTAGATACAGTATTTACTCTGATCCTGCTCCCACCGCTGCCAGGAGATGCCACGGATTGAATATAGGACCTTCTGCATGCCAAGCAGGTGCTCTGCCACTGAGCCACACCTCATGTATTTGCCTTTGATTTAAAAGCAAGTGGCGACTTCAACAAAATGTGTGCCCCACCACTGAGACCATTCCCTTGTAACTATCCAACTTCCCTAAATTTCAACACCTCTTGCGATGGTTTGACCCATTTCCATTTTAACAGTACAAATTCTACAAACACCCTCTATATCTCCTCAAAATAATTTCTCCTGCATATTCCCCATATTTCCTTAATGGCACATGTTACTTTATCATTAATAGCTATATCCCACACCTCTTTATACCATTCTTCCATTTTATATTCTTGCCCCTTCCACTTCCTAGCTATAATAATTCGTGCAGCTGTTAATAAATTTGTGAGCAAGTCCTTCATAGCCTGTGAACCTTCCACCCCATCGTTAATTGATAATAATGCTACCTCTGGACTAACGACAAAAAATTAAAACTCTTGAAAAGTTAAAACAGCAATACCCAAGAAACAAATTAAAACCTGCACCAGCTTTCTAAACATCTAGGTGAGCTTGTTGCCTTCACAAAAATGCTTTCATCAGCTGCCGAAAAGTGTGCAGTGGTATCAACAGGCAGGGAGTTCCGAAGGGTAAAAAGGCTGAGTTCCTTGAATTGCAAAATGGGTATCATGTGGCCCTTGTAGCAGTGCCTGTTCCACTGATGGGAGCAGTCAAGTGGGTGCATGTGGGGGAAGGCAACAGTCCCTTCTAGAACAAGAATAACAGCAAAAAATAATGGTTTTGCAGCTGGCAAAAGGCAGGATTAAGTTGCTCCTCTGCAAAGTGATGGCCTTTGTGTCCATACTTGGGGGTAGTGGGTGTCCCGGACTTTTGTTGTCCACAGGATCTTGGGGGCTGAAAGGGCATCACAAGAATGCCCAGGTACTGCGTGGGCAAAAAGATCCAAACGGCTGATGTGGCAGGAGGCCGGTGTAGGAGGCGAGGCTATGGAAACTGGGCTCGCTGCCTCACACCAGATTCCACGAGGTGATGTTTGTGGGTTCTTCCTGCAGATGCTCTGTCACTGAGCTATGGCCTTTCCCCTAAATAAAAATAAAAATAAAGCAAGATCCTTGCCCTCATACTTCTGGAAAAAGGCTGATTTAAAGCGGAATGTAGGAAGATGCCTTATAATGAGTCAGACCTCTGTCCTAGCTCAGTATTGCTTTCTGCCAGCTGCCCCCATGGATAATCATAGAATCATTGAATTGTAGAGTTGGGTTCATCTAGTGCAGGCATAGGCAACCTTGGCTCTCCAGTTGTTTTGGAACTACAATTCCCATGATCCCTAGCTAACCGGGGCCAGTGGTCAGGGATCATGGGAGTTGTAGTTCCAAAACATCTGGAGAGCCAAGGTTGCCTTTGCCTGATCTAGTGCAACCCCCGGCAATGCAGGAATCTTTTGCCCAACGTGGGACTCGAATCCATGACCCTGAGATTAGACATCTCATGCTCTAGCGACTGAGCTGTTGTGACCATCTCCTGACTTGTCTTCCCTCCTGTAGGCAACCTGCAGATGACCGCAGTGCCTGGAGAAAGGCAGTCCAGTTGTACATCCATGGCAGTGACCAGACTGAGGAGCAATGACCAATGGGAGGAGCACAGAGAGAGGAGAAAGGCCCAGGTGCATCACTGGACGCCTTCCTCTGCCCCAGCTGCAACAGAACATGTCTCTCCTGTATCTGTCTCTACAGCCACAGCAGGCGCTGCAACCTTCTGACAGTTTGACTTCACCCCCAAACCACACTTCGCCATTGTCTCCAGAGACAGATGGGTGCCAATTAATATGCTGCCTTTTCATCCAAGGAGCCCAAGGTAGAGTGCTTGGCTCTCTCTCCCCCCCCCCCCGCACTTCATCCTCACAACAACCCTGTGATGTAGGTTAGGCTGACAGAAGCAGTGACTGGCCCCCAAGGTTGCCCAGCGAGCGTCATGGCTGAGCGGGGATTCAAACCCTGGTCTTTCCCAGGTCCTAGTCCAGCGCTCTAACCATTGCACCACCCTGGCCCTGCTCTCACACACCCATACACGTGCTATTCTTGTTGGCTCCTGGCTGCTCAGGCTGAGCGGCTTTTGGAGACACATCCGTGGCACACGTCCAGCAGGGGGCTAAGCAGATCCCCCAGGGAACAAGCTGGCTCTAATGCATGTGGCAGAGTTAAAAAGGAACAAGGAAAAAAATCTTGCTCCATCAGCATTGGGAGGAGATCCAGGAAAACACTTAGCCGGTGTCACTGAAGGCTTGTTTATGGCGCAGACCTCCCTCCCCTCCCTCAAGCCAGCTGGTTTTGCATCCAATCCATTTCATTTGATCCAGTGGGGCAGCGGAGGGAGGGGGGGAACCGGGGAGAGAAAGGTCTCCGTGCGCGCCTGCGGATGTGCGCACCGGTGCCGCTTCCCAACCGAGCGACGGCCGCTTGTTGCGAACCTCAGGTCCATTACTTGAATGGCATCCGATGAATGGAAAGCAACCAGCTGATTTTGCTTCCATCGAAGCAAGCCTGACCTCCCTCCAGCGAGCGAGGGGGCCTTTGCAGAAGTCCGAGGACGGAGGGCTGCGGAAAGCGGCGAGGAGAGAGGCTCCCTTGGAATAACTCGGCGGAGGACCCCCGTCTTCTTGTTTCCAGGCTGGTGAACTCCAGAGTCGGGAAGCGAGAGCGAGACCCCCAAACCGTGTGGGGTGTCAGTGTGGGTCTATCCTCGGCTGCGGATCAAGCCCTTGTCTCCAGCGCTGTCCCGTAAGCGTCTTTGCCGTGGAAGACAGCGATGGCAGGCGATGGAGAAGACCGGAGGTGGCCGGGTCAGGAGCTCAGGTGGAGAATTAGGGGTGCTGTCCAGGGTGCCAAAGCTGGGGGGGGAGGCACCAGCCAGCCCCCCCCCCAACCTCAGTTAAAAAAACAAACGAGGTTAACTGGGGGTCAGAATTTTGCTTTGGAGATGTTCTTGTACAGTATATGCTTTTTTAATTGTTGGGACTTCATTAGGAATGACTTATTCATTTCCTAATTGCATCTATATCCCACATGCTCCTCCAATAAGTTCCAGGGGGTGCACAAGGTTCGCCCTGCCTCAAGTCTAATTCCCACAACAACGACCCTGTGAGGTAGGTCATGTGGGAATGTTCAGGCAGCAGCGACTGGTCCAAGGTCACCCCGAGTGGGGGAATTAAACATTGGTTTCCTGGGTCCTCCTTGCCCAGCACTCTAACCACTACACCACACTGTCTGTCAGGCACTGATCAGCCGATTGCTTGGTGGATTAACATGAGAAGTTTTCCTTGGGCTGTTGTTATTACGACTGTTTAAACCTGGTTAGTAGGCAGCGAATTATGGAGACGGTTTGGGAACGAAAAGCGCATTCAGAGAGACAACAAGGATGGGTTGCATAACTTGCCCCGCCCCCTTTGGCCTCGGGCCCCGCCCACCCATGGCAGGTGGCCCTCATGAAGTTGCTCAGAAGGGAATGTGGCCCCCCACCCCACAGTCCAGATTTGGTCTGGAGGAGGGAGAGGCGATGGGAACAGGGTGATTCTGAGCAGGCCTAAAGAAAGGGAGTTCAAGCACATTTTGTTCAGAATAGCTAAGAAGCTAAGTGTCTGGTCTTATTTGTTTGTTTCTTTGTTTATTGCCTTTATACTTCCACCTTTTCCCAAGGAACTCAAGGTTCTCCTCCCCCTCCTCATTTAATCCCCACAACAACCCTGTGAGGTAGGTTAGGTTGAGAGGCAGTGTCTGGCCTTCTAGGCCTCAGCCACCCTGAGCTTCCTAGCTGAGTGGGAATTCGAACCCTGGTCTCTCTCGGGTCCTAGTCTGACACTCTAACCACTACTCCACACTGCCTCCCAGTTTGTATCTCTTGAGTTTGTGCATTTTATGTCACAGTCTGAATGGATAGTAGGATCTGGGTTCAAATCAGAGTGCTTCCAAACTCTGTGTGTGTTAAGATTGTAAACAATTGTTCAGATTTTGCTGATGGGACATTGGCAGCAGTTTTTGTTTGCTTATTCAGAGCTTTCGGATTACACGTTTTTTGCAACAGTGGTGTCGCCAAAAATGTGCTTGCTTGAGATGCACCCATCCCACAAAAGAGGGAAGCACCCTTTTGGAAGCACCCTTCAGCTACTATTTGGAGCAAAGAAATGGAGATCTTGGAGAGGTTTAAAATCAAAGCAGATGAAGCTGAATGTTGGAAGAGGCAGAAGAAAGTCCTTCGTATGGCACAGAGTTAAACTGTGGAACTCATGCCCACATGAAGTAATGATAGCCACTCACCTGAATGTCTTTAAAAGATTAGACTAATTCATGGGGGACCCAGGTGGCGCTGTGGGTTAAACCACTGAGCCTAGGGCTTGCTGATCAGAAGGTCGGCGGTTCGAATCCCTGCAATGGGGTGAGCTCCCGTTGCTCGGTCCCAGCTCCTGCCAACCTAGCAGTTCGAAAGCACGTCAAAGTGCAAGTAGATAAATAGGTACCACTACAGCGGGAAGGTAATCGACATTTCCATGTGCTGCTCTGGTTCGCCAGAAGCGGCTTTGTCATGCTGGCCACATGACCTGGAAGCTGTACGCCGGCTTCCTCGGCCAATAATGTGAGATGAGCGCCACAACCCCAGAGTCGGTCACGACTGGACCTAATGGTCAGGGGTCCCTTTACCTTTAATAAGGCTATCCGTCACTTCTAGCCACAATGGCTATGTTCTCCCTCCACTGTCGGTTGCTGGGAATCACAAGAGGGGGGAGAGTTGCTGTTGCAATAAAGTCCTGCTAGTGGGCTTTCCATTTTGGCATCTGTTTGGCCCATGTGCGAACAGGGGGCTGGGGGATCAGATGGGCTTTTTTGCCCTGATCTAGCTGCAATGCTCTTCATATGGAACCTCCAGATCCAGAGGCAGTCTATCTAGGTTCCTAGGTTCTTTGGGGCATTCGGCCACTGAGAGAACAGGATGCTGACCCTCGGGCCTGATCTAGCAACCAGGTTATTCTTGCATTCGTGTGTCTCTCGCTGCTTCATGCTCCATTTGACTGCAATGGCAATCAGAGGTGGTGGAAGCAGGTAGCCCAAACTGGCACCTGATTGGCCGCCGTGAAAGCCGGAAGCTGGATCAGAAGGTGATGCAGCAGCCACCAAGCTCTCTTTGGAAAGCAGGGTTTCCCAAACTTGGGTCTCCAGCTGTTTTCAGACTACAGTTCCCATCATCCCTGACCACTGGTCCTGCTACGGTAGTTACGGATGATGGGAGTTGTAGTCCAACAACAGCTGGAGACCAGAGTTTTGGAAACCCTGTAAGGCAGTGGTGGCCAAACTTGGCCCTCCAGCTGTTTTGGGATTACAACTCGCATCATCCCTAGTGGTCAGGGATGATGGGAGTTGTAGTCCCAAAACACCTGGCGGGCAAAGTTTGGCAACCACTGCGGGAAGGCAGCCAGACACACATTTCTCTAGGAATATGAGGAAACGATTCAGACCCCCTTTTCGCGTTTGGATTTTTTTGGGGGGGGGCTGGTCCCAGCCACTCTTGCTCTCCAGCAAGCGCGTGCACCGCGCATTAGGGGGTCCTGCGCGTCTTCTTGCACGCAGAAGGAGCGCGCCCACCAGATCCTGGGACGGCATCCTGGGACGGCCTTTGCAGCCCCGCCCGCTGGGCGGATCCCTCCGGGCGGAGAGAGGGGCTGGCCCAGGGCGCCGAGAGCGGAAGAAGCTCCCGAAGCGAGAGGAGGAGGAGGAGGGAGGAGGAGGAGGAAACTTTGGGGAAAGTTTGAATTTATTTGTGCTCCGGGGGAGGCGGCCGGGCGAACACCTTCCGCGCAAAGGGGTGGGGACGGGGCTCTCCATCCTCGGCCAGGGACCTCCGCCCCGGGAGGCCCCGAACCGGCCCCGGCGTCCAGCCATGGGAGACCCAGGGGGAGAAGGGGAAGAAGCGGCGGCGGAGTTCGAACGCCACTGGCGCCTCGAGTTCCCCGGCGAGGCGGCGCCGGCGCTGCGCCTGGACTCGGTGGCTTCCATGGAGGAGGAGCTGGGCCGGTGCCGGCGGACGCTGCAGCGGCTCCAGCGGGCCCTGCAGGAGGAGAAGTTCAAAGTGGTCTACTTGGAGGCGGCGCTGCAGCGGCGGGGAGAAGAAGGAGGAGGCGGAGGGCAGTCGCCCGCCTCGTCCAGCCCCGGCGCGCCCGGGGCGCACAAGGAGACGCCGAGGGGTCTTTCCAGCCCCGGCGCGCCTAGGGCGCACGACTCGGCGGCGCCGGGGGAGCCCCCGTTGGCCCGGCGCTTGCCTCCGCCGCCGCCCCCTCGCCTCTGGAAACGCCCCCCAAATCGGGAGCTCCCCGACGGCTGCGGCTCCCCCGAGCGCCGCCTGCGCCCGGCCCAGGAAAGCGAGTCTCCCGGCTGCAGCAGCGACCCCGAAAGAGCAGGAGGAGGAGGAGGAGGAGGAAGCAGTGACTGGAGCTGCACCAGCTCCGACCACGAGGATGCTTCGTCCATAGGTAGGTCTTCGGGCGAGGAGAAGGGGTCCCACCCCACCCTCAGTCTCTCTCCCATTTTTCAGAAAGACTGTGGTAGACTGCGTCTGTCCAGGGAGGCTCCATTGAACTGACTTGGCTTTGCACCTTTTATTATAACAGTGTCATTCCTGGGATATGACTGCAGCTTTGGGACTTAACTGCCTTGTGCTGAGCTACATCTTTGGGCTATCTGGCACTCATGGAGGATAAGGCTGTCTTTGGCTTCTGGCCAGGATGGCTCTCCTCTTCCTCCACAGCTGGAGGCAGCCATGCTTCTGAATGCCAGCTGCTGGAAACCGCAGGATGGGAGAGTGTTGCTCTTGTGCTTTAATCCTGATTGCAGGCTGCCCATTGGGGGGTGTCTGGCGCCAGGCTCATTTTGTACCAGGCTATCAAAGTGAGGATGGCCAGGCGGCAGGATGGTGTCTAACAATCTCCATCTGGGAGTGCCTGCCCGAGGATCATTGGATCTGGACTGTTTTCACACACACTAAGACCACATCCTGTAGAATTCTCACACTTCTATTTTATCTGAATGAATTTCGGGAACCGAAATATTCCTTCTGTGCAGCCTGAGCAAGAGCGGTGAACGAGTCAATTGTCTCTTGTCTTCGCTCACCCCACCCCACTGCCCTGCTCACTCACAGCTGTGAAGAATTATGTTATGAATGGTCTGTGTCACCATTAATAAAAAGAGGTCGGAATAGGCCCCTATATACGTGGACTGTCCCTGAATCAAGTGACTTTTCTTCTGTAAGTTCTTAATCTAACTCAAGGTTGTCATATAAACTAACCAGATGTTTGAATATCAATCACAGTCAGTCCGTCATCTGAAAAATAAGACTTTAGGGTCGTCTAGTCCCCAAATGGCAACTAGACATTCCATTTTGGCAACTTAGTTTAAGGAGCCCCTAGCTTATATATCTGAGTTTCTAACACTGCTGCCTTAACTTGCTGGAGTACCAACATCCCTTGATAAATAACAACAACAAATTAAGTGCCTCTGCATGAAATTAATAATACATCCTTCGACAAAGGCTAATGGATGCCCTCTTTAAACTTCTTTATGGTTTTTATTGTATGGTTTTATGGCTTTATAGTTGGAAACTGCTTTGATGTATTTGATAAAGCAGTAGGCAAACAGTTTTTATAAATAAATCAACAGCAGCAGATTTTGGGGCGCAAACCTCCCCACAGCCCAGCATCACAGATTCCCCCAGCTCAGCCTCAATATTCAGACCTGGAACCAAGCCCATTGCTCAAAGCAAGTCTTGGGTTTGTTTTCGTTCTGCCAGCCGCAAAGCCTCTCCAGGGAAGACCGAGGCAGCTCCTTAGAGAGAGCAGGATTGATGCCGCTGTCAAAATAG
Organism: Zootoca vivipara; assembly: GCF_963506605.1. Lineage (NCBI taxonomy): Eukaryota > Metazoa > Chordata > Lepidosauria > Squamata > Lacertidae > Zootoca > Zootoca vivipara. The sequence goes on from NC_083290.1 coordinate 2,453,029, forward strand.
CTTAATAGGTCCAGGGCTTTCAGGAAGAGCATGTTATCCCGGGTTTTAATTTGGCCCCTAGAGGCAAATCCTCTCTCAGCTATGCACACATAGCTTCGAGGGGGTTACGGGGATTCATCCCCGCTGGAAATGTCCTGGGGTGTCCAAGCCAGTTTTCAGCGCTAACACTCAATATAGCGATGTCTTTGCAGTAATGGGAGCCCAAGGTGCCCCTGGGCATGTACAGAGGGCCCTGTGCTCATGTCTAAGTGACAACACCTTCCCCAAAACACCTGCGGTTACAGGGAGGGTTGGGGTTAGAGGGAAATTAAACATTAAGACGGGATGCAGTCTCTTGGTGCACAAGCAATGAATGTCATGGCACAAGGCAAGGGGTGCCAGACTCCAAATCCCATCAGGCCACAGCTCAGTGGCAGGACAGCTGCTTGGCATGCAGAAGGTCCCAGGTGCAATCCCCCCAAACCCCAAGCCTGCCTACACGCCATACATTTAAAGCATATTTCCCTCCACCACTGAAGAATCCTGGGAACTGCAACTGCAGTTTAAAGGTAACAGGAACTGTAGTTCTCTGTGAGGGTTCCAGAATTCTTGGGGGGGGGGGGAATGTGTGCTTGAAATGTAAGCAGATCAATTGGCAAGAGGTGGGAAGGACCAGGGCAGGGGATCTTGAAGACTCACTGCCGCTCAGAGCAGGCAACACTGGCCTGGGTGGGCAGAGAATCTGACCTGGTAGTAAGAGGTGGGGGGTGGGGGGTGGGGAAGAACCACAGCTCAGCAGAAGACCTTTGCAAGAAGAAGGTCCCATTAACAAGGACCAAGTGGGAGGCGATTCAATTGTCATGCAACTCGGGAGTCATCTGATGAAGCTGAGAGGTCAGAGATTCTGCAAAGTCAAGAGGAAGGACTTTGTCACACAGCACTGCTACACTGTTTGCTTCCACCAGAGAGAGCGAAGGAAAGTCATTGAGGTTGAGGCTGTCCCTGGCCACAAGGCGCAATGGCTCTGTTCTCAATGCCTCTGCATTGTTGGAAACTGCAAGTGAAGAGAGCTGCTGCTGCCTTCAGGCAGTGCTGGCGAACCTATGACACACGTGTCAGATGTGACACGCAGAGCCCTCACTGCTGGCACGCGCTCCATCGGCCCATTCGCACTGTTGTTGTTGTTGTTTCCCCCCATTTGTTCTCCTGCTCCTACAGCTTGTCTCCGCTGTTAAAACCCGGATCCTTTTGTTGTTGTTGTTGCTGGTAGCCAGAGATTGGTTTTTTAACCCTTTCTGTACTTCCCCCCTGGCGCTTTGGCAGACTATGATTTGTTTTTTAACCTGTTCTGTGCTGATTTTTTTGGCGCTTTGGCAGATTATGTTGGTGCTGCATGTTAGTTCCAGCGAAGGTATTATTCATCATTTATTTCTGTTCTCCCCCCCCCCAAAAAAAAGCGCAGCAGCTTTGGGGCACCCCCCCCCAATAACAAAGCAACTTTTGCACCCCCCCAAAAAAACTCCAAAACTTTGGTCAGTAGCTCCCCGCAAAAAGCTCGACAACTCTGGGCACTTTGTGATAAATAAGGGTTTTTTGGTTTGGTTAAATAATTAGTTTTTGGTTTATTAAATACAGTTATATATTACAATTATACATTTTTGTTATTTAAACTATAAATATCACGAAATTATGGGTTTTTTCTTGAAGTGACACACCACCCGAGTTATGCTCGGTTTTTTGGCGAATTTTGGCACACCAAGCTCAAAAGGCTGCCCATCACTGTTCAGGTCCTGCTTGTGGGATTCTCATCGGAGGCCCACTGTTAGAAACTCAGATGTATAAGCCAGGCACTAAGGATCCCCAGGTGGTAGAGATGCCAGGCGCCATTCTTGCACCCCAGGCATCTTCACTTGGTCGCAAGCGGCCGATTGCCAGGTGCAAAATACGCCTGGTTAATTTTGAACGTTGGCAATGCCAGGGATGCGGAATTACATCCGGCCAAATCCTTGTTTCGCCCACCTACGTGGGCCACTTTGAATGGGTGGTTAGTCGCCCAAGCTCACAACAGCGCCAGGCAACCTGTTTCCTTTTGCCTGCGCTGTTTGACTTCAGAAGGTCCTAGGTTCAATCCACACTGGCGTCTCCAGAGAGACCCCCTGCCTGAAACCCCTGCGAGCCGCTGCTGGGTAGAGAAGGCAGTCTTGAGCCAAATGGGTCAGGAATGGATTTTCAGCTGGGTTCCTCCCGCGGGGTTGTTGCTTGTTTGTGCCTGTGCACACCTAGGGCTGTCTAGAGCAGCCAGATCATAGAAACGTAGGATCATCGAGTTAGAAGGGGTCCAAAGGGCCATCTAGTCCAACCCCCTGCAAAGCAGGAATCACAACTAAAGTACCCCTGAGAGATGACCCCCACTTTCCAAGGCAGTCCATTCCACTGTCGGAAGCTTCTTTCCCTGGGGCTGCACTAGTTTCAGCTTCGACTTTAAAACGCAGCTTAGCTCAACTTTTTTTTTTGAAATCGTTTTTATTTCATTTTACAAATATAAATTTATAACAATACCAAATACATATCCGTATATAGAGATTTCTTTGAATCTCCAGACTCCCCCCCCCCACCCTCCATGGGTCCTATTATCAACATTTAAAACTGCATATAATCTATATTTTGTATCCATCCCTATTATCCATAGAACTTGTTACCCTGTTTCTCCGAAAATAAGACGTAGCCATAAAATAAGCCATAGCAGGATTTTTAAGCATTCAAGGAATATAAGCCATACCCCGAAAATAAGCCATAGTGATAGGCAGTTTAACCGTGTAGGTTAAACTGTATCATACTTAATAAAGAAATAAGACATCCCCTGAAAATAAGCCATAGTGTGTGTGTTTTTTTAGGAAAAATATAAGACGGTGTCTTATTTTTGGAGAAACACTGGTACGTTACAAGTGAAGTTAGAATCCTGCTAATGTTTCCATCTGCTCACAGTGGTCTCCTAAATAGATTATAATTCCCCCCCCCCCATTCTTTCAATAACTTTTTGTCCTCTTGGTTACTGCGCTTTCTGGTTCAGCCTTGCCATTTCTGCATAGTCCATCAGCTTAGTTTGCCATTCCTTTCAGGTAAGGGACTCCCTCCTTTCCATCTCTGGGCTAGTACGTAGGTAGCATCCGTGTGGCTGTTGTCAGATACATAAATGTAGCTCAGCTTTTTTCAAGGAAAGCTGAGATTCTCTCATGCGGCTGATTCCCTCCCCACTTGTTGCCCAACCCACCTAGTTCCTTTCCTAACCAGGAAGTTTCAGCTTTATATTTTGTATTATCCTGGGGGAACTTGGGTGTGTTTGAGCTGAATCTGACCTTCGCAGGGAGAACTGCTTGTGCCAGCTCTTTCGGAGGCAAGATGCTTGTCCAAAGGTCACGGTCCACATTGCCAAATTGATGGTGGTACAGCTGTGTCTTTTGAGAGGGTGGTTTTCTTCCAAGGCTATTGACCTGTGTCCTATATATTGATGCTCCCATGTGAAACTTTTTTCCCCTTTTCTTTAATTAGCTAAAAGCTCTCTTGGCAGGTTTGCGTCCTGCGGCCGTTCAGAGCCAAGCTTAGGTTTCTACTGTGTTTGGCATCCTTTTAGACCAGCCGTCACTAACCTGGCTTCCTCTAGATGCTTTAGACTACAACTCCCAGCAGTGGTTAGAGCCAGTGTGGTTAGAGTGCCGGACTAGGACCTGGGAAACCAGTGTTCAAATCTCCCCCTCTTGGCCATGAAGCTGACTGGGTGTGACCTTGGGCCAGTAGCGGTCTTCTCTCAGCCTAACCTACCTCGCAGGGTTGTTGTGAGGATTATTGGGAGAGAAGGGGGGAAAGCACGTACGCCACCTTGAGCTCCTTTGGAGCAAAAGGTGGGATATAAAGGCAATAAATAAAATATTATATGACAGCAACACCTGGAGGGTCATAGAATCATAGAGTTGGAAGAGACCACAAGGGCCATCCAGTCCAACCCCCTGCCGAGCAGGAAACACCATCAAAGCATTCCTGACATATGGCTGTCAAGGCTCTGCTTAAAGACCTCCAAAGGAGGAGACTCCACCACACTCCTTGGTAGCAAATTCCACTGTCGAACAGCTCTTACTGTCAGGAAGTTCTTCCTAATCTTCTTTCTTGTAGTTTGAATCCATTGCTCCGTGTCCGCTTCTCTGGAGCAGCAGAAAACAACCTTTCTCCCTCCTCTATATGACATCCTTTTATATATTTGAACATGGCTATCATATCACCCCTCAACCTTCTCTTCTCCAGGCTAAACATACCCAGCTCCCTAAGCCGTTCCTCATAAGGCATCATTTCCAGGCCTTTGACCATTTTGGTTGCCCTCTTCTGGACACGTTCCAGCTTGTCAGTATCCTTCTTGAACTGTGGTGCCCAGAACTGGACACAGTACTCCAGGTGACGTCTGAGCAGAGCAGAATACAGTGGTACTATTACTTCCCTTGATCTTTCTAGATGCTATACTCCTATTGATGCAGCCCATAATTGCATTGGCTTTTTTAGCTGCTGCACCACACTGTTGACTCATGTCAAGTTTGTCCCCTAGCCCTGATCAAGATGATTGCATTTGCTGTCCAATTCTGAAACTTCATTTATCTCTAGCTCATTTAGGTTTCTTTATTATTAACTTCTTAGTTTTATCAGCTGAGCTGGTTCCTTACAGCACTGCTGATCTCTGAGTAAAGCTTTGAGAGCCAAAGAGAGGGTTTCGTTCAGCATTTTGCCATTACAGAGCAGAAATGGGCAAACTCCTTCAATTTCTTGGTGCAGAAGTCACAGTGCAATCTTGCAGGTGCCTCCAAGAGTTTAAGAGACTCACCTGCAGCTATAGGACTGCAGCCTCAGCCTCCTGAGAAACTTGGTTTTAATTTTGTTTTTTGGAAGAAAGTCAAGTTTCTAGTCCCCGGGAGTGGGGGTGGGGAGGTACTGTAATTGAATGCATGTTCTGAGGAGTGCCCAGTGGAATCGTAAAAGGCTGGGTCTCTTGAAAAGCAGTATTCAACAAATTTGACATTTGGGTGCCTCATATAATGTGTCACCTCCAGCGGGGGCTGCTTGATGACAGCATTATATTTTATGTATATAGGAAGATATGATGTAGTTATAAAATTAGGCTGCAAAAATATCATACAGTCTGGAGTTTGGCTCTTTTATACAGATAATAGTGTGTGTGTGTGTGTGTGTGTGTGTGTGTGTAATTTTGCATATAATTACTCAGGCTTCTTTTAAAAAATGAAAAAAATTTGACAGTGCACAAGCAGACACCAGCAGGTGCTTGATGCAAGAGGTGGTCCAATGGAGAGTGAAGCTTGATTGGGTCAGAACCCCCAAGTCCTGTGTGTAAATCTGCATCAAACAGGATTCCTCCTCCATGTGCAGCTGCGTAACATTTAAAGGCCTTAACCGCTTGAGACCAGGTTACCTGAGAGGCCACTGTCTCCATGCTTACCTGCCTGAACTTTAAGATGGAGTTAGGAGGTCTTGGCCCATGTATACTGGCTGAATGAAGTGGAGCCGAGGGTTATTGCAGACAGGGCCTTATTGGTGGTGCCTCTTCTGGCTATGGAAACCCCCCCCCCCCAGGGAAACCCACTTGGCTCCTTCTGTTTCTTCCAGGTTCTTGAGATCTGTTGGGTTTTTTTTGGTTTTTTTAAAATCCCACTGATTGTGTGAACTTTTTTTTTTTTAAAGGCTGCAATTGTTTTTATAATACTGTTGTGATTTACCGACTTTCAACCTTGTGGATTATTGTTTTCCCTCTGAGCGCAGATGCGTCGCTCTCTTGCAAGAAAGGCGCCGGGTCGCGCCTTTAAAAGACTAACCTCTCTTATTATGGCATAAGCTTTTGCGGACTGCGCCTGGGTCTGTATCCACCAGGGAACTCTACTTCTGAGCGGCCAATATCAATACCATAAAGAATAATACTAATTTATGATGTTGGGAAAGATTGAGGGCGCTAGGAGAAGGGGACGACAGAGGACGAGATGGTTGGACAGTGTTCTCGAAGCTACGAACATGAGTTTGACCAAACTGCGGGAGGCAGTGGAAGACAGGAGTGCCTGGCGTGCTCTGGTCCATGGGGTCACGAAGAGTCGGACACGACTAAACGACTAAACAACAAAGATGTAGTTCCTGCTGGGTCAATGGCCAATGGATGGGGGGTGGGAAGGTGGGAGTGGGTGTGTGTGTGAAAACCTACCGGCATCGTTCCAATCCCTTTTGCCTCTGGCCCCACCCACCACTGAGGGCTGGCCCTCAGAAGGTTCCCCAGGTGGGGAATGTGGCCCCTGGGCTGCAAACAGTTTCCCCACCCCATACGTAGATAATTGATCAATCAACACACGCTTGAGTTGATTGTTCAGCAGATTAATCAACCACGCACTTGAGTTGATTAATCTGCAAGGCCCTGAGAGTCAAGGGTGGCTGGGGGGAAATGAGCAAAACATCCTTTCAGCCGGCCAAGGATTTCAGCTGGGGCTTTCGTTGCTCTGCAGACCATGTGTGTGTGTGCGTGAGAGAGAGAGAAAGAAAGAAAGAAAGAAAGAAAGAAAGAAAGAAAGAAAGAAAGAAAGGGGACTAGGTGGATCAGATGGCAATTTGTTATCTTCTCAGCTGCAGAAGGTCGGCAAGGAAACGGGTGATCTGATCGTGCTGGCGATCTTTTGCCTTGCCAGTAAAGCCACAGTTGGCAATTTCCCGAGCTGGTGCTGCTCTCTACCTCGGTCCCCCCCCCTTGTGATTTCTTGTATTTTTAGTGCGCAAACCCAAATTGAGGAGAGGCCTGCTAGACCACAGATGGGGGCAGGAAGTGTCAGAGATCTGTCGTCTTTGTCCTCTGCTTGCAGACTTTTTGCAGAGGCATCTGCCTGACCTCTGTTGGAAACAGGATACTGGGCTGGGCGATGCAGGGAAAGGTGAGGGGCAGGTTCTGCGCCGCTACTTCCGTTTCACCACTTGGGGGCGCATGGAGAGGCTTTGTTGCCTGGAAGGGAGAAAGATGCTCGAGTTTGACCTTCTTTGGCCACCCAGCCTGCTGGCTACCTCTGCAACGCTCAAGGGCTTTCTCCCAGTTGGAAAGAACACCCTTGGAGTGTGTCCTGGTTGCTTTTCCTTCAAAACCAGAGGGACACAAAACCTCGATAGTTTAATGCGAGCTAAACTGCGGCCCCTTTTGATGCAGTTGGACTACGGCTCCCATCATCCCTGAGCGCTGGCCACACCAGCAGGAGCTGATGGGAACTGGAGTCCAGCAAACCCAGGGACACTAGAAATGGTGGGTAATCTGATTCAGGGCAGATTAAAGAAAAGTCCTTTTTTCACGCAGCACCTAGTTGAACTGTGGAACTCCCTGCCACAGGAGGCAGCGATGGCCACCAACTTGGGTGCCTTTAAAAGAGGATTTGACAAATCCAGCACTCTTCTTACACTCTAAACAGCTGGGTGGGGGGGGCACATGTTTCACCAGCAGCCCATTTTGTTGTGGGTTCAAGACTGGGCCAGAGTGACTTGAAATGCAGCTTTGCTAACATTAAAATAAAATCGTTAAAATTAAGCAACTTAAGGGCTAGAATTCTGAGCAACAGAGGGGGACACTTTCCAGCTTGAGAGTCACATTGCTTTGTGGGGCGGGGTGTGCTAGTAGTGGGCGGAGCCAGTGGAAAAAGTGGGTGGGGCATTGCATGTAAATACAGTACCTCAAGGAGCGCCCCTCTCTATATGAAGCTCCCCAGACCCTGAGATCCTCACCTGAGGCCCCTCTTTGTGTGCCCCTTCCACTAGAAGTCCGGAGGGTGGCAACACGAGAACAGGGCCTTTTCTGCAGTGGCTCCTTGTTTGTGGAATGCATCTCCCCAGGAAGGTTTGCCTGGTGCCTTCATTATACACCTTCAGGCGCCAGGTGACTGGTTCCTCTTCTGCCAGGCCTTTGGCTGATTGACATCCTACCTATACCCTTTTAGATGTGTCTTGGAAATGGGGGGTTATTGGTTTGTTTAGTATATTATTTTTATTATGCATTTTGTGCTTTAAATTTTGTATTTTTACTTCGTATACCACCCTGAGATCTACGGATGAAGGGCAGTATACAAATTTAGTAAATAATAATTTTCACCTTGGCTTCTGCGCGGAGACCCTCACACCCCCTTCTCTCTGCCTTACATCCAGGCGAGGACGAGGCAGGATCAGAATTCAAGAACATGCAAAAACACTCCAGGAGGGTGCAATTTCCCCCCTGGCTGTTACAGTCGTACCTTCCGGAACGGATTCCGTTCGACTTCCAAAACGTTCGGAAACCAAAGCGCGGCTTCTGATTGGCTGCAGGAAACTTCTGCAGCCAGTCGGAAGCCCCATCGGATGTTCGAGTTCCAAAAAGAGTTCGCAAACCAGAACGGTCACTTCCAGGTTTGTGGCGTCCGGGAGCCAAAACGTTCAAGAACTAAGCTGTTTGAAAACCAAGGTAAAGGTAAAGGGACCCCTGGCCATTAGGTCCAGTCGTGTCCGACTCTGGGGTTGCGCGCTCATCTCGCTCTATTGGCCAAGGGAGCCGGCGTATAGCTTCCAGGTCATGTGGCCAGCAAGACAAAGCCGCTTCTGGCGAACCAGAGCAGCACACGGAAATGTCGATTACCTTCCCGCTGTAGTGGTACCTATTTATCTACTTGCACTTTGACGTGCTTTCGAACTGCTAGGTTGGCAGGAGCTGGGACCGAGCAACGGGAGCTCGCCCTGTCGCGGGGAATCGAACCGCCGACCTTCTGATCGGCATGCCCTAGGCTCTGTGGTTTAACCCACAGCGCCACCCGCGACCCAAGGTAAAACTGTGTTTATTATTACTAAATCAGGGCTGGTGAGGGGTGTGTCCAGGCAGCAGCTCAAGAGACCGGGTTCCACATTCAGCCGCTGGTCCTAAGCTTCTGCCCTGACCCGATTTAAAGGCTACGCAGTTCTTGCAGTACGAGGTGCCTCCTGAGAGCCGGTGGGTGGTTGGGAGGGAGCTTGCTTGCCCAGGAATGCCTCCTTGGAGTCCTGCCTGCTTGCTTTGCACCCGTCCTTGGTGGAGCTGTGCCAATGCCGCCCTGGGGAGAGGCTGGCGAAGCCTCTCTTGCCAAAGCAAACAGCCCTTGTTTATTGGGTGTGCTTGGGCTGTTGACTCAGGAGAGGAGGAAGATGTCCTCTGGCAGCGAAGCCAAGCTGGGCTGCTTGCCTCTAGGGCAACACGGCAACTGCTACACCCTGCAGGTGTGACATGCCTACCTGTGTGTTTTTCTCAAGCTTGAGCCAGGAGTGGCAGGGAAGCAGAGCCCTTGGGGAAGGGCTGTAGCGTAGCGGTACAGCCCTCGCTCTTCATGCAGAAGGGCCTGGCCGCATCTCCGGGTCCTGGAGAGCTGCTGCCAGTCAGTATAGGCGATACTGAACTAGATGAACCCTTGCTATTTCAACCCTGAATTCATAACCTCGAGGACTGGAAACTTGATTTATTTTTAGGGGAAGGGCAGTGGCTCAGTGGTAGAGCACCTAAAGTCAATCTCCAGCATCTCTAGGTACGACTGGGAACGGACACCCTGTCTGAAATCCTGGAGAGCTGTTGCCAGTCAGTGTGGACAGTATTGAACTAGATGGACCAGTGGTCTGACTTCCTATGTCGTTTGCCAGTTGCTTTCTCTATTGGCCCCAAAGGATAGCAGATAAAAGATTTCCGTCAGGGATCCTGCTGCAGTGGATTTTCTGCCTCCAAAGCGGGTTGGACTAGATGCCCTCTGAGGTCCTGTTCTGGGGGGGTTGCCTCCTGATTGTGAAGAGTTGTGCAGGCCGCCTCTGCTCTGAGGTCCTGTGGTTTCCCCTCATCCCAGCATGGGGAATGGTCAGAGTGACAAGGGACAAATTATCCCTCCCCCAGCAGATCCTTGGGTTTCCAGGAGTCAGTTTGGCACACAAGTGACACCCCTAGAGCAACACTCCCTAACCTGGCTGCCCTCCAGATTATAATTATGACCATTTATTAAATTGTTATTATCGCCCTTCATCTGAAGATCGCAGGGCAGTTCACAACGTAAGAGTACAAATTGAGAACTCAAAACACACAATGAAACAAACCAATAGCCCCCTTTCGTCAAAACACATTTAAAAGGCCATAGATTGCTTAATTAACCAAAGACGCAGGAGAAGAGGAAGGCTTTTGCCTGGCACCTAAAGACATGGAGTGAAGGCGCCAGGGGAGCCTCTCTGGGGAGAGCATTCCGCAAGCAGGGAGCCACTACAGAAAAGGCCCCGTTCTCGTGTTGCTGCCCTCAGGACCTCTCATGGAGGAGGCACACAAAGAAGGGCCCCAGGTGATGATCTCAGGGTCCAGGGCTGCTCAAAAGGAGAGGGGCAGTCCTTGAGGGATTGCCATTTAAAGCTTTATAGGTCAAAACCAGCACTTTGAATTGGGCCCAGAAACCAATTGGCAGCCAGTGCCATTGGGCTAGGATTGGCATTATATTCTCAAACCTCCTAGCCCCGGTGAGCAACCTGGCCACCAAATTCTGCACCAGCTGAAGATGGGTGACACCTGGCTTGAGAGCAGTACATGTGAAAAGGATCTAGGAGTCTTGGTAGACCACAAACATGACATGAGTCAGCAGTGTGATGCAGCAGCTAAAAAAGCCAATGCAATTCTGGGCTGCATCAATAGGAGTATAGCATCTAGATCTAGGGAAGTAACAGTACCACTGTATTCTGCTCTGGTCAGACCTCACCTGGAGTACTGTGTCTAGTTCTGGGCACCACAGTTCAAGAAGGATACTGACAAGCTGGAACGTGTCCAGAGGAGGGCAACCAAAATGGTCAAAGGCCTGGAAACGATGCCTTATGAGGAATGGCTTAGGGAGCTGGGTATGTTTAGCCTGGAGAAGAGAAGGTTAAGGGGTGATATGATAGCCATGTTCAAATATATAAAAGGATGCCATATGGAGGAGGGAGAAAGATTGTTTTTTGCTGCTCCAGAGAAGCGGACACGGAGCAATGGATTCAAACTACAAGAAAGAAGATTAGGAAGAACTTCCTGACAGTAAGAACTGTTCGGCAGTGGAATTTGCTACCAAGGAGTGTGGTCTCCTTCTTTGGAGGTCTTTAAGCGGTGGCTTGACAGGCATATGTCAGGAATGCTTTGATGGTGTTTCCTGCTCGGCAGGGGGTTGGACTGGATGGCCCTTGTGGTCTCTTCCAACTCTATGATTCTATGATTCTGAACTGTCTTCAGAGGCAGCCCTATGTATAACAAATTCCAGCCTAGAGGTTAGCAGAGCATAGACGGCAGAAGGAAGACATTGTGAGACTCCAGGGGCCTGATGGGAGTTGTAGTTTCCGACACCTGGAGGGGCAGCTGGTTGGGGAAGTCTGATGTTACTGAAGAGCTCTCACCTAAAAACTTCAGATGGCTCATTGGTGAGGCTCCTTATACAGCATCTCCTCTCTGAGGCCTCGAGTGGCTTGCAACACTTTGAGCTGCCAGGGCTACTCTCAGGAAATGGTGGTCTCTGCACCTGCCTCGAAGCGATGTCCCTGCGGTTTTGCTGCCTCGTTCCCCCTCAAAAGGAAGCGAAAGCCTTTTGCCGATGGTAAAAGCAGAAGCGAGCTCTTGGAGGGGCCGGGAAGGAAGCCTTCCCATTTATCAAAACGATGATTATTATCTATTGCTTTTTTCAGAAAAAGAAAAGAAAGCAACTTGCAAGAAACGCAAGTGTAAAAAGCAGTGTAAAACACACCACGAGAACAAAAGCCTGCTGGATCAGGCCGGTTTCCCACCTGTTTCCAGCCTCCTGTCTCCGCAGTGGCCAAATGTCCCTGAGAACCTAGGAACCTAGATAGACTGTCTATGGGCATGGAGGTTCCATCAGAGGAGCTCTGTAGCTGGATCAGGCCAATGGAACCATCTCGGCCAGCATTTTGTTCTCCCACAGGCCCCAAAGGGAAGCCTACAAGCAGGATCCGAGCACAGCCCTCTCCCCTCCTGAGGTTTCCAGGAACTGGGATTCATTCTGTTATGTATGATTATGTTTTTATATTGCAAACTGCCCTATGATCTTCAGCCGCTCTCTCCTCCTGCGGCTTCCAGCAACTCGTATTCAGGAGCCCCGCTGCCTCCAGCAGTCAAGGCTGAGCCTTGCAATCAGGGCTAGTAGCCTTTGATAGCCCTCTCTTCCATGAAGTTCCCATTTAGGTTTGCGGCCACCGCAGCGTCCCATGGGAGCGAGTAATAGACATATATCAAAAAACAGATCCGAAAACCCCAGCCCATCAGAAACTCTCAAGAGGGTGCAAAGGAGGGCCAGCAAAGGGTGTAGCCTGGGGAGGGGGGGTCCCAAGGGCCAGATAGAGGGGCCTTAAGGGCCACACTTGGCCCTGGCCCAAGGCAGCTCAGGGACCTGCAAAACTCTCGCGTCAAGTTTCAAGTTGTTGGTTTTTTAAAAAGTGTTATTTAGAGAATGCAAAAGCTACCAAAGTTCCTGGGCACACATTTTTTGCGTGTTTGGTAGAAACTGGAAAAAGAGAACAGCAACCTTAAAAAATAATAAGAGTTTTTAAAGCAGGGTTTAAATGCATGTTGATGGGGATACATTTGGGCCAGTTCTTCGCAGCTTTTTTTTTAGGGGGGGGGGAGGCACAGGCTCCCTTTTGGTGGCAATGTGACAGGCAGCCATTCAACTGGTGAAGGGCTCCCTTTTTCTCCCTGGAGAGGGCCGGACCCATCTAAAAACTATTGCATGGATCGCTTTGGGCCACAAGGTGGCGGCCTGGAGCTTGTTAAGGGCAGAGAGGCCAGAGAGCTTCTCAAAAGTAATAATATATCATTTTACCGGACTGGACCTGTCCTTGGTGGCTTCCATTTCTGCGTTCTCGTTCCCCCACCAGTAATTGCCTGGGCTTTGGGGACCTTGTGGTAAAGAAGGGAAGGAGAGGGTGGATTCTCTCTCTCTCTCTCTCTCTCTCTCTCTCTCTCTCTCTCTCTCTGTGTGTGTGTGTGTGTGTGTGCATTTTCTCGGTTCTTATTTTATTAGAGGTTTGCCTTCCATCGATTAGCTGTCTCTCCCTCTCTCTGCCTTTGTCACAGCAATAAGAGTTTTGCGTTGGCCCTAGAACTGGCCTCTGAAAGCCAGAAGGCCCAGCTGAAGTGGAAAGGCCCCTGAGCATGCGCAGAGGGTGTTTTAGCAGAGAGAGCCAGTGTTAGAAATTAACCAGGTATGTTTTGCAGCTGTGACCAATTGTGATCATGTGGAGATCTCAGGATGCCAGACATCTCCACCTGGCTGGCCCCTCCAGCCTTCTTAAGCAGGCAAACAGAAGAACTTATTTTTGCATTTGCACCCCACCTTTTTATCCCAGGAGTACGTGGTTCATCCCCTTCCACAGTTAAGCCTTACAACGACCCTGCAAGGTAGGTGAAGAGGCTGTGACTTACTCCAGGCTAACCCAGTGAGCTTCATGACGGAATGGGGATTCGAACCCTGATCTCCCAGGTGCGAAACTCCAACCCCTCCTCCACACTGGCTTCCTATTGTACTTCTCAGCTGTAGAAATTAAGTAGGTAAAAAACCCAGCAATTTAACATGAATTTTACTACCTTAACGAGACCATTGATCCATAAAATGGAAGCAGTAAACAGTGTACTGCAGTCACACAATCAATCAATCAATCAATGAGTGGCTGAACTGGGTTCCACACAGTCACAAAAACAAAACAAAAAGCCAACAAAACAAAAACAACAAAAACAGACAGACCTCAGCGTGAAACTCAAAACGGAAGTGTGGCACTCAAATTGGTAGCATAAAACTCAAAACGGAGCACGTTTGGCTTCCGAAAAAGGTTCACAAACCGGAACACTTCCGGGTTTGCAGTGTTTGGGTTCCGAGTTGTTTGAGAACCAAGGTACCACTGTGTGGGGAAAGCAAAATGTCACTTGGATGAAACCTGGGACATTCTGCATACAGGTTCTGCTATGGCTTCTCCCCTAAAAGTAAAGCCAAGATTCCAGTCCTCATGGTTCTGAATCAGTGGCTTAACAGCAAATGCCGTTGGTCCTTCTAGCTCAGTACTAGCAGCACTGACTGGCAGCATCCCTCCACGGTTTCAGGAAGAGCCTTTCCCAGCCCTGCTTGGCATGCAAAGCTTTTCACTCCAGTCCTTTTGCACTGATGTGAGTGGGCAAAGGAAGAAATCGGTCTTTTATCGGCCTCGGTCCAGTATACCTGAAGGAGCGTCTCCACCCCCACCATTCAGCCCAGACACTGAGATCCAGCACCGAGGGCCTTCTGGCGGTTCCCTCGTTGCGAGAAGTGAGGTTACAGGGAACCAGACAGAGGGCCTTCTCGGTAGTGGCACCCGCCCTGTGGAACGCCCTCCCAGCAGATGTCAAGGCAAGAAGTAATTATTTTACTTTCAGAAGACAACTGAAAGCGGCCCTGTTTAGGGAAGTTTTTAATGTTTGATGCTGTACTGTTTTTAATATTCGGTTGGAAGCCGCCCAGAGTGGCTGGGGAAACTCAGCCAGATGGGCGGGGTATAAATAATAAATTATTATTATTATTATAGTATTATTATTATTATTATTATTATTATTTTATTTTACTAATTTCTTCAATTCATTAGTCTCTTGACCCCGAGGAGCCTCCAAGCATCTTCCAAAAATGCGGAAATAGGGGAGGTAAACTTATGTACCCCATCTCAGTCGGTAGAGCCTGAGACGCTTCATCTCAGGGTCATGGGTTCGAGCCCAACATTGGGCTAAAGGGGGTTGGAAATCAGTGTTTCTCAACCTTTTTTGGGCCAAGGCACACTTGTTCCATGAAAAAAATCACGAGGCACACCACCATTAAAAAAGTTAAAAAATTTAACTCTGTGCCGCCCTATATTGACTATATAATTATGACTGTAAGAAACACTTGCCAATTGCTGTGTTGGTTGCAATCTCCTGTAATAAGGCTTCACATGCCGCTGATTTCTCTGCCAGCACAATCCTTTGCTCAGCAAGTTTCAGGTTGAGCTCATCCAGCCAGCTTCTTTAAGTTTGTCTAAAACCACCCTCCCGTGGTGGTGGCTGTTGAGAGCTGCGCTCGCCCCGCGTCGTGACCCGGCCGGCTTCCTTTCCGGCGGGTTAGTGTTGCCTATTGGTGGCCGCCAGGCACGTGACAATGCAAATCGCCTTTCTCGCCGCCGCACGTCGCGGCACACCAGCCAGCGTCTCGCGGCACACTACTGTGCCGCGGAACAGCGGTTGAGAAATGCTGGACTAGATGACCCCCGAGGTACCTTTCAACTCTTATGATTCTGTGATTCTACCTTGAGCTTACTGGGTGATATTGGGCCAGTTGCATGCTGTCTCCTCCCTCTCAACTTAGCCTTCCTTAGCCACCTCGAGTGCCTTGCAGTCAACTGATGGGCATGTAAGAATTAACCCCCGAAAAGAAACTAATGCGGATGAATGTGTGAATCTGCCTTTATTTCTGTCGTCTCTTGAGGATGAGGGTGGGGTGTTTGTGTGTGTGTGTGTGTGTTTGTGCACAGGCAACCAGAGAGTAAAAACACTGTCCTGATCCGTCTCCTTTGTGCAGGCATCTTAGGGTGCTAATTTTGGCACATTCTCTCCCCCCCCCCTTTTCCCACCTTCTGCTGGTGATTCATTGCCACCCCTCCCTCGTGACTCACTTGGAGGGTGAGGAAGGGTGTCGAGAGGCACTGTCAGTCAGTGAGTGAGGTGGCAGAGGAGAGGGTGGGTGGGTGGGTGGGTGGGTAGGGGAGAGAGAGAGAGAGAGATCACCCTTGGGAGACATAGAGTCAGGCAGCCGGCATTTTTCATAGAATTGTAGAGTCGGAAGGGACCCCCCAAGGAGGGAGAGTCCAGAACCTCCCAAGGGAATCCATTCCGCTATCAAACAGCTCTTACTGCCAGAAAGTTCTTGCGGATGTTCAGTCCAAATCTCCTTTCTTGTAACTTGAAGCCATGGGTTCGAGTCTCGCCCTCCAGGAGAAAACAAGCTTGGTGGATCCAAATCTTTTGCCGTTCTCCCTTATCTCCTGGTTTTGGATCCACATTTTTGGATGCCCCCTGAAGGATCAGGGTGCTGTTGGCTAGATCTATTCCAACAATAATCCCTTTTTTGTGATAAATTTTATTAGTTTTCCAATATTCTAAAATCCTAATATTTTGCCATTCTCAAACATTGTTTGGCATGGAATCTTTTGATAAAGGGTGGCATATAAATCGAATAAATACTAATATTATAATAATAATAATGATGATGATGATGATGATTATGATGATGATGATTTATAGATCTATGTTATTTATTGTTGTTTAGTCATGTCCGTCTCTTCGTGACCCCATGGACCAGAGCACACCAGGCTCTCCTGTCTTCCACTGCCTCCCGCAGTTTGGTCAAACTCATGTTGGTAGCTTCGAGAACACTGTCCAACCATCTTGTCCTCTGTCGTCCCCTTCTCCTAGTGCCCTCAATCTTTCCCAACATCAGGGTCTTTTCCAAGGATTCTTCTCTTCTCATGAGGTGGCCAAAGTATTGGAGCCTCAGCTTCACGATCTGTCCTTCCAGGGAGCACTCAGGGCTGATTTCCTTCAGAATGGATAGGTTTGATCTTCTTGCAGTCCATGGGACTCTCAAGAGTCTCCTCCAGCACCATAATTCAAAAGCATCAATTCTTCGGCGATCAGCCTTCTTTATGGCTATTTCTTATTACTTGTATTTTGCAGCAACACCCCTGTTTTCCTCAAAGGAGCGCAAGGTGGTGTTCAGTCTCCCTCCCCATTTGGTCCTCTCAACAACCCTGTGAGGTAGAATAAAAAAATTCCTTCAGTAGCACCTTAAAGACCAACTAAGTTTTTATTTTTATTTATCGGTATCTGACGAAGTGTGCATGCATGCACACGAAAGCTCATACCAAAATAAAAACTTAGTTGGTCTTTAAGGTGCTACTGAAGGAATTTTTTTATTTTGCTTTGACTCAGACCAACACGGCTACCTACCTGTAACTAGACCTGTGAGGTAGGTTTGGCCGAGAGGCAGGGACTGACCCGAGGCCACACCCAGTGAGCTTCATGGCCAAGCAGGGATTTGAACCCTGCTTCCCTGGGTCCAGGACTCTAACCACTACACCACACTGACTCAGGTCCTCTCCCCAAGCCTTGCAACCCAAAGCTGCTCTGTCGAGGTGTGTTGCTTTGATCACTTGCTCTGGTATAATAATATCCTCTAAATCTGACTTTGCCATTTCAAGGGGACATCGCTTGTGTGTGTGTGTTGTTTTGGAAAGTGAGTCAGCGTCCCAGGACTGTTGGGGTTCCCGTCTGCCTGCCTGTCTCCTTTTTATCTTCAGATAAGCATTTGTGTGAGCAAAAACCGTCCCTTGTGGGCTTGTGGGGAAAGCTCGTTGGCTGATGGGCTCGTTGGCCGGTTGGCTCGTTGGCCAGTGGGCAGCCCATGATACTGAGGGTTGAAATCCCCAGGAACAGGGGTCGCCAACCCGGTGCCCACAGGTGCTGTGGCGCCCATGAGGGCTTCCATGGGTGCTCCTGGGCAGTTGTGTCAACTCTTGAGCTTTCATTTGAAAAAGGGGGGGGAGAGTCTCTAGTGCTAGAGTGAAAGGATCTCTGCTTTGTACAGAGAAGGCCTTTCCTTCCTTGGAGGTTTTTAATCAGAGGTTGGCATGGCCCTCTGTCGGCGATGCTTGGGTCGAGATTCCTGCATTGCAGGGGGTTGGACTGGATGACCACTGGGACTCCCCTTCCGACTCTACCATAATGCTGTGATTCCATTCTTGCTGCAAATATCCTGCTTTTATTCCCCGAGACGTCTGCCTGGGTGGGAGATGGAGAGGCAAGGGTGGGTGGGTGGGTTGAGATTCCTGCACTGCAGGGGGTTGGACTAGATGGCCACTGGGGTCCCTTCCAATTCTATGATAATTCTGTGATTCTATTCTTGGTGCAAATATCCTGCTTTTATTCCCCGAGATGTCTGCCTGGGTGGGAGATGGAGAGGCAAGGGTGGGCAAGCAGCCCCATGCCAGTGCTTTGCCTCCAGCACGGACCGGCCGACAGCGCTCTCGTCAAGGGCAGCCTCCACGCCGCAACGCTTGGCTGGCACTGTGACATATTGGGGTTGATGGCTCCCTGGCGTTCGCATTTCCTTGGGCTAAACGTAGAGATGGGGGTGGGGGTGGGGGTTAGAGAGCGGAGCTGGCCTCCTCATGGCTCCTGGTCTGTTGCCACGGTGGGTGTGGCATTCTCCATGTTGAACAGCAAAACCGTTTGCTGAATCGCTCCCATTGAGGCCAGTGCAGTCTGCTCTGACTGGCAGCTGCTCTCTGGGGTCCCAAACAGAGACTCCCTTACTGGCGACCCTTGTATAGGTGGAGATCAAAGTTGGGGACCTTCTGCATGCCAAGCAGCTGCCCTGGTCGCCGGGTTCCGTTCTCTGCCCCCCCCCCCAGAGAGGATGATGGGAGTTGTAGTTCAGCAGCATCAGGAGGACCGCAGAACGGCTATTGCTGGTACCTATCAGGATAGCTCAGGCGGAGAACACCTGGGTTTCTCAGTCCATGGTAGAGCCTCCAGAGATAGCGGCAGTCTACCTCTGAGCTCCACATCTTGGGGGATGAACTGTAAGGGAGGGTTGCTGCTTTTGGAGAGTTTTCCTCAGCCCAACCACGGGATGCCTTTAGGGATCGAACCTGGAACCTTCTGCATGCAAAGCAGGTCTGATCCTTCCCCAAAGTGCAACATAAGATTCTAGCCCTCATGATTCTGAATACAGGGTTGAAATAGGAGCACAGGAAGTTGCCTTCTACTGAGTCATATTTCAGGGTTGTCTACACTGGCTGGCAGCGGCTCCCTGGGGTTAGAGGGAGGAGGGGGGGTCTCTTAGCCCCACTGGGAGCTGAAGCTGGAACCTTCTGCATGCAAAGCAGCTGCTCTCCCACTGAACTCCCCTGAAAAATAAAATAAAAATCTAGTCCTCCAAGTTCTGGGTTTCAGTCGGCAGCTGCCCTAGACTGAGGCAGTGGTCCATCTAGCTCAGTGCTGTCAGCCTTAACTGGCAGCATCTCTCTAGGGTTGGAGACGGGGTCTGCCCCAGCGGCTCTTCCCCTAGAATCATGATGCTAGTCCTCATGATTCGAAATAAAAAGACGCTTTAAGCAGAGGAGGCTGTTTTCCACCACGTTAAGTTGCTGATCCATGTAGCTCGGTACTGCCCGCATTGGCTGGCAGCAGCTCTCCGGGGTTTTAGGAAGGGACGTCCCCAGCCCTACCTGGAGGTGCTGTTGGGACCTGAACCCAGGACCCTCTGCGTGCAATGCTGATGTTCTAACCACTCAGCTGCACCCCCAACAGGCATCTCCTTCCAGAGTGGGCGAGAGCCTGAGACGGCCTGCCTGCCTGCCTGTGTGTCTGTGTGTGTCTGTCTCCCTTTCCCCCAGACACGCTCCGCAGGGCACTGACGGCTCCCCTCCCTCCCTCCCCCCCCATCTTGTGCCTCCATCTCCCTCCCTTGCGTAAGGGAGCATTGGGGGGAGGACTTGTGCGCTCGCCATTGGTGGGCAAGGCTCTCCCGCCTCCTCCTCGCACCCTGGGAAGTAAGTTGCCTCCACCTCCAAACCCACACACACACACACACACACACACACACACACACTGGGCTGTCACATCTCCAGCGCCACCCCTGCCAGCGAGCATGTGAGCTCCATCCAGACTGTGGCAGCAGCAGCATCCTCCTTTTCATCCTCTCAGCCTCCCTCCCTGGCGGCTTCCTAAACCCTTCCACCTCCCCCCCCCCGGCCGCTCGGTGCTCGAAGCTGCTCTGTTTCTTACCCACCCACCCCCATTTTATTTTTTTAAAAGATTCCAGCTTCCAGATCGCACCCCTCTTCCCGAGACGTGCGCCTTGCGCGTTTCCACATTTCGGCTCCCCAACCCCTCTCCCTTTGTTTAGAGATGCTCTTCTGCCGGGGGGTTTGATGGTCTCTCCGGCGACATCGCTGAAGTAGGATGGAGCCCTTGAGCCAGCGGGGACCTCCGCGCCTCTCCTGGATCGACACCCTCTATAGCAGTATGTGCCTTGCGCTCTTCGTGCCTCACCCCCCCCTCCAGTCTTTTGGGGAGCGTGTGTGTATGGGGAGGGGAGAGGAAACGGGGGTCTTATTGCTTGCCCCAGGGGTACCAGCTTTCGTTGGCGCTCCGTGTCATTGGCAGCCGGGCGAGCGGTTGGCATTTGGGCTGCCCCTCGCCTCTTTTAAGAGTGGGGTGGGGGGGGGAAGAGTGTGTGCACACCAGCAAAACCATTGCCCCCCCCTCACCTCCTCCCTCCCCGTTTTGCTATCCAACATTTCTGATTTGCATGGATGGCCTCCTCAAATACCTGCTTTGGGAAGTCTGGAGCGGGTTACATAAACCCGCCGGGGCTGTTGATACCCTGATGTGGCAAAGGAGGGAGGGAAAAGGAGAGAAAGAGGATGCAGAATTGGGGTGGGGTGACCATCCACTGAGATTCCCCCCCCCACCAAAAAAAAAGAAAAACCTGTGGGTTTTACTTCCAGTTGAATCTCTCTGAAATTTTTGCACCCTTAAAATGCAGCTTGATTCTATACCAACACCCCCCCTCCTGAGTTTTCTTCACACTCCTGACACCCCGGTTTGAGCTCCTTGGTCTTTTCGTTCCCCTGACCTCCCCCCAACTTCCTTGGGGACCCCTCTGCCCGCCTCGGACTGTGATGTAAAGAAATTTGGGA
Source organism: Zootoca vivipara (assembly GCF_963506605.1). NCBI lineage: Eukaryota > Metazoa > Chordata > Lepidosauria > Squamata > Lacertidae > Zootoca > Zootoca vivipara. The sequence continues at coordinate 2,473,825 of NC_083290.1, forward strand.
GGGGGGGGTGTTGGTGAGCAGGCGGTCTCAGCACAGCAGGTGTGAGCTGCTTACACAACTGAGCTTGACTTTCTCTTCCTGGCTGCCTGATCCAGCCTCCATCTTTCCCTCCTTGCTTTTGGGGTTCCAGCCTTTCAACTTCCCCTGTTCCCCCCCAAAACCAAATTAGTGGGGGGGGGGTCCTCAAGCGCTTTTTTGGGTGCAGAGCCAGGTGGCAAAGCAGGACGGGCGACGTCAGAAGCCTGCCGTGATATGAATTCTGATCTTTGAGACTTTTCAGAAATCTTATCAATAACAGGGTTTGTGTAGTGGCCCCTAGGCATTCAAAAGTGTGCCATCCTTTCACAACAAACCTGCCAGGTAGGTTAGAGTAGTATTATCCCCCATGGGACGGAATTAATGCCGGAGGAAATATTTGATAGGCAGGGGCTCCCTGTTCGGAAATTAGCCACCATGCTAATCTAAGACACCTTCCCAAGAGCCAGGGTGATAGTTAAGTTCCTTGAGGTAGGACAAGGCAGAGATCCAGGTTCGAATCCCAGCTCAGCTGTTGAATCTCACTTAGTGTGCCATTGGGGCAGTTTCTCAGCTTAGCCTACCTTGCAGGGTGGTTGTACAACAGGTTGGGATGAGAGAGAGAGAGAGAGAGAGAGAGAGAGAGAACAGTATATACCACTGTGACTTTCTTGGAGGGAGGCTGGGATGATAATGTAACAGGTTTGTAATAGAAATAGTTCCTCTGGACATATGCAAAGTGCATTTCTTCCCCAGGCTCTAGGGCTTGTGATTAAAGCGGAAAGATTTAGGATGGTGGAGCTGATGTGATCCTCAAAACCAAACCTCTTTCTTCCCCATTGAACTGGACCTCAATCTCTTCCCCACCCCTGAAAATTCAGAATTGTGGTTGATAATAAGGGCTTGAAAAACAAACCTGGCCCCCAGCAGAGTGTTTTATAAATGTGCAAATCTACATTATGCTCAGACATTTTGGGTCTGCGTTGTGCTTTGGCGTTCGGGAAGTCTCAGGTGTGATAAATGTCTTGCTGGTTTTAAGGGTTAAGGGGGCCACCTACATTTTTAATGAAACACAAAATCATCACCATCAACAACAACATTTAAAAAGCAGGCTCCTCTCCTCTGCTTTATTAACTCAGCTTCTCTGTTGCCCAAGGAACCAAAGTTCTTTGAGTGGTTATTCTTCTGTGCTGTTAAGCATATATTTATACAGTATATGTATTTCCTATTTCACGCATGTTTTGTTGTACTTGACGACAAGGCCCCTCCACTGCAACCCCCATGCAATGCAGGAATCTCTTTGTCCAACGCGGATCTGAAACCCACAGCCCTGAGATCAAGAGTTTGCCTACTCCTCCTTGAAAGCCATTCAGGTTGGTGGCCAACTCTGCTTCCTGTGGCAGGGAGTTCCACAGTTCAGCTCAGTGCTAAGTCCTTCCTTTTCTCCGTGCTGAACCTTCCACCATTCACTTTCCTTATTATTATTATTTTAATTATTATTTAATAATAATATTTCTATACTGCTCTTCATCTGAGGGTCACAGGGTGATTTACAGTGTGTAAATAAAAACAATATCCCCACACAGACGTTCACTGTTTAAAAGGCCATCGATCGGCCAGTGAAACAGAAGCCTGGGAGAAGAGGTATGTTTTTGCCAGGTGTCTAAAGATATGTGTGAGGGACAGGGGATATCGCGAAGTCCCTCCCCTCCTGAGTTCAAGCCCGTCCCCGAGCAAAGGGGAAAGCAGGGAGAGTTCCGATTCCAGTGGGGAAGCAGGAAGTCGTGTCCGAGGCTCAGGCAAGGTAGAGGAGCCAGGGTCCCAGGTGGGACAGGAAGGGGCAAGTAAGGGGGGAAGACCCATCCCCCCAACTCCAGAATTACGCAGGAAGAGGAGGGGCAAGAGGATGGGTCTGCCAAAGCTTTTGTGTTGGAGAAAGACGCGCCAAAAGCCATTAGGAGGTTCTGAAACCGACTGACAACATCGCTCCGTGTAAATAGCAATGACTTGAGCACTGTAAATACGCAGCACCAATAAAAGAATAAAATGCAGAGCTGCGTAGCGTCGTTACTCTGAAGTAGTCCACTCCGGCCACTGTGACAGCAACCTCCTAATCATTTTTGGGCTACTTCGGAGTTGCCGGGATGAGCGTGTCCGAGGCGGAGAAGTGGCGGCAGATCGCTGAGCAAGCCCAGCTAGAACTGCAACAGCTGTCGCTGCAGGCGCAGGGAGAATTGAAGGCAGCTAAAGAGGAGACTAAGAAGGTCCAGGACGACCGGTTACAACTTGCGGAACAGGTGAGAGAGCTCCAGGAAAAAGAGCAGCATTTAAGGGCGGTGGCGGTAGACCTCCAAAACAAGCTGGATGCAGAGAAAAACAAGGCGGGAGGGGCTCCCCAAGTCCAAGTGCTGCCAGGAAGGAGAGCAGGGACCCTTGTAAGCAAGTTCAATGGAGACCCGAAGGAGTTTCAGGGCTTTGAGACTGAGATCGTGTATGCTCTTGAGCTGCACCAGAATGAGTTCCCCGATGATGAGCACAGAGTAGCGTTTATTGTGGAACATCTCACCGGAGCAGCCAGGGAGTGGCTAAGACCATTAATCGCAACCAAGAATCCTTGCATGAAAAATGTCCAACAATTTCTAGAAGGTTTGAGGACGATGTATTCGTCCGATAGTCATTTGGACCAGACTAAGGAGGAACTGCATAATTTACGCCAAGGAAATATGACAGTTCGCGCATATTGGGCGAAATTCACCATGCTGGTGCACAGACTGGGGTGGGTTTTGGATTCGCCTCCCATGCAAGCTGCGTTTTACTTGGGTTTGAGCGAGGAGGTGAAGGATGAACTCTCGAGAGGTCCAAAGCCCAGTACTATGGATCAGCTGAGCAAAGCAGCTCTGGCGGTGGGGGTGAGGCAGGAATCCCGGTGGAACGACAAGCAAGCGACGCGCGCAAAGCGGGCTTGGTTCCCACGGTCGCAGGAGAAGCCACTCCCTCAACAACCCTTTCAAGCCACGCCTGGAGCCAGCCAGGACCAGGAGCCCATGCAGATTGATAGCGCGCGCGCGCGGGCTTTTCAAACCCCAGCGGCGCCAAGACGCAAGGAGGGAAGGGGCGGGAATTGCTTTCTCTGCAACTCACCCCAGCATCTCGTCAGAGACTGCCCACATCGCAGGGAGTGGCAAGGAAAGGCGGGAACGGTGGTGCCCTCCCCCACTGACGCAGCACCACAGCAGGGAAACGGGAAAGCCTGGCTGCAGGAGACAAGGGGCAGCAGCCAGGCACAGTCAGCAGACAACAGCCCCAGCCCGCCCACCCGCACAGAGAGGTGCAGAGCCAGCCCACCCCTCCCAGAGCAGGAGTGGTTCTAGAAGTGACGCTAACGCTCCCAAATGGCTATCCCCTGACGGTCCTCGCCTTAATTGACAGTGGGGCGTCCGCCAACTTCTTCTCGAGAAGCTTTGCAGAAGAGCACCAAATCCAGCTTTTGCAGTTGGATTTTCCTCTGCACGTGGCAACCATTGACGGCAGGGAGCTGCTGGGAGGGGCCATCACACATCAAACCCCCCCCATGAGAATGACGGTGGGAAGGCACTCAGAGACACTGGCGTTCAACGTCACCACCATCTCAGACCCCCCCATCGTCTTGGGCATGAGCTGGCTGGCGCGCCACGACCCCTCCATCAGTTGGCACCAGAGGTGCATCACGTTTGGGTCGGACTTTTGTCTGGAACATTGCATGCAGCACCAACCAGGGGAGGGCCCTCCGATAGCCACGGTGGCCACCATGCATATCAAAGGGGGTGAGGCAATACCCAAGCAGTACTGGGACCTGCAGGAGGTCTTCAGCGAAGCGGAGTCCGACCACCTACCCCCGCACAGGCCTTTTGACTGCCAGATCAACCTGGTGCCAGGGGCGACGATACCCCCAGCCAAGCTGTACGCCATGTCAGACCAGGAGCTGGAGGATCTGCGCGCTTTCATCGACAAGAACCTCAAGCGGGGGTTCATAAGGGAAAGCAAGGCAGCAGGGGGCAGCCCGGTCTTCTGGGTGGACAAGAAAGACACGCAACAGCGCCGTCTTGTGGTGGACTTTAGACGGCTGAATTCGGTGACAGAGCCAGTGGCTTTCCCCATGCCCAGAGTGGATGATCTCCTGACAGCGGCACGCAGGGGCAAGATTTTCACCAAGCTGGACCTAAGGGGGGCGTACAACTTGATCAGGATCCGGGAAGGAGATGAATGGAAAACCACGATGTTCACGCCTCTGGGCTCTTTTGAATATCTGGTGATGCCCTTCGGTTTGCAAGGGGGCTCAGCATGCTTCCAGGCCTTCATGCACCACGTCCTGGGGTCCCTCCTCTTCAGGAAATGCTTGGTCTTCCTAGATGACATCCTTATCTACTCGAATGACCCAGTGCAGCATGTGAAAGATGTCAGAGAGGTGTTGCAACGCCTGAAGGAGAACCACCTGTATGTGAAGCTGGAGAAGTGCAAGTTTCACACCAAAGAGGTGGACTTCCTGGGCTACAAGCTGTCAGACAAGGGGCTGGCGATGGACAAAGACAAGGTGCAGGCCATCCTGGACTGGCACAGCCCCAGGACGCGCAAAGATGCCCAACGCCTACTAGGCTTCGCTAACTTCTACAGGAAGTTCATCAAGAACTTCTCTCGCGTTACGGCTCCCATCACGGACTGCCTGAGAGGCAAGCAGAAGTTCAAGTGGACACCAGAGGCGCAAGCAGCGTTCGAAAGCCTCAAGAGAGTGTTCGCCTCAGACCAAAACCTGTTCCATGTGGTGCAGGACGCGCCCCTACGCATTGAGACAGATGCTTCTGAAAAAGCTGTGGGCGCAATTTTGTTGCAACTGGACGCCAACAGGGAGTGGAGACCCTGTGCCTTCTTCTCCAGGAAGCTGACACAGCCTGAACGCAACTACACAGTGTTTGATAGGGAACTTCTTGCGATCTACGCTGCGTTCCAGCACTGGCGACACTTCCTGGTGGGCGCAAAGCACCCCATCCAGGTGTGCACAGACCACAAGAACCTGGAGTTCTGGAGAACTGCCAGGGTGCTCAACCAGCGGCAGATACGGTGGGCAGAGTTCTTCTCGAACTTCAACTTCTCCATCCACTACATCCCGGGGGAGCAGAATGTCAGGGCGGATGCCCTCTCCCGCAAGCCAGAGTACATGGAGGAGGAGGCGCCACCAGCCCCAAGGCACATTTTCCCCCCGTCGGCATGGTCCTGCGGAGCAGCTGTGGTGAGCGAGGCAGAACTCACAGCACTGACGGCAGCGGATGAATTTGCCAACCGCATCTTCAGAGAACTGAGAGGGGGGAGGGAGCAGGCCAAAGACTTTGCAGAACGCAGAGGGCTGCTTTTCTACAAGGGTGCGCTGTACCTACCCACCACCCAGCTTCGACGTACGGTCCTCAAGCAGATGCACGACAACCCTACAGCGGGGCATTTTGGAAGGGACAAAACCGCTCACCTAGTCCTGAGACACTTCTGGTGGCCAGGGGTGCGGGAAGATGTTCGAGACTATGTAAGGGGCTGTACCACCTGCCAGCGGGCGAAAGTGGTCAGAGCAGCGCCACCAGGGTTGCTGGAGCCCTTAGCCACACCACACAGGCCGTGGGAAGTGGTGTCCATGGACTTCATCACAGATCTGCCTTCGTCCAGGGGTAAGACTGCAGTGTTGGTGGTGGTGGACCTCATGTCTAAAATGTGTCACTTTATACCGTGTGCCAGGGCAGTCTCGGCAGAAGAGACAGCCAAACTGTTTGTTGATCACATTTTCAGACTGCATGGATTACCTTTAAGGGTTATTTCGGATCGTGGCCGCCAATTTGTTTCCAGGTTCTGGCGGCGGCTCATGAACCTCCTGCAGGTGGAGGTCAGCTTGTCGACGGCTAGACACCCGCAGACCAACGGACAAGCGGAGAGGGTCAACGCCATTCTGCAGCAGTACCTGAGATGCTACGTCAGCCAGCGGCAAACGGACTGGGTGGATCGCTTGCCACTAGCAGAATTTGCCTACAACAATGCAGTGCACGTCTCCACAGGGGTGTCGCCCTTTAAGGCCAATTACGGGCGCGACCTCAGATCTTTCCCAGAGAGGGAGAGGGAGGAGGAGGAGGAGGAGGGCCCACAGGCTGAGGATTGGGCAGAGGAACTGGAGACGGTGCACCAGCAGCTCAGAGAACACTTGGAGAGGGCCAAGGAAGCGTACAAAAAGGGGGCAGATCGCCACAGGCGACAAGGGGAGGTCATCAGGGTGGGGGACAAGGTGTGGTTGTCCTCGGAGGGCCTTCCCACCAGAGGGAGGTGCAAGAAGCTGGCACCCAAATGGCTGGGCCCCTTCACGGTCACGCAACAGGTCAACCCGGTGGCATACAGGCTGGCACTGCCAGAGGACATGAGGGTGCATCCAGTGTTTCATAGATCGCTGCTGTCGCCGTACAGGGAAAGCAGCAGGCTCAGGGACAGCGAACAAACCCCCGAGGGAGGGGGGGAGAGGGAAAGCAGGGAGCAACTCAATGAGGCCACGGCCATCCTGGATTCAAGGTGGGGGGTGGGGGGCCTGGAGTACCTCATGGCATGGGAGGATGCTCCACCGTCCCAGAATGAATGGGTTCCCGCCACTCAGATACAGGAGGAATTCTTGGTGGAAGAATTTCACGCCCTCTTTCCCCACAGACCCAAGCCCTGGCACATGGAAAGGGAGGGGGAGGAGGAGGAGGCACGGGAGAACAGCTCACCATGGCGCTGGGAAGCGGAGTTTGAGGAACCAGAGGATGAGGTATGGGTGTCGCCAAGATCCACCCAGTCAGAGGAAGGAGCAGATTGGCAAAACATTTTTACCCCCACCAGCTCTGACGCCACGGACTTTTTGGGATTCCCGTCCTCCCAGGCGGAAGGGGGGGGCTCGCAGGACTGGGGGGAGGTGTTCACACCAACGGGCTCGGAGAGCACCGAGTTTTTAGGCTTCCAGTCGTCACCGACACATGGGGGGGGCCTGGGGAGGGGTGAAGGAGAGCTTGGGAGGGGGGTGGATGTGAGGGACAGGGGATATCGCGAAGTCCCTCCCCTCCTGAGTTCAAGCCCGTCCCCGAGCAAAGGGGAAAGCAGGGAGAGTTCCGATTCCAGTGGGGAAGCAGGAAGTCGTGTCCGAGGCTCAGGCAAGGTAGAGGAGCCAGGGTCCCAGGTGGGACAGGAAGGGGCAAGTAAGGGGGGAAGACCCATCCCCCCAACTCCAGAATTACGCAGGAAGAGGAGGGGCAAGAGGATGGGTCTGCCAAAGCTTTTGTGTTGGAGAAAGACGCGCCAAAAGCCATTAGGAGGTTCTGAAACCGACTGACAACATCGCTCCGTGTAAATAGCAATGACTTGAGCACTGTAAATACGCAGCACCAATAAAAGAATAAAATGCAGAGCTGCGTAGCGTCGTTACTCTGAAGTAGTCCACTCCGGCCACTGTGACAATATGCAATGAAGGCACCAGGCGAGCCTCCCTAGGGAGAGCAACCCACGTTCATAAAAGTGTTTCTATACCAATAACTACTAAATCCAGAATTTACCACTGCATGCATCTAAGAGAAAAAAAACAGAATGAGGATTCTGTCTTGACAATCTATTTTATATTTAATGGCCAGTTGCAATCTTCTTACCAAGCTTTAATGGCACCTATCCTGGCTTAAGCTAAACCAGTTTTCTGGTTCAGACCTTACATGGAACTGTAAGGTATCTGTGCTAAAATCAGATGTGGGGTAGAGGAGAAAGCACACGGGAATAAGGCTTAATCCTGGTCTGATAAACTGAGATGCCTGACTCTGGCCTAAGACAGAAATGCCGCCAGTCAGTTAGGTAGCTTCTAAGCCGTTTACAAGTACAGTGGTACCTTGGTTTACAGCCAGAATCCGTTCCAGAGGTCCGGTTGCAAACCAAAACAGGTGGTAACCCAAGGTGCACTTTCACCAATGGGGCCTCCCCCCCAAAAAATTGGTTGTGATCCAAAAACAAAGGGATACGCACTTCCGCGTTAGATGTGGTTGTGATCCAAAGCGGTTGCAAACCAAGGTACCACTGTATTGAGATATAAGCACCCACCATTTAACACCCACCATAAAGCGATTCCACCAAACATTTTTTTAGAAAGTACCCACGATTAAAGTATGGAACACACACACACACACACACACACACCAAATTAAACCGGTAAAAACAGCAATTAGAAACAGGAGTTTCAGGTCCGGAGAGCCAAACAGCTCCATCTTTCCCTGCGGTTTGATTGACAGACTGGCATGTGGGAGGCCTGATTTTTAAATTCTCCCCTTGCCATTGACTCACAGGAGAGCTTTTCCCAGGCAGGGAGGGTGGGGAGGTGTTGGTGTGTCTTTCCATACAGGTGTTGTTCATATTAGCGCTTAAAAACCATAGAGAGATATACTTCTAGGTATAAATAAAAGACATTCTGGGAATCGTGGCTCTGGGAGGAGTATAGGGGTCTCCCACCAACTCTGAGCACCCATAACAAACTACAGCTCCCAGGATTCCCTGACCACTGGTCCTCTTAGCTAGGGTTCATGGGAGTTGTAGGCCAAAACATCTGGAGGGCCGCAGTTTGGGGATGCCTGTTTTAGACAATAATAATAATAACAATAACAACAATAATAATAATAATAATAATAATAATTATTATTATTATTTTATTTATACCCCGCCCATCTGGCTGGGTTTCCCCAGCCACTCTGGGCGGCTTCCAACCGAATATTAAAAACAATACAGCATCAAACATTAAAAACTTCCCCAAACAGGGCCGCCTTCAGTTGTCCTTTAAAAGTAAAGTAGTTGCTTAAAAATGAACCAAGAAGAGGCCCTCTATCTTAAACACACCGGCAGCATCTCCTGTGGGAGATTCTCGGAGGAAGGGCCTCTGATGGGGGTCCAGGCAGGTGTGTCTCTTCCTGGCTCAGAGCTCGTGCTCTTCACCCTCACCCCAGAGACCAGCTGGTCTGGCTGAAGCGTCTGTCCTAGTTTCGATTGCCGTTGCTCCTGACAATCCGTTGTTTAATGTTTGACTTGGCTGGTGCCAACTTCAGCCTCCCTCCTTGTTATGAAACAGAGCAGAAAGCCTGGGTGCTGGATCAGGTCTAGCCCAGCATCCTGTTCTGACTGTGGCTAACCCAGTGCAGGATTTGACTACGAGTTGCCATCACTGATGGCAAGTGAAGTCATGTGGTGAGTGAAGGCAATGGGCATCAGAAGAGCCAGGCTTCGACAGTGGAAATAGACCATGGCTTTATCTATCGCCATGAATTTGCCTAAACCACTAAATTGGTTGACCATCACTAACTCTTGAGGAATACCAGCTCCCACCATCGTTGCCCATGGGCCAGGCAGGAGCAGGTTGAGTCCCACACAACTCTCCCCAAACGGTGACTTTATGGAACAGCTCCTTATTTAATACAATTTAATACTCGGCGAGAAACTGGCGGCTACGAAATAAGTAACCATTCCCTGAAATAAGGAAGAGATGGATAAGCTACCCTCCTGCAATGTTCTCCACTGCCCTCAAATTTATTATTATTTCTTAATTAAATTTGTATTGTTGTTGTTTAGTCGATTAGTCGTGTCCGACTCTTCGTGACCCCATGGACCAGAGCACGCCAGGCACTCCTGTCTTGCACTGCCTCCCGCAGTTTCGTCAAACTCATGTTCGTAGCTTCGAGAACACTGTCCAGCCATCTCGTCCTCTGTCGTCCCCTTCTCCTAGTGCCCTCAATCTTTCCCAACATCAGGGTCTTTTCCCTTCATGGATCAATGCCTTGTCATGGCGAAGGGGCTTGAATAATTCAGAGAAGCTATGAGCTATGCCATGCAGGGTCACCCAAGATGGACAGGTCATAGTGGAGAGTTTTGACTAAACGTGATCCACCTGGAGAAGGAACTGGCAAGCCACTCCAGTATCCCTGCCAAGAAAACTCCATGGACAAAGACAACAGGCATATAAATTTGTATATCGCCCTTCAAATGCAGATCTCAGGGCGGGGTCACATCTTGACCTCACCGAATGGCCTTGAGCGGGCCTCCCTCTCAGCCCTTTTCCTGCCATATGGCGGTAAAAAACCCCACCAGCCTACCTCGAGAGGTTGTTGTAACCTTTATATACATATATATATGTGATGTGTTTTGTGTACCCGGTAGCAGGGCTAGGCAGAGCGATGCTCTCCAGCTTCTGTGCACTACAACTCCCACCAGCTCCAAACAGAATGGCAAGTAGCCGGGGATGATGTGAGTCGTAGTCCAAAACATTTGTCTGGTATCGTATTGGCTGATCCTGCTAAGTATTATCCCCAGCATCAAGAAACGCTTTCAGTGGCAGATTCCCTTCTCTTTTAAGCGTTTTGCTGTCATAATGAGGACCAGTACCTTTAAAAAATGTGTATCAGAAAAAGCAGCGGTGTGATGGAGTTATGGGGAGCAAAAATCCCTGATTTGTGGCCATCAAATGGCCTGTGACCAACATAACACATGCCTTTTTTATTTTTTATTTTGGTATGCATAAATGAATACAGATATTGCTTGTGTGGATGTGCAGAAGGGTAAGCTTTCTTCTTAATTGGGATTCGAGGCAAGTTTAGCTTCCAGAAAGCCTTCTCCCTAGAATATTCACCCAAGTTATCCCATGATGGAATGTCAAATATACAGTGAATATTCAGAGCTTTTCAGAACTTGACAGTTGTCGATAGCAAGCAGCAGCTCAGAGGTCTATGACACAGCCACTGTAGTGAAGCTAAGCAGGTTGAGGTCTGGTTCGCGGTTGGATGAGAGACCACTTGGGAATAGCAGTCGGATGGAGTGTAATAAATAAGAAATAGTCCATGCTAGTGCTTGACAGCTGATGGGTATCACATGGCTTGGATGTGGGCCGCCCCGTCCGTCCTATGCGTTTAAACCCATATCATGCCACTTTGAACAGTTGTGGCTTCCCCCAAAGAATCCTGGGAGCTGTAGTTTGTTAAGGGTGCCGAGAGTTGCTAGGAGGCCCCTATTCTCTTCACAGAGCTACAATTCCCGGAGTCAGCCTCCCAGGGAATTCTGGGAACTTTAGGAGAAAATAAGGGACAACTCTCAGCACCCCCCACAAACTACAGTTCCCAGGATTCTTTGGGGGAAGCCATGACAGTTCAGAACGGTGGGGCCAAGTTTCAAATGCATGGGGTAGGTAATCGATGCCTCACGCTTGTTACTTCTTGGGCTCCCACTCCAGTCAGCCTTGGCTGCCAGCGTGGTCAATGGTCAGGAATGATGGGAGCTAGAGTCCAATGACATTAGAGAGGAGGCCACAGCTCCCTTACCCCTATAGGTCATAGACCTATAGAATTGTAGAATTGGCGGGGACCACGAGGGTCATCTAGTCCAACCCCCTGCAATGCAGGAATCTTTTTGCTCAGTGCGGGACTCGAACCCACGACCCTGAGATTAAGAGTCTCATGCGCTACTGACTGAGCTGAAGGGCACCATTCTCAACTGCATGCAAGAGCTGGGGGGGATGCCTCTATTTAGAAGAGGACTTCCCTCCTGAGAGACGGGTGTGTGTGTGCCTCTTCTCACATCAGGAATGGAGAAATCCTATGGTCCAGGCATGTCAAACCTGCGGCCCTCCAGATGTTTTGGACTACAATTCCCATCTTCCCCAACCACTGGTCCTGCTAGCTAGGGTCGCCCCCTTTCCTGAGACCCTTCCTAACCTTCAGGAGTTCTGTGCCCTATATGCTCCCACAAGGGAGGCCACCAACCAAGGCAGCTTTGAGAGAGGACGAGACAAATTCACAGAGGAGGGCAAGGCTGTCCATGGCTGCTGGGCAGTGTGGCCTAGTGGTTACAGCACCAGGCGAGACCTGGGCTCAAATCCCCACCCAACCTCACGGGGTTGTTGTGAGGGTGAAATGGGGAGGAGGAGAATGATGGCTGCAAATGTCATGAATAAATATCTCCTGTGTCGGAGGCAGTAAGTGCCTCTGGATACCAGTTGCTGGGGAAGCGCAAGGGCAAAGAGCTGTTGCGCTTAGGTCCCTGCATGGCTCTCCTTCCCGCCTCTGATTTCCCGCTCGCCCCGGTCTCTGCTCGCCTTTCCACAAGAGCTGTGTGGCTCCTTTGGATCCCTTGGGCAGCCCCATTCTTGTCCTCTTAGGGCCGCACCGGTTGCCGTGGAGCCGTCCTTGGCCCAGGAACCTTTGGGAACTGTCTTCTCCGCTGGGCGGATGTGCGCTGGGAGCTGTTGCTCACTGGCATGTTCCATGCGCTCTGTTTAAAAAGAAAAACCTCCCTTTTCTTCCTTGGTTCCCTGGAGGTTTCGAACAAGATGGGTGGAGCTTGGAAACCCGGCTGGCAGGGGGAGTAAAATCCAGCCAGCATTTGTGGGGAGGAGGAGGAGGAGGAGGAAGAGGTGCCTTTCAGAGCGCAGGAGGAGAGAGCCGGATCTTGGCCAGTGCTTGTTGGAGTGTGCACCTGTGGGCATTGCCATTTTAAGGCACGCAGCCCCTTTTAAAGGCGCTTCATACAGCGGTATAGCAAACGTGACAACAGCCTTACATGTTTATGTATATAGGAAGATAACACTGTTCATCATTTTATAAATCTCTTTTTAAAAAATATTAATTTTTTTCATATAATCACATTACGTAACATCATAACCACTTACTTTATCTCTTTGGCTCAACTGAGCCTAACGGCTTCCCTCCCTCCCTCCCGTCTGATGGTTTACAAAATTAAACTTTACATCTGTGCATTTCGCTTCGTTTCCTATCCTTGTTATATCATTACCTAAAATATTATATTACTCAACCTGAATAGGTAGCAATTTCATCTTACAAATCTTCAGATAACCCTGCTAGTAATGTTAATTGCTAACAGTTGTCTTTCAATCATAATATAAATTTATTCGAGTTCTTTTGGAATAATAATAATAATAATAATAATATATTATTATTTTTACCCCGCCCATCTGACTGGGTTTAGAATGCTTGGTCTCGCTGGTTCCGGATTCTTCCCATCAGTTTTGCCAGTTCTGCAAAGTCCATCAGCTTCATAAACCTCTTATTGCGACTCCTTTTAGTTTTAATTAATCATTTTAATTATTATTATTATTTCTTCGTTTCATTTATGAATCACTGTTATTATTTCCATTTCGTTTCATTTACAAATTGCTTTCTGTGAAGTGTCGCAATGAGATTTCATACTACTGTTTTGTTTTTTTAAAGGCTCGCATGCAGAAAAATTGCACGCATATGCAAAAAGGGGAAATACGTTCTCAACTGCATGCATATTTATATGCCATTATTATTATTCTTTATTAAATTTGTATACCGTCATATACCCGCAGGTCTCAGGGCGGTTACAACATAAAATCACAAAGGGCATAGGATAAAAGGATAAAAGGATAGGATAAAAGGATAAAAGGGCATAGGATGTCAATCACCCAAAGGCCTGGTTAAAGAGGAAGATTTTTGCCTGGCGCCTAAAGGTGTATAATGAAGGCTCCAGGCGAACCTCCCTGGCGAGAGCATTCCACAAATGGGGAGCCACTGCAGAGAAGGCCCTGTTCTCATGTTGCCACCACCACCACCCCTCACGTGGAGGAGGCACACAAAGGGCCTCAGAAGATGATCTCAGGATCCGGGTAAGTTCATATGGAAAGAATTAAAACAGATAGGCTAAAATAAAATAAGTAAAACATTTGCATATATAAAACCAGTTTCAAATACATCTGGGTACTGACTGGGAGAACCCCGTCCCCCTTTAAACTTAAAAACTTGCTTTAACCCTTTGATACTCCAACCCTTCTTAATTGCAAAAGATCCTGAAATCTTCACTTTGGAGGTTTGGTACCCCTCTGGAATAGAGATGTAATTATGCAGGATTTGAGATTTCAGCAGGGACTGAGACTTCCAGATACTTTCTATATGATTTGCGTAGAGAACCTAGAACAGAACCATCGTTTTCAAGACAGCCCTCCTTGCAAGCCTGGCAAAATCTGGAACTATCCTAAATAATCAGATAGTCTTTACTTGGACTTCATTCTTTTAACCCACTTGCAGCTGTGCTGTTTCTATGTACCTACTATTTCTAGTTTATGGTTTCATTTTTCATCTTTTAATTTCCATCTGCTGTTATAACTGTTGCCTCTGTTTTCTATACATCAGAAGACATCACACACACACACACACACACACACACACACACACACACACACCCCAACTGCAGAGAACTCCCCTCCCCGGAAAAAAACACAACGTTTTGGGATCCAATCCCTGTATAGGAATTCTACTGTTTCTTACCTCCCTGCTGCCCATTTTCCAGCCCTTTGAGATTCCTTCAAAGGTTCCCCTGCCAGAACCTGATGCTCTTAATTCCATCTGTTTGCACAAAACAATTTCCGTGGCCAATTGAGTGTGCTGCCGCCGCCACCAGTTAACACTCATTAGTAATAAAACCTGAATTTTTTTACACTCTAATGAGCGTGGGATATTTCTCTTGCCTCCCCCTCCTTTTGCAGGGAATTTCTCTCTGCAGCTTACGCTGCTTTCATTAATTCCATGGATGGATGGATTGATTGATTTTTAAAATCCCACCTCTTCCACAAAATGTTCAGGTCAGCCTATAAGGGTTCTGCCCTCAAGTTCCAGCCTCATGACGACTCTGTGAGGTAGGCCAGGCTGAGGAGGCAGTCGCTGGCCTGATGTTTCAGGACCCTTGCCTGAGCATTCCAAGTTTTAATTCTGTTTATTCTTGGGTTCCCCCCCCCTACTGTAGCTTGTTTGGGGTGGGGTGGGGTTCAAAGCTTTGAGTTTGATTGTTGAAATGCATCCCCCCTCCAAAAAAATAATAATGTTGGGAGGCATCCAGTACAAAGGTACTGAAATGGAATCATAGAATAGTAGAATTTTAGAGTTGGAAAGGTCATCTAGTCCAGTGTTTCCCAACCTTGTGCCTCCAGATGTTTTGGGACTACAACTCCCATCATCCCTAGCTAGCAAGACCAGTGGTCAGGAATGATGGGAATTGTAGTCCGAAAACAGCTGGAGGCACAAGGTTGGGAAACACTGATCTAGTCCAACCCCCTGCAATGCAGGAATCTCAGCTAAAGCACCCATGACAGATGGCCATCCAAGGTAGGAGTCACATGCTTTCCTCCACCCCATTTTAGCCCCACCCACCACTGGCACATGGCCCTCACAAAGTACCCCTCAGGCCCCTGAGAAGCCTTCTTGTATTATGAGGCCGCATGTTTATTATAGTTAAAGGACTGGTGTCTGTTGAAAAATCCAGAGATTTTGGACTTGGAAGGGTATGATACCCATTTTGGATGGCATGCATACCTTAATTATGGAAAAACAAGAGCTTTACTAATCACATCATACATGGTGTGGGACAAATATAAAAAATATGGGACATACATGGTGTGGGACAAATATAAACAATATTTAGAGCCCAAAACCCCAAAGTGGGTGTTGCCACTAGAGGCAATTGCAGTTAAAAAAAAGAGAGAGACCACGAAATGGATAACGTATATGGTGTTATTAACAGAAGAAAATGGTCAAATAAAACTTAAAAGATATGAGGATATAAAAGAATATCTCTCCAGCTGGTTAGATTACCACCAATTGTTTGAAATGTTTCCCAAGGTTCTAAAGGCAGAGGCAGGGGAAAGAGGAGGGGGCAAGGGAAGAAAGAGGGCAGGAGTATGCCAAGGCAGGGACATGACTTGTTCTGGGTGTCCTCCGTTTCTTTAAATGATTTATTTTTCTCTCTGTCTGGGACGCAGTTCAGGAATCGCCACTCCGAATCCTACGCCCAGCCTGGCTCCTTGCTGTGACAAAGATAGTCCCGCGGACAGTGCGAGGGGAAGCGAGTGTGAATTATAAATGTTCTTGGCAGGCGAAATAATTTGGGCTTTTGGTGTGCGAACATTCCCAGGCGGAGGGGTTTGCCAAGTACGCTCTGCACGCTCGGAACCTGAAAAGTGTTTGGCTGTGCCTTCCTGCGGGGAGAGCGGTTGTGTGGCTTGCATTAATTGTGCCTTGGGCAGGTCACAATTTGACTTCACCCCTTAGTGGTGCGCTCCATTGTCTCTCAAGACAGACAGATGCCATAAAATAATAAATAAATCTGCCCATTTCAATCAGGGAACAGCTTGTTACTTGGACCATTGAAGCTGGGATTGGGAAAGCTTAGGGCGGGGTGGGAAGGGGCTGAAAGTGGACCCCAATACCTCTCTGTGTGGCCCTCAGGACACTCTCCCCAAGCCACACACTGCACTGATTTGCACTTTCTTTGAGTGTTTTTGCCTGGCTGTAAAAGTCTCCCCTTGAACACTTACCCTGCCTCCTTGCTTACCTGGGTGAAGAAAGGTAACTATATGTAAATACAGAGCCCTTTGACTTGAATCATAGAATCATACCAGGGTAGAGTTGGAAGAGACCACAAGGGCCATCCAGTCCAACCCCCTGCCAAGCAGGAAACGCCATCAAAGCCTCTGCTTAAAGACCTCCAAAGAAGGAGACTCCACCACACTCCTTGGCAGCAAATTCCACTGCCGAACAGCTCTTACTGTCAGGAAGTTCTTCCTAATGTTGAGGTGGAATCTTCTTTCTTGTAGTTTGAATCCATTGCTCCGTGTCCGCTTCTCTGGAGCAGCAGAAAACAATCTTTCTCCCTCCTCCATATGACATCCTTTCATATATTTGAACATGGCTATCATATCACCCCTTAACCTTCTCTTCTCCAGGCTAAACATACCCAGCTCCCTAAGCCGTTCCTCATAAGGCATTGTTTGAGTACAGTGCCTTTGAGCATGTTAAGAGTGCACGTGTTTGGGACCGAGGGAGCTATAGAACTCTCCAGGGAGAGCGATCTAGACGGCTTTCGAAAAGGATCGGGCCAATTCAGGGAGGAGAAGGCAGTCGATTGCTAGCTCAGCCACCCAGGTTGTGGGTTTGAGCCCCACGTTGGGTAAATGATTCCTGCCTTGCAGCAGGGGGTTGGACTAGATGACCCTCGGGGTCCCTTCAAACGCTACAATTCTACGATACTTCACGATTGCTATGCTCTGCCTCCACGGTCAGAGGCAACAGTGCTTCTGAATTCCTGTTGCTGAAAACCCCTGGAGGGGAGAGTGTTCTTGTGTTCGAATCCTGCTTGCGGGTTTTCCACAGCCATCTGGCTGGCAACTGTGAGAACAGGAGGCTGGACTGGGTGGGCCACTGGCCTGATCCAGCAGGCTTTTCTTATGATTGTTGTACGCGCCAGGCATTTTAAACCACGGCTGAGGTTCCCTCCCAGCTAAGCAGTCTTGCTCTCATTTGCCATTTCTGTCATCTGCCCTCCACCAAAAAATAAAAATAAAGAATTGCAGAGTTCAGGTACAAACACTGCTCAGTGCCAGGCTACTGAAAGGGCGGGGGTCACGCAGGGCGGCCGGATCAACAAACCACCTCTTCATATTAACATGCAATGCAAGGAGGCGAGTTCGAAAGCAGTGGGGAACCACGAGACGCCTCCGCCTGTATTACAGTTTTCACTGCTCAGCTGAAGTTTCTAAAATGACTTCTGAACGGTGGGGAGAAAAGAACGATTAGACGAGGTTCCCTTAACAGGTCCTGGCATTAACCTCACAAACCGAGATCGAGAAAGCACGTTTGCAAGCTAGTTGGGGAAAATCAAACAGTCTAATGCAGGCATCCCCAAACTGCGGCCCTCCAGATGTTTTGGCCTACAACTCCCACGATCCCTAGCTAACAGGACTAGTGGTCGGGAAAGATGGGAATTGTAGTCCAAAACATCTGGAGGGCCGAAGTTTGGGGATTCCTGCACTAGATGTCAAGGAAATAAACAACTGCCTGGAAATGTCTTTGGTGATTGAAGCTACGCAAAGCAGCTGCTCTGTCATTGGGTCGAGACCTATCCCCTGAATTAAACCAAGATTCCAGTCCTCATGGTTCGGAATTAAAGGCTGGCTTAAACAGGAGCATGCTGGGAAAAGGCAGTGACTGGCTCCCCAAGTCGCAGAAGCTTCAAGGCTGAGTGGGGATTTGAACCCTGGTCTCTCCCAAGTCCTAGTCTGATGCTCTGTAACCCCTTCACCACGACTGGACTCACGTGGGGCGGGCGGGTTGAGAGCGACATCCAGTTCTGGCCCTCGAGAAGAAAATGCCTGGGCTCCCCCATCCCTTAATTGCTTCGGTGAGCGTATTTCGCACCCAGGCCCACTTGGTGGATCAAGCAGAAAGACCAACCCGCCTCAGTAGATCTGGCAGGCCTGAAAACTCCTCATTCCGCTGCCTTGCTCTTGGTTGGATCTCAGCAGGCAGGAGTATTATCTATTCTAACCTCTCTGGGTGGAAAGGGCCCACCCGCCTCACCCCAGGAATCAGGGGGGGTGCTCCCTGCTTTCCCTCTTACGCCCCACCCCACCCCTTTTGCCACAAAAGCTGATTAGGGTGCTCGTCGGGGAGGAGGCGCATCGCCCCACCCTCATCCATGTTGTGGGCACCTGAGTGGCTCTTACAGCTGCAGGAATTGCATCACTGTGGGATGCGGTAGGAGGCGGTTGCCGTGGCGACGGCACAGACCTCAAGCTGCTAGGGAAGGAGCCTTGCGTGGGATTTCGATGGGGAGGCGGGAGCTAAAGCAGAAGGGCAAGGGGAGTGGGGTTTTTTTCAGGGGGGTGGGTTTCATAGCAAAGCCTAGGAGATGATCCTGGCAACAGACTGTGCTTGAATGGGAGCTTTAAGGCAGCGATAGGCCGTGTTTGCTGCTGGGAATTGTAGTCTGGCAACATCTGGATGGTGCCAGGTGGGCAAAGGCTGCTCTGGGGTAGAGATGTGGAGGCACGGAAAAAAACCCAGAAAAATTTGGGGAAAAAACCCTGGGTTTTTCCCCGTTTTTCCCCTGAAGCCTTTTTTGTTTTTTTTCTTAAAAACTGGAAAAATAAAAAATAGATTATGGAATGTTTTATTTTAACGTGATGAATAAAATATTTTAAGATAAGGGGTTCAAATATTTTATAAATCATTTCTAAAAAATATGTATGGTATCAGATTATTCTAATTTCTGTGAGGACAAGCAAGTCCTAGGTAACAAACTGAACTCTCCAATGCAAGAATAAGATACATTTCTTCCTTTAGGAGGTGCTGTTGTCGCCAGAAAAGAAAAAGGTTTCAGTTTTGTTTTTGCACACGTGTGGTATGCATTCGTTCTGTTCCTCTTCACTAGGCCTCAAAGCACTGGAAGAAAATATAGAGCAACGAAAAGGGCCTGAAAGTATATGTGCTGCCGTGGCAATCAGAGAAGTGTTATGAAAGAAAAAGAGAAATGAAAATATTTTAAACATTAAATGCTGTAAAACAGTCTTTAAAAAGTGAAATAAACTAATTTAAGCATATAGTAGTAGTAGCTAAAGTGGTTAACAGACCACACACATCAGTGTGAGGAAATACACAAGGTCTCATGGGCAAACATGGGAGGTGGAGTAAGCATGTTGCATAGAAACAGTGATGAATGACAAGTTAAATTTCAGTTACTGTTTGGATACACTATATTTTTAATATGCTAGTTGTGATAATTTTATGCCCATTAAAATTTAGTTATATTTTATGTTTCTAAAGTAACAGATTGACTTTCAATCTGGAAAAGAAAAAAGAAGTGCTAATGTAGCCATTTTTTCAATTTTTCTGAAAATTTCCGTTTCCCCCCGAAAAAACCCGGAAAAAACAGGTTTTTTCCCCGAGCTTAAAAAATTTCGGAAATTTTACATCTCTATTCTGGGGGGAGACGTGGTCCTCCAGATGTTGTTAGGTTCCCATCTCACTAAAACACGAGCCTGTTAATCTCAGAGTTGTGGGTTCAAGTGCCACGCTGGGCAAAAGATTCCTGCATTGCGGAGGGTTGGATTAGATGACCCTCGGGGCCCCTTCCATCTCTACAATTCTGTGATGCTGTCTCCACCGACGGCCAGCGTGATGAGAGGTGTAGCCCAGCAAAGTCTGGAACGCACCCAGTTTGCTGCCCCTGTTTTTAAGGAGAAACCCTTGTTTGAAAGAGCAAACTCACATAAAAATTAAGGTTTGCAGCCAGGCGGAAGTAAAGGTCGAATGACGAAGTGCGGCTTCTTTTGCTAAATTTATGCCCTTCTATAACACTACTGGAACCCCGTCAGCTTAGAGATAATTGAAAAGATATCTGCCCCAGTGCTCTGAAACAGTGACTGCAAAGTAATAATAACAATAATTAATAATAAAGAGGCTCAATGTGGTGCCTTCCATAGTTCTGGTTACAGGTAGGTAGCCGTGTTGGTCTGGGTCGAAGTAAAATAAAAAAATTCCTTCAGTAGCACCTTAAAGACCAACTAAGTTTTTATTTTGGTATGAGCTTTCGTGTCCATCAGGTATCTGAAGAAGTGTGCATGCACACGAAAGCTCATACCAAAATAAAAACTTAGTTGGTCTTTAAGGTGCTACTGAAGGAATTTTTTTATTTTAATAATAAAGAGAGTACTGATAGGGGTATTGTTGTTGCCACTGCTCTCCTTTTGAAAGGAGGTGGTCAAAAATGTTCCTCTTTCTCTTGGGGATTTTCGTTTTGTGGCCTCTTAATTGTTTTCTTTGGGGGGGGGGAGGTTTATCTCCAGTTTATTTCTTTCCCCACTGTGACACCTTCCTTGTTCTGCCCTGGGGAAGAGGATTTGGGATGCAAAGCTCAACCCTCAAATTTCCCTAGGACAGAGATAAAGAGCGCACAGTTCGACACGGAGACATTTGCATGTTGTTCCATGGCCATGACTCTCCCGGAATGTTGCAAGTTCTCTGGAACTTGCAACTTGGTGCAGAAGCGTCACTAAACTCTCAAATTACCCTGCAGTAAACTGGGTCAATTGGTATGTTACCTGGAGAGTCACCCAAATCTTGCGGCATGGGCAAGAGCATCAGAAGAGAGCTGGTGGATCGGGCCAGTGGCCCATCTAGTCCTGCATCCCGCTCTCACGGAATCATGAGGACTAGTAACTTGCCTCTTGAAAACAAAAGCGAGCTTCTCCGAAAGCTGAATTCTAGTGTCAAAGGGAAGAACCTGAGAAGAGCCTGCTGGATCAGGCCAGTGGCCAATCTAGACCAACACCCTCTTCTCACAGAGGTAGGTTGGCCTGAGAGACAGTGACCGGTCCCATTCTCACCCAGAAAGCTTTGCAGCTGGGGCAGAATCTGAACCCTGGATCTTAACATCTGGCACCCTTAACCACTACACCAGCCTGGTGCCCTCCAGATGTTTGGAACTGCAACTCCCACAATTCATCTTGTGAAATGCCCTGAGATCTTTGGATGAAGGGTGGTATATAAATCTTAATAATAATAATAATAATAATAATAATAATAATAATAATAATAAATATTAGAACTGCTTCCACGGCAAAGCTGTTGCATTTGAGGTGATTTCTGGCAATGCAAAAACCTGAATCTGCATTCACACATTCAGGTCATTCCTTCCGCCTCCCCCAACCCCCATGAATTTCAGAGGCAGGATAAATTATGCAGCGCAACTTAACATGTTTCATTGGGCCCGACTGTTGCGAGGTGGAGATGTTGCTTGTGGGGTGTTTTGTTTTTAACCATCAGTTTTGCAGGATCGGGGTGGGTTTCCTGCTTCACCCCCAAGCACACAGGGGCCCAATCATATTTCGAATGTGATTGGGGGTGGGTGGGGGTGGCCCCTATTCTCCCTCCCTCCCTATAACGCAGCCGCCTTCTCAAAAGAAGCACCTCGGTCCTGGCCTGGACTTGCCACAGCCAACTGGCAGAAAGCATCGGGCTTCAAGGCGGCGGATTCAAGGACGCGTGGTTAATTGTGCAAAAGTGGGGAAGTGTGTCAGGCTGTTGGGGAGGGGGAGCAAGCAGGGGCCGCACGCCTGACTGAGTGCAGAGTGGGTAGCTGGGATGCTCCAGGAGGTAATAATGTGCTAATGTGAGAGGAGGGAGTTGGCGCCTCTGGGGAGGGAGGGGGCGGCAGCTGGCACCTGCCCACTTTCTTGTATTCCCACATCTGCATTGTGTTCATCTGGGGTGCCTTATTTTTGCAGAGAAGGGTCTGTGCACAGACTTGTCTGTGAACAAGAGTCCATGCCATGCAGGAAATCCCAATTTCCTTTCCCAGAGATGCCCATTGACCATGGGATGGGGCATAGCTCAGTGGCCTCTGCCTGGCTTCAGTCTGAGGCAACTGGCATCAGCCCCCCTTGATGGCCGAACCATGCGGGGGCTGTAGGTTCGGAGGCATCTGGGGGGCTGGCAGGAGGAGGAGGAGGCAAGAACATTAGCAAGTTGGCTTGCCAGAGAAGGGTCCCTATTTTGGCCCCTAGTGATGCCCACGGTGGCACGCTAGCTGCTGCTATAAAGGGGTGCTGCCTGGGAAAATGAGGGGCTAGGGGAAGTGACATCAGAACCCCGCCCACCGATGCTTAGAAAAGGGGGAAGGGGCTTTAATAGCCAGATGACAATTCAGGTGTGAGAGGTTTACAGCGGGGGCTCAGAATACAGGCAGCCTCACCTTGATGTTCCAAGGCACCGTACGTTTAAGTGAAATTGTGTATATTTGAAACACGGTAGGGAAATCCTACAAACACCCCATTCTGCCCCCTTTTGTGACGTTTTCGGGACTCTTCACTTCTGGGATTGGTGCAATGGGCACACGCAGTCATACACATATTGAATGCACATAAATGGGGGGTGCTTGTATGAATATGATTTTCTTGTTGTTGTTGTTTAGTCGTTTAGTCGTGTCCGACTCTTCGTGACCCCATGGACCATAGCACGCCAGGCACTCCTGTCTTGCACTGCCTCCCACAGTTTGGTCAAACGCATGTTCGTAGCTTCGAGAACACTGTCCAACCATCTTGTCCTCTGTCGTCCCCTTCTCCGAGTGCCCTCCATCTTTCCCAACACCAGGGTCTTTTCCAGGGAGTCTTCTCTTCTCATGAGGTGGCCAAAGTATTGGAGCCTCAGCTTCAGGATCTGTCCTTCCAGTGAGCACTCAGGGCTGATTTCCCTCAGAATGGATAGGTTTGATCTTCTTGCAGTCCATGGGACTCTCAAGAGTCTCCTCCAGCACCATAATTCAAAAGCATCAATTCTTCGGCGATCAGCCTTCTTTATGGTCCAGCTCTCACTTCCATACATCACTACTGGGAAAACCTAGTAGAAATGATTTTCTTAATAAACGTATTAGTCCTCTCTTCTTTTTTTCACAGAAGTAACTCAAATGGACTTACAACAAATTTCAATATTCTTATTCTTAGTCACTTCTTTTTTTAATAGAAGTAACTCAAGCTAATTTACAAGAAATCAATAACAACATTCTGGCGGTAATGCTACGCCAACAGGGCAGTTAGAGTGTCAAACTAGGATCTGGGAGAGACCAGGGTTCGAATCCCCTCTTGGGCATGAGGCCTACTGGGTGTGTGACCTTGGACCTGCCTCTCACCCTCTATCCCTACCTCACAGGGTTGTTGTGTGGGATTAAACACGGAATGGGAGAACCATGTATGCCGCCTCGAGCTCCGTGGAGAACAAGGCGGGATAGAAATGCAATAAGTAAACGAATGAATGAAAACAATACATGGCGCTCTTACGACTTGCCGCCATCGTGGCCCAGAGCTCCCCGTCAGACTTTGAGTGACCGGCCCTCTCTCTCTGGTCCTGTTGACAGATTTCAACTATGGCATGGAGGATTATGACGCCGAGGGGAACGAGGAGCCCAAGGTCCCCCCTGGGGGTTCGGAGACCATGCCCTACATCGACGAGTCTCCCACCATGTCGCCTCAGCTCAGTGCCCGCAGCCAAGAGGGCGGGAACGGCGGAGACGGGTGCGAGAGCCTCTCGCCCACCCCAGCAGATGGACTGGGGACTGTGGTAAGTGTTTGGGGGTCCGGGCAGAAATGCCATCCCCCCTTTGTTGTTGCTGTTGGTTTATTATCTGTTGCTATGATAGCATATGGTGTTTGAAGTGCTTTGCATTTACCGAGTCAGGCTGCTTGCCCACCTAGCTCAGTATTGTCCGCACGGACCGGCAGCAGCTCTCCAGGGTTTCAGGCAGGGCGTAATTTTCCAGCCCTCTTTGGAGAGGAGTCCCATAGTTTTAACTCTGTTCTGTGTGAAGAAGTCATTTCTGTGGGACAGATTGTGGAGGGGGGGGGCAAACGTGATGGGTGGCTCCCCCCCCCTTTTGCTGTTTAAATTTGAGCATGGGAGAGGCGGGCCCATCTTTAAAACCTGGCTGGTGCTGTGTTTGTTTTATTTATTTAATGTGTCTAATTCGGCGATTCTCTCGTGCATACCAGTGCTGGAGCAGGTCGTGGGACATTGGCATTTTTAAAATTCGAGAACTGATAAGGCGTTGCGGAGGTGAAAAGGACTTTGCAGAGTTGTTTTGCATGTTGTGAAAGGCAGGTGAGGTGGGAATATGATCTTAAACCTTATGGAAAAGGCACCAGTGCCACATTTGCAGGGTGCTATTGGCCAGCGTCTGGGAAGCCTCTCCTCCTAGACCCACCCGAGGCTGTGCGGCTACCATAAGCAGTTTGATGCCCTCTCAACAGCTTTAGTCTGTTACAGATGCCACAAAATACCCGTTCTGCATTCATAAGAACTCCCACCTTCCACTGCAGCAGCATCTGCCCTTTGGAACTCCCTGCCTGTTGACACCAGGCAGGAGCCTTTACTGTACTCTTTTCTGTGCCTGATTAAAACCTTTCCATTTCGGCAAACCTATCCAGCTATCTGGAATGTAGCACGTTTTAATTTGTTTTTAATTTATTGCTTATTTTAATTTTTTGAACGTTTTAAACTATTGTGGTTAATTGTTTTCATTGCATTGCAGGGGGTTGGACTAGATGACCCTTGGGTCCCTTCCGACTCTTAAGATTCTACAATCTGTTCTTTTAACATTTTATCTTTTCTTTTTTGGTAAACTGCTTTGAGAGTTTGTTTTGCATTTTTGCAATCCAGAGGTGTATTAATTTTATGAAACGTGGCTGAAGGCTGCGGTACGAGGGTACTCCCCTTGGTCTTGAGTGCTTGCTGTTTCCTCTTCTTCATCTGGCCCCCGAGGCCTTGGGCAGAGAGGGCTCTTTCACGGCCTGCTACCTGGGAAGGCAAGGAAGGGCCAGAGCTCAGCATCAGAGCACCTGATCTGCATGTAGAAGGTCCCAGGTTCGATCCGGCATCAGTCCTTATTACAGAAGCATAGAATCATAGAATCGTAGAGTTGGAAGAGACCACAAGGGCCATCCAGTCCAACCCCCTGCTGAGCAGGAAACCCCATCAAAGCATTCTTGACATATGCCTGTCAAGCCTCTGCTTAAAGACCTCCAAAGAAGGAGACTCCACCACACTTCTTGGCAGCAAATTCCACTGCCGAACAGCTCTTACTGTCAAGAAGTTCTTCCTAATGTTTAGGTGGAATCTTCTTTCTTGTAGTTTGAATACATTGCTCCGTGTCCGCTTCTCTGGAGCAGCAGAAAACAACCTTTCTCCCTCCTCTATATGACATCCTTTCATATATTTGAACATGGCTATCATATCAGCCCTTAACCTTCTCTTCTCCAGGCTAAACATACCCAGCTCCCTAAGCCGTTCCTCATAAGGCATCGTTTCCAGGCCTTTGACCATTTTGGTTGCCCTCTTCTGGACACGTTCCAGCTTGTCAGTATCCTTCTTGAACTGTGGTGCCCAGAACTGGACACAGTACTCCAGGTGAGGTCTGACCAGAGCAGAATACAGTGGTACTATTACTTCCCTTGATCTAGATGCTATACTCCTACTGATGCAGCCCAGAATTGCATTGGCTTTTTTAGCTGCTGCATCACACTGCTGACTCATGTCAAGTTTGTGGTCTACCAAGACTCCTAGATCCTTTTCACATGTACTGCTCTCAAGCCAGGTGTCTCCCATCCTGTATTTGTGCCTTTCATTTTTTTTGCTCAAGCATGAGGACCAGAATTTCCCCGCCTGAAATCCTGGGCAGGTGGCTGCCAGATAGTGTAAGCGATACTGAGGTAGATGGTAAGGCCCTGCAAATCACTTTCTGCCTGTCTTCCTTTTAAAATCTCAGGTTAGCCAACCTCACTGTGATCTGGGCTCCTTGCTCCACCTGGTGGCCATAATGAGCTACCACACTGTTGTTGTTGTTTTTAAAAGGTTTCTGATTAGAAAAAAAACGACACCTTTCCCCTGCCTTTCCTTATACCCGATTTAAGAATCATTATTCAGTATGGTGGGGGTTGCAGCACCGGGGTTTTTGCTGTGGGGAGCATGCAAAAGAGAAGCCCTGCAGAAAATAGCTTGCCTTTGTTGAGGCAGAGGCCCCCATAGCTGAGGGGATTTGCAAGCCTTTAAAACCAGCAAATCCTTCCAGTTCCTTTGCAGTTAACTCTTAGCCTCCCACACTGTCCTGGGTGGAAACTCTGGCTGGCTTTGAGGCCCCCTTCACAACCGTCACAGAGCTGTGGGCCCATCCTGTCTCATCCACCCACTGCTTCATATTCCCTGCACTGGCTCCTCCTCCTCCTCCCACTTTTGTCTTGGCTTCAAGTCTCTAGTCCTCATTGCCTTTGCTGCTTTTTTTAAAAAAAGGATCTATACTACTTATCCCTCACTATGCTCTCTCTTCTCCCTCCACTGCCCAGCTCTGCCTCGCCTGCCCCCAACCCCGATCCCCCCACAAATCCTTTCCTTAAGATGCAGGTAAAACTACATATTATGTCCAATCGGGTTTTTGTGTAATAGCATAGGTGAGAAGGGGCGTCACCTTTTTGCCGTGTGCTGTCGTCCCAGAATAAAATTGCTCCCCCCCATATAACTGCACCCACAAGAGTGATGATCACAGGCCAGTGACAGCCAGTGGCCTTCAGCCCTGGGGGCGGTCCATAGAGTCAGGGCCATGCATGCAGGCGGCCTTTTGCAGCCATCAAGTTTCTAGCCCTTATGGATGTCAATAGATTCTAGAGAAAGCGTAATGATTTAGTTAGAGGTGTTTAGGTAGAATCACAGCAACCCTGTGAGGTAGTTTTGGCTGATAGGCAGCGAGTGGCTGAAGGTCACCCAGTGAAACCTTCACGGCAGGGTGGGGATTTGAACCCTGCTGTGGTTGCGTCCTGTATTAAGTGGGGTGCTGACGGGGTGGGCTAGAGGACCTCTGAGGGGCGCCCCAACTCTGCGCTTCTATGCGGTGGCTTGCCCTTTTTGCATTTCTTTATTATGGTTTCCTCCAAAGTGTGTGCCTTGTTCTCCCCCGCTTCTCTTGCAACAACCCTGTGAGGTAGGCCACAGGCTAGGTTGAGAGAAGCCGATTGTTGGCCAGAGAGGAAACATCTGAAGCTGAGTTTTCTCTCCTCCTTCCCAGCTCCATGTCCAACACAAGAACACAAGAGTAACTTGCTTGATCAGGCTAATCTCTCCCCTCTGACTGTGGAGGCAGAGAATAGCCATGATTTCCTGGTGTTAGGAGTGATCCTCTTAGAGTTGGAAGAGACCACAAGGGCCATCCAGTCCAACCCCCTGCCAAGCAGGAAACACCATCAAAGCATTCTTGACATATGTCTATCAAGCCTCCGCTTAAAGACCTCCAAAGAAGGAGACTCCACCACACTCCTTGGCAGCAAATTCCACTGTCAAACAGCTCTTACTGTCAGGAAGTTCTTCCTAATGTTGAGGTGGAATCTTCTTTCTTGTAGCTTGAATCCATTGCTCCGTCTCCGCTTCTCTGGAGCAGCAGAAAACAACCTTTCTCCCTCCTCTATATGACATCCTTTAATATATTTGAACATGGCTATCATATCACCCCTTAACCTTCTCTTCTCCAGGCTAAACATACCCAGCTCCCTAAGCCGTTCCTCATAAGGCATCGTTTCCAGGCCTTTGACCATTTTGGTTGCCCTCTTCTGGACACGTTCCAGCTTGTCAGTATCCTTCTTGAACTGTGGTGCCCAGAACTGGACACAGTACTCCAGGTGAGGTCTGACCAGAGCAGAATACAGTGGTACTATTACTTCCCTTCATCAGCGCCAAAATGGCTGGATTTTGGACTGCCATGGTGCAGAATTTAATCTCCCCTGCCCAAACGCCACTCCTCCCTCCTCCTCCTCCTCCTCCTCCTCCTCCTCCTCCTCCTCCTCCTCCTCCTCCTCCTCCTCTTCCTCCTCCTCCTCTCTTCTTCTTCTTCTTCTTCTTCTTCTTCTTCTTCTTCTTCTTCTTCTTCTTCTTCTTCTTCTTCTTCTTCTTCTTCTTCTTCTTCTTCTTCTTCTTCTTCTTCCTCCTCCTAAGTTCCCAGAGGAGGTTACAACATTCAAATACAATATAAAAACC
Organism: Zootoca vivipara; assembly: GCF_963506605.1. NCBI lineage: Eukaryota > Metazoa > Chordata > Lepidosauria > Squamata > Lacertidae > Zootoca > Zootoca vivipara. The sequence goes on from NC_083290.1 coordinate 2,502,255, forward strand.
CATTTAGTAGCACAGTTTAATTTTGCACAGTATCACTGGTTCGTCAAGGTGGACTTGTGAATTTTTGCAGGGAGTGAAATAGCCCAGGAAAGAGCATGTTTGTTCATAGGCGGCGGGAAAAGAAGGCGGTTCTTCTCCCCCCCCCCCCCCCGACCGCCTCCCCAGAGCAGCAGAAACTCTGTGGTCTGTGGTTTCCCCTTTTTCTTCCTTGTTGCAGATGAGAAGGCTTCTTTTTCCCCCCTTGCTGCCTCTGGGTCTCTACAACTGTGTGCAATCCACGGCTTGCCCCTGATGCCCTTTCCTGGGGGGGGGGGCTGCTAGCAGGGATTCCCACTCACCCACCCACAGTTTTTTTGTGGCTGAGCTCATTCCCAGAAAGTTATACGCACTTTGTGCTTGTGCATTTTTTTCTGGTCTTGGAGGAGAGAGACAGAGAAACAGAGAGAGAGAAGATATATATAGATATATAGATAGATAGATATAGTTCTTCTGTGTTTGTTAGGAAATGCCTATGCAGGCTTATGCATCAGACAGGACTCTTCACCTGGGCCAAAGAAACATCCTGTGTGGCTCAGAAGCCCATATAGGGAGAGCTGGAAATACTTTTTTGTGACTCTCCTGAGCCAGTGGGATGCTGTGGATGGCGGTCCCTCTTGCAGCTTCAAAAACTATTTCAAGATCCCGAGATGCCCCGTGTCCCCTCCCCTTTCTTCCTTATTTTTGCATAGATTCCAGCAAGAAATATTTGTTTGTTGTTGTTTAGAGCAATAGCCTGCCCTTCTCCTAAGGCCCTCAGGAGAGCCTAGGTCATTCTCCCCCACAAAAACAATCCTCACCAACAACCCTGCGAGGTAGAGAGCAGCCGGCCTGCAGTAACCCAACACACTTTGGGGCTGCGTGGAAATTCAAACCCGGGCCTCTCACCCTAGTCTGGCACTTTAGCTGCTGAGACTCACATTCCCCTAACAATTTGCTACAGAAAGGACCTTTTCCCAACTCTCCATTAACCAATTATCACTATTCTTATATTTGTTTATTTATTCATACCCCGTCTTTCCCCCCCCCCCCGAGGGAACTCAAGTGTTGTTGTTCCCTACTCTGCCCACAACCTCGAGCCATCTTCACAACAGCCTTGCGAGGTGGGCTGTCGTCGTGAGAAAAAACGAGCACCAGCCTAGGAAGTGGTGTGGACCTTGCACTTCCTTCCTGAGATGCTGTCTCCTGCGGTTGGGGACAGTAGTTTTTAAGCTGCTTTTTGCAGGTGATTTCTGCATCTGCTTCTTCCGAGTGGGACTGCTGCAAGTTTGGGATCCTTCCTTCCTCTTCCAACCATCCAGTGGCATTTGTGTCCGTGCTTCCCCCCCCCTTCCAGGTTTTTTCTTTTTTTCTTTTTGAGGGGGTGCGTCTAGCCTCCTCCTCTTCCACCTCTCCGCCCTCCTTCACCACGGAAAAAAGCTGCCTGCTGCTTCCTCAAAGAGCTGGGAGTTCCTTCCCACGAACTTTCCGCATTTCTCTTGGCACCGGAGAGAGAGAAACAGCCTCCTTCTTTTTCTTAAAAATATATGCATACATAGATATATATCATTTTGCCAGGCGTGTGTATCTCGGAGAGAGGGTCCTTTCCCCACCTACGGAGGGCAGGCCAGCGGGCGAGGCTGGCATTTCCTGTCTGCGGAACGAGCGCCAAGGCTGGGCAAGGACGGCAGAAAGAAAAGACCGGGAGAGAGAACGGAGCCATGCGTGCTCCCAGCTCAGGGAAGGGGTTAAGCTAAGCCTCCTGCTTCCTGCCTTCTCTTCTCCTCCTTCGCTTTTTTCCCACAGGAGTTGAGTTTCTTGGCTGCGGACTTTGCCTCTGCTGGAAAAGGGTGCGGGTTACGTTTTGGGTGTGTGTTGTGTGCCGTCCCGGGCTGCGGTGCCCGGGAATGGCTCTCTTCCTCGGAAGGAGGCAGTGCCAGCCTCCGGCGGCGGCGATGCCAGGCCTGGCTGGCCCCTGGCTCCTCTGAGGGGGGCCGACTTCTCCCCAGAGCCCGGGGAGCCATGCAAGAAGAAGAGGAAGCCATTGGCTATCTCGATAAGGTCCTCGAAGAAGAGGAAGAGGAGAGGTCGGCTACCCCCAGCTCCCCGGCCTCGGAGAAGGTGGGCACGCAGTCGGGGCGAGGCGGGCTCTTTGTGCTGGCCTAAACCTCTGGGACTGGCACGGTGGCTTCCAAAAGGTGCAGAAGGACCCAGTAGCTTGGCCACTGAAGACTTAGGTTGGGCTTTATACTGTACTGGGATTGAGCCCATACTGCTGCAGCGGCTAGAGTGCCAGGCTTCGGCCATGGTTCAAATCCCCACTCGGTCACGAAACTTGTGGCCATTTGGCGCAACTTCCTGCTTCTGAGCCTGGCCTACCTCGCAGGGTCGGTGTGGGGACTAAGCGAGGGGGGGAACTGCGTACGCTGCTTGGAGCTCCTTAAGAGACAACCGTTTGCTATCCAAGCAATAAATAAAATGGGGAGGGGTTTGTTTTGCTGCGGGTTCAGCCCCTCACCTGATTCCCCAGAGGTGCCCCCAAGGGGTGGCTGATTTCAAGGAGTTGCTGGACGTCCTGCCTCTTCAATCCCACCTTGTTCTGCGATGGAGGGAATAATAATAATAATAATAATAATAATAATAATAATAATAATAATAATAATACCTGTATATGGCCAGAGGCACTCTTGTGGCTTGGAGCTCTGGGCTTTCCAGGGCTGCAGTTTACATCTAGATGTAAATGCTGCCATATTCTCTCTTTCTTGCTCCCCCCGCCCCCAAAATAACTCCTGCTTGATATAATTCCAGAGTTTTCCCAGGATTTGGGGGCCTCTGGGAATGAGATGTTGGTGATTTGTGTGTGCTTAGCAACATGGGCTTCCAGGGCTGTCTTTATCCCAGCCTGGTCCTCCCACCTATGGAGGTAAAAGGGTTTGGGGTTTGTAGAAAGCGGGAGCTCAGCAGGGGCTGATAAGGCTGCTTGTTTGGGCTGGAGCGGATTTATTTCTGTGCCTTGCCTTTCTCTCTTTCTCCCTCAACAATTGCTGTCTAAAACCAACCCTCTCCATCGGAACAGAAGACCCCCTACTCCGAGGCAAGGGCTTAATTTGAGCACGGCATCCAGCTTTCCCCAGGAAAATAAGTGATTTTCAGCGCCAAAGCCTCAGGCTTCTTTGGAGTGTTGCGGCAACGATGGCTTGCCTCTGAGCATGGGCAGAGAGCGTTTCTTTTTGCCCCTGCTTCGTTGCTGAGTAATTGCAGGCCTCTCCCCCGGCTCCCCTTTTGGAGCTGGCAAGCTCAACTTACAGGAAGTTTCGGTGCCAGGCACACAAATTAAGTCCTGAGAGTGGAGTGGAAGGTTTTTTATTTATTTATTCTTTCCTTTCTTTCCTGGGTTGGGAATGTGCCCTTTTTGTGTGGAGCGGCTGAAAGCTCCCTTGGCTTGTGTGTGCGCTTCCCCCTCTCTGTGTTTGTGATGTGTGAGTCGAGCCCTGCCAGGCCTAGGCTGGCAGCCCATGGGGCCGCGTTCAGGCTCTTTGCGTGGCACGGTTGGCTGGGGGGGAAGGGTTTGGATCTGTGGGGCGCCCGCGGCACTGAGTGAGTGGGAGGTTGGAAGGGGGCGGAAGAGAGAGGGAGTCGAGCCCCGGCAGGCCCCACGTCGGAGCCGCCTGAGGACGGCGAGATCTTAAGTAGTTTCTCCTCCGAATGTAGACAAGTGACAACAAAGCTCTCCAACTGCTGGAAAGGAAGGAAGGAAGGAAGGAAGGAAGGAAGGAAGGAAGGAAGGAAGGAAGGAAGGAAGGAAGGTGGTTTGTTTGTTTGTCAGGCTCTTTCGCATTTAAATCCTTCCCTTCTTCCAAGGAACTCAGGGGGAACTAGTGGGGTTGATTCCTCTGCCTCCATTCCTATTCCTTATCCCAACAACCTTGCAAGGTAGGCGCACTGGGAATGTTGCCCGCCTGAAACATTGAAGAGCCTCTGCCGGTCAGTGTAGACAGCACTGTGGGAGACGGTCTCACGGTCCGACGTGAAGGCTTTCCCCTGTTTAAACCAGAACCATGGGGACTGGAGTCTTGTTTCATTTTTAGGGGCAGAACATCTGCTTTGCACGGAGAAGACCCGAGTTCAGTCCCCAGCATCTCCAGCTAGGTCTGGGAATGTCCCCCGCCTGAATGCCCCCTGGAAAGCTGCTGCCGGTCAGTGTCGACAACCCTGAGCCTAGGTAGGGCCCCGGCTTGACTCCCCACAAGGCCACTTCCGGCGCTCCTATGGCTTGCCCTCATTTGTACCTGCTTTGTTTTTCCAAGCGACACCACCCAGCGATAAGCGCTTGTTTGGTGGACGCGTAAAAGCAGCCTCTGTGATAATATGTCAGCTGGAGCGTTTGCAGTGCAAATGAACCGCAATTAATGCAAAGCGAACCAAAACGAGCATCTCTGCAAGGAGGCATTCGGAATGAGCTGTTCTGCCACCGGCATTTTAACCTGAGAGGGTCAGAGAAGCCCGGCCGCTGGATCAGGCCAGAAGGGGGTCCCATCCAGTCCAGCCTCCCGCATCTGCAGTGACCGGCCAGCCAGATGCCGCAAAGGGGAGCCCCCCGGAGAGACCCAAGTGTGGCAGTGGCGACTCTCCTTCCCTGTGACTTCAAGCGAGTGGTATTCAGAGGCATCCTGCTTTTTAAGAAATGTGTTTTAAAAGACTGTGAGAATAGAGAATGTTTTGGCTGGTTAGGTCAGTGATCCCCCAAAGTGGGCGTTTCCTCCCCCCCTTAGGGGGCAGTGGAGTTATTGGGGGGCAAGGGGCACTGGAGGTGTAAAAAAGGACTGTAACTGAACCAAGGCCATCAATATCAATGAATTAATTAAACTAAGCAGTTTTAATTGGAATCTGCAGAAATGTGCCATTAATGTTTACAGTTGTGAATTTTATCATATTATTTGGATCGTGCAAGCCACAGTTCTAGGAATCTCTGGTTTAGGCTCCATATGCACTCAAGCAGGGACCCAGGTGGCGCTGTGGGTTAAACCACTGAGCCTAGGGCTTGCTGATCAGAAGGTCGGCAGTTCGAATCCCCGCGACAGGGTGAGCTCCCGTTGCTCGGTCCCAGCTCCTGCACACCTAGCAGTTCGAAAGCACGTCAAAAATGTAAGTAGATAAATAGGGACCGCTACAGCGGGAAGGTAAACGGCGTTTCCATGTGCTGCTCTGGTTTGCCAGAAGCGGCTTTGTCATGCTGGCCACATGACCTGGAAGCTATACGCCGGCTCCCTCGGCCAATAATGCGAGATGAGCGCACAACCCCAGAGTCGGTCACGACTGGACCTAATGGCCAGGGGTCCCTTTACCCTTTACCTTTACTATGCACTCAAGCAGTATATTCGTTATTCTCGGGAGCCTTTGGGGGCAAAGTCGGCATAGGCTTGGGAGTCGCGGGTGGCGGTGTGCCCTTCAGCGAAGACACCCAGGGTGGTCCGCCCCCACTGCATCCCCCCTTCCTCCGCCCCTGTGTCCTGGAGAGGTAGAGCCAAGAGGCTCCCCATTACAAATTTCACCTCTACCACAGGTTCCAGTGGGTGGCCTTAAATCAGCTCCTTACCAAATTGGGGTGTTTGTGTGACCACACTGGCCTGCTCTTATGGGAGAATGATTGCGGAAAACAACTTTGAAATCTCTAGAAGGAAAACCCGCTAGCTAATGGAATAATGCAGAGGTTTTTAACATCCGCAGCCACCTTGAGCAATTATATTGTTTTGCAGCACCCCTGTGAGGCAAAGGAGCCCAGTTACATCGCCCTTTGCCTGCAAAGCCGACGGGCTCTCCCCCCTTTCCGAACACCATCCCTGGTGGAGTGATCCCTCAGCATCCTCTCTCCTCTCCTTGAGAGTCCTCCGGGCAGCCGCAGCTGCTGCCCCTGCTCTCTGAGCTGCCCCAAAGAGGGGCCTGGCACTTGTCTGTCCCTTCCCAGTAGCAAGGGCTGGTGGTCTAGCTGGCTGAGCTCCCTCGCCTGCTTGCTTGCTTACTCTGAGGCTGCCTCAGCTCCTGGCAACCAGCACCCCCTGGCCAGCCCCAGAGGCACCATTCACTGTGCAAGCCTTTGGGGGGCAGAGATGCGAGAGGGAAATCGTATCTGAGGAGGAAGGGAGGGGAAGAGGCTAGTGTTGCCCGCAGCACCCCTGACCGTCATTCAAGGCAGTCCAGGGCGCCACAGCCCCCTGGTTGAAAACCACTGAGTACCATAAAATCTTAGTGGATAGAAAAGAAAGAGGTGGATACTCCATGCCAGACCTGAGGATATATTATGAGGCGTCCTGTCTCTGTTGGTTAAGAGAATGGATAACATTGGGAAATACAGACTTATTAGATTTGGAAGGATATGACAACAGATTTGGTTGGCATGCATATCTTTGGTATGTGAAAACCACTGAGTACCAAATTTGCACCTCTGATTCCCGGACCATCGGCGGGCCAAATTTAGAAGGCAATTGGGCCGAATCCGGCCCCTGGGCCTTAGTTTGTCTACCCAGGGGTTAGGGGATGTTAATTGTCTGATCTTGTTTATTCAAGTTAGGTGGCTTTTAGAAACCTGGTCCAGTTGTCTTCCTTTATCATTATTTAATTTGTTTCAGGATAAATTGTTTGTCTGGTGCTGTTTTTTTTAAATTGTGATATAAACTGCCTCAAGCTCTGTGTATTTACTGTTGAAGACCTCTGTGTGTGTGTGTGTGTGTGTGTGTGTGTGTGTGTGTGTGTGTGTGTGATTTATTGGATTTTAAAACCCCAATAAATAAATAAATAAATAAATAAATAAATAAATAGCATTTCCCGGATCATGTCATGGCCTGCGAGGTAAATGTGCAATTCAGTCATTGGGGGGGGGGGGGATTCAGGTTTACGTTGTCTCGAGGAAACAGCTCTGAGAGAGGCAAATCGCATTTCCTTTTAAAAATACTATCTTGTCATTCATCCATGGCCTGTACTGAAAGCGGCCTGTGTGAATTGGGACCCTTGGCGATCTCCCCTCTGGGCAGCGACAAGATTTCAGTGAGATAGTTTCCATGATAAGCCTTCAGACCAGAGATGGGGGGCATAGGGTTGCCATACGTCCAGGAAATCCTAGACATGTCCTCCTTTGGCGGGCCAACATGCACATCTGGGGGGGGATTTTTACATTTTAAAGGAAATGTCTGGGTTTTGGGGGGGTATTTTGGGGGGAGACATGGGCAGTTTGGGGTCAGACTTGGGCTGCTCTGCGCACGTGGCTCAGGCTGCCAGCGGCTCGGGCTGTCCTCTTTTTTGCTCTACAAGATATGGCAACATCTGTGGTCCCCCAGACCTTGCTGGACCACAACTCCCATCATCCCCTGGTCTTTGGCTATGGTGGTTTCTGGGAGTTGGTGAATATCAATGTCTGGAGGACCACAACTCCCCAAATCCTTGATTTAGACCCATGAAATGCAAATCTTAGCCCCCAGATAAATGCAACATTCCCCATCTTACCCAGGGTGCTGGGAACTTAGGAAGCCACCTTGCACTTAGTCAGAACATTGGTCTGTCTAGCTCAGTACTGGCTACACTAACTGGCAGCCGCTCTCGTAAGGTTTCAGGTGGGTGGGTGGGTGTCTTTCCTCCTACCTGGAGATGCCAGTGGGGATTGAACTTGGAACGTTCTGCATGCAAGGCAGGTGCCCTGCCACTGAGCCACTGGACTTGGTGTGTCATTGCTTGATCCTTGGTGTCCTGTGTTCAAATCCTGCCTTGGTCACACAACTGGGGCAACCAGGGCCAGGTTGCTGCCTTTAAGGCCAGCCTACCTCGCAGGGTGTGTGTGTGGGGATGCAATGGAATAAAACTTTTTTAAAAAAAACAATTACACTCTCTAACTTGGGAGTGTGAGAAAAATCATTCTTCGCATGCTCAGAGGCACTTGCAATCACCACCATCCTCTTTGGAGCTGAGTCTTGGTTCCGCTCACCTTTTAACATGTGACATCTTATTTCTTCTAGGGTGGACAAGATGTTGGGAAGGGGGTGGACATGCGGAGGTTGGTCCTAAAGGATTTCCTGGCCAGTGAGGAGATGTACATCAACCAGCTCGAAGCCCTATTGCTGGTGAGTACGCCCCATATCGCAGGGGGCTGGACCTTCCAATTCTGTGATTCTGCGGTGGTGGGAGGGACAACCCAGCTCACCCCTGGCTAGTTGGGGGAAGTGGGGTTGGGAATCAAAGAGGGAACAAGGTCAAATCCTTCCCAGCCAGTGGAAAACACCAAAAGAGGCTGGCTGCCGACGGCATAGGTAAAGGAGAATGTTTTCCCCCTGGTGCCTAAAGGCATGTAATTATGGCGCCAGGTGAGCCTCTCAGGGGAAAGCATTCTGCAGTTGGGGAGCCACCACATAAAAGGCCCTGTTCTTGTGTTGCCACCCTCCATACCTCTCAAGGAGGGACGTAGAGAAGGGCTTCAGGTGACAAGTGCAGAGTCCAGGTCGGTTCTTATGGGGATAGGGGGTCCTCAAGATATTGGGGTCCTGAGCCGTGTTATAGTTAAACGACAAACAAGCACATCCTGAGCGCCACAGCCGTCCTCTCCCCTCCCATTAGCCCTTTCAGGCAGGGTGACCATCGCTCAAGGGAGTGGGCGGAGGTTGTAGTCCAGCAACATTTTCAGGCCCAAAGTTTCCCTTCCCTGCTTGAAAAGGGACCGCAGTGGAGATGGCTGTGTCATGCAGCTGTGAGTTCCGCATGTTTCTGGCTGGAGCAGACGTCCCGAGACAGCGGCTGCGTCTTCCGCAGCCTCCTTTTTGTGGCCTCATCTCGAAAGTGGCCCTCTGAGGCCTATTTATAGCCTCCGGCTTCCTCCTGAGAGCCTGGCGTCCGAGTCACAGCAGCCCTGCCTTGCGCAACACCCGCGTGGCCCACGGGGAGCTTCCCCTTCCATATTCTGGCGCAATGGGGAAGCTGGCGAAGTACTACTACTCTTGACATTTCAAAGGGCCGCTGTGCTCTGTGGGGAGCTGGTTTGTTTTTTAAAAACGCCTGCGGAGGTGTTTAGGATAGTCCGGTAATAAATATTTATTTATTTTTACTTTTTTATTATTATTAATCACATTTGTACCCCACCTTTTCCTCCGGAGAGCTCAAGGTGTTTTTTAATCATCTTATGGTTAACTCATGGTTTCTTAAACAAACCATGGTGTAAGCAAGCCACGGTTTAGTGCTACGTGTGGTGTTCGGAGGCAGAGCATAGGCTTACCTTCCAAGTCCCAGACTGCAGAATCCGGGACCGGCAGCCGTGTGAAACCGGAAGTTGCGTCGACGTAACTTCCGGTGTTGTTTTGCCCTTCTATGGGCACCAAAAATGGCCGCCGCCGGCTTCAAAAGTCGCATCTACGCATGTCAGGAAGTGCGCCGACGCTACTTCCGGTGTCGCTCCGCCCATCTATGGGCACCAAAAATGGCCACTGCCGACACCGGAAGTCACGTCTATGCACTTCCGGACATGCGTAGATGCGACTTTTGAAGCCGGCAGCGGCCATTTTTGGTGCCCATAGAAGGGCAAATCAGAAAGGAAAAAAATGGCCGCCGGCAGGAGAAAATAACGGAGAAAAACGGGAGACGAAGTGATACGGGGGACCACCGGGAAAAGGTAAGTAAAAAAGTGGTTTTCCCGGGGAAAACGGGGTACTTGGCAGCTATGGCATAGGTTAGAAGCACCATGGCTTTGCAAGGATGGTTCGCAAAGGCTGGTTCGCAAAGGATGTGGGGGTCGCAGTGTTTAACGGTTCTCTCTCTCTGTGTCCGACTCACTCCAGCCCATGAAGCCCCTGAAAGCAACAGCCACCACCTCCCAGCCTGTCCTCACGATCCAGCAGATTGAGACCATCTTCTACAAGATCCAGGACATCTACGAGATCCACAAGGAGTTCTACGACAGCCTTTGGCCCCAGGTCCAGAACTGGGACAGCAGTGTCGTGCTTGGCCACCTTTTCCAGAAGCTGGTGAGTTACCCTTCGGCTTTCTCTGGTCCTTGACTTCCTGTGTGTCCATCGCCAGTCTTTTCGTTCCGTTGTGGAGGTGTCCTCAGTAGTTTTGGTGCGGATAAAACACGTAAACTGTGGCTAGCACCAAACACATGAATCTTGGCTAGCACCAGACACATAAACCGTGGCCAGCACCAAACTCATAAACCCTGGCTAGATCAATAATAATAATAGTACAAGGTGTGACCAGAAAGTTCGGTGAATGGTCACAGAAACTGGACAGCGAGAAATATTCGAACATACATACCTTACAAGCCTTCAAAGTAGGCCCCTCTGATACAATACACCATTGACAATGTTTGTAGAACTGTGGAAACGTCTGGAGAAGTCCTCTTTTCGTACTGCTTTCAGTTCCCTTGCCACAGCAGCTTGGACGTGTGAAATGTTGGAAAATCTGTGCCCTTTCAGCGCAGATTTCAGTTTTGGGAAAAAGAAATAAACCTGGTGGGGCCAGATCGGGAGAATATGGATTGTGGGACAACTCAGTAACCTCAGTAATGAATTCACGCGGAATATGCAATTCTTCTGCCATCATTCGGACGGAAAACGCCGATCCTGCATCAATAACTCACGAACTCTGTCAATATTTGCTGCCATTCTGCTCGTCGATGGTCTGCCAGACCGAGGGTCATCTTCGATGGTTTGCCGCCCGTCACGGAGACACTTAAACCACTTCTACACTGTCTTTTGAGTTACAGCTTCATCTCCATACACAATTGTGAGCATTTCGTGGGTTTCCGATGCCGATTGTATGTTTGAATATTTCTTGCTGTCCATTTTCTGTGACCATTTACCAAACTTTCCAGTCACACCTTGTAATAATAGTAGTAGTAGTAGTAAAAGTAGTAATTTAAATGCCACGCAATAAAAAATAGTAAAAAAAACAACACAGCATCAAACACTAAAATAATAAAGCATGGCTAGCACCAAATGCTTAAGCCACAAAAACCACACTTTGCAAATCCAGTTCAAACCCTGGTTTCGCATCCAGTACATAATAGCCTCAGCTGTGGAGACCTAAAGGTTGGGGAAGGCTGGTTTATTTATTACCATTACCCCACCATTCAGCCCGGACACTGAGGTCCAGCGCCGAGGGCCTTCTGGCGGTTCCTTCATTGCGAGAAGTGAGGTTACAGGGAACCAGACAGAGGGCCTTCTCAGTAGTGGCACCCGTCCTGTGGAACGCCCTCCCAGCAGAGGTCAAGGCAATAAGTAATTATTTTACTTTCAGAAGACAACTGAAAGCGGCCCTGTTTAGGGAAGTTTTTAATGTTTGATGCTGTACTGTTTTTAATATTCGGTTGGAAGCCGCCCAGAGTGGCTGGGGAAACCCAGCCAGATGGGCGGGGTATAAGTAATAAATTATTATTATTATTATTATTATTATTATTATTATTATTGCAGTCAAGAACAATTAATCGTGGTTCAGAAAAGCGGGGGCAATACGTGGCTCGTGTTTTACATTCTGACCTGTTTCTGAAAGGAATGGCTACGGTGTTTGAGGCTTCCCTGTTTAGAAAGAAGGTGACTAAGATCTGAGGTGGGACACAACCAAAGTTTATAAAGTCGAAGGGAGAGGCCCAGCAGGGTCACCAAGTAAAATGCTAATGAGCAGGAGGTTTGGGAGCCTTCTCGGTGGTGGCGCCTGCCCTGTGGAACGCCCTCCCAACAGATGTCAAAGAGGAAAACTACCAGACTTTTAGAAGACATCTGAAGGCAGCCCTGTTCAGGGAGGCTTTTAATGTTTAATAGATTACTGTGCTTTATTTTTCTGTTGGAAGCCGCCCAGAGTGGCTGGGGCAACCCAGCCAGATGGGCGGGGTATAAATAATAAATCATTATTGTTATTATATAACAATGTGTTGTGTGAAGAAACTTTCTTGTCTGTCCCTAGTCTTCCAACATTCAGCTTCTCTGAATGAGGAACAGAGAAAAACAACTCTCTATCCTCTTCCTCAATGCCAGGCACAATTCTATCGACTTCTGTACAGTGCTATCTGCCCGCTTCCTTGCAGAACATGGCAGGCTTTGCGTAGGAAAGCAGGGATGCTGCCCGCTGAGCCAGGTTCCCTCGCTACTAGTCTTTTGAGCTCAACAATTCCTCCTTTGCAGAAGTTGAGCGGAACAATGAGAAAAAGGAAGCGACCCTCAATATGCTGTTGGGCGACAACTCCCTTCATCCAAGCGGCCGTACGATCCGGGGGCTGGTGATAGTTTTGGACTACAACTCCCATCATTCACAAAGCTGTGGCTTTTAATGTTTAATAGATTATTGTGTTTTATTTTTCTGTTGGAAGCTGCCCAGAGTGGCTGGGGAAACCCAGCCAGATGGGCGGGGTATAAATAATAAATTATATTATTATTATTATTATTATTATTATTATTATTATTATTATTATTATTTGGGACAGACACAAAGGACTTCTTCACCCAACGCTGAAGTTACTATGGCTGTAATGGAGCAGTGTGCCTCTGGGTGCCTTGCACCAAAGGAGTGGGAAAAGGCTGCTGCTTTTGTGCCCTGTTTGTGGGTTTCTCCTTGGGCCATCGCGGGGGGAATAGGATGCTGGATTAGATGGACCAGAGGTAGCCAAAATGATGCTTCCCAGTTGTGGTTTGGACAGCCACGTCTCTTCTCGCCCAGCTAGCATAGCTGTTGGCCAGCAGCGATAAGATGGGAGCTTTTGGCCTCAACAGGGTGGCCCTTCTGAAGTTCTCTTCGCCCACGGATCGGCCAGGGCGGGGTTGCTTGTGGAAATTTGGTCCCTGGACACCTTGCTTCCGTGGAGCCTGCCAGCGAGAGGTTTAACCCAAGGCTGCCTTTGTTAAGCCAAAAGCAGCCCTCCTTGCAGACAGGAGCTCTATTAACTGCTTGAAATGAGGTCAGACAGTTTCCCAGGGTGGAAACCTTGCCCTGAGCGCTGCCTGTTCTCTCCAAAGAGTTTTAAATACATTATCGTAGTTTTGGAGAAGCTGTGTGGGTGGTGTGGAAGGGGGGGGGCAAACAAGTTCGCCCAGTTCTTGAGTCGAGAACAAGCACATGGAGCTTCATGTATTGGGAAGGGGGGCACCATCGTGGGAGGGGATTGCTGCAGCTTTGGGATATATACAGGGTGAGTCTTTTAAAAGAGACCTCGTGGAACGTGTACTCTGTATCCAAGGGGCCTCTTTTAAAGGACTCACCCTGTACAAAATATTTTTACAAATCAGCTATCTCTTAGGCATGCCCAGTGATACATTTGGGGGGTCCTGTCTGAATTCAGAAACGAGAATGCAGTTAATCTGAGATGGGAAGGAGAATCTTCCTCTGTTTTTAATTCCTAGAATTAGATGTGGCAGGTATGCAATTGCAAAGGCCCAATTCTGTGAGTTTTTGTTTTGTTTTGTTCCAAAGTGGAGTAGACGTCGCACAAAAAAGGCGTTCCTTGGCTTCTGGTTGTGTTTAAAAGTGGGTTGCAGCCAATTCTATTGCTACTCAGAGAAGGCCAATTTGCAGTTAATGGACATGATTAGAATAATGGAATTGTAGAGCTGGAAGTGAACGTGAAGGGACTCCCCTGTGCAGCTGTCCCATACGGGGATCGAACCTGCAACCTTGGCGTCATCGGCACCACGCTGTATCCAAGTGAGCTATCCAGGCACCTGAAAGATTCCACTTCTACATTGGCAGTGGAAATCAGGCTTTGGTCTACCGGAAGCCTCCGGTGGCTTAAAGCACTAACTTCGGGCCTTCAAAGCACCCAATCTCCCGATGTCATTGACATGTTGGGCAGCCCTGCCCACGTTTCAGATTTAACAACAACAACAACAACAACAACAACAACAATAATGGCTTCCAACAGAAATATTAGCATACACTAATTTCTTAAAGATTAAAAGCTTCTCTAAACAGGGCTGCCTTCAGATGTCCTCTAAAAGTCTGGTAGTTATTTTTCTTTTTGACATCTGGTGGGAGGGCGTTCCACAGGGCGGGTGCCACTACCGAGAAGGCCCTCTGCCTGGTTCCCTGTAACTTGGCTTCTCGCAGCGAGGGAACCACCACAGAAGGCCCTCGGCACTGGACCTCATTGTCCGGGCAGAACAATGGGGGTGGAGACGCTCCTTCGGGTATACTGGACTGAGGCCGTTTAGGGCTTTAAAGGTCAGCACCAACACTTTGAATTGTGCTTGGAAATGTACTGGCCTGCAAGGCTAGGTCCTCATAAGGATCTGGCCTGTGGAACTAAATGGTCTGTCCCTCCCACTGCCACCATTGCTGTATAATATAATGACTATTTAAAAAACAAACCTATACTAAATGGAAATCCTCCTTGCCAAAGTAGCACTTAGAAAATTAAGGTTGTGCTGCCGCCGATGGATTTGTCCTTGCCTAAAGGTGGATCTTATGATGCAAATGTTTCTTTGTTACTTAACAAAAATTGGATTTCTTTTCCCGTCTTGGGTTTTAGGGAAATTGCTGCGCAAGCTGTAATTATACTATTTTTATTTGGGGAAGGTGCATTCAAAGGTCTCACCTGTTTGTGGGGTGGTCCTCAGCTATTTCAGGAAGGGGGGGTATAAATATACGAGGCCCTGATTATCTCGAGTTCTGTGATGAACCCCATTAATTTCCCATGTGGAAAAAATGGGGCCTGCGGGGATACGGATCAGAAAGTGTGGGTGCCAGTGTTTAAGAAGGCTGTGACTTACGGCCTCAGGGAATGAACTTAATGCTTTTCTAATGTTTCCCTCCCTTTGCACACATATCACTACTTGCCCCCCCCCCCAAATAGGCTAGCCAGCTGGGGGTGTACAAGGCTTTCGTGGACAACTACAAAATTGCGCTGGAGACGGCAGAAAAATGCAGCCAGAGCAACAACCAATTTCAGAAAATCTCAGAGGTGAGGATTCAAAATATTGTCGTTTATTTGCTTGTCTTTTATTCACATGGCTCAAATGTGGCTTGGATGGAGTTAATTCTGTGAGTGGATTGCTATGTGTGTTTTACTGTATCCTCACAACAACCCTGTGAGGTTAGTCAGGATGGACACACACACACACACACCCTAGTTTGCCTAATGAGATTTTTTATAGAGTAATATAGCCTCCCCTTCCTGCTCCAAAAAGAGACAAGTCTTTGCCCTGAGGAGTCTACAAAGTAGGACAGTTTACAAATCCCTTTGCTATACAAAGGATTTGCTAATCTACTGTTCCAGTAAACAGAGTTGTGTATTTTGAAAAATGCAATGCAAGCCTGCCTGCTTGCTATTTGATCCCATTTCTACTTTCTCTTGCTGGGGGTTGGGGGGAAAGGGGAAAGGGGGGCTTATGCAGGACCCCAAAATTTCATCCCTGCCGCAGACCTCTTTCTCCACTTTATACAATGTATTTGCTGGCACAATTTATTCTAATCCCAAGATCCGCCAAGCATTGTGAAGAATTTGGATTTCCTTCCCAAGCAGAGACAAGGGTCTCTGTTGATTTTTAAGGGGGCGAAATTGTGACATGGTTGACAAACAGAACCTCCTTGAGCAGTCACAGTCTACCCCTCCCCCTTCCAAGAGTTTGCTTGTGAAACTGGTATAGCTCAGTTGGTGGAGCAACTGAGGGTTGTGGGTTTGAGCCCCACGTTGGGCAAAAGAGTCCTGCTTCGCAGGGGGTTGAGCTAGATGACCCTCGTGGTCCCTTCCAACTCTACAGTTCTTTGATTTCTGTGATTTGTGGGTGGCAGCGGCTGGACTGAAAAGGAGACTATTTCTTCTGATCTGATGCTTGTGATGTTGGGCAGCATGAGTGAGGAGGCCAGCCAAGAAATGTATTTTTCTAGGAACCTTTTTGTCCATATCTGGTCAGTTTAAATTAAAGCTACTCAAATGGTGCCTTTTGTGTGTAGAAATTGCTATGTGCTGTGTGGAGTACATCTAAAACAGGTGTCTTTTGAGTTTAAATGAGGCAGGGGGTCTCTAGAAGGCCTTGTGTGCAGTCAATTCTTTGTTCTCTCTCTGACCTCTATTAATGACCCCCAACACCACTGAGATTACTTTCTCTCGGGCTCAACAAACTTCAGAAATTGTGCCCCTCTTTTAAATCAACCCTTTCTCTCCAAATCCTTTGGCTTATATCTGATCTTGGTCTTACTCAGAGATATGAATGTATGTGACTTAACGTAACTCTGCTAATTCCAGTTCTTCTCTGCATAGGGTCTCTGCATAGAATTTAGTTGGATATAACTCAGGGGAGTGGGAGGGACCCAGGTGGCGCTGTGGGTTAAACCACTGAGCCTAGGGCTTGCTGATCAGAAGGTCGGCGGTTCGAAACCCTGTGACGGGGTGAGCTCCCGTTGCTTGGTCCCAGCTCCTGCCACCCTAGCAGTTCGAAAGCACATCAAAATGCAAGTAGATAAATAGGAACCGCTATAGCGGGAAGGTAAACGGCGTTTCCTTGTGCTGCTCTGGTTTGCCAGAAACGGCTTTGTCATGCTGGCCACATGACCTGGAAGTTGTACGCTGGCTCCCTCGGCCAATAATGCGAGATGAGCGCCACGACCCCAGAGTTGGTCACGACTGGACCTAATGGTCAGGGGTCCCTTTACCTTTACCTTTAACTCAGGGGAGTAGAACGGTGTGCCTGTGCACGACCTCAGCTTGCTGGCCAGGGTCCTCTCTGCACATCCTCAGAGGCACTCTCGTTCTCTGTTTAAAAAATAAATAAAATTTCAGCATACAAAGGGTGCAATCCTTGGGAGTTTAGAAGAAGAAAATAGACCAGATTATAGAAACCGGGGGTGGGTGGGTGGGTGATAGTGGCTGTCTCTGGTACGAAACCTACTCACTGAAATTAATGGACGCGGCTAACGTAGGCTCATTAATCCCAGTGGGTCTACTCTGCAACCCTGAGGATGCAACATTTACAGGGGAGCAAGTGCCATTGAACTCCACGAGATTTACTCCTGGGTAAGATGTTTGCAGGATGCCCTAAAGGTGGCCTCTAACGGTTCTTTCCCCCCTCTCGGCAGGAGCTGAAAGTCAAGGGCCCAAAGGATTCAAAAGAGAGCCACACCTCCGTTACCATGGAAGGTATCGATTTTATTGCATGCATATCTTTCTGTAGGTGTGTGCGAGCTGGCGTTTAAATTATGTGGCATGCTCTTTTGTCTGACTCTCCCCCCAAAAAACCCACCCCGCCATCCCCTGAGCCCATCAAAGGAGAGATGAGATCTGGTGCTGTGTGTGCATATTGGAGATACGGGTCCCTTTGTGCTCTTATGGGGGAGAGGCGGGAGGCAAGGGGGGTTGAGAGGAGGGGTCTCCACCTCTTTGCAATGCTGGCAGCGTCTTACAGCCCCTCACGCCCCCTTCCCCCCCTCCTCCTCTCTCCGCTACAACTACCGGCTGGGCTTTGGAGCTCTTTTCACCGACAGCCAGCGGAGCACCACCGATGGAGCCGGGTGATAGCCATGCCGCAAGGAGGGTGCCATGGAGATTCTGCTCATCATCCGCTTTTGCTGTAACTGCACCTACGGTGGGGGTCTCCTTTCCATCCATCTCCACCCCTCCCCCATTTTTTAAAAGAGCAGGTGGAGGGCAGGGCTGGGACAGTGTCGCTCGCTCGGGTCTGGGGTCCTCTCTTGGGGTGGCTTGTAAGGATTCTCTCTCGCTGCTCTCTTTGTCTCCACAAATGCCCCTCCGGCAAA
Source organism: Zootoca vivipara (assembly GCF_963506605.1). Taxonomy (NCBI): domain Eukaryota; kingdom Metazoa; phylum Chordata; class Lepidosauria; order Squamata; family Lacertidae; genus Zootoca; species Zootoca vivipara. The sequence goes on from NC_083290.1 coordinate 2,519,979, forward strand.
CAAGCCTTTGTCCTCACTGGTCCGGTGCCGGGGAAGTGTGGAGGGGTCTTAGCGCGCCTCAGAAACCTCCCCCCCACTTTCCCAGATTTCTCTTTTTTCCGCTTCGCTTGGGAGTGCCAACTTGGTGATTTCTTTGTTCCTGAGTGATCCTAGGGTTGGGCTCTTCTTTGTCGCTAGGTGTTTCCCCCCAAAAAAAATCAAAGGAAATATTGGGTCCCCATGGCAGGTGGGTTTCAGAGGGTCTCCCACTGCTACTCTGTGACTATTCGCCCCCAGTTTCTGCCTGGTCCCGTTAGGGCGCAACTTCAATTGACGTCGGTCTTTGTGACCTCTGAATGCAGAATTCTCCCCGGAACCTGTAACAAAAGGTGGGGGGCGGGGGGGTGGAAACACACCTGTCCCTTTTTTTCTCCCTCCCTCCCACCCACTGACTCCCCCAAACCACCTCGCATTTGCTTCATCTTTGCCCCGTTCACTCGCTGCCCGAGGGAAGTGGGGTACTGCCCCCTAAATGTTTGCTCCCCCTCCCTTCCATGCCTTGTAACCATGGTGATGAGCAGGGGGGCTGTGTAGGTGGCCACTACCTTCCATCGTGGCCATCTTTATTGGGGTGCTGGACCCCAATTTTGTGCATTTCCCGGGACTCTTTTTCAACATGGGTTTTTACTTCTTGCTTTTCAGGGGTGTTATCCAAAGTGACTGGTTTCGGGGTATCAAATTGTCAATTTGGAGGGGTGGTGGTGGTGGAGGAACGGCGTTTCTCCTGCCCCTTGTTACTAAAGGCGATTTAAATTCTGTCACGCTCCTACACGCAAACGTGTCCCATTGAAATGGGGATTTGTTGCACCCGTTCCCTTTGGGGTGGGGACTTCCTCAAGAGATGCCCCTGTTGGGTTGGCGCTGGCATGGGTGGTTGGGTTAGGGGGGGAAATGGGGGCTCTGCTTTGTGAGGGGGCGAGGCGAGGGTGAATTTCCCTATTTGCATCCGTTTCAGAACGAGACCCTGCCTGTTCCCTTCAGCTTGGGGAAGTGGCTTTGAGCGGGGAAAGGGGGAAATCCACAATGCACGTCTGGGCTAGAAGCAGACTGGAGCCAAGCGCACGAACATTTCGGGGAGATGAACGCTCAGCCTCCGCCTGCCTTCATTCTTGACTCGGGCGGCAGGTTTTGCTGCGCCGCTAGAGGGCAGCAAATTGTCAGTTTTATAGCTTAATGGACGGACTGGGTTTGGGGTATGTGTGTGTGTGTGTGTGTTTTAATTGCTATGAGTTCCGCATGTGCCATTTTGTCCCGGACACCAAAATCCTGTGGGCCGCATCCTCAAGGAGGCGTCCCAAAGAGACACGAGAGTTTGGGGGTTCAGGGGAAGCTCTCTTTAAGCTGTGTCCTTGGCAATTGTCTTAAAAAAAAGGGGGATGATGTAATGTGGAATTCAAGAAGGTGAAATGAAACAATAGTTTTCCAAGCACTTGATCTGTGTCATTTTTCCGAAATGTTTTCTTCCCCAACCACGCTTCCGTAACCCAAGTGGAAGTGTGAGGAAACTCCCTGTGCTTGTATTTATTTCAGACTCTGACATTAGTTTAAAATGCTTGGGCACACACCCACCCAGATAGTATTAAAGATCATATTTTCCCCTCTTCCTGCTCACACTTGCCGTGAGAAGGGGTGTGTGACACAGAGCAAGAGACGATGCCTCAGGAACTCTGCAAAAATGTAGAATTATTATTTTTTGTGTGGTCTGGTGTGGTCTGGTGTGCAACCTTTGTTTCTCAGGTTCTGCCTGTTTTTCTTTCTTTTCATCTCTATTTTGACGCTATTTATTTTATTTATTTATTAAATTCATATACCGCCCTTCATCCGAAGATCTCGGGGGGCGGGGGGGGGGTTTCACAGCACCAACCCCCCCCACCTCCCTTCCTTTTGTTATATAATGGGAAAACTCATTATTCCACCCATTCCCCATTGGGAAAAGGAAAAAGGAAAGATAGAAGCTTCGGGGCCATCCCTTGTTAGGCTATGTAGACTGGGCTGGGTTCCAGAGAATGCGAATAGTTTATTGGGGGTGGTTAGTCCATAGATGTGGGCCTAGAGCTGGGAAACATCTGTGGGGCTCGAGCTCCCGTGGAAGTTGGAGGCCCACCACGTTTGGAGGGCCGGATGGCCCCTAACCCTGTGCCCCATCTCTGTGGCACTGACATTCATTCCTCTTTTGCCTCTGTTTAAACCAGAGGTGTGGTTGGGCGGCCATGTTTGCTCTGGGTCTGTCCCCTTCCCTAGCTGGGTTTTGTCCAGCTAAGTGTTACTCGGAGTAGACCCATCGAAATGAATGGGGCTTTGCTAGCCATGTCCATTCGTTTCAATGGGCCTGCTCTGAGGGCAGTGGACGTTGGCTACAGCCCCACGTCCCAACGTGGTAGGGCGGCCATGTTTGTTCAGAGCCAGCCCTCTTCACGTATGAAACTGGAGGGACCTAATTTGCACGGGAAATGGGAGCATGAATCTCTCTCTCACACACACAAAGACACACCTTGACGTGTGTGACGGGGCACGGCAAGGTTAGGCCAGAGATGGTTATGGGTGTGGAGTTCAGCTCCCGTTATTTGTGAGGGGCACGTGAAGAGGCAAAATGGCTGCCAGCGCCATGTTTGCTTTTGGCCTATCAGCTTTCCCTAACTTGGTCACCTCCACAACATGTTTTGGATTCCAGCTCCCATCAGCACTTAACCAGCACAACCAATGGTCAGGGATGATGGGAGTTGTAGTTCAGCAAATATCCAGTGGGAATAATAATAATAATAATTTGTTACTTATATCCCACCCATCTGGCCAGGCCTCCACAGCCACTCTGGGCAGCTTCCAACAGGATATTAAAAACACAATAATACATCAAATATTTAAAAACTTCCTTAAAGAGGGCTGCCTTCAGATCTTTTAAAAGTCAGATAGTTGTTTATTTCCTTGACATCTAGTGCAGGCACCCCCAAACTCCGGCCCTCCAGATGTTTTGGACTACAATTCCCATCTTCCCCGACCACTGGTCCTGTTAGCTAGGGATCATGGGAGTTGTAGTTCCAAAACATCTGGAGGGCCGCAGTTTGGGGATGCCTGATCTAGTGGGAGGGCGTTCCACAGGGCAGGCGCCACTACCAAAAAGGCCCTTCTGTTTGTAGACAGGTGGCATGTGCTTTATGTGGTTTTGTAGCAATCCCAAACCAGTCGGACCACAGAGGTGAGAAGTGGAGCAGGAATAACAAAACATTGAAGCCACAGGCAGCAATTTTGTATTATTTATTTATTTATTTATTTATTTATTTATTTATTTATTTATTTTGTATTATTATTATTAGTTTACCACCCTATACCTTTAGATCTCAGGGCAGTTCACAGCATAAAAAACTGAAAATACATAAATAAATAAAAAGACAACCCAATAACCCCCCCCCCTCCCACAACACATTTAAAAGGACGCCAAGCAGCCCAAGGCCTGGATGAAGAGGAACGTTTTTGCCTGGTGCCTAATGAAGGTGTCTAATGAAGGTGCCAGGCGAGCCTCCCTGGGGAGAGCATTCTGCAAATGGGGAGCCACCACAGAAAAGGCCCCGCTCTCGTGTTGCCGCCCTCTGGACCTCTTGTGTTGGGAGGCACACAAAGAAGGGCTATTTCCAATGTCTCATAACAGACTAGACCAGGTTTTTCGTTTATTTAATAAATTTGAATGCTGCCTTTCTCTGAGGGGAATCCTCCACACAGCTGAGTACTACAAGAGGCAGCCCTGAGATAGAAGAGGAGGAGGAAGAAGTTGACAGGCAGGGCCACTCAGTGGGCTGGTTGAGTGTAAAAAGGCAGGGCAATTGGGGGCTGGCAGAGGACGTTGGTGGGGCAGTGCCCTACATATCCCACTAAGGCATTTTTGATGCAGATTGTGGATACGGCGGCTATTTTGTGTGGCACTCACCGGTTTACCTGTCTCTCTCTTCCTCGCTTATAGCGCTGCTGTACAAGCCTATAAATCGAGTGACCCGGAGCACTCTTGTATTACACGTAAGTATAGCTTTTGTTTTTTTACCTGTTGCCAGTGCCCCCAAATCCAGCCGGTCTCACGTATGCATGTGTGAGAGAGCAATTCCTACAAAACCAAGGAATCCATTTGCCACTTTGCTATAATCAAAACCTGGCCATATTTAATCCTCGCAAAAATGTTGTTGTTTTTTAAATAAAATCAGCTACCACCTCAAGGTGTAGCCCCAGAATAGACCCTGTTCAAATGGAACGCGCAACAAAATGTTGCAGTATAGAGCAACGTTTTGCCAGCTCCGGGTGCCAGGCATGCCCTTTAACCGAATATGCCATTCCATCCCTCCCTCCCCATTTTCTATCCTCACCACCACCACCACACCAACAGATATTTGGGGTTCTGTGGCTACAGAACATGCTTAATCCGCATTAGCCTGTTTTTTTCCGGGTTCTTTCCAGATGAAGTCAGAGCAAAATTAAATGCAGAAGTGCGGACACTGATAGTGTACATAACCGACCGTGGCAGTTTGTAAAACAGTTGTTAATAGCGCAGACATTGTGGCATTGGTCAGACAATCAACGCTTGTAATAACGGAGTCACAGAATTGTAGAGTTAAAAGGGACTTTTTAAAAAACCCAGCAACACGTTTGTCCTGATTCTGCCTGCAAGTGATAGCATTAAACCTCTTGAGAAATGGTAAGGTAAAGGTAAAGGGACCCCTGACCATTAGGTCCAGTCGTGACCGACTCTGGGGTTGCGCGCTCATCTCGCATTATTGGCCGAGGGAGTTGGCGTATAGCTTCCAGGTCATGTGGCCAGCATGACAAAGCCGCTTCTGGCAAACCAGAGCAGCACATGGAAACGCCGTTTACCTTCCCGCTGTAGCGGTTTCTATTTGTCTACTTGCATTTTGACGTGCTTTCGAACTGCTAGGTTGGCAGGATTGAGAAATGGTAACTCAGTGGTTTTACACTGCAGTTCCCTTTTGAAGTTCAAAAACGGCTACTTTAAGCTATTAAAAGGGTGTCCTCTCTTAAGTTACTGTCACAGATGGGGTGTTGGCTACTCCCGAGTAAGCACTCCACACATCCTCTGGATTTTCATAGTTTTATTGTGCATGCTATATACAGTGGTGAGATGTCTCAAATCATGTCTGCTCTGCATGGGGCAGAAGCCCACAATGGCGTCTCGTGGGCTCTGACCCCCCTTTTAAGACTCCAAACGCCCCTCCTCCTTGCTCTATGGGTCCTCCGTGGTCCCAAACCAGGCTCCTGAGGTGCCGTTCTCTCTCCTCCCTCCTTTCCAGCCCCTGCTGAAGCTAGCTCCTCCCCTGCTTCCCTGCTACCAACCTGGAGCTGAGCCACCAGGACTCTGCAGAGCCCTGGACCCGTCTTAACCCTTCCTGTTCCTGATTTGAACTCCCAGACTTGCTGCTGCTCTCCCATCTGATGGAAGTAAGCAGAGTGGGCTGCTCTCTGCAAGCCCTCTCTCTTACAGTTACCTTTCTTCTTTTGTTTCAAACAAACAAACAAACAAACAAACAAACAAGTCCTGGGAGGCCAAACAGGTCTTCCCCACTGACTTTTGAATCTTGCCATTTTAAGATGTGTTACTCAGCAGCAGAAAAACCAGCTCAAAGACTCTTGTAGCACCATAAAGACTAACATGGCTCACTTTCTAGAAAGTCCCACAATGCCTTAAAAACAAAACAAAAAGATATTGAAGAAATAACATACCTGTAAAATCTCAAGGTCCATTCCTCTCCTTCTGCACTAGGATCTGCTGAAGCACACGCCTTCTGACCACCCCGACTACCCACTGCTCCAAGATGCCCTCCGTATCTCTCAGAACTTCCTCTCCAGTATCAATGAGGACATCGACCCCCGCAGGACGGCAGTCACCACCCCCAAAGGAGAGGTAAGCGGGAGGGGATGTGTCAAGGTTGTTGCGACTACAGTGGTACCTCGGTTTATGAACACAATTGGTTCCGGAAGTCTGTTCATAAACTGAAGCGTTCATAAACTGAAGCGAACTTTCCCATTGAAAGTAATGGAAAGTGGATTAATCTGTTCCAGTCGGTCCGCGGACTGAAGCGTTCATAAACTGAAGCAAACTTTCCCATTGAAAGTAATGGAAAGTGAATTAATCCGTTCCAGATGGGTCTGCGGCGTTCGTAAACCGAAAATTTGTAAACCGAGGTGTTCATAAACCGAGGTTCCACTGTACTCTTGAGTAACGACCCTCCGCATGCTTGTCTTTCAGAAGTTTTTATTAGTGCACATTATTTACAGTGAAGTGAGCTGCTGATTGCATGTCTTGTCAGTCCGAATCAGAATCCGGCACTGCCCCCTTCCGCGATTTGGACCAACATGGGACAGTGCCTTGGGACAGTGAATCTCCTCCCTCTTCTCCTCCTCCACAATTCCGGTGTCGGGGGGAAGGGTCTGCGGTCTGCCTTATTCCTCTTCTCTCTCTCCCGCTCCCTCTCTTCCTACCTGTAGAGCAGGGGCTCTTGGATGTTGCCAGAGCCTGGGCACTCCCTTTCCGTCTCCTGACTTTCCTCATCCGCCCCTTCGCTTTCCTGACTGCTTGGAGATGGGCTGCTTCTGATGAGGGGGGGCCTGTTCTCTATAAGCCCTTCCCCTTACAGGATGAAGTGGGGTGTGTGTGAAAGAGAGAGGCCAGGGAGACTTCCAGCACTGAGAGGCTGGCATAGCAGTGAGAGGGGGTGGCTGGAGGGGGCATATGCCATGGGAGCATACTAGCTCGGTATTGCTCAGTATTTCTCTCCCCGGAGGCAGCGATACCCACCAACCACGATAGCATTAGAAGAGGATTACTGTCAAGAGTTTCAGCAATTTGTCAAGGAGCTGTCAAGCGAGCCCAGGTCGACCACAGGGCCAGGGAGGCACGGAATGCAATTAGCTTTTTCATAACAGAAACGAACAACGCAGCAGCGTTCCTCTGGCTGGTCTCAATGCAGATGGAGAGGTTGCTCAAACTGGCCACTGTCCCCGCCCTTTCCCTCTAGCCCAGGCATCCCCAAACTGCGGCCCTCCAGATGTTTTAGCCTACAACTCCCATGATCCCTAGCTAACAGGACCAGTGGTCGGGGGAAGATGGAAATTGTAGTCCAAAACATCTGGAGGGCCGAAGTTTGGGGGTGCCTGCTCTAGCCTCTCACTGAGGTCCAGCGCCGAGGGCCTTCTGGCGGTTCCCTCGCTGCGAGAAGCCAAGTTACAGGGAACCAGGCAGAGGGCCTTCTTGGTAGTGGCACCTGCCCTGTGGAATGCCCTCCCACCAGATGTCAAAGAGAAAAATATCTACCAGACTTTTAGAAGATATCTGAAGGCAGCCCTGTTTAGGGAAGCTTTAAATGTTTAATAGATTGTTGTATTTTAATATTTTGTAGGAAGTAGCCAGATGGGCGGGGTATAAATAATAAATTATTATTATTATTATTATTATTATTATTATTACTAGAGGATCACTCCCAGGCAGAGTCAAGGGTTGAGCTCCTCCTCCGGGCCTGTCTGGCCCATTCCTTAGCAGGACTCTTGAGTGGGGTGTCAGAAGCAGAGGAGAGCTGGCTAGCAAGGGCAACCTCTGACTCCTCTCTGCCTGAGTTTGCGCTCACACTGTGACTCTCAGCCTCTAACCCTGTCCTGGAAGGCACTGCTTATCCTGACCCCCCCCATTTGATTGCTCAGGATCCAGGATCTAAGTCAGGCACCCCCAAACTTCGGCCCTCCAGGTGATTTGGACTACAATTCCCATCATCCCTGACCACTGGTCCTCTCAGCTAGGGATCATGGGAGTTGTAGGCCAAAACATCTGGAGGGCCGCAGTTTGGGGATGCCTGATCTAAGTCATTGTCTTTTGCCCTCCTTGGGGAGCTCTTGGGCAGGCAGCTGCCACCACTCTTCCTCATCCAGCCAGTCCCTGACCATTACACTAATTCATGAGGATAAAGCTATTGACAGCCATGATGGCTGTATGCTGCTTCCACTTTTGGAGGCAGTATACTGGGCAGTTCCTCTTGCACTCGGGCTCTGCCTGTGGGCTTCCCTTGGGGGAATCTGGTTGGCCACTGTGAGAACGGGATGCTGGGAACTTGACGGGCCACTGGCCGCTGATGTTCTTCCATTCCCCCCCCCTCCTCTTCTTCTTCTTCTTCTTCTTCTTCTTCTTCTTCTTCTTCTTCTTCTTCTTCTTCTTCCTCCTCCTCCTCCTCCTCCTCCTCCTCCTCCTCCTCCTCCTCCTCACACATGTGCATTCCTCTTTTGCTGTCGCACCTGCAGACGCGGCAACTGGTCAAGGACGGCTTCTTGGTGGAGTTGGCCGAGGGCTCCCGCAAGCTGCGCCACGTCTTCCTCTTCACAGACGTCCTTCTCTGTGCCAAGCTGAAGAAAACGGGCGTGGGGTGAGGCCCGGGGGAGGTCTAGATGAGTGGGGAAGAACGGGGCACAGGGTGGGAATCCTGACCTTCCCTTGCACTTTGTCTGTAGCAGATTGATTGATTGATTGATTGATTATTTAATTTCTATACCGCTTAATATATTTTAAAAATCCCTAAGTTTTGTAACCTGGAATCAGTTCCAGGGATTGAACCTGGGAGCTTTTGCATGCAGACAGTGTGCTCTGCCACTGAGCAAATGTTTGTTCTTTAAAAATAAAGTTAATACCCCAGTCCGCATGGTTCTGAATAAAAGGGTGCTTTAAATGGGAATGTCGCAAGCGGCCCGATACTGTTTGTCAATCTAGCTTACTGTTCTCTACACTGACTGGCAACGGCGCTCCAGGGTTTCAGGCAGGAAATCTTTTCCAGGCATGCTTGGAGATTCCAGGGATTGAATCTGGGACCGCCTGGCTGGAAATGCTTCCAGTGAAGAGCTTCATACGTTCCCCTAAAAATAAAGCCAAGATTCCAGTCCTCATGACTCCGACTTGAGGGCTGGTTTAAAAAGGAACATAGGAAGCTGCCTTATACTGTAGCATCTAGTATTGTCTGCACTGACTGGCAGCAGGGTTCCAGACAGGGCACAGTCGGAGCCTTACCTGGAGATGCTGCTGGGGGTTGAACCTGGGACCTTCTGCATTCAATGCAGATGCTTTGCAGCACTGAGCTACAGTCCTTCCACTTGGCCTGTATAGTTCCATACTGTCTACACTGGCCGGCAGCAGCTCTGCAGGGTCTCGGGCAGGGGTCTTTTCCTCGGCCTGCAGTACAAATGGGGGGGGCGGCGCTGCGGATAACTGGGATTGCCCAGAACGAGCTCTTCGTCTCCTTCCCAGGAAACACCAGCAATATGACTGCAAGTGGTACATGCCTTTGGCCGAGCTGGTGTTCCCGTCGCTGGAGGAGTCGGACTCCTGCCCACACGTCCATGCCATGCCTGACCACGACCTGGAGGACATGAAGATAAAGATCTCCTCTATGAAGAGCGAGGTGCAGAAGGAGGTATGCTCTGGGGCAGGGTAAAAACACCCTTGCTGGATCATATGTGTCAGGGGTCGTTGCGACTACTCCAGAGTAACGACGCTCCACATGCTTGTCTTTCAACAGTATTTAATTGGTGCACTCTATTTACAGTGAGACAGGTGTGGAAAACATGTCTGCTCATTCCGATGCAGAATCCGGCACTGCTCCTCCGCGTGACTTCCTCCAACATAAGAGTCTCGGGACAGTAAAACTCCTCCCCCTTTTTCTCCTGCGTAATTCCGGAACCGGAGGAAAGGGTCTACGCTCCATGCTTTCCTTCTCCCCCCCTTTCCCCCTCTTATCTCCTCCCTCCTGTGTAGCCGGGGCTCTCCCATGCTGCCAGAGCCCCGGCACTCTCCCTCCACTTCCTGACTGGTTTCCTCCGAGCCCTCGCTTCCATCACTGCTTGGGGAGGAGCTACTTCTGATGCAAGGGGGAGGTTCTCTATACTGTCTCCCCCTTACAATATGGAAACGTCCGTCTACCTCTACTCCAGTATTCTGTTTCCAGTGCAGGCTGGCAAGATGCCTTTTGGAAACTCCACCAGCCGGCTTTGAAGGCAGAATCGCTTTCCAGTCATTGGATTCCTCAGTGACTCCCCAAATTTATATCCGAGACAGCAGTATAGCTAAGGAGGAGGCCATAGGGTACAGGCCCCTGGATCTTTTTCTAAGTGCCCCAAAGAGTGTTTCTACCGTGTGAGAGACTGAGTTGTGGGGAGATCTGAGTGACTGGGTGGGATATTAATTTGGGAGAAGAAGTTTGGTTTTCTCTGTCTAGAGATGATTTAGGGACTGATGAACAGGGAGAGTTGAAGGGATCTGGAGCAGGATCTCTTGGGGAAATTAATTTGAGGGGGGTAAATGATTTGAAGAATTTGCTCTGAGGTGATTTGGATGGGAAATTACCGGTAGTTGATTTTGTCCTGTTTTGAGAGTTAAATTAATTTGAGGGGGGTAAATGATTTGAAGAATTTGCTCTAAGGTGATTTGGATGGCAAATCAGTTGATTTTGTCCTGTTTTGAGAGTGAAAGCCTAAATTTGCATCTGTTCAGTTATTTATTTAATAGCAATTATAATCTACTTAATATTGTAAAATCTCTAGGTGGTGTGTAGTCTAACAAAACCCCAAACTATGTATCATTAAAGCAAGAACATAACCGTAATCTAAAACTAAGACACATTATTAAAAAATAGTTTATAAATGTGAATAAAAGAAACCCAGAAGGTTCTAATACATGAAACAAGGTCAAATTTTATGAGTCAGGGCGAAAGCTTGGGAATAAACATAGGTGTTAGCGTAGCATGTGCATATTTTATGCAAATTTGCCTCTATGGACTCCTGTCCCTGAATCTTTTATGTGACCCACTGATGCCCCTGGTCCCAAAGGGAAGAGAATTGTGTGTCAGACATTGTCCCTTCTCCTCTTTTCCAGAAGGCGAACAAGGGTCAGAGCCGAGCGATGGAACGGCTAAAGAAGAAGATGTTTGACAACGAGTTCTGGCTCCTGCTCAATTCCCCATCCATCCCCTTCCGGATCCACAACCGCAATGGGAAAGTACGGACAGACGAGTCGTGCCTGGGTAGGGGTGGGGCTGTGGGCAGGAAGAGAGAGGCAAGCGTCTCCTCTGATTGGCAGCTGCTGTCTGGGGTCCCGGGCAGAGAAGCCTCTTTACAGTCGCCGATCTTTTATTTTAATTGGACCTTTTGCGTGCAAAGAAGGTGCTCCACCTCTGAGCGACAGCCCTTTCCCTTAAATCAGCAGAGCAAGATCCCAGTCTTGGTTCTGATTGGAATAAGTACGTGGGAAGCTGCCTCGTTCAGTATTGTCTGCACTGACCAGGAGCAGCTCTCTGGGGTTCCAGCTCTGCCTGGAAATGCCAAGCAGGGGAATTGGACCCGGGACCTTCTGCAAACAAAGCAGGTGCTCTGTCACTGAGCCTCCCTTAAGAACATAAGAAATGCCTTAAGTTAGACCAGGCTATCTGCCCACCTAGCCCAACATGGTCTTCCCTTGACTGGCAGCAGCTCCTAAAAAAGCAGCTAAAAAGCAGCTTAAAAAGCCAATGCAATTCTGGGCTGCATCAATAGGAGTATAGCATCTAGATCAAGGGAAGTAATAGTACCACTGGTGTCTGACCTCACCTGGAGTACTGTGTCCAGTTCTGGGCACCACAGTTCAAGAAGGATACTGACAAGCTGGAACTTGTCCAGAGGAGGGCAACCAAAATGGTCAAAGGCCTGGAAATGATGCCTTATGAGGAACAGCTTAGGGAGCTGGGTATGTTTAGCCTGGAGAAGAGAAGGTTAAGGGGTGATATGATAGCCATGTTCAAATATATAAAAGGATGTCATATAGAGGAGGGAGAAAGGTGGTTTTCTGCTGCTCCAGAGAAGCGGACACGGAGCAATGGATTCAAACTACAAGAAAGAAGATTCCACCTCAACATTAGGAAGAACTTCCTGACAGTAAGAGCTGTTCGGCAGTGGAATTTGCTGCCAATGAGTGTGGTGGAGTCTCCTCCTTTGGAGGGCTTTAAGCGGAGGCTTGACGGCCATCTGTCTGGAATGCTTTGATGGTGTTTCCTGCTTGGCAGGGGGTTGGACTGGATGACCCTTGTGGTCTCTTCCAACTCTATGATTCTATGTGTGCCACCCAGGCTGAGCACCATCCTGCTTTTCTTCCAGAGCTACCTGTTCCTGCTTTCCTCTGACTACGAGCGAGCAGAGTGGAGGGAGGCCATCCAAAAGCTGCAGAAGAAAGGCAAGAGATTCTTTTTGTGGTAACACCTCCCCCCTCAATTTGGGACAACCTGGAGTGCCCAGGCTGCCCAGTTCAAGAAGGGAGTGAGGGGCTTCGGGGCCTGAGGCCCCAGACCCTTCCTTCCATGACTGGCTTCCCAAAATCCCTACCATTTTCTTTGGCCTCTGGCCAATCTGGTGACAGCAGGGTCATCTGGATGGGGGTTCCAGGTACCAGTTTCTATGATAAGAGTCCCTCTAGACTGGTGCTTGAGGGAGGGGGAAAAAGGTACATTTATTTGCTTAGCCATAAGCCATAACCACAATACTAAAACATCCATGTAAAATAAAGTTCAAAAGGGTCATTTCATGTACAGTGGAACCTCGGTTTACGAACACAATTGGTTCCAGAAGTCTGTTCATAAACCGAAGTGTTCGTAAACCGAAGTGAACTTTCCCATTGAAAGTAATGGGAAGTTGATTAATCCGTTCTAGACGAGGAAAAACACCCCCTAGAACGGATTAACCGCTTTGCTCCGATGCCTTCGCGGAGGCTGGGGAGCGTTTCCGCGACTGGGCTGCAGCCGCGAAAGCGGTCCCCGGCCTCCGCAAAGATATCGGAGCAAAGCCCCAGCCTCCGGAAGGCATCGGAGCTGGGACTTCGCTCCGATGCCTTTGCGGAGGCTTGGGAGCCGCAAAAGCGGTCCCCGGCCTCTGCAAAGGCATCGGAGCGAAGCCCAGCCTCCCCGAAGGTATCCGATGCTCCGATGCCTTTGGGGAGGTTTGGCCTTCGCTCCGATGCCTTCGGGGAGGCCGGGCCTTCGCTGCGGGCCTCCAGGAGGCATCGGAGCGAAGGCCTGGCCTCCCCGAAGGCATCGGACACTCAGTAGACCTCCGGCACCTCGGTTTACTAACTTCCGGGTTAGGATAGTTCGTAAACCGAAAGTTCGTAAACCGAGGTGTTCGTAAACCGAGGTACCACTGTATTCTACAGCAGAAGGCTGGTTTCAGCTTTCAAACATATGCTGAAAACCAAGAATGCATCTTTCCACAATAGTTAATTGATGTCTGATTTTAATCCTTTGAACGGTTTTTATTGTACGCTTTTATCTATTATTGTAAAGCACTTTGATATTTTTCTATGAAATAGCGGTATATAAATATTTTTACAGTGGTACCTCGACTTACGAATTTAATCCGTTCCGAACGGCCCTTCATAAGTCGAAAAAATCGTAAGTCGAAGCCAATGGGGGGGATTTTAAAAAATTCGTTAAGTCGAAAAAATCCTATCTAAAAATTCGTAAATCGAAAAAATCCTATCTAAACCGCATCCAAAATGGTGGACGGAACACTGTTCGTAACTCGAAACATTCGTAGGTCGAGTCATTCGTAAGTTGAGGTACCACTGTATAAATACATTTTTGATGAGATAATAGTGCATTAGCCCTGGATATATGCTAGGCTGTCCATACGTCATTCTACTTTATTCATTTATTCTGCAATGCTTCCCCAATGTGAACACGTTTTTGCCATCCAGAGAGGCCCTCTTGCACTTTATAGTGCCACCAAAGTATGACCGGAAATAAGCTGTTTGCGCTATGAAATGTCAACAAGATTTCAGCAGGAAGCTGCAGCACACACAGCCATTGGAACCGAAGCAGAACGCCTGCCCCCAAATGTTTTTTTATTGCATTTTTATTCTGCCTTTTTCTCCAATGAGCTCAAGGTGGCAGACATGGTTCCCTGCCCCCATTTATTCTCACAACAACCCTGTGAGGTAGATCAGGCTGACAAAGGCAGTGAGCATCATGGCCAAGTGGGGATTTGAACCCTGGTCACTCCCAGGTCCTAGTCCGACACTCTACCCACTACACCTTGCAGGCAGCTTTGCAGGTAGCTGACCAGATGACATCACAAGGACCAATAATCACCAATGGGCAATAAAAAGGATGCCCAGAGGGGCCCTTGGTGGGTCTCCCCAGTGTCAACTCTCTGCTGCCCCCTGGTGACCTTCTGCGACAGAAGCAACCAGACATCCTTTGTAATGCAATGTGTTTGGTCCATACCTGCCAAGTTCGGGACGTAAAGATCCGGGATCGGCAGCGCGCGCATGACCGGAAGTTGCGTGACGCAACTTCTGGTGGCGCTTTGCCCTTCTATGGGCACCAGAAAATGGTGGCGCCAGCGCCGGAAGTTGCTTCCGCGCATGACCGGAAACACGTAAAAGTGAGTTCCGGCGCCGGCGCCGCCATTTTCTGATGCCCATAGAAGGGCAAATCGCCACCGGAAGTCATGTCACGCAACTTCCGGTCATGCGCGGAAGCGACTTCCGGCGCCGCCATTTTCTGCTGCCCATAGAAGGGCAAAGCGGCACCAGAAAAATGGCCGCCGGGCAGAAGCCGATTTAAGGGACAATACCGGGATTTTTCACTAAATGGGAGACCGCCGGGAAACAGTAAGAAAAAAGGGGTTTTCCCGGCAGAAACGGGATACTTGGCAGCTATGGTTTGGTCTCATACTGGACTGTAACCCACAAGTTCTTCTCTGTGCTAAACCGAACTCTTTTATTCCTGCCCGATAGATCTCCAGACCTTTGTGCTAAGCTCTGTGGAGCTGCAGGTCCTGACAGGGTCGTGCTTCAAGCTACGCACCGTCCACAACATTCCCGTCACCAGCAATAAGGACGGTGAGTGATGCCTTTGCCCTCCTTCTCCTAGGAAATCTCTCTCTCCCCCCCCCCACTGCCCCCACTACCACTTGGATGCCTTCTGCTTAACTGTCAGGTGGAATTGGCCAGCATTTCTTTTTTTTTCTTTTTTTAAAAAGATTCTTTATTGGTTATTTACAATTCATCACACAGATCTAAAAACGGAGAAAAAACAAAACAAAAGGAAAACGGACAAACAAACATATATATATATATATATATATATATATATATATATATATATATATATACACACACACACACACACACACACACACACACACACACACATATATATATATATGGAAAAAGAAAAAACAAACAAACAAACACAATTACCAAAAAGTTACAAAATACACATGTGTATCCATTTAGTTAGACAATGTCTAAGAATACATCGATTTGCTCTCCCCCCCTCCCCCCAACCCGTTTCCCTTCTTCTCAACCTTCACTAAACTGTCTTGTCAATTTTTCTTCTTAGCTACGACTGCACCTTTTCTAACAATATACCATTTATTTTATTATGCTTTTAACATTTTCTTATACGTTTTTTCTTTCCTGTTTTCCTATTTCTTTTCCTTTTGTATCCTATTTCTTACACTTCTCTTTTTCCTCTTTCTCTTACTATGTTTTCATTTGAGCGTTTAAATATCCTGTAATAGGTTTGGTTTTTCCGCCTGGCACTTAATATAATCCGTAAATAATTTCCAATTTTTCACACTATCCTCTTTCTTTATTCCCTTTACTTCCTCATATTTCTTAGCCAGATTGCAATAGTTCAACACCTTGATTTGCCATTCCTCCTTAGTTGGTACCTTTTGGGACTTCCATTCTTTTGCGATCAGTAATCTTGCTGCTGCTGTGGCGTAGCTTATCAAACATCTGTCCTGTGGCTTGATATCTTCCCCTAACATTCCTAGTAGGAAGATCTCTGGTTTTTTCTTAAATGAATATTTCACCATTTTTTTCAGTTCCCTGTACACTTCCTCCCAGAACACCCTGATGTGTTTACATCCCCACCACATATGGATATAGGTGCCAGCATGGATATAGGTGCCACATATGGAATTGGCCAGCATTTCTGAGAAGCCCAAGGGCTGTGGCGCCCCCTCTTCCCCTACCTCTCCCCTACCCAACATGTTGAAGGTCGTGGAAAGGGTAACTAATTTATTTCACAGGTTGCCTGATCCTAGATTAGATTAGACTGGCCTCGACCAGAGCCAGGGCCTTTTCGGCCGTGGCCCCAGCCTCACAATAGACCAGGGCCCTGCGGGATTTGACATCTTTCTGCAGGGCCTGCAAGACAGAGCTGTTCCACCAGGCCTTTGGTCAGGGTGCAGTCTGATTCTTTTCTTTCTATATAAGAACAAGCATTAAAAAGGCCTCCTAGCCCACTCGCAGGTCCTTTATAAGACCAGTGGTAACAGTTGGCCCTGGAAAATATTAACCACTCTCAATTTTACTGTGGACTACCATCTGTGCAGACTTTAATTTGCTCTGAGCTAATTTTAAGATGTATTTTAATGAATTGATTGCCTGTTCTTATGTTCTTATGTTCTTTGTATACTGTGTTAGTTTTATGATGTTAGCCGCCCTGAGTCTGGCTCCGGCCGGGGAGGGCGTGGTACAAATATTATTATTATTATTATTATTATTATTATTATTATTATTATTATTATTATCCTGTGAATGGAGTGACAAGGGTGGGTTGGGGGGGGGAGGGAAGCAGTGGTGGCTGGTCTATTAGGGCAAGCGGAGCACTGGCTCACCAGTCTTGGTCTGCCCTAGAATTAGTTGGCAGCACCTTCCATTGCCTCTGGCGCCACCTACTGTCAGGCTCCCTGCCTTCCACCCTACCCTGTTTCTCATATTTTAAGACATACCCATAAAATAAGCCATAGCAGGATTTTTAAGCATTCAAGAAATATAAGCCATACCCCGAAAATAAGACATAGTGATAGGCACAGCAGCAATGCTGGCCGTGGCAGGAGGAGGAAGAAAAAAATAAGACATCCCTTGAAAATAAGCCATAGTGTGTTTTTTTGAGGAAAAAATAAATATAAGACATGTCTTATAATATGAGAAACACGGTACCAGTCCCAGTGGGCACCAGCTGCCATCAAACAGTGCTGTACACTTTTGCCTACTTTTGCCAAGTGCAGAAACGCTCCGATTGCCCTGTCCTCCCCTCTGTTTCCCCCTCGCCAAGATTCTGCCACCACCAAAAGTAGAAGAGCCACACAGCTCATGCCCAGCCATGTCCTACAGGCCTCAGGTTACGGGCCACATCTCTGTGTTTACGGGTTTACATCTCTGTCCCACCACTAGATGCCGCCATGTATATAAGGCTGTGTCTCTTATCCCCGCAGTGTGCTTCCGAGATTCCTGACATCATGGCTAAACTGTTGCCTTCTTGTGTTCTCTGTATTCTCTGTGTTCTTCTGTCTTTGTTTTTGTTTTTAATTTTATTTTTAGCAGAGGCATAGTGGCATTTTTTAAAAAAGATGAAGTTTGTTTTATTCATTTTTATAGAATAAACAAAACATGCAATGTTCAATTAACCTTCATCCAAAATGTGAAAGAAAATCACACTAACAGTTTTTGGGGCACTTTTTATCCCAATGAGATTTCCACTGTGTGGTGGGTTATTTTCAGCGGCAATTGCAAGCAGCAAAAGCTATCTTTTAAAGGAAAAAAAGTCAATGGAAATATGGTAAACTGTCTAGAAATTTTTTTGTTACTGCTGAGAACTAACGTTAGCAGTTTTGTGGAGTGTTTTTTTCTGACCTCATTAAGAAATCCAAGAAAATCATCCTTGGTTAAATAAACCTATTGACACCCCCACACACTTTCGTGACCTTTTTCTGGCCTTTTCTCTAGGGGAAAAAGAGGGAGTGTTTTACTCCCCCAGCCCACTAACATGGGCTGAGTTAGTATACACACCCCAATGGCAAAATTCAACACATTTGGAGGTCATCTTATGCCTCGGGTGGTTTTCTGTTTCCAGAAGGGGAAAGCAGTCAATGGCAAAGGGCTGAAATCTGGGGAAGTTTTGTTGTTTAGTCGTTTAGTCGTGTCCGACTCTTCGTGACCCCATGGACCATAGCACGCCAGGCACTCCTGTCTTCCACTGCCTCCCGCAGTTTGGTCAAACTCATGTTCGTAGCTTCGAGAACACTGTCCAACCATCTCGTCCTCTGCCGTCCCCTTCTCCTTGTGCCCTCCATCTTTCCCAACATCAGGGTCTTTTCCAGGGAGTCTTCTCTTCTCATGAGGTAGCCAAAGTATTGGAGCCTCAGCTTCACGATCTGTCCTTCCAGGGAGCACTCAGGGCTGATTTCCTTAAGAATGGATAGGTTTGATCTTCTTGCAGTCCATGGGACTCTCAAGAGTCTCCTCCAGCACAATAATTCAAAAGCAGTTTTACAGGTGACAATTTGTGACAATGCCCTGGATGGCCTGCTCTGCAGCTGTATGTGTGAAAAGTGTGCTGAGGTTTTTGGTCCTCACAGATCAGCTGAAGGTTAAAAGAATCACAACAGGTGCCCAGATTAAACGTTGCAGCCCTACCAAAACTGCCTTTTAGCAGCGTCGATTTTCCTTGGTGTGGACTAGGAAAACACTTCTGGGTCTTCTGCCTAAGTTTAGTTAGTCATTCCCTGGGCCCTTTAATCAATCGCTTCATCTTAGCAGCCCGAGCGGTTCTGCTCAAAGTTTGTTCAAATAATAATAATAATAATAATAATGATTGCAACTGGAAAAACAAACAAACAAACAAATCTAATAACTTTCTCTTTGGCTGGTTCTTTGTTTCTCCGCAGATGATGAATCTCCTGGGATGTACGGCTTCTTACATGTTATCGTCCACTCTGC
Organism: Zootoca vivipara; assembly: GCF_963506605.1. NCBI lineage: Eukaryota > Metazoa > Chordata > Lepidosauria > Squamata > Lacertidae > Zootoca > Zootoca vivipara. Next base: position 2,538,802 of record NC_083290.1, read on the forward strand.
CACGGGCTTCAAACAATCTGCTAGTGAGTGCTGCCTCTGGGGTTTTTTTTGTGGGGGGATGTCTGCATTTTTTGTTTCTCCCCTACTCCGTTCTGTGATTTGAGCCAGCAGTGGCTTGGCACAGGAAGGGGCCAGAAATTGCAACTGCTGCATCTTGCTGCCTGGCCTTTTCTGCAGGGTCCACTGAGCCACCACCTGTTGTCAAGGAGCCTGGGGCTTCCCTCCCCCTCCTGCTTTGCTTTTCAGCCCTTATCGGCCTGATTTTTATTTTTTGGCTTTCTGTTTGAGATCTTCCCAGGCTCGTTTCACCCTCTTGGCTTCTAGTGCAACTCTGCGGGTGTGTTTGTTTGCTAAATAGATATTCTGCATCTGAAGAAGCTGGGAAAGTGTTGCTTCAGATCCGACCAATTGCCCATTTAAAGAAATATTTGTCTGTTTTTAATCGTGCACGTCTTAACTCCATCAATCCATTAACTTACCACAGTTGCGTATGAGAAAACGTGGTAATTCTGGAACCAAAAGGCTGTGCAAGACTTCTCTTGCTTTTAGGCAAAAGCACGGCTGGATTTGTCACAACAGCATCTTAGTCTGTAGAGCATGAGACAGTAAATCTCGGGGTCGCGGGTCTGAGCCCCATGTGGGGCAAAAGATTCCTGCCTTGCAGGGGGTTGGACTAGATGACCCTTGTGGTTCCTTCCATCTCTACAATTATTTGATTCATCCAGGACTAACAACAAGTCCACCCTGTGTAGAACAGGGTTAGGTTACAACGCTGTAGAATTATTATTACTGCATTTATTTATTTTTTAATTAACCTGCTGGCTGATCGAGCAGTCAAAAGCTTTTGATCCATCAGTTAATCTAACTGATTGGTTTTCAGTGGTGCCCTTCGCAGTTAGAAGTATCCAGTCTCCCCTCCTTGAGGTGCAGGGCAGCAGGAAGATTGCCTCACACGTCTGTTCTCTCTATTCCCAGACCTCTACTGCACGCTGGAAGTCGACTCTTTTGGCTATTTTGTCAGCAAAGCCAAGACACGGGTGTTCCGGGACACGACCGAGCCCCAGTGGAATGAGGTGAGCAAGCCTAGTCCTCGCCGTCCTGAATTATGGGCTGGTTTCAATAAGAACATAAGAAGCTGCTCTATCCAGCGGCCCATCAAGTTCAGTGTTGCCCAAACGGACCGGCAGCAGCTCTCCAGGGTTTTAGGCAGGGAGTCTTATACCAGCCCTACTTGAAGACGCTGTTGTGCACTGGACCCGGAACTTTCTTCATGCAAAGCCGAAGCTCTGCCACTGAGCAACAGCTCTTCCCCTAAAAACAAAGCAAGATTCTAGTCCTCATGCTTCCAGATTAAAGGTTGATTTAAATCGTAACATTGGAAGCCAGCTTTTTAACCAAAATTGTTGAGCCACACACAGATGAGAAGAGGCATTCCTTTTAATTGCCTTGATTTTTATTTTATTTTTTAAATTTAATGCTCCTTTATGCTTAAGGAGGTGGAGTTCCAGCCCTGTGCCCTCCATCCGGCTGTGCTCGCTCTGTTGCAGGAGGGAGACTCTCAAAGGCACTGGCTGGATGCATAGCTGCCAAGTTCCGGCCTGAGAAATAAGGGACTGGACCGGAAGTAGCGCTGCCGCCATTTTGGAACTGGGCAGAGAATGCTCAGAAGCTACTTTTGATGCTGCTCTGCCCTGTTCCAAAATGGCCGCCACACCAGAAGTCGCGCTGCAGCCATTTTGGAACTGGGCAAAGCAGCATCAAAAGTCGCTTCTGAGCATGCTCCGCCCAGTTCCAAAATGGCCGCTGCGCCAGAATAAACCGGGGGGAAACAAAAAAATCCGTTTTTTCGGCTGGGAACAGCTGGAAAAACGGGGGTTTCCCGGGGAATACGGGAGACTTGGCAGCTATGGCTGGATGGTAACTCTGGATGGTCACTGTGCTCAGTTCCGACAGAGAATAATAATAATAATAATAATAATAATAATAATAATAATAATAATAATAATAATAATAATAATGTGATAAAACCTGGTGAACCTCCCCCAACCTGAAAATGGTGATGTGGCCTCCCTCCCCCACCTTCTCCCTCTCCTCTACGCACCAAGGACAGTGACCTCTTGTCACTTCCACTGCTGGTGGGGCGCAGCCTCCCCCGATTTTTTTTTATATAAAAAAAACACCCTGAAAAAATAGAAAAAGACCAGGGGGGGGGGGAACCTAGGTTGCCATACGTCCCATAAATTCCTGACATCTCTTAAAAATTTTTAAAAAATCCCCCGGACGCCATTTTAGGCGCCCGATTTCCGTACATGTCTGGAATTTTTCAGACGCATGGCAAGCCTACGTTCCGCTCAGTCAGACCATCCGGGTCAGTGTTGTCCACACTGATTGGCAGCAGCTCTCTCGGATTTCAGATCAGGAGGGACATTCCCAGCCCTACCTGAAGGTGCTAGAGATTGAACCTGGGACCCTCTGTATGCAAAGACCATTGACTGCCAATACTGTCCACCCCGACTGTATACCCAAAGGAGCGTCTCCACCCCCAATGTCCAGCCCATTGAACTAAGGTTCAACTCCAAGGGCCTTCTGGCGGTTTCCTCACTGCGAGAAGTGAAGTTACAGGGGAACCAGGCAGAGGGCCTTCTTGGTAGTGGCACCCTCCCACCAGATGTCGGAGAGAGAAACAATCATGTGAGTTTTCATAGGCATCTAAAGGCAGCCCTGTTTTAGGAAGCTTTTAATGTTTAAGTTTTGTTGGAAGCCACCCAGAGTGGCTGGGGCGACCCAGTCAGATGGGCGGGGCATAATAAATAAATTATTATTACTATTATTGTTATTTGTTATTATTACTGGCAACAGCTCTCCAATGTTTCAGGGAAGGGACGTTCTCGGTCCTACCTGGAGATTCTGTCGGAAATTGAAACCTGAGTCCTCCTGCATGTAAAGCAGAGGCTCTTGCTGAGCTATGGTCCTTCCCTTAGCGACACAGCAAACACGCCCGTCTCCCCACCCTTCCCAGTTTCCCCACTCACTCTCCTCTTCTCCCCTCTTTGCTCTGCCCCACTTCTGCAGGAGTTTGAGATCGAGCTGGAGGGCTCGCAGTCGCTGCGGATCCTCTGCTACGAGAAATGCTACGACAAGAGCAAGATGAACAAGGACAACAACGAGATCGTGGACAAGATCATGGGCAAGGGGCAGGTCCAGGTAGGGCCACGCGGGCATGAGAGTGGGAAGGGGAACGGGCATTGTGAAATTTTGCAGAGATGGCATCTAACGCCACCATACCACCCTCCACGTTGCAACCACCCGCATGCAGAAAGCTAGCACCTCAAGAAGAGATGCATTCATGTTGTCCTGCCCCTGAAGCTCAGCGACACCACCCTTAGCATGTAGTACGAAGTAATGGAATAAAATTACTGGCAGGAGTTCCACAAGGAAAAACAAACCATTTACCACTCTCAACTGGAGTTACTGAAAAACCAGAAAAATAAAAAACTCTGCAACCTTATCTGATGAAGTGTGCATGCACACGAAAGCTCATACAAAAATAAAAACTTAGTTGGTCTTTAAGGTGCTACTGAAGGAATTTTTTTATTTTGTTTCGACTCAGACCAACACGGCTACCTACCTGTAACTAGAAGTACAGTGGTACCTCGGTTTATGAACACAATTGGTTCCGGAAGTCTGTTCATAAACTGAAGCGTTCATAAACTGAAGCAAACTTTCCCATTCAAAGTAATGGAAAGTGGATTAATCTGTTCCAGGCAGTCCGCGGAGTACTTAAACTGAAGCGTTCATAAACTGAAACAAACTTTCCCATTGAAAGTAATGGAAAGTGGATTAATCCGTTCCAGACGGGTCCGCGGAGTACTCAACCTGAAGCGTACTTAACCCGAAGCATGGGTGTAATTGGTTCCGGAAGTCTGTTCATAAACTGAAGCATTCATAAACTGAAGCGAACTTTCCCATTGAAAGTAATGGAAAGTGAATTAATCCGTTCCAGATGGATCCGCTGTGTTCATAAACCGAAAATTCGTAAACCGAGGTGTTCATAAACCGAGGTTCCACTGTAATGGAAGAATCACAAAAGTGGTGGGGTTTTTTTGGCAAAATGGGTGAGACTTCTGCCTCCTAATGGGACAGCCTCTGGTTCATATTGCCAAGCTAGTGGTAGTTATCTCGGAGAAGGTATGTGAGAGAACATGTGGTTCTCCTTGGTGTGTTTTGTTTCCAAGCCACAAGGTCTTCTTGGTTGTTGCTTTTCAACAATGAGGCAGAGGGCCTTCTCGGTAGTGGCGCCCGCCCTGTGGAATGCCCTCCTATCAGATGTCAAGGAAATAAACAACTATCTGACTTTTAGAAGACATCTGAAAGTAGCCCTGTTTAGGGACGATTTTAATGTTTGAGCTTTTATCATGTTTTTAATATTCTGTTGGGAGCTGCCCAGAGTGGCTGGGGAAACCCAGCCAGATGGGAGGGGTATAAATAATATACTACTACTACTACAATCTTGTCTTCCTTTTTAAAAGTGAGCGCCCTTCATTCTATTATAGGCAATCCTTGCTCCAGGGATCGCATGCCTTGTTTGAGGGCATTGATCAAAAGGCCCTTTGCTCCTCCGCTTGTTAGGATGTCAAAGCGACGCAGTTCAACCCGTCTCCCCGGGTGCCAGGCTGCCGGCGGTGCCACTTCCTTTGTGCCACTCTGCCAGGCTCTCCGTGGGTGGGCTTGCTTTTTCCCTCTTTCCTCTCTGGCATGCTGAGGCTTTGTCTGGCTTCCTGCGTCTTGTCTCCAGCCCATCTGTATGTTCGCAAGCACGTTCTGGAGCGTATCTGATCTCCGACAAGGGGCGCAAATTGCACTTGGCTCGCAGAGGGTCAAATCTTGGCATCAAAGTGGAATACGTCTAGTTCCAGAAATGCGGTACTTTGGAGTCTTAACACCCTTCAGGGTGGCTTTGCATCAGATAAAAAAACCTGTGGCACATTTATGCAGGGAGATTTCCCTTCTCCTAGGCCTGTGTGATGGTCTCTCCCTAGTACCGCCTTTGTTGAACAGATGCAGGACTAGCTGGGGCTGATGGGAGATGGATTCCAAAACATGGAAGGAGCTGATGGGAATTGTAGTCGAAAACACGGCCATTCCAGCTGCGGCTGATGGCAGCTGGACTCCAAAAGATCTGGAGGCCCCAAGCTGGCAAAGGGCTTCCCTGGTACAACTTACTTTGTGGACTCTCTATTCATTTTCAGCGAGTTTCATCTGCAAAGGTAACTCACTCTTTCCATATTTTGGCGGACACCACCTGCAGTTTTTAGGGAGACTAAGTTTCCAAGTGGCTCACATCTCTGCTGCTGTACGATTGATCTAGTTCTCTATTTATATTGTCTGTCCTCTGACCCAGGGAGAGAAATACCCTCCTGGCTTTTCAAAGATGTGTCTCAAATGGCCCATCCTTCAAAAAGGGAGATGGTTTGTTCTTCGGCGATGATTCCAGGATAATGTAGAGTTGCCACTATTTTTAAAAAACTAGCACAGGCTGAGGCACCAGCAGAGTCTGTGAGCAGACCGACTGTTTTGCTGGGTGTCTGAGTGTTCTCATAGCAATGTGTTGTCTGCTTTTGGGTTTTGGTTTATTTTTCTGTGTTTTTTTTTCCTGAGGTGCAATAGAAACTAAAATTGCCGCAGGATAGTTTTCATAGAATCACAGAGTTGGAAGAGACCACAAGGGCCATCCAGTCCAACCCCCTGCCAAGCAGGAAACACCATCAAAGCATTCTTGACATATGCCTGTCAAGCCTCTGCTTAAAGCCTTCCAAAGAAGGAGACCCCACCACACTTCTTGGCAGCAAATTCCACTGTCGAACAGCTCTTACTGTCAGGAAGTTCTTCCTAATGTTTAGGTGGAATCTTCTTTCTTGAAGTTTGAATCCATTGCTCCGTGTCCGCTTCTCTGGAGCAGCAGAAAACAACCTTTTACCCTCCTCTATATGACATCCTTTTATATATTTGAACATGTTTTGGGGAGGGGTATGGAGGAAACTTGGTTCCAAAGACCCGTACAAAGCTTCAGTGTGAGCTTTCTTCATCGACATTTGAATGCTGGGACCCTAGTGCCATATCTTGCGAACACAGTTTTATTTGTTTGCTTGTTTCATAAAATTTATAACCAGTTAATGGTAAAAAGAAACAAAACCCTCAAGCGGCTTACAGAAAAAGATAAAACAATAAAATTACCCATAAGAAAATTCACAACATTAATTTCAGACTTTCAAAATGTTAAAATAGCAATAGACTAAAATCAGATTAAAACTCGTAAGAATTTAATAAGTTCCTGTCTGCTGGATCAGGCCAAAGGGGGCCCACCTAGTCCAGCATCCCTTCGCCATAAATTATCCAATCCTCTTTCAAAGCCACCCCAGTTGGTGACCATCCCTGCCTCTTGCAGCAGTGAGTTCCACAGTTTAACTTCTGGCTGCATGACAAAGTCCTTATTTGCATATGTCTCAAATCTCCCAACTATTTTTTCAGTGAGGTGCCCAAGCAGCATGAGGAAGGAGTCTTCTGTTTGAGACATGCAAGTCCCATACCCTCCCGAGCAGGGCTGCATGAGGCTATTCAGGACAGATAAAATAAAGGCTTTATTCATGCAAGCGCATAGTTAAACTCTCTCCCGCAGGAGGCAGTGATGGTCACCAACTCAGGTGGCTTTAAAAGAGGATTAGACAAATTCATGGAGGAGGAGGGGAATATCAAAAGCTACCAGCTTGTGGTCTTCCATTTGGGTCATCTGCTTGACCCCGTGAGAACAGGACGCTGGACTAGATGGGCCACCGGCTTGATCAATCAGGCTCTTCTTACTGTAACTATGCAGTCCTTTGGGTCTGGGCCAGAAACCATTGGGAAGAAAGTGGCATTTTTTCCCTCTGCTGCGCTGCCCTGACTGGAGAAGGGGCAACAGCGGAAATTCTCCCTCCCTATGAATCAGTTGAAGCAGATACATCTAAACAATTGGAGCAAGCCTGCTCTGCTCCCAGGACTGCCTTCTGCCTGCTTTCCCAGCCCCCTTCCCCCCCCCACTCCTGACACACACACACTGCCCCATATCAGCTTTATCCCACAGTTGCTCTAGCAACAGTTGCCAAGACAACTGTTGAGTTTCGCTCCAATTGGGAGAGGCAGATAATGAGAGTGGAGGGAGAAATATTAGCACCTGCCTGAATAGGATGCTCACCAGACACAGAGTAATAAAAGATCTATTGGTGTCATATTGAAGGGAAGGCGTCTGTATTAGAGATCTAGTCCTTAGGGCTGTGGGGAGTGTTTCTTTCTCAAGCCCCCCCCCTTCCCATACGCCCCCATCGGCTTCTGTCAGGTTCTTCTGCCGTCCAAACTATTTGTGCCCTGAGCTCACGTGAACAGAGATTCAGTTGGGCTGAATGAAAAGGAGTGTGTCTGTGTGTGCCTGTTAGTTGGGGGTTTGAAGGGAAGGCGGTTCTGTTCTTGGCACAACAGAGGCTGGGGGGGGGGCAGAGAGGAGGCTGTTTGTGTATGAAGTTTCAGGGCTGGTTTTCAACCATTATCCTTAATGTCACATGTGCAAACAGACTAAACTGAGTCAGGCAGGCACCTCGCAGGGTTGTAGTGAAGATAACATGGAGAGGTGGGCAGGGGACAGAACTGTGTTGCTACTTGGAGGTTCTTGGAGGATAATAACGTAATAATGAATAAGCAATAGCACTCTCCCCACTAGTGGTTCCCAGCAAGTGGCATTATTCAGAGCCTCTGGTGTTGAACGCAGAACGTAGCCACTTGGGCTAGCAGCCACTGATAGTTGTGTCCTCTACAAAATTGCCTAATCTTTGCCTTTGCTGGCATGCAGGGAGAAAGTGGCTTCTGTTGTGTTCAAGTCCTGCTTCTCCTTGGGTTGGATCTGGTGGGCCGCTGTGAGGGCAGGACTAGATGGGCCCCTTTTGGCCTGATCCAGCTGCGGCCAGCTCTCTTTGGATGCCTCCTAGCCTGGAGCGACTTCTGCGACTGGTGGGGAGGCAGTGGATGGAAACATCGTGGCCGTGTCATTGCAAAGGAGGCTTGCCTCAAGGAACATGAGTCACGGCCGCTGGGTGTGTGGAGATTCCAGCTGTGTGAACCTTGGGGGCGGGCAGGGGAATCCTGGGAACCAAGGACCTCCCCAGTGGCCACAGCTCGGCCAGGCTGCTTGCGATAGATAGTGCCCAGAGGTGTGTGCGCTGTGCTGCAGGGATGGGAGGAGGAGATGTGGGCAAGGCAAGGAGGGCCAAAAGGCCTGTGGTGGAGCCCCTGCAGAAGGTCCGGCTAGGGCTGGGAGTGACTTCCTACCTGATAGCCTGGAGAGCTGCTGTCATTCAGCACAGAAAATACCCAGCTAGGTGGACCAATGAATGGGCCCGGCATAAGGCAGTGTTCCTGCTGAAACGAGCCCTTAGAATCATTGAGCTGTAGTGTTGGAAAGGGACCATGAGGGTCATCCAGTCCAACCCCCTGCAACGCAGGAACCTTTTTGCCCAAAGTGGGGCTTAACTCAGAACAATGAGGACTGGAATCTTGTTTTGTTGTTAGAGGGTGAGCTTTGGCTCTGTGGTAGAGCCCCTCCTTCGCTTGCTTCAATCCTCGGCATCACCAGGTAGGGCTGGGAATATCCGCACGGACAGGCAGTGACTTTCTAGGGTACCAGACAAATCCACCTTTCCTTGGATGCTGAAGGTGGTTCCTCTTTTCAACCAGACCCCAAAATCTTATCCCTGGTCCCGGGAGAGACAAAGCAGCTTAGACTGAACCTATGGGCAGAATCCTGCCCAGACCCCCGTGTCCTCAGATCTGTGTTGTCTTGCAGCCTCTTTCTCCCCACCCCTCCAAGTTCCAAGCCCCTCTCCTCCCCAGTGCCTCTGAGCTCCCCCAGTCCAGCCAGGAGAGCCTGTGCAGACAAGGGCCCTTTTGTCAGGCCAGGAGACCTGTTTCTGGCTTCAATTAGGTGGGAGGCCTGGCTTGGGGGGAGAGGACCCCCGGGGTCAGTGGCAGGCAACTTGCTCTGTCTCACCGTGGTGCACAGAGCCTGGGAAGGTGATCTTGTGAGGTTCATGGGGCTTGTAATGGGGGCACATGGCCTAAGATTGACCTGTGTATTGGAAGGATTTGGCTAGAGGCAGCTGGACCAACCCCTGGTTTCCTAGTTGTGGCTGCGGTGGCGGCAGCTGCGATGGTGGCGCTGAGCCTGCGAAGGACCTGCTGGATCAGGCCAATGACCCATCTGATCCAGCACCCTGTTTTCACGTGAGCACACCAGCAACGCTCTCCCCACTTGCGATTCCCACCACTTGGTATTCAGAGGCATTAATGCTTCCCAACAGCGGAGGCAGGGCACGGCCATCGTGGCCAGTGTTGTCTTCCATGAGTAGAGGATAGAAGTTTATAAATGGAGGCATGGCATGGAGAAAGTGTATAGAGCAGGCATGTCCAACAGGTAGATCGTGATCTACCAGTAGATCACTGGACATTTGTGGTAGTTCACCGGTAGATCAGTGGCTCCCCCCAAAGAAGTTAAAGATCTTTGCCTCCCCTAAAAAAAAGCTCAACATCTTTGCCCTGCACCCCTAAAATGACCCGAACCACCAAAAACAGGGGTTTTCTTCCTAAAAAAAAGCTCACCGCCGCTTTCCTCTTCCCTAAATAAGTTCAATAACTTCTATGGGAACCCCCCAAAACAGGGCTTTCCTTCCTAGAAAAAGCTCAACAACTTTGACCTGAACCCCCCCAAAAGGGGGTACCGGTATATCACTGCCAATTTTTAACTCTGTGAGTAGATCGCAGTCTCTTGGAAGCTGGCCACTCCTGGTATAGAGAAACGCTTTCCCTCCTCTCTCACAACACTGGAACTTGTGGACATCCATGAATGCTGGAAGATTCGGGAGAGATGAAAGGAAGGACTTATTCATGCAGCCCACTGTTAAACTCCGGAACTCCCTCCCACAGGAGGCAGGATGGCCACCAAACTGGATGGCTTGAAAAGAGGATTATGTAGACAAATTCAGGGAGGAGCAGAGGGCTGTCTATGCTACTAGCCATGCTTCTGAATACCAGTTGCTGGAAACCTCAGGAGGGGGCAAGGACTCTTGCGCTCCAGTCCTGCCTGCAGGTTTTGCATAGGCATCTGGGTGGCCCCTGTGAGAAAAGGATGCTGGACTAGATGGGCCATTGGCCATTGACCCAGCAGGAACTACATCTTTGTTGTTTAGTCGTTTAGTTGTGTCCGACTCTTCGTGACCCCATGGACCAGAGCACGCCAGGCACTCTTGCCTTCCACTGCAGCCTTGTCAAACTCATGTTCGTAGCTTCGAGAACACTATCCAACCATCTCGTCCTCTGCCGTCCCCTTCTCCTAGTGCCCTCCATCTTTCCCAACATCAGGGTCTTTTCCAGGGAGTCTTCTCTTCTCATGAGGTGGCCAAAGTATTGGAGCCTCAGCTTCACGATCTGTCCTTCCAGTGAGCACCCAGGGCTGATTTCCTTCAGAATGGATAGGTTTGATCTTCCTGCAGTCCATGGGACTCTCAAGAGTCTCCTCCAGCACCATAATTCAAAAGCATCAATTCTTCAGCGATCAGCCGTCTTTATGGTCCAGCTCTCACTTCCATACATCACTACTGGGAAAACCATAGCTTTAACTATACGGACCTTTGCAGGCAAGGTGATGTCTCTGCTTTTTAAGATGTTGTCTAGGTTTGTCATTGCTTTTCTCCCAAGAAGCAGGCGTCTTTTAATTTCGTGACTGCTGTCACCATCTGCAGTGATCAAGGAGCCCAAGAAAGTAAAATCTTATGTTCTTCATTTGTCCAATCCTCTTCTGAAGCCGTTCACTATTATTGTTGTTTATAATAATAATACCACCCCCCTGAGAATGCACAATGCAGAAGATCCCTGGAGAGGGCCAGGGAGTATCTCCTGAAATAAGGCCTTTTCCCGATAGCGGCTGTGCTCTCTGCCTCCTTGTGGATCAATTGCATGTTATTTACGTATCAGCCTCCCTCAATCAAACAGTGCTCTGGGCAGTTCTTCAGCAGATGGAATTAAACAGCAGCCACAAAATCAGCGGCGCAGCGTCAATCAGCATTTCGAGCCACTTACAGTAATAACAGTTTTTGCCTTGTTAGCTACGGTCCAGCGCAAACCGTAATTAGTTCAGGAAAAGGGAGTGACTAGGAGAGTAACAATCCCTGGACTGCAAGGATAAGGTCTCAGCTGTTCCTTTCACCTAACACGGTATAGTATGGACCTTGCCAACCTTTTTGGGACCAGAGGGCATGTTTCAGATTTTGAGTGCTGTAGGCGCCAGTCACAAAATGGCAGCCGGCGGGGGGGGGGGCATAATGCGAAATTAGAGAGACAGCCACCCCAACAACCTTATACTTACCGTGGGGAGTCAGCTATGTCCTGCTGGTCCTGATTGTAAAGATCGCACAATACTGATTTTGCACGAGCACACAAACGCAGATGCTGTTGCTGTCAAGCGCTGTGGGTTAAACCACAGAGCCTAGGGCAGGGGTCCCCAAACTACGGCCCCCGGGCCGGATGCGGCCCAATCGGCCTTCCAATCCGGCCCGCGACGACCCCCGCCGCCCGCTGCCGCCGCCCGCTCTCACGGCGCGCGGCGCAGCGGCGATCTGAAAAATCGGCAAAAAATTGCCGAAAATCCTTTGTGCGCATGCGTACGGGCCTCTCCCGACCCGGAAGAGGTCATTTCTGGTGCACTTCCGGGTCAGGGGAGGCCCATACGCATGCGCACAAGCGATTTTCGCCGATTTTTTTTCCGCCCGTGTGCGTGTGCGCATGCGCACGGGCGCGCACTCCCCCGCCCTCCGGCCCGCTGCGCGCGCACTCCCCTGCAGTCCGGCCCACCGCGCGGTCGGCACGGCGGGCACCGGCCCGCCGCTCGGTAAGTCTGGGGACCCCTGGCCTAGGGCTTGCTGATCAGAAGGTCGGTGGTTCAAATCCCCATGACAGGGTGAGCTCCCGTTGCTCGGTCCCAGCTCCTGCCAACCTAGCAGTTCGAAAGCACGTCAAAGTGCAAGTAGATAAATAGGTACCACTCCAAGCAGGAAGGTAAACGGTATTTCCATGCGCTGCTCTGGTTCACCAGAAGCAGCTTTGTCATGCTGGCCACATGACCTGGAAGCTGTACGCCGGCTCCCTCGGCCAATAATGTGAGATGAGCACCGCAACCCCAGAGTGGGTCACGACTGGACCTAATGGTCAGGGGTCCCTTTACCTTTAAGCAACAGGGAACATTCCTCAGCACCAGGAAAAACAAAAAAAGTGTGCACATCACATTCTCATTTCACAGAAACTGCTTAGAAGGTCCCTGCACATTTTGCACCGTAACTTTCTTTCTAGGAAGACTAGAGACTTGCTTGTTTTTAAAGTGGAAACTCAAAGTCTAGATCAGTGTTTGGGTCTCCAGCTGTTTTTGGACTACAGTTCCCATCGTCCCAGACCATTGGTCCTGCTAGCTGGGGATGATGGGAGTTGTAGTCCAAAAACAGCTGGAGACCCAAGTTTGGGAAACAATGGTCTAGGCGGGCAACTTCTGAGAGACACCTCAGTTAACCCCCACAAGAACCCTGTGAGATGGGTTGGGCTGAGTGGGGTTTTGAACCCAGGTCTCTCAGCTCCTAGTTTGATACTCTGACCACACTGGCTGCATTGACAAGCTCCTTTGAGGTGTGTGTGCAGCTGTTAGGCTTAGGTTGCATATTTTTCTCTTAAATTAAAAAAAAAGCGAAGTGCCTCTGTGCCACAAGCAGAGTGCATCTCCCTTACCGACTAGCTGCTTCAAGCTATCAAGCCTGTGCCAGTCTTAAGGCCCTGCTTGCGGGCTTCTTGCTGAGGCATCTGCTTGGCCACTGTGAGGACAGAACGTTTTGTTCTTAATTCTAGTTGGGGAATTTGTGAAACAGACTTCTCCTTTTTGTTTTAGAAACTCTGCTATTTTGCCTCGTTATATCTACGTCAGTGGTTCCCAAACTTTTTGGGGGGGCCTGCCCCCCTCCCTGCTGGTTCCATTTACTCCCCCCCCCAGTGCCTCCTACCCTATAAAAAGCATTCAGAATAGTGATCTGCTCAACCCACAAAGGAAGATAATAATACAATAAAATTCAAGGCGGTAACGATTAATTGCACGTTTGTTCGAAATCCAATTAAAACTATTGAGTTTAATTAATCCAACAAAACCGGTGACCTTGATCATCGGTTGGGTTGTTTTGAACGAGTGAGCCAATGATTCCAGATTGCCACCACCCCTGACCTGTCGGCTGTGCAGGCTGCTAGGAGTCTTGCAGCATTTTGGGCAGGGGGTACAGATGTGTCGTCGTCCCACCACCACCGTAGCACCACCCAGCTTTGGAATACATGTATTAAGGATTTTGTGGCCTTGAAGGACCCTCTTCAGGATTCCTCTAATTGCTGACAGGTGCCTTCCAGCTGGGAATGGGGGCAGAGAATGGGGCCAGCTTATGGGGGAATCCTGGAGGTTTAAAGGAGGAGAAGGAGGAGGTCTCTGCTGCTCTGCCCCCCCCCATCACTACCACATTGGCTTCTCATTTGCAAAGGAACATTCCAATCTGAGCTTGCTGTTTAACTCTTGCATCTACTCCAAGGGAGAGGGATTGAAGGAGAGACAGATGGAGACTCCGGTGTTCTTGATCACACCAAGCAGGGAAATCAGGATGTGTTAAAGACAACTTTTTTGGGGGGAGCAGGTGTTTCATTCTTGGGTGTGATCCAAAAATGCAAACCTTACCATCTTTGAGCATTAGGGAAAGACCTAATACGAGCTGTGATGTACCCTTGGCACCTGTTTTCCATGCCTGGGTTATGTGGCATGGTGCAAGTGCCTCTGAGCATGGACAGAGAGTAGGGGCCTGTTGCTTGCTCATGAGTCACCACAGCCAGGTCTTGACACTGGAAGGCAGGGCCTTCCTTCACCAGCAGGTTGCCAGAAGCCGCACAAAGGAGTCGCCTTTATACTTCACCGCAGGGCTTGCCGACAAGGCTTTAAAAAGCAGGTTGCTGGCTGGGGCAAGACTCGTAGTCCAAAACACCCAGACGGCACCAGGTTGGGGAAGTGTGGGGAGGACTCTGTGTGCTTGAGACCCTGCAAAGCAGCTGCTAGTCAGAGTAAACAATACTGGCCTAAGATGGGCTAATGGTCTGGTACAAGGCTTTATGTTGTTAAAAAAATGGAAGCGCTTTGACCTCAAGTTCTGTGTGTTCTCGCAGAGAGCATGTGTTGAAACGCACACCTGCATTGCGAGGGAATCGTGCTCAATCTTGAACGCATGCCGCAATCTCGGAACGCCAGGTAATAGCTGGGCCACAAGATCCCTTCGTAGATAAGTGCCGGTTTAGTATAGCCCTTTGAGTGTTGGACTCAAAACTGTGGAGACTCTGGATTTTATCCAAGGCTAGTCCTGCAAAGAGTAGACCCACTGAAATTAATAATAATAATAATAATAATAATAATAATAATAATAATAATAATAATTTATTTATACCCCGCCCATCTGGCTGGGTTTCCCCAGCCACTCTGGGCGGCTTCCAACAGAAAAATAAAACACAGTGATCTATTAAACATTAAGAGCCTCCCTAAACAGGGCTGCCTTCAGATGTCTTCTAAATTTAATGAACATGCCTGCCTTAGGTTCATTAATTTCAATGGGTCTCCCCTGAGTAGGACAAGCGTGAATACAGCCCATAGATTTGCATCCTTGCTTAGCATATTGGGTGATATCTCTCAGCCTGGTCTACCTCGCAGGATTGTTTTTAGTATAAAACAGGGGAGGGAAGTAAAACAATTATAACAATCTTAATTCTCAACCGAGTGAATTCTTTTGCTCCCAGATCTTCCAATTAGCAGCAGCATCTAAAAGTTTTCCACTGATTTTCTGTCTGATGTAAAAGAATCTAGAGCAAATAATGGAGCGGGGGGGGGGTCAGAAACTGTCTTGTTTTGGTTGCTTGTGCTGGGGGGGGGGACATCTGGCTGGCCGCTCATAGGAACAGATGGGTTAGCGCCTCCATCTGATGATCCAGCACAGGGAGATATTGATGCTGCTTTTATGGAGAGCTGCCCACCCCCTAAAAGGCACCAACCCATGGCCCACTTGGCAACCCAGGGACTAATTCTCTTGGGAAAGTCTGTGCATGACTTAGGGAAGAGGGAAACAGCCTGGCGCTTGAGGGGTTAACCCAGTAGGGGGAAAGGGGGTGGGTGGAGAAGCTGCTAGGAAGGGGGCGGAACAGAGGCTGGCTTTCCTTGCTCCAGCCGTGAGGGGGAGTGTTCCCCTCAAGTCAAGTCGGAGAGGATGCTGGAGAGATGAGGGGCTCTTTCTTGCAAAGTCTCTGAGCTTGCATGGATCCGGCTGCCTCCAGTATGCCCCCTGCCTCATCCTGCTAGCCGAAAGGAGAGCGGACCCTCTCTCTTGGAAATATTTGGCATCTCCTCATCCATTGCTGATTTCTGGGGTTGCTCCCCCCCCCACAAGGAACACCCCCCCCTGAAGTGGGGAGAAAGCCAGCGAGATGACGGAGGTGCTGGTACAGACCCCCGAAGGCCCACTCAACCTGGCCTCTGAGCGGCTGGACCACTGCTCCCTGGACAGCTTGGAGGAGGAAGCCTCCGAGGGCAAGCGGACCCCCAACACTGGGTCCAGGCTGTGGGGCCGGGTGCGCAGCAAGCTCCTTCGTCAAAAGGTGCGCAGGGTGGGCTGGGGGTTGATCTCCCTTGCACCTCTGTGCTTATTTGGGGAGGGGGAGAGGGGAGGAATGACTGGTGCATATGCTACAGTGAAAGGCATCAATTTGTGGCTGCATGATTAAATTCTTTGGGAGCGGTGTTCTCAAGAACTGTCTCCTTTTCCGAACTCCGCATCAACTTGCAGTTCTTTCCCTCCTCTAGCGGGTGGGGAGTCAAATTGCCTCTCAGGGTATACCCAAGGCTTTCCTTTCAGACCCCCTTTTTTCTCTTCACAGCTTTCCTGTGGGAATCCCCCACCCCAGCATGTGAAATAGCTACTACAGCTCCCTTACCCTAAGCTCCTGTTGGTGCCTTCTTTCAGTCTTGGCATAATGTAGGGTGGGAGGGCGATGCCACATGCAAAGGAGAGTGGCTGGATGTTTCTGACACTTGTTAAGTCTCCATATTTCTCCGGCTAGGGAGATAGTTTGGGTGCTTTCTGGCTGTCTCCAAAGTTGGTTGATTTCTTTTTTAAAAAGAGGTGTTCAGTGGCACTCAACCTTCATTTTTACCTTAATTTCATAACCTCATAAACGTTGGGGCTGACTGGCTCTTAAAGCAGCGCAGAAGGTGTATTCTGTGGGGTTTTTAGAGAGCACTCGCTACTTTGTACGGGCCCCCAGTAAGAATAGGTGATGATGATGATGATAATGATAATGATAATAATATTCTGGGGCTGAGATCGCTCCCAATCCCTTCCCAGCTGGCATGCCTGCAGCATGGCTCTCCCCGAAGTCTGTTCTCTTAGGAAAGGGTCAGCGCTCCTGGGCTGCTGACATGCAGGGAATGTGAGACGCGCTTTGTGCAAACGTCACCGGAGCTACTGGCATTTTTTTGTTTTGTTTCGTCCTTTCAAAGGTGACAGCGGAGGGACATGCGGGTCAAAAATGCTGCCTCAGGGCTTCCGGGGGACACCCAAGGACTAACTGCACCAGGCGTGGGACACCCCAACTTTCCTGCACGCACTCAGTCACCTTATCCTTGCCGGAATATTCTAGCCCAAAGTTCCCGTGTGTTTTGTGTGTGTGTGTTTATGCAATCTCTAGGTTTCTAGAGGTGCATAAAAAGACTGGCTGCCTTAATGCCTTTTCCTTACTGTAGCTTTGAGAGATTGGGGGGGGGGGGAGAGAGAGAGAGCCTGCTTTTTCAGTCGCTGGCCTCTCCGGGTAGGGCCGGGGGTTTTCTTTGCCCAAAGTCCTGGAGAGCCGCTGCTGGTTAGCATGGGACGCTCCTGAGCTGGATGAGCCAGTGGTGCAGCTTCCTGTTTAAATTGGCCCGTCATTCCTTAATTCTGAACCATGAGGACCGGGATCTTGCTATATATTGTTCCAAGGAAAGGGCTGCAGCTCAGCCATACAGCATCTGCTTGCAATTCCGAAGGGCATGGAAGCGTCCTCCCTTCAAGGACTGCAGTGGTGAAAAGGGGAGTTCTGTACCCCTGATGTTCATATGGCAGGAGGTCTGCAAGTGTTTTTATAAAGTGGGGGCATGATTTAGTTAGGAGGTGAAACTTGTGGATTTAATTTGAGCTCTGACACCCCCTATAGTACCTTCTGTGTCTGCTTCTATATAGGTGATGTCAAGACCTCTGATCCTCAGCTCTTGTTTTGAACATGGAAATGGCTTGTGTGTGTGTACTCAAGAGTCCTTAAGGTAGATCAGCAGATTTGAACTGTGGCACCCTTAAGACGGGGGGCAAGAAGAGATGGCATGTGTGTGTCTCCTCCCTTTAGGTGGGAAGTTGTGGGGGTCTCATGACAGTTTGTGAGGATCAAAAGACCCTCACGGTTTGTTGTGCAAAAGTTTAATTTCCAGGGAGCACAAGGTGCAGTCGTGGCGTGTGATCTGCATGGATTCCCTGTGGTTTTTCGTTTTTCTTTGCACTGGCTGCCCCAAGGAGAAATTGAGCCCACAAGGCCAGAGGAGGGTCTCCTTATAAAGACTGTTACTGACTCTCACTGTTCTGCCTGGCGGGTTTTGTTGTGATGTAGCGCTCAGGCACCATTGACCTGATTTTTGTGCCCCTGCTGTTTGGCTGGCTGGTCTCCAGCTAACCCAGAGGCAGTGTCCTCTCCTGCTGTTTTACTGCCCTGGGGGGCCACTCCATGACACAGCAGGATGATGTGCCTTCAGCAGAGGGTGCCTGTTGCCTCCCTGTGTGAGTCACTGATCTGTGTCAGAATTCTGGGTCCACAAGAGTCAGTCTCTCTCTCTCTCTCTCTTGTGTGTGTGTGTGTGTGTGTGCGCGCGCGCACCCACCCACCCACACAAAAACAGTCAAGCATATCTTTAATTCAGAGGAAGAGAGCCCCCACCCCCGCCTCAAAAATTGGCTAGCGTGAATTTTGGGAACATTGCTGCACCTCCCTTTCATCATTATTTATTTTGTTTATTAATAGCTTCCCATTAGGCACACCAAAGCGATGTACAATAAAGTGACATAAATATAAAACAGTGTTTTATACTCTCTCTCTCTCTCTCACTTGAAAAAAAACAAGGCAATTGATTTCTCCACTTCTGGGAGCAGAGATCAGATTGATGGCTTAGCGCTCCCTCCCCTTGTTGCTTTGCTGTCTGCCAGGAGGGAGCCAGACTCTCTCTCTTCCTCTCTCTCTCTCTCTGGAAAGTGGTTATTGGCCAGCAGGCTTTCTGGTCCAGTGGGGCTGAGCGGCTGTTGCCATGCTAACTGTCTGGGGATGGGAATTGGAGCAGAGCAGCTGGTGAGGCCTAAAGCGCCTGGGTGGTGCTGCAGAGCTCCCAGGACGATGCCTGAGGATGACGGCCCCCTTAATTGGAGGGCGTCTGCAAGGAATTGATCTGGGCCATCTATGCATGCCATAGAATTGCTGGGGTGCTGGTGGTAGTGGTGGTCTGGAGCTCTGAGGGTCTCCTATTTGCGCAGCCGCCAACGGCATCCTGGCTGAGCCTGGAAGGGCTGATTAGGCTCAGGGTGTCGGGGACTGGAGGTCACCTTCTGTGATGGGACCAGAATATTTCCCTGTGGTCCTCAGCAGAGGACAGATCTCCTTAGGTGTTTTTTGTGCCAATTTGATTTGCTGTGACTCCCCCTTCTCTGGTTAATACTTGAGAAGTTTGTGGATGAGCCATAGTTTTTGTGGCAGCACCCCTGCTTTGAGTGTAGAAGGTCCTGGTTCATTCCCCAGCATCCCCTTGCCTAAAACCCTGGAGAGCTGCTGCCAGTCAGTGCAGCAGATCAATGGGCCCAGGGGTCTGACTCAACAGAAAGCACCTTTCAGCATTCCTGTTTTCACCCCTTCAGAACAGACCCTTGAAGACTAGAGCCTTGTTTTTAATATTAGGGAAGGGACCCTGAGATACAGCTTCCTATGTTCCTCTCTCGCACAACTAGACACGGCTGCAATTTTCTGCTCTAGCCTGCCCTGCAGATCAGCTTGAGAGGAAGGGACATTCTGTGCATGCTCAGGGAGACTCTCTCCTTCCCTTCACCCATTCAGGGCTGGGCTCCAGCAACTCTGCTGTGGCTGTTGCTGTTTTTAATTGGAAGCACGGGCCTCCCTTCTTTTGAGTGTGTCTATCTGCGTGTGCAAGGGCAGGGGGGGGACGATGTGCAACAGGTGGCCGTGCTTGTTGTCCGCCAAGGTTGGCACGAAGCCCTCGTTGAGATGAGATGCTAAGCAGGCAGGAGCAGCAGCTGTGCGCGAGAGAGAGCTTGCTTCCTGGGGTCTTTTGTGTTCAGCTCTCTCTACGGGGGATGGAGGCGGCGCCCGTCTCCTGGAGCTGGCGTGCGCTCTTGTTGGGGTATGTGTGTGTGTGTGGCTTTCCTGCCAGAGATATCCTCCCCTCCTCTCCGTGGGACCACCCAGGATCCAGGAGGCGACGCTGACATATCAGCAGCTCTCTTTCCCCCCCACAATGAAAGATCACATCTCACCCAATTCCAGCCCAGATGGTGCCGGCCCTAATATTAGGCAAAGTGAACCAGCTGCCATTGATAGTCTTTGTTCTCCCTCCACCGTCAGAGGCAGTGGATGCTTCTGAATGCCAGTTGCTGGGAATCGTACGCGGAAAGAGTGCTGTTGTTTCACTCAGGTCCTGCTTGTGGGCTTCCCCATAGGGGCAATCTGGTCAGCCACCATGAGGACAGGCGGCTGGGCTCCCTTTGACCTAGTCTAGCAGCTGCAGGACTCGTCTTCTGTTGGAGGACAGAGTGGACTGTGTCCAATGGGTTGCCTTTTGCCCACTGAGCTGCCTCCAGGTATCCTGGGGGATGCTGTCTAGTGACAAGGCTTGAGGGAAGATTCGGCTGTCCATCCAGCTGGTTTCTGTACAGTGAGCTTGGGAGGGAACTGACTCGTCCTCCACCGGGGAGCAAAATGTCTTGGGCCAGCATGCCAATGGTCAGCAATGGACTGGAGTTGTAAACCAATAACATCGGGTGGGGGAGGGCACATGCCACCCCCCCTGTTGATCGATTTAGCACACTCCTTTTCCCCCAAGGGGCAGAAGATGGCAAACATGGGTGTCTCCACCACCTTGTTTTATGCCCACAACAACCCTGTGAGGTAGGTCAAGCCGAGAGATCGTGACCTAAGCATCACCCAGAGGGATTTGAACCCGGGCCTCCCCTCGCCCTAATCCAGTTTTGTGACCAGACCACCTCCACACTGACATGCGCCGCTTGGAGATTCAGGGCAGAGCATCCCACAGCTGGTCATTGTGAACGGTGAGGATAGGCTTTAAAATGGGATTAGACTAATACATGGCTGTGTGTGTGTTAAGAGGTTGGTGGGGGGCTGCCCCATTTGCCTTGACAGACAACCCACTGCTTCTTATGCCCTCCTGCTTGTGAGCTAAGCTGTACTTAGATGGTACAATCTAGCAAGACTTTGTCGTTGCTGCTTTTCTGGTGTGTGTGTGTGTGTGTGTGTGTGTGTGTGTGTGTGTGTTTTGCTCTCCCCCTCCCCACCCTGATCCTGGAGGTTGCTGAGTTGGTGTCTCAGCCTTTTTCTGCAGAAGATCTCCGCTCTCTTTTGCTTGACTCGCCAGTTCTCGCCAGAGCACAGCAGAGGAGGTTGGCACGCCAGGTCTCAAGGGCCCTTCCGGAACCGGAGACCATCCTGGCATTGTGGATGTGCGGCAACACCTGATGTGGTGTTGCTGGGGCAGGTTGTGTTACCATTGTCACCACCAGCCCCAGCATTTTATTCATGTGCCACTTGCACAACTATGAGGAAAGGCTGCAATGTCTGGGGCTTTTCAGTTTATAGAAAAGGCAAGATAGAAGTATATGCAGTTTTACATGGCAATGTGAAAGTGGAGATAGATATATTTCTCTCTCTCTCTCCCTATCTCATAACACTAGAACTTGGGGACTTCCAATGAAGCTTAATGTTCTAAGTTTCAGGACAGGTTTTTTAAAGGAATTCTTTTACTCTGCAGCGCAGAGTTAAACTATGGAACTCTCTCCCGCAGGAGGCAGCGGTGACCACCAACTTGGAAGGCTTTAAAAGAGGATTAGAAATGATGGCAGCGCTTTGTCTCCACGGTTAGCAGCAGCAATGCTTCTGAATACCAGCGATGGCCGCCAACTGGGATAGCTTTAGGATTCAACAAGTTCATGGAGGAGAGGGCTATCAATGGCTACTAAGCTAGTAAAACCTGCTTGAACAGAGGTGGCAGCAGAACAAAAGCCAGGGCTGATGGGTGCTCCAAAACCGCTGCAAAGCACTAGGTTGGCCAAGGCGCTGGATAGAAGCCTCGGGATGCCCAACCTCCCCCCAGCCATGTTCAGCTCTCTTAAAAGCAACAGCGTTCTTTGTCGTTGGAGTTGTTTACCTTCTGTGGTCTCCCTATCTGGAGCCCTGTCTCCCACCTTCAGCACCCTATTTCTAAAGTATCTCCCTTTTGCAGACATGAAACAGCCCAGGTATGAAGAGCTAAATCAGAGGCCCACCTGGAAAACCTTCTCCTCTTTCTAATTTTTGTGCTTCTGTTTTTCTTCTCCCAGACCCTTTTTAAAAATGCTTTTAACTTTTTTATTCAGCTTCAGAATAATCCTCTTTTCTTCTTTTTTGGAGCTTGGTGTTTATAGTGGGGGTGTTGTTGTTTTTAACTCCCAAGCACATTGAGAGGTTTACTTAGACCTGAAAAACAGCATATAAATGTCTGAAATATTTAAGAAGGGGGGGGCAGAGCTGTTGCGAGGTGCACACAGGAGACATTTGGTACAGTATTTTTAAATACTTTTTTTTTTTAAAGGAGGCTTTAATCCTATAACTTGACAATAGCAATGAGTGGTAGTTTGCTTTGTGGAGCATCCCACAGCCCGGGAGTTAGCTGTGGATCAGTCTTTCATCCAAGCCCTACAGAGCCACCCACCCTTCAGTCTCTGCCTTCCCGCGAGGCAGGGGAGCCCAAAGTGAGCAATTTCCCCCTCTCTCAGATCCGGGGTGGAGGGAGAATTCCTGAAAGACAGGTTTATGGCGTTACCCATGAGGCCAAGCTGGTTTTCATAAAGCCTTTTTCATGTAGGGCCCTGCTGAAATCCCTTCCATATGGGATCTCAGGCCACTTCAAAGGGGCAGGGTCAAGGGAGGCTCTGAGCATGGGAGCTTGCGGTTGTTTCAAATTAAGTTCAGCGCAATTGGATTGAGTTGCCAAAGGGGCGGGCTAGCGCCTCTTTCTTCCCGCATCCAAGCAGTCATTGAGAAAACATTTTATTCTGAAAAGGTGGCTAACCAATTTGTTCAACACCGTAAATTAAGGAGCAGAGTCAACTGGGCTCCCTGAGCTGAGGATCTGGTGGGCAGCAATTGCCACGAAATAGGTACATCTGGGGGCTTGACAGGTCTTGTTTGGGCTGGGGAGATCAGCCAATGTGGTGGTGTTTGCCAGAGGCCTCAGCAAGGGATTGTTCTCTCTCTGCCCCAAATTAGCCCTCGCTGCTTGTTCCGAATTTGCATTGAAATAAATGGGACCAGGAAGTCAAGACGCAGGGCAAATCATGCTGTTGGCCTGACCTCAATTTATCCTGTTCAGGGTGCAGGTTGGCAGACTTTGGGCCCTTTTGCAAATTGTGGATTTGTTTGGGCTTTTAGCATGCATGAGACTGCAAGACAAAATCCAGCTTTGCAAATTATACAAAAGAGCTATTGAGGATGCACGTCAGCAGCCTGATTTTTGTTTTTTGTTTTTATTTAAGAGAGAAGCAACTATTCCAAGTTTGCAAAGTCTTCCGTGCCGGGTTGCCTAGAAGCAAGAAATGCTTCACCAAAGGCAACTGCCTGTTTGAAAATATTTTTAAAGCTGGCGTGGTGGGATCATGAATAGTGTTGGACTAGGGCTGGCAAGGCCCCGAGTTCAAATCTCCACTCAGCTGTGAAATTTGCCAGGTGACCTTGGGCCTGTTTGTCTCTCTCTCTCAGCCTAACCTACTTACAGGGTTATTGTGTGGATAAAAGGGACCTGGTTATAACGTAAGTCTTTTGGTGGATTGAATAACCCAATTTTAATTCATGGGGCTGCAAGTTGAGGGCATACCTTTTGGGGTATATGTAGCTGTTTTGGTTTTTAGGCTGTGCTGTTCCAGGGAATGGGCGATCAGAAACTTTTGGCTTTGCGTGTGCTTACTGCGCTGGACATTTCTCTCACAGCCCCTTCTGTATCTAACGAAAAAGACACCTTGCCGCCTTGATGACTTTTGTCAATGGTTGGTGATTTTTGTGATGCTTTGGGAAACAGGCAAATGTCATTGACTAAACACTCTGCAGTTTCATTAGTTGTCCTGGACACTCTTTAATCGCTTGATGACCCTGACATAGGAAGCTGCCACTGGTTCATTCTAGCTGTGTTTTCTACTCTCACTGGCAGCAGCTCTCCTTTGTTTCAGGAGGGAGGACATTCCCACCCTTACCTGGAGATGCCACTGGTGGTTGCTCTGCCTCTGAGTTACAGCCCTTCCCCCTTGAGCTGTAGCTTTGCTCTAGAACCAAGGGGCATTGTGAGGAGCAGATTGAGGCTGAAAGCTAGAGGAAACTTCTGAACTGTGAGATCTGTTCAGCCTTGGAGCAGACAGCCTCAAGAGGTGGTGGGCTCTCTCCTCCACTGGAGATACCTTGTGCAGAGGCTGGGATGCAGCAATTGCAAAAGTCTGCATTAATTCGGGTGTGCAATATGACCTTTTTTAGGGTGCTTCCAACTCTGCAACACTGATCTTAGAACCATAGAATTGTAGAGTGCGAAGGGACCCCCTTGCATGCAGGAATCACAACTAAAGCATCTCTGACAGATGGCCACCCAACCTCTGCTTTAAGACCTGAAAGGAAGGAGTCTCCTGAGGGAGCCTGTTCCACCGTCAAACAGTTTTTACTGTCAGAAAGTTCTTCCTGGTGTTTAGCTGGAATCTCCTTTCTTGTAACTAGGAGCCATTGGTTCGAGTCCTGCCCCCCAGAGCAGGAAGAAAACAAGCTTGCTGCATCTTCCATGTGACAGCCCTTGAGATATTTTGAAGATGGCTGTTAGTTAATTTTAATGAAACAACAGCAGTAACTTGCAAACGCTGTTCAGCCCTGGAGGTATAGCTGGAGTGTCTTCGTGCGGCAGGCAACGATCCTGCCTTCATAGAATCTCAGGGTTGGAGGAGCCACGAGGGTCATCTAGTTCAATCTCCTGCAATGCAGAAATCTCCACCCCACGTGGGGCTTGGACTCATGACCCTGAGATTAAGAGTCTCATGCTATACCGACTGAGCTATCGCTTTCAAATCTCCTTTGACCCTTCTCAGGGGTGGGGAGAAGGGAATGATCACCCATCTGCAGCCTTAGGGCCTCTGGCTCTGGTGGAGGGGCTGGGGAGGGGAGACTTTCTTCTCTGATGGCTCTGTGTGGGGCTCTTGCCCTACTCCATCTGCTTTTCTGCCAGCCCCATCTTGCAGCTTCCAGGATGGGGGCTGTGTGCTTGTGGGAGGCGGGGAAGCCTGTGTAGCATTTGCTGCCTGCGATGGTGGATCAGCAGGGCGGGATCGCACATCCCCTCTGAAGTTTGTGCTCAGATGGCTGCTCCCGAGATACCAGGCGCCCTGGGGGGAAACCACACACACCCTCAAGGAGCCAGCCCAGCGTGGGGGCCTGGATCTGCCAGCCTCATGGAACATCTGTGACCCGAACACGCGCAGGGGCGCCCTCCCTCGGATCCAGGCTCTGTCCTCCCGTTGCATTTGTGCCATGTGTGTATGCAATGCAAGGCCTCTAGGTTCATGGAGCTGTAGAGTTGGAAAGGACCCGACGGGTCATCTAGTCCGAACCCCATGTTAACCTGTTTGTTTGTTTGTTTGTTTGTTTTTGAAAAGAAACAAACGTCTGCAGCGAGAGGGAAAACAGCACTGCAATCCTGGGTGGGTGGGAAAGCTCAAATGAAAGAAATTGGGTAGGTAGCAAATGTTACTCATTTAAGCTGGTTTGTCTCCTCCTACTTTTCTTTGTATACCAGGTGCAGGGAACTGTAGAAGCTGCTGAACTACAACTCCCAGCATCCCTTCAGCAAATGTGGCCAATGGGCAAGGATGGAGTTTATAGTTCAACAACTATATATAACTCCCATCCGTATTGTCCACCTGGGATAGCTCAGTCGGTAGAGCATGAGACTCTTAATCTCAGGGTTGTGGGTTCGAGCGGCACCTTGGGCAAGAGATTCCTGCATTGCAGGGGTTGGACTAGATGACCCCTGTGGCCCCTTCCAACTCTACAGTTATATGATAAATGCGTCTGAATAGCAGTTGCTGGAAACCACAGGAAGGGAAAGGGCTTTTGTGCTTGAATCCTGCTTGTGGCTTTCCTGTAGGCATCTGGTTGGCCACTGTGAGAACAAGACGCTGGACTGGCTAGGCCATTAGCCACCCTATACGGATATGCCCCAGGTGCTAACAAAAGAAAGGGTTCAAAATGTGCACCTGTTGTTCATGCACAGAGCAGTTCATGTGACCCAAGATCTGAAATCGCCCACTTCTCCATTTTTTGTCCAACTTGCCAGCATGATCCACTTGTCTGTTACCTTCTCTCCTGTTGCACACCAGTGCTACTCTGGTTCCTGGGAAACCCAGGACCTCTTCTGAAAAGGGATGAAAGCCCAGTACGACCCAATTTGCCTTTGAGGCAGGCTGCACTCCCAGAGTGCGGAGGCCTTTCGGAAACAGCTCAGCCGCCTTTCCCAGGAGACCACAAGTAGGGCCGTGTGGAAGACGTGGCCTTTTGAAAATTATTTTAGGAACCGGTCTCCAGAAATATCCCTGATTCATGGGAGCGTTTCTTGGTCAATCATGAAGCAGAGACAGCCATCTGTTATCTTTTTCCAACGGGGCTTTGTGTCCTGCTGAGCCTCCCCTGGAACAAGGGCAGCTCATGCCTGTGAAATGAAACGCTGCCCACATCCTCCTCCTCCTCCTCCAGGTTGCTGACGAAGGGTTGCCCCTGGGTGATGGGCTTATATCCAGCCCCAAAGCCATTCATCCAAGTGCTTGGCGTTCTGTGCAACTGGACTTCCTACAGGTGTCGCATAGTAATCATTCTGCAGCTGTAAGAAACCAATCACTTGGCATGGTACTTTGGAACTCCCTGCCTATTGACATCAGGTTGGGGCACCTTCACTGTACTCCTTTGATTGCCTGCTAAAAACATTTTTGCTTGCTTAAACAAGCCTACCAGGCATGTAGAATGTTGGCAACTGTTTTAATCTGGTTTAACAACCAATCCCTCTTCGCAGGGAACTCTGGGAGTTGTGGCTCTGGGAAGAGAATAGGGGTATCCTAACAACCCTCAGCACACTTAACAAACTACACTTCCCAGGATTCTCCGGGGCCTGTTTAAAGCAGTACGGTGCTACTTTATTCATATACTGCAGATGGGGCCTGAATAAATCTATTCTTATCCTACCTGGCCCTGCACGCTTCCTTATTCTTTTGTGGTCTCCCTGTCTACCTTTTTCGGGGTGAATATTTTGGGAGCTCATTCTCTCCCGTTGTTCCTTTTTTGCAGCTGGATCCCCAGACGGTGCAGACCAAGAACTGGCACATGGATGTGATTGAAATGAATGGGGTAAGAAGGGGAAACGAGTTGGGTACCACGCCCCACGGTGCTTGTCCAAGATCCCTCCCTTCCCTCATGCTTTCGTGGCCCACCCTGGGCGCTCCTCTCCCCCAACCCACCCCGTAGTAGAGCTTCCCCATTGCAGGATGTGACTTTGACCTTGAAGTCTCCCTTTCAGATCAAAGTGGAGTTCTCGATGAAGTTCACCAGCCGCGACTTGAGCCTTAAAAGGACCCCATCGAAAAAGCAGACGGGGGTCTTTGGGGTGAAAATCAGCGTCGTAACAAAGTATGTTGTGATCGGGTCTGGCAGTGGGTGCAGGGCTGCCCTGATCAGGGGGGTCTGGTGGTGTTTTGGCCGGAGGGGGAGGGAATGCCAGCCTGGGCCTTTGCAATATTTATTTGTTCTTCAGCCACTCGGGGCTAATAAGGTCCATTTAGAAAAGAAAAAAACCC
Source organism: Zootoca vivipara (assembly GCF_963506605.1). Lineage (NCBI taxonomy): Eukaryota > Metazoa > Chordata > Lepidosauria > Squamata > Lacertidae > Zootoca > Zootoca vivipara. The sequence goes on from NC_083290.1 coordinate 2,566,140, forward strand.
TACTGCTTGCAAACACAGGGAAGAGGCAGGCAGCTTCTGCAAGCGCCCGGCTTCCTCCGTGGTGTCCTGGGTTCTCTCCTGACCCATCTCTCTTCTCTTTTGCTCTCTCTTCCAGGCGTGAGCGCTCCAAAGTGCCCTACATTGTGCGCCAGTGCGTTGAGGAAGTGGAGAAGCGTGGCATTGATGAAGTGGGGATCTACCGGATCTCGGGGGTGGCCACGGACATCCAGGCCTTGAAAGCAGCCTTTGACGCCAGTAAGTTCTCCCTTGCATCTTTGCTGCTGGTGTTCCGATTTCTTTCTCTATCTCATGGCTTGGCCAAGGATGTCTTCTCTGAGAGCAGCTAGCCCCCAGTCTTTGCATCTGGCATTCACACGAGTATGCTGCCACTAGTAAACACGTAGGTTTTTATTTAGCTGTTTTCCCTCATAATGCTTTTAGGACAGTTTTAACTGTAGCTGCTCTTAGAGCCAGCATTGTGTAGTGGTTTAGGGTGACCTTGCGCCAGTCACTGCCTCTCAGCCTAGCCTACCTCACAGGGCTATCGCGGGAGACTAAATGAGGAGGGGGAGAAACACACATGCCACCTTGTTATATCCGGTGGGATATAACAACAACAACAACAAATGTTTTGAATTGTAATTGTTTATAGAATGTTTTAACTATTTTAGATGGTTTTTTAATTGTGTATTTGTTTGCTGCCCTGGGCTCCTTCAGGAGGAAGGACAGAGTATAAATTCAGTAATAGATAAATCATTATTTATTTAGATACTTTTGCACACAGCTGCCGGCAGGATTCCTGCATCGTAGGGTGTTGGGCTAGATGACCCTCTGGGTCCCTTCCAACTCTTAAGATTTTATGATATTGGATTTCCATCAGCTGCAGCCAGCTTGGAATGATGAGAGTTGGGAGTCTGCCTACATCTGGAGGGCACCATGTTAGACACTCCTGGCTGAATAGATAAACATTTGGCTGCACCATTACGGATATTCAGTAGTAAACACATCTGTCCAAGTGCCTAAAAGCAGCAGTCAAAATGTGGAAGTGCAATAAAGCATTGTTAATATTTGGTAGAGGGATATTGTCCAGCTTGATGAATGGGGAAAGATGTGTCTTCCAAAGACATCCGAAGCAGGTCTCTGATGGGACTCTGTAACGGGAGAGGGAAGAGCCTTCCAAATAATGGGGGCAGCAGCAATAAATGCCTTTTTAAAAAAACAAACCCCACAAACATGCACAGTCAGTCACCTGCCCCTAATCTCACCCTATTATTTGCAAATGTATCTGCTCCTTTTGTTTTATTTTAAAGCCAAGTAAGCTATCACCTCATCTTATGGTTCCAAAACCAGATGGCTGAATTGAAAGGAAGAAAGGGAATTACAGTAGCTGGATCTTGGCCTGATCTTGAGGATGGTGGGGGTGGTTTTATAGCTTCCGTGGCAGGGCCTCCGCTTTGCATACAAAGGTCCCAGGTTCAGCCTCTGGCACCTGGCAGGTTAAAAAAGAGGAAGATCAGGTTGGCAGACAATGGGAAAGATCATCTCTCTCTCTCCCTCTGCCTCAGACCCTGAATAGCTGCTGCCAGTCAGAGTTCACAGTATTAAACTAGGTAGACAAAGAGTTTGATCTGGTATATAAGGCAGCATATCCCCTTCCAACATTCCTCGTTCCTTTGTTTTAATTCTGCCGTAGACAGCAAAGACATCCTGATGATGCTGAGCGACATGGACATCAATGCTATCGCAGGCACCCTGAAGCTGTATTTCCGCGAGCTCCCCGAGCCGCTTCTCACGGATCGGCTTTATCCTGCTTTTATGGAGGGTATCGGTAAGGGAGCTTGTGTTACATGTATTTGCAGAGATGTGGAGCAGGAATTTCGTGATAGAGGCTTGGAGCTCAGGATTCAGGGAGTGGGTGAGACCCTAGCCAGGACCACAGGGCAAAGAGGGCAGAATTTGTACACAGGTATGAGGGGGCAAGGGCAGGGGCAAGTTGCCTGTATCATTTCTCTTGCATCTGGATAGGCGTAGAAACCTCTCCAGATGCAAGGATAGGTTCATCTTTGCAGCACCTCTGAGTGTTAATTTCCTTTTTGTATTTTATTCTCCCCCCAAGCCCTGCAACCAGATCAGGGCAATATGCATGGAGTTTATTATTTTTATTTATTTATTCAGAGCATTCACACCCTGCTCTTCAGCCCAAAAGGGCTTGCATACAGCCAGTTAAAACGAGACAGTCCCTGCCTGCAGGTTTACGATCTAGAAAAGCACAGCACACAAGGGAAAAAAGGACAAGGAGGGAAGAGGAAAACATAAAAGTCGGGCACCGGTTCTTAAACAGTTGCTCATATAATGCCCGTTCATGGGTAAAAGGAGCCTGGTGGAGCTGGGCTTTCAAGCAAAACTGATGGCATGAGCCCTGTTTCCCATTGCTCCCACCCAGAAAGTCTACAGAATGGCTGCCCCCAGATAAGTCTGATGAAGTTGCCCCATTTTATTAGAGGGGGGGCATGTTACTTTGTGGTAGAGCCCCTGCTTAGCATGCAGAAGTTCCTAGCTTCAATCCCTGGCAACTTAAAAGTAAAAAGGAAATGAGTAGCAAGCAATGGGAGAAACCTTTCTTTGCCTTGGACCCTGGAGAGTTGCTGCCAGTCATTTGGAATCAAATGCTCTGAGCTGTCCATCTTCACAACCACCCTGTGAGGTAGACCAAGAACAGAGCATCTGGAGAGCTTCATGGCTGTCTGAGGTTTTGATGCTGGGCATTGACAGTCCGTATATACTGCCCCTCACTGGGTCTTTTGAGAATGGGTGTGCAGTTTGGACTTTGGTGGTTCTGGGTACATCAGCAAGGCTTTTCCAGAGTAGTTAGGGTGTGGGTGCTTGCCAACTCTCTCACCGCCACCTTTCCACCTCCAGCATTCTCTGACCCATCAGCCAAGGAGAATTGCATGATGCACCTTCTGCGTTCTCTGCCTGACCCCAACCTCATCACATTCCTCTTTCTGCTAGAACACTTGAAACGGTAAGTACCCCCCGTCTCGAGAACAGGGAGATTGAGTTGGTGAATGGGGAGCACTGCAATCGGGTAGGGCCCAGAGTGCAGGGAGCCTGATATTTTGTTTCTTTATTTATCTTGTTTTTTATCCTGCTGTTCGACCCAGAAAGTCAAAAAGTGGCTTTGAGTGACGATTTGGACATTAGAATAAAGACGGCAGTGTGGACAGTTGTTAGGAATCCCCAAATTTTGAAGCATGGGAACTCAAATTTTTTAAAAAATGATTTGGCATAACATTAGGTTTAATTGATATGTATTTGTATAATTTGAAATAATGGATGTGATATAATTGTGTTTTAATTGGAAAATTAATATTTTTTTTTTTAAAAAAGTCGCAAACAAATAAAAGTCTAGCCAACCACCATAACAAATGTGTTTTTTTTTTAAAGAAATGCTAGAACGGCAAAAATACTAAATTCATTCAAGCCAGGGCCAAGCATTGGTAAAACAGTTGTTGGAAGAGGATCTAAGCAGATTGGCCAAATGAAATGATCTCTGGCTGGTGCTGAAATATTTGGCTGGTGCCAGGAGAGCTTCCATGTGGAGGGCATTCCAAGGACTGGGGGGCCACCACCACAGAAGCCCTGGGGAAGGGACCCCCAGGTCCCAGAATAGCTCTGCCTTTTGGCTGCGAGGTCAGATTTTTGCGTCTCACTGGAGAGCTGATGATCCGTTGCTGGGAAGCACAAGTGTAGAGAGCACTGCTGTTGTGCTCTGCTCCTGCTTTCAGGCTTCCCCCTAAGGCACCTGGTTGGCTGCTGGGATGCTGAACTAGGTGGCAGCCAAGCTCTTCTGGTGTTCTTGTGTTAAGCAAAGGAAATACCCCCGTTCCCACTTGCTTCCCTTGGGGCAGAGCAGAGTTCAGCGGCAGGTGCAACTTGCTTCATACAAAGAGAAACTGCTCACAGACTGCCTGGAAACCTCAGCCGCCTCTATAGATCCTGCAAGGGAGATGACAGAGGGGTTTAAGGAGATGGCGCTGTCACTTAGCATCCTGCTCTTGAGGGCTTGGATGCGGACAGGCTCTGTCCTCCTCCCTCCCTCAAGTCACTTGGCTTCTTCCAAGGACATGGAATCGATGTAGGAGCTGCGGCTTGGCAGGCCAAAAACTCCTCTGCACCAGTGGGAATTTGGGGCTGGAATCTTGTGTTGATTGGCACATCCCCCTTCCCTGTTTTGTTTGTTAAGAATCAAGCCGTGGAGATGGGGAGGGGGGAGAGAAGGAAGATCCAGCAGCAGAAAGAGGTGGTTGCAGGACAGGGGGAGAGCAACGCTGCGTCCTGGAAGGAAAATCCACTTGGCTCTCTGCTCGGAAGAGAGGGCACATCCAGTTCCCACATCTGTTCTGCTGGACGCCACTCAAATGGAGCACAGCTTGTGTTATTGGGGCTGGAGCGCAGCTGCCTCCTAACATGGCAATATTTTGCTGCTGGTTTCCAAGGCGACAGCTGGCCATGGACCAGCACAGCCAGCAGTAGTTTCCGGGGAAGGTGTGTGTGTGTGTGTATGTGCCGGAGGAAGTTTCGGATGATTTCCAGAGCCAAAACCTCAGAGGGCAAGTTGGCAGGGGGCGGGAACTGGGGAAAGCGGGTGGTGCCACGTCAAGGTGGGAGTTTGAAGCTGGGATTGTGTTGCTTTCACATGTGTAAATTGTGTGTGTGTCCAGAATGAGGGGTCAGGCAAGGAGAAAGGCGGGGAACAGTGAGAAATTCCATCTGATCTTCTCCAGCTGGGTTATGGTGGAAAACCTTGCAAACCTTGTCTTAGCTGACTTGGAAGGCCGCGCCAAAATCTTGCGAGTCGTTTTGAAGTGGGTCTCTCTTTTGTCTTTTTGTGCAGGGTGGCTGAGAAGGAGCCCGTCAACAAAATGTCCCTGCACAATCTGGCCACCGTGTTTGGCCCAACGTTGCTGAGACCTTCTGAGGTGGAGAGCAAAGGGCAGCACCTCACGTTGGCCTCGGACATCTGGTCCCACGACGTAATGGCGCAGGTACAGTGGGTGGGAAAGAGGGGCAGGGGGCAGCAGGATATGCAAGCTCCCTCTGCTGGACAAACTTTCAAACTTCACCCTGGGAGCGCAGCTTCTCTCTCTCTCTCTCTCTCTCTCTCTCTCTCTCTCTCTGTGTAGATATATAGATATAGCTTGCTGAGTTAGACCTTAATTTCATTTTTAAAACCTCTGAACTTGTGTTACCTTCTTGTGCATTAATCTTTTTAAAAGTGTAGTGGATAACATTTTAAAAACTGCTTTAGAGTTTGGATAATTGTAGTTTAGTGGTAAAGCACACACTTTGTGTAAACTGAGCACAGAAATGCTGCTTCCAGACCTGCCTCATTGCTCTATAAATGTCTCACCTGTCTTTGCCCAAATTCCTGCTGGGCCCCCTTAATTGGAAGGGCAGTTTGAGGGGCTGGTTAAATAAATGAGAGAGAATGAATGTAGCAGCTCCCATTCTGCAGCTCTCCCTAAAGCTGGCCCTTCTGGGTTCGTAGCTCTGTTCCTGCTGTGCTTTTCATTCAATCAACTTCGCAAATATGAATTCTGCAGGGATTCCATCAGAAGACACCTCCACCTATCAAGAGCTGTTCTCTGTTGAGGACACTTTGCAGTGTGTGAGACTACCCTGATTTTAACCCACTTTTCCTTTTGCAGGTGCAAGTGCTCCTCTACTATTTACAGCACACGCCCATGTCCTTTGCCGAACTCAAACGCAACACACTCTACTTCTCCACAGACGTGTAGCCCCTGGGCCCTGCAGCCACCTGCATTTTTCTAAGCCGAAGGGCGCAGCACAGACTCATGAATCTGAGCACGGATCCTGCTGAGAATAACGTTGCTGCCCTGGAACCAGACGCTGCCCCATACCTCATGGGACGATTTTCTATCAGCCCCACATCCTTCCTCCCCCCCTGCCCACCTCCCAGCACAGTAGTCCACGTCTCTCATACTTCTCGTGTTCAGGAGTCATTTTTACGTCCCATTTGTTGAGCAGTGGGAAGGAAGCGAGCGACGGATGAAGACACAGCCTCTTGTTTCTTCTAAAAAATGATTGCCGCCTTCTGGGTCTAATAGAGCTTCGCTGCAGCCACGTCCTCTCCTCCAGCCTGCCTTGCCACCCGCAACAATGCTTGATCTTTTTTGCTCCCTGCCTTTATGGCCTGCATGTACGCTGCTTGCTTGGATTTTCCTGCTTTTGGAGGCTTAAGGAGGACACCAAGGGCTCCCCCCCCCCGCCCCCGTCCTGGCCAACCTACATTCTCTTTGCTTTTGTCTTGCCTGACAGATCTGGTTGCTGAACTCTGCATTCTTTTACCCCAGCTGGCAGGTGGCCTGGACTGAAGATGGCAGCATTTTTGTTTTTAAAAAGCCCTGCCTATTCCAGCTCCTCCCTCTTTTTTAATGCTGGGGGAGCCTCTCGTCCTGTGCCTCTGTGCCTCGGTAGGCTTTGTAACTGTGCATAATGTGGGGGGGGGGTGTAAAGCAGCCATCTTCCTGTTTTATTCTGTAAAAAGGTTTCAAAAGTACCTTGATGGCAGGAAAGTGAAGAGAAAGTGGGTGTTTGCTAGTCTCAGATGTGCGTGTGACAGAGTGATGCCTACCTCCCCATCCCCGCCGCCCTGCTGTGTTACCCACAATTGCTTTATTTATGGTTAGATTCTCTTGAGACTAATTCAAACTTAATCCTTCGAAAGGAAATCACTTCTTAATGCGGGCGAGTGAGAATGTCCTGCTTCCCACCCCTGAAAGGATTATTTGGCTGGCTGAGAGAAAGGCGGAAGGCTGGTTGCCTTGTGGCCATGCCTCTTGCAAGTGGCTCTTGCTAGCCAAGCCTGGCCAGGGAACCAGCGGGTATTTCCTGCTCCCGCCTCCTCCACATGGCTCCGATCCAGCCCAGCCATCCGCTGGGGTTGTTGGGCACCATTCCTCCAGGAGGATGTCTGGAAAAGGGGCCGTTTCTCAGCGCTTCACGCAGCATGGATTACAGGGTTCAGCTAAGGAAGACTCAGGTTGAATGTCAAAGGTGTCCTTTCAGCCCTTAAGAGCCTTCACCTGCATCCCCATTTCTCTCTCTCTGTGACAGACTGGCGAAGCAGCCGAGGAGAATGCAGTCCTCCAATGGGGTGGGGGGCCCTGCATTCCTGATTGCCACCCGACGCACCCTGGTGCCAAGCAGCAATCCAGCAATGAGTTGTACCTTGGCTTCATGGAGAAGCCTCTTCCCCCCCCCCCTCAAAAAAGAAATTACTTCCAGGCCTGCCCCTCCACGTTAAGTGACTTTGGCCACACTTTCTGCCCAGGACAAGGGAATGTTCTGTGGCCCACCAATCAGGGACCAGAAATATTTTGCTGGCCAGAGTTATTTTTCGGGCCCTCCTGCACAGATCTTTGTGGGTCTGCATCTACCTGTATGTATGTGTCTGTGGAAGCTGAAGTCATTCCTAAGCCAGAGCGCCTCCGCGCACTTCTGAGTGTCAGAATCTGATACCAGCATAGCCAGCCCCCCCACCCCCTGACAACTGCACTTGCTCTTTTTTCTGATGGTGAGGAAGGGGAGACTGGGACTCCTGGAGCTACAGGTTAGATTAGAAACTGTATAATTGATATTTGACTTGTTTAAGGATATATTATATATATATATATTTTTGGTTGTGTTCCGTTGCAGGTTTTTTCTCCCCTCTCTGTAGATGACAAACTTTAAATGGATGTAAACCATGTGAGGAGATTAAAAAAAAGTTAATAAAATGCAAAACCCAAACATTTGCACAAATTACTTCTGAGGTGTTTTGTCTTTCATATCTCAATCAGTGTTGAAAAAGAAAAAGATTTGACGGAACTGGCTTGGACACATGACAGGAGTAACAGTTCAATTGGTAGAGCACCTGGGAGACCTCCATCCCTGGAGAGCCACTGCTGCCAGTCAGTGTGAGATGTGGGTGCCTAGTGGTCTGACTCAGAAGTTAACATCCTGGGCATGTGTGCTGCCCTCCAGATGCTGCTTGACTAAAACTCCCCTCACCCTTGACCAGGCATCGCCAAACTGCGGCCCTCCAGATGTTTTGGCCTACAACTCCCATGATCCCTAGCTAAGAGGACCAGTGGTCAGGGATGTTGGGAATTGTAGTCCAAAACATCTGGAGGGCCGAAGTTTGGGGGTGCCTGCCCTTGAACAGATGCTGACGGGAACTGGGAGTTCAATAATACCCGGAGGTACCACTTTGGCTCCTCTTGTTCTAACAGCTCCCTGATCTATACCACCTTCCGCTCCCTTGCCCATAACTGTAGGCTAGCTGCATTTCCCCTCCTGTACAGAGATTATGCAAGGGAGAGGGAGGACCATGTCTTGCACATGTAGCTATGAGCACACCTGTACTACATGACATAATTCATGCAAGCAATTGATCCCATGCCCTTATTAGGGGCTACTGCAGCTCAATAAGCGATTCTGCCAATAGGAAGGGGGCTGGCAAAAGGAAATAAAGGTGGGGGAGAGTGGGACAGATTAATTATTCAGCCTGGGAAACAGCAATATTTCTCCTAGGCAACTAGGGCTGTTGCCATGGGAATGCCAAGATGGGTGCCTGGTGTGCTTCCATCCTCCTGTTCGCTGTCACTTCACAAACCAGCTCTGAACACAAGAGTGGGTTCCCCCACCCCACCCGTTTGTGATCTTTTAATTACAATTTCACAGCAATTCCCAGTGGTGGTGCTGATTAGTGAGAGGGTGCGGAAGGGCCCAGGTTCAGTACGCTGCATCACAATTTGCTGCGGGGTGGAGAGAGCTAGATATCATGCTGGCCTTTGTCTGATGCAAAACCAACCCAGAATGCAGAGATTTAGAACCTGCTCTAGAAAAAATAATTTAGTGGAGGGAGGCGGTGTGTCTTGAAGGCAACTTCCTTTCAGCATGAAAAGAAGCCTTGAGCCAGTGATGCTAACTGAGCTTCTCTCACCTCCAAAGACACAGCCGGGCACATTCAACACCAACTGACAAGCTTTAACTGCCTAGTTTAAGTAGATCATCAAGAAGTCCCACCTACCTGCTGTGCTGCCTCAATGAAGTCCTCTGGAGACCCCCCAACAGTGCTGTACCGGAGTAGGGGATGAGGGGTCTTCCCTGGTGTAGCACTGCAGTTCATAAACCATCCAAGTTCTTTGGTGTTTTATTTCACTTTCTCTTTTAAGACGCTTCAGCCAGTTGGAAGCTTGAGCTCTCCTGACAAGCATTTGTAACATCTGCAGGGGACAAAACCCCACTTTTTCTTGGTCACTGGCAGAGTCATCCTCTCTTTTCTCCTAAGGGCCTCTTCCCAGAATGTATTGTAGTAGGGGGAGGGGCCCTAGGTTTCCAAGCTTAATGTGGGAGGCAGGAGAGCTGCTTCCAGCTTTACACTGCCTGTACCCAACAGAATGTACTTTACTCCTTACTATCGTATAACAGGAATCTACAGATAGCCTCACTACGGGATCCTTCTGACCCAGTACACAGTTTCCAGCAGTAACCAGCCAAATGTCTCTGCAAAGTGCACAGGCAGGGAATGAAGGCAACAACCCTCCCCTGCTGTTTGGCATTCAGAGCGAACATGACTAATAACTGTAGAGCGATCTCACCTCGATGAATTTGTGTCAAGCTCCATTTCAGAAAACTAATCTAAATTTGATATCCATTGACAAACAACTAGCCACATCATCTTTTACATGATAGGAAATATTGTTCTTGTTTCATTAGCATCAAACACTTGACAAGGCCTGGAATAAGTTAAATCTTTCAATTTTCTCCTGCATCTGACATAGTTATGAAGCTACGAGCTTGTGTTTGTAGCAAGTGCTGACATGCTGTAACAGCTTTTATGCTTGCCACAGCAAACACATACACTTAGCAGGAGGAGTTGAGAGAATACAGGCAGTCCTTGGAATTAACACCTAGTCGTACCTCTCCAACGAATTTTGAACAACGCTTTGCTTGGATGACTCCCTGACTCTGCCCACGGGCTGGATGCATATCCTGTTTTCTAGGACACAGCTCCCAGAAACCTTTCCCCTTTCCTTAATCTGTTGTCAGGAACAGGAAAGTGAGTTGGGCCAGCTGTCCTGCACAGTTCACACCAGAAGGTCCTCCTTCATTGGCATCAGCTGCTACCGTAAGTAGTAGTCAATCACTGCAGAGAATGCAGCAAAGCCCCCACAGCCAAGGGCCCCGGCTTTCAGGCCAGCTGCAAGGCAAAAGGAGAAGGCAATCAGCACAACAGCACATAATCAAGTTTCTTTCCTATAGCTAAGCCTATATTGTTGGCTGGAAAGCAAAAAAGATCACTTCCACTAGCAGGCTTGGTCCCAGCCCCTTGTAAAATACTCCATTTCTTTCAGCCCTACAGAGGATGACCTGAACCAGGTCCTGGCCCTAGAAACTGGAGCACTCAGTAAGATCAGAACCAACAAATCTTGGCTGCAAACGCAGGGATGGGATTCAGGTAGCGCCAGCTGTCCTTCCCTCTCAAAGAAGTTTAAACCAATCGGACCCAACATAACAAGCTTAGCTAGAAGCTCTTCAGAAAACCATTTAATGCTCTTAGGGAAGATTAACACTCTTAATTGTTAACTTGCCCGGCTGGCAAAAGGAAGTTATCACAGTGCAATGCAAACTATATTAGGAACAGAGGAAGTTGCCTTATACTGGAGTCTATCTAGCTCAGTATGGTTTACACCGACTGGCAGCAGCTCTGTAGGTTGTCAAGCAGGGAGTCCTTTTCCCAGCTCTACTTGGATATTCCAGTAGGGACTGAAACTACAGGCCACTGAGCTATGGCTCCTCCCCAGGAACATCCAAAGGATTGAACCCTTAGACCATGAGTAGGCAAACTAAGGCCCGGATCCAGCCCAATTGCCTTCTAAATTCGGCCCCCGGACGGTCTAGGAATCAGTGTGTTTTTACATTAGTAGAATGTGTGCTTTTATTTAAAATGCATCTCTGGGTTATTTGTGGGGCATAGGAATTTGTTCATTCCCCCCCCCCCCCACAAGGTCTGAGGGACAGTGGACCGGCCCCCTGCTGAAAAAGTTTGCTGACCCCTGCCTTAGACCAAGGCAGAGATTTTCCATCCATGATCCAAACAGTCAGTGGGGAAAACAGCACCTGACTGAGCCATAGCACCTACAGTGGCCACAAGTCAGCTTGACAAATCCCTGTTAGCGGAAGGTCATCAGAGTAGGGATGAGACAATTTACCTTCAGCAAACAGTTCCAGCACTTTGGAGCTGGCGCTAAGACTAACAGCACAATTCTAGCCATGTCTACTACAGTAAGTCCTACAATATCCAGTGAGGCTTATTCAAAGTTAAATAGGGCCAGGATTGTAGACAGGCATGGGGAACTTGTGGTCCCCCAGATGCTGCTGAGCTCCAACTTCCATCAGCCACAGCCTAGGATAGGAGAGGTGGGAGTTGCAGTCCAACATCCTGCTCTGTGCTATGGCTCATATTACTTCCTGGCCATAACATTTAGGAGCAGTAGAGTCTGCAGTATTCTGTCTTTATCAGGATCCAAATGAGCCCAGCAACTGCTCAACGGCAACACGACTCACCCCGGAAGCCAATGGCCCCTCCAGTAATGCACCCACTCATCACGCTGTTCTTCCAGTCAGACTTGCCTCGATACTAGGGAAATGAGAAACGCAACATCAAGACCAGCCACATGAACCTCTGCATGCAGCATCAATTCTAAACCACTTAGGCCCCAGGTGTCTGAAAGACCACCTCCTCCTACGGACCCTCCTGAGTGTTACTGTTGGCAGAGGATGCCCCCTTGGTCCACTGCCCTTGAAAGTTCAAAGGGTAGGGTGGCATGGGAGAGGGCAATTTCTGTGGAAGCCCCTAAGTTGTGGAATTCCCTCCCCACAGAGGTGAGCCAGGCACCTTTTGTATTTATTTCATACAATTTATATACATTGTAAAAAAACAATGATTGTAAAAAAACAAAAACAAAACACCAACCCTCAAAGCAATTGTCATAAGCTTACGTCATATGCTGAAAATCCACATCTTTCAGGACGCACCCTATTCTTGCGACTAATTTATCTGAAACTGTTTTTAATATTGTATCTTGTATAAATAGTTGTATCTGGCCCAGGGCACCTAAGAAATACTGTAATAATACTGTAATAATCAATCAATCAATTACAACAGCAGCAGCAGCGCTGCTTTTGTACTGTTGGGTGGGGAATAAATCTAGGGGCTTGAGATAAGAACATGAGAGTTCCCCTGCTGGGTCAGGTCAAAGTGGCCAAGGAGATGAGATGCCCCAGTGGGAAGACCACAAGGAAGACCACAGAGATATTCAGGGATGTCACTTTTAGTTATGCATACAGTCCTACTGAAGACTGTGGCTTTAAGGCTGCCATGAATGACAGCTTATAGTGTAAGATGTAATATTTAAATAAGAAAACCATTACAAGAAGCCAGCAGACCAAAGCCAGAGAGTTACTCACAGACTCCACCAGGCATTCAGTGCAGGAAAACATGGCACCGACAATGGCAAAATTCTTGGCGTAGGACATCCCTCTTTGCCCCATGTCTTTCAAGACCTCTTTGGCTGTTGGCGTGCGATACGGATCCTTGGGGTCAAACCCCACATTGGTATCGATGCCTGCTGTGAACACACCAAAGGCACCTCCCAGCACGAATCCTGCCAAGTAAACAGAAAAGTTGGCAAGGCAATTAGCAGGGTGACAGGCTCCAAATTCCATTTCAGTGTTGTTTCTCAGAAGCTTCCTCATCTCCTCAATTTCAGGCCACTCTGCTCAGACACATGAAATCAGGGGAAGCCCATCTAATTCAGCATCCTGTTCTCACAGGGGCCAACCAGATGCCTTGATGGGAAGCCCACAATCCAGCGGCATAGCTAGCTGCTCAGGCACCTGGGGCGGCGCAAATGCCCTGCACCCGGGGGCGGGGCAAGCCAGGGCAGAGCATGCTGTGCAGAACCTCCACGGAGTCCGCAAGCCCCATGTTGCCCATAGCTGCCAAGTCTCCCATTGAAAAATCTGGGATCAGCAGCGGCACGGCACTGGAAGTTGCTTCTATGCATGTCTGGACATGCGTAGAAGCAACTTCCGGTGCCGGCGCTACCCGATTTCCGGTGCCTAGACATGGGCAGAGCGGCACCGGAATTCGTTTCTACACATGTCCAGACATGTGCAGAAGGAGCCTCCCTGGCAGGAAGGAAATTGGGGGATTTATGGGATTTTTTTCTATTTGGGATAACAGCAGGAAACAGATTAAAATCCGGGGGTTTCCCGCGAAAAACAGGAGACTTGGCTGCTATGATGCTGCCGTTTTGGGCAGCGCAGAGCCTGCAGGTGCCCAAGCCCCTGCATCACTCCCCAAGAGAGATTGTGGCTTGGGTGCGCTGCAGGCCAGGCTCTGTGGTCACCCCCCTCAGTGATGACCCCCAGGGTGGCCCACACCCACCGCACCCCCTTCCTACGCCACCGCTACAAGCAGAACCTGCGTGCAACAGCACTTCGCTCCCCACTTCTGTTTCCCAGCAAACTGGCAACCAGGGACATATTGACTCTGACAATGGAAGGAAAACATAGCCATCCAGGTTAGTAGCCACTGATCACCTTTACCCTCCATGAATCAGTCTAAACCTCTTTTAGAGCCATTCACATTGGTGTCCATCCCTGCCTCTTGCACGAGTGAGTTCCATAGATTAGCTATGTACTGCGTGAATAAGCCCTTTCTTTTGTCTGTCATGAATCCTTCAACATTCAGCTTCATTGTACAGTGGTGCCTTCGCTAGACGAATTTAATTCGTTCCACGGGGTCTTTTCTTATAACGAAAAATTTGTCTAGCGAATCCCATAGGAATGCATTGAATTTTTTTGAATTTTTTTTTGCCCATAGAAACGCATTAATTGAATTTCAATGCATTCCTATGGGAAACCGCAATTCGTTAGATGAATTTTTCGTAAAACGCATTCGTCTAGCGAGGCAACCTCTGCTAGAAAAAACCTTTCGTTAAGCGGAAATTTCGTTAAGCAGGGCATTCGTTAAGCGAGGCACTACTTTATGTCCTTGAGTTCTAGAGTTATGAGACAAACTTTTCTCTCTCCACTTACTCCATGCCATGAATAATTTTATCCATCTTCTATCATGTCACCATTTACTCGCCTTTTCTCTAAACTAAAATGCCTCAAATTTCCTCATGGGGGTGTTGCTCCAGCCCCTTGATCATCTTGGCTGCCAGTTTTTGAAACTTTCCCACATCTAAAACATCCTTTTGAACCATACACAGTGCTCCAAATGTGGTCGCACCATAGATTTGTATAAAGGCATTATATATACCCAATAAAAAGGTAAAGGGACCCCTGACCATATATACCCAATATCCTGCCACTTAATGCTTTGCAGCTGATGAGCCCACTAAAGAGAAGTGCATTCATTAAATGTTTAATAAACAAGTGCACAATTCTTCATTACTATTATTGAGCTCTAAGTGCTCTAAAGTGCCATAGAGATGCTTTTCTATACCACTAAAGGCTTAATAATAGCAAGGATGTATTTTTCGACGGCTTCCAAATGGGCATGCCTTCATGAATGACACTGAAACTTTCCTGCTTCTTTATTAGCCACAAATATATTGTGAGCCTGTAGGAATTTTTTTTTTTACTACGGTAGGTCTTGCTATACCATTGCTAATAATAATAATTTACGCAGTGCTCTTTTCACTTGTGGTCGTTCTTGCAACAACCCTGCAAAGTAGGCTGGTTCTTCATAGCCCCAAGCTGTAGAAGCTGAGATATGCAATGCTATATATAATAAAGTATATCCACAATTATTGTTATTAACCACAAATATACTGTGGGCCTGCAGGAATGCATTTTCACAAGGCTTGGTGTGCTGTTGCTAATAAGCATTTTATGCTCTTTTCCCTTGTGGCAGCTCTTGCGACAGCCCTGCAAGGTAGGCCAGTGCTTATTAGCCCCAAGTTGTAGAAGCTGAGAGATGCAATTTACAGTTTATTATTATAATTTTTATACCCCAGCAGGCTGAGCAGGATATAAATAAAATAATAATTGCACCTCTCAGCTTCTACAGCCTGGGGCTAATAATAAAAATAATAAATTTAAAATAATAAATTTAAAATAATAAAACAGAATAATTTAGAATAAAAATCCACAAACATTGTTATTCGCCACAAATATAGCTGCACTGACGCTAATGAGAATAACTGACGCATGCGCTCTTCGCTTAAGGTCTTTCTCACGACAACCCTGCAAGGTAGGCCGCTGGGAAGGCCCGAGAAGTAACTTTTCGCAAAACCAAAAAGAGACGCCCCACCCCCAAACAACCCCCCCATTTCCCTCCCTCCTCACCACGACGTACCCCCGACGCAGGCCAGCACCGCCTTGAAGCCGCAGCTCTCCATGGCCCGCTCGACCATCTTTTGCTCGGGGCTTTTGGCTGGCGCCGGGAAGCCCCCAAGGGCGGCCGGGTCCAAGGCCCTCGCCTGCCTCGGCCCGCGCTTCTCGCCCACCAAGTGCTCCAGCAAGAGGCTGTACTGCAGCGCCCCGGGCGTCACCGCAGCTTCGTCGGGCCTACTCGGGCCCGTGGAAGATGAGGCCGCCGCCATAACTGCCCTTTCCCCGCCTCAGAAAACCAAGACTACGGCTCCCGTCATGCCTTGCTCCGCAGCGCCCGGCTCTCCCAATAGGATTCGTGCTGCCGAGACTCGTGGGAAATGCTGGCCATTTGGCTGTTTTTAAACTCAACACTGCGCAAGCGCAGCCTCTCACGCGGCTTGCCTCCGCCGAAACTACGACTCCCGGCATGCACTCCAGGCGCGTCGCTCTGTGGGGATGGCCTTAAGCAGCATGGGACTTGTAGTTTTCTGGGGCCGTGGAAGAGCTTGACTTGCGCGAGGTGGCCCCCTGCCGGGCGCGCTAGGAGCCGTTGCATAGGAGAGAGTTTGCAAAGGAGGACCAGACGGAGAGCATCTTTGGAAGGGACAGGTAAGTGTGCTCCAGGTGAGGCAGGCAGGCCTAGAATTGACAGGTCCTTGAGCGTTGCTGCTGAGGGAGAAAAGAGGCACCCGATTTGTGTAAAGGGGCTCCCTGATATTGCAGAGGGGGGACTGAATTATTATACCATATTATATATTCAATTAATAATTACATTATTACAGTGCTGTATTGAGGGATGGGGTAGAATTGTCAAGGCCAACTGACCAAGTGTTTCAGCCATTGCACAAATAACTTACCAGGTATTTGAATAGTTTTTATTTATTTATTGCTATTGTGTCCCACCATTTTCTCCAAGGAGCTCAAAGCGGTGTACATGGTCGCCCCAACTCTAATTTAATCCCCACAACAACCCTGTGAGGTTGGTTAGGCTGAGAACCAGTGGCTGTGGCCCAAGGTCACACCCAGTTAGCTTCATGGCCGAGTGGGGATTTTGCACCCTTGTCTCCCAGGCCCTAGTCTGCCACTCTGACCAACTATATCATACTATCTGGGTTACGCTATTTTTATCTGACTCTCCATTCAGTGTGGCTCCTCCACATCCCTTTTTATCCTTGCTAAAACTTTATTAGGTGGGTTAGGCCGAGAGGTGGCAGTTGTTCCAAGGCCAAGGTCACTCAATAAGCTTTGTGGCTGAGTTGGGTCTTTCTGGGCCTAGCCTGACCCTCTAACCCACCAGGGCCTGTGGCATTGTGAACTTTAAAATTTTTTTAAAGTACCCTGGGGCTTTCCTGGGAGTTATGATAATGCCTGATTGTAGTTGAATACAAAGTGGCTGGTTGACAATGTATTATTATTAATTAAATTTGTATACTGCCCTTCATGGCATAAATACATTGACTGGCGCACCAACTCTAATTAAGAGTTGGGGTGTGAGGAAGACTGGTGACTCAGAAAATAAATATTTTCAGATACTTGAAGGTGGTTTGGAAATGGGCCTGCCTCTAAGCAGTTGATTTAGGATGTTGTGAAAGGCCAGCAGATCAATTATTTAATATTTTTTATTATTGTATCCCACACCCAAGGAAGAAGCAGTTGTGGGATTTCCCCCCCTCAGTTGTTGACATCCATCTGTCTTGTGAAACAATGGGGTGAACTGAAGTCAGTGCTATTTTTCAAGAAAAAGAGGTGCTGGAACTCACAATGAACGCCTCCCTTGTCTTATAATAGCAATGGCACTCACCTGACAGGTGCTGGAACTGAGTTATGGCGGGAAAAAATCCCTGGGTGAAGTCAAACTGTTGGATAGTTACAGCGTCTGCTGTGGCTGTAGAGACTGATAGGGGAGAGACATGTTTTGTTGTAGCTGGGGCAGATGGAAGGCGTCTGGTGTTGCTGCTGCAGATGTTGTTTCGTTTTGTGCTTCTCCCAGCGGTCATTCCTCCTCTGGTCACCACTTTGGATATACAACTTGACCGTCTTGTCTCCAGGCACTGCAAGGACATATGGCAGGACAGGCCCATGCAGAGTGGGGGGCAACTGGGTACACTTGCCCCAGGCCTCAGGGGGCTCAGTTGTTTGGGGGCCCCAGCCAAGGACCAGCTGCATTTTTGCCTGTGTTTATAATTTTATTCTAACAAGACTCCTGCTCCAGGTCTCAGACACGCTCCGCACAGGCCTGTGACAAAGTTAATGTTGTCAGTCCTTCCTGTCATGTCTGCAGACATCTTTGTACCGCAGAATTGGTCTGCTGACAGGCCTAGTCCCTGAAGCCAGCTCTCCATCTGATCCAATATTGTCCACTCTAACTGGCAGCAACTTCTGATCAGCCCTACCATTAGGTGTGAAGATTTGATGTGAAGTTAAAGCTTCGTAAGTTCAAAAACATATTGCTAGGTAGGTTCCATACGATGGTGACATGATAGAAGGTTATAAAACTGTACATGGGAGAAAGAAATATTTTTTCTCCTTCTCTCATAACACTTGAATCTGTGGGCATCCAATGAAGCTGAATGTTGGAAGATTCAGGGCAAGTTTTAAAAAGCTTATTCACACAGAGCATAGTTAAACTGTGGAACTCACTCCCACAGGAAGCAGTGATGGCCAGCAACTTGGATGGCTTTAAAAGAGGATTAGACAGATTCATGGAGGGGAGGTCTATTGATGGCTAAACCAGATTGGCTATTCTCTGCCCGCATGGTCAGAAGCAGGAATGCTTCTGAATACCAGTTGCTGGGACCCTCAGGAGTGGAGGGCAGGCTTTCTCAGTGCTCATATTCTATCATTGCACATGTGACTTTTTCAAAAGAAGTGTGTGTTCCACTGGAAAGGCTTACTGCATTACATAATTCGGCCAGTGATGCTGCTCTAATGTGACATTTGCCTGCTCAACTTGGAGAGGAAAAGAACACTGTGCCATCGCCACGCTTGCTTGGCACTGCCGGTGAACCTGTCCTCCGTTTGCGAGCCTGCCGTGTTCCTATCCATCCTGTGCAGAAGAATGATCGTTTCTCTTCCCTGCTCCCCCTTTAAATATCCCGTCACCATAGCGACTGCTGTAACCGGGTGCCTCGCTAGCAGGCGGGTGCCAGCCTTCCCTGAGCGGCTATGGCTGTTGCGGCAGAAATAATCGGTTTGGTATTTTTAATAAAGTGTGTTGAAGGAGGCGTGATTGACAGCTCAGCCCAGGGGAACCATCGCGGGTGGGGAGGAGGGAGGTTATCCCTCAAAGCGAGGGGGGTGTCGCTGATCCGCGAGGGCTCAGCGGTGGACCATGTGCTCTATGCATGCAGAAGGTCCTCAGCGAAAAAGGATCTGGCACAGAAACAGGGGTGCTTTTTCAGCCCCAGGGCCACATTCCCTTTCTGGGAGCCACATGCCAGAGGTGGGTGGGGCCAGAGGCAAAAGTGGGTGGGGCGACAGATGTAATTTTTAGCTTTGTACTACAGGCTAGTTTCCACACAGTCCTGCACAGCTCTG
This sequence comes from Zootoca vivipara, assembly GCF_963506605.1. Taxonomy (NCBI): domain Eukaryota; kingdom Metazoa; phylum Chordata; class Lepidosauria; order Squamata; family Lacertidae; genus Zootoca; species Zootoca vivipara. The sequence continues at coordinate 2,585,136 of NC_083290.1, forward strand.
ATGGAATGGTGTTCCACAGGGCAGGTGCCACCACCGAGAAGGCCCTCTGCCTGGTTCCCTGCAAGCTCACTTCTCGCAGTGAAGGAACTGACAGAAGGCCCTCGGAGCTGTCTGTCTCTCAGCCTTGGATGTCTCCCTAAGCTCTTAACACTTAAGTTCTCTCCAGAGAGGTGGTGCTTTTGGTTATGCAACAACCCCACCCCACCCTCCTCTCTTTCTCTCCCTGAGCAATCCAACTCAACTCTCTTTCTCTCCCTTGGGACTTTTTGCTCTCCATATGCCCTTGGATATATTCTGCCTGCCCACCCCTTGCCAATTTTTCCTGTTTCGTGTCTTTGCTGCTCCACCCACGCGCTATGCCCACTGCATTGGCGGGTCCGAAATCCTGAGGAATCAGCAGTTCAGCTTGTGCTACAACGCAGGGGAAGCCGACTGACGACTCAGCTGTTTTCTTTTTAGCTGGGCCTGGACCGCTGAGCACCGTCGGAGGCAGCCACCCTGTCGAACTTGGCAGGATCCGCTCCAGTGTTACTCCAGGCAGATACTATTCTGTGGCCCCCTGCTACCCCTACGTACCTTCAGGCCACAAGGGCTGGGAGTGGATTCTTTTTTAGTGGCATTGACAGCCGCAGCATTTAGCCCCCAAAACGGTCTGTGGTTTAAACTGGACTGTTGCCTCGTCTTCTCCCAGCTCAGAGGCTGCAGTCAGTGCACGGGATCAGGGCCTTCGTCTCGCCGTCTAATTATGGGCCTGTCCAAACATTGTGGCTTCCTTTCCTTTCCACGTGGCCGTGTTCCTTGTGATTATGGCCAGTGTTTCTGAAAAGACGTCTCCCTTGCCTGCCAGCGTCCCTCAGTTTCTCTTCCCTTCCTGTGAGCTAAGCCTTGAGTGGCAAAGCGGCTTCCTGACCTTCCCCGCTTCTGTGTTGTGAATCCAGCTGGCACCAGAAGCCGCCTTTTTTACCAAATCATCTTCTAGTCCAGTGTTGTCCCCAGCAGAAGAAGGGATTCTCTGCCTTGATTCCCCCCCCCCATTGTGTTTTTTTAACTGGAGATGCTTTCAGGGAATTGAACCTGGGACCATGCCAAGCAGGCACCCTGCCTCTGAGAAACAGCCCTGTCCCGTAACAGCACAGGGCTTATGCTGTTTGTCCATCTAACTCAGTTTTGTCAGCACTGACTGGCAGCGGCGCTCTAGGATTTCAGATTGGGGTTCTCTCTCCCAGCCCAGATCTTCAGGCAAGGGGACATTCCCAGGTTGAACCCTGGGACCTTCTGCGTGCAAAGCAGGCGCGCTCCCACTGAGCTCTTCCCTTGCGAATAAGGGTTCTAGTCCTCATGGTTCCAAGTGTAAGGCGGATTGAATAGGAACCTAGGAAGCTGCCCTCATACTGAGCCAGGCCATTGGTCCATCTAACTCAATGTTCTCTATGCTGGCCACCAGGAGCTCTGCTCTCCCAGGTTTCAGCTGGGAATTGATCCTGAGGGCCTTCTGCATGCATAGCAGCTGCTCTGCCACTGAGTTGTACTCCTCCTCCTGCCTTGTGGGGGAAGAACACCCTGCTCCTTAATTCTAAATATGCAGTTGCTCGGTATGGAAGGAATGGCATGCCTCCATTCCTTGGTCATCTTACCCCCTATCCAAGCAAAGATGGATCAGGCAATTAATTAATTTGTTAGCCACCCGATACAGGGCAGTTCCTTGTAATCAAGCTTGCTTAAAACAGCAACCCATATTTAAGAGATCACGGCATAAAACGCCACCCTCCACAGGGCAAGGAGTGATGGACACATAGCAGCTAGTAATTTTAACAACTGGTGTGTGTGTGTTTTAAAAATGTTTTTATATTGCTGCACACTGATGTTTTATGAGAAGGCAACGTATGAATACTTTGATGACAGAGATACCAGATCAGATCATAATAAATAATCACAGAGACTGGATTGAGGGGCAATAGCTTCATTTTGTTTCCTTGCTCTTGAGGGACGTCCGTCTGTAGGAACGCAAAAAGCCAGCAGATGCAGAGTGTGCAAGCTCAGAAGGAAAAGGGGAACAGTCTCCAGCAGAGACGCTTCTTCTTTTTGCCCCTGTTTCTCAAGCACTTCTCTTTTTCATTATTATGATCACCATCATCATCACCATCATCATCATTATTATTTCTTTCCTCTGGCTTGCTAAGTGCTCTCTTCCTCTTTGGGGTGGGGGAAGCATGAAAGTGGTTGTGTGGAAAACCACCCTGCGTCCAAAAATACAAGGCTTGGAAAGGCAGGCAGGAAACCAAGAGCTGCTTGGCGTTCTTTTACAACAGCTCCCTTGAGTCTAAAAAAACTGATTTCCTCCCTCCTTGACTTTCTCCGCTGGCAGAATAATGGGAGCTGTTTTCACAACTCCCTTCCACTGTGTTTCTGTTTAACTGAAGCTCTTAAATTAGCATGCTGCAGGGCAGCAGGGCAAAGGAGGAGAAGGTGTATGCTTTTTTTAATAAAAAGAGAGAAACTTAGGTTTCTAGTCCTCATGGGTACAGACATAAATCTGTTTTTAGCCTGCCATCAGTTTTAATTATTAATACCTGAGGGGTTGTTTTTAACTGTCTTTTTATTGACAGTTTTATTGTTTTATTCCTTTAGTGAAGTTTGTTCTTTGTACAGTAGTTTGTATTTTTACAGCCAAGCAGTATATAAATCTTGTGATAAAATAAAATAAAATAAAATAGATGTACCTTTGACAACAGTACAGTTGACAAACAGGGTGTAGCAAAAACTTCTTTAAAAGGAAACACAGATTTTCCGCTACAGAAGCCTGCATTTCATCGACTGTACATGCATTCCACAAATTATCCCCACTGGCCCTGTTTCCTGTCACAAGGAGGAGGCAGCTGCTCTGCAAAGCAGGTTGGCATCTCCCCACCTACACCCCCCCCCAAAAAAAATCCCTTTCTTATTACTGGGAATCTTACTTGACAAGCTTTCTGGCTCCTGAACTTTCTCTAGGAGTTGCATGTCTGCTTTTAAGGGCAAATCTGCATCCATGAGGACTAGAAACCTGCAGAGCGTCTCCTTTTAAAAACAGAACAGCAGAGCTTAAATTCTCCAGAAAGCGTAATTCTGCTCCTTTTAACTGTTTTTAAATAGATATGCAGTTTTGTAACTTCAAGTCACCTGGGGCTTCCTTTGGAGGCAGTGATGGGCAGAGGCCGAACTACACTGTGAACTACCAGTCTCCTTAGGTAGTTCGTAGAATCCAAGAATTGTAGCCTTGGAAGGGACCTCAAAGGTCATCTAGTCCAACCCAAGGCCGGAGTGGCTGGTGTGTGTCTTGGCTTCCCTGTTCCTTTTTCACCCCGCCACCCATGCTCTCATTTCAACCAGAACTTTGCTCTTTGGCACCACGACTCGCGCAGCAGCGAGGGGTCCCAGAAGGACCCCTTCTTAATGTTATTCCTTCCTGCCTGGTGCTCTGAGCAGCTCTGGGAGATGGCTTTATATAGCCTCGCCCTCTCCGTTTCCCACAATGCCCCTGGTCCGGCATCACCCTGAGGAATTGTGGGAAGTTTCCTTGTCACCTTTTCATTCGCCTTTTCTGAGATGGAGGTGGGGGGAGACAGGCTTCGGACCCCACAAGAGGGGTGGGACCTCAAACTCTACCCTCCCTCTCCGGCCCTGGTCTGCATCCTGCCCCTCAAGCGTCTCGAGTGAGGAGGTGAAACCCCCGCCAAGTTGCTCTCCCCAGAGATCCCTCGAAACACAGAGCCTTGGGGACAACCCTCCACTGTTTTTGATCTTCAGAGGGTTGGCTCAGGCCAAACCCAGCCGCCCAGGAGCACCAGAGGAACTTATGCCTAGCACACGGAAGCGCTTTGGTTCTTCCCAGCCTCTCCCTTGGTCCAAGAGAGGGTAGGGTGGCGCCTCTTGCTAAGCCAGCCTTGGGGATGGTGGCCAGGGAGGAATCGACTGGGCTGTTTATAGCTGTCCGCCACATAATTGCGCACAGCTGTCTGAAGTTAAAGCCCTCTCCACACAGGTCCCTTGCTGTCTTTTTAGCATGGAAGCTGGCAATTTTTTAAATAATTCGAGAGAGTGCAAACAGCCTGGCATGATAGATGGAACCAGCTGCTCTCCGGGACGCAGTGGTGAGAGGGAGATAAGTTGTCCTTTTTTGAGGCTGAAGTCTTATTTAGGGTCGGAATTAAATACAGCCAAGGAAGGCGTGTAGCTCAGGGGCAGAGTGACTGATCTGCCTTCGTTCAGAATCATGAGGACTAGGATCTTGGGACAGCTCAGTGGCTGAGCACCTGCTTCGATGCAGAAGCCTGCAGGTGTAATTTCCGGGCAGGGCTAGGAAAAGGGGCGCCACAGGGTCCTTGCTTTGTAGAAGCAGCTCTGCCAGCCTTCAGGCAGTCGGCCTTCATCTTGCCCATCACACAAGATTTCTCCTGCACGCAGAGCCTCTGTGAAGCTATCAAGGCTAGGTAGCCTTTGGCTAGGCCTGTCCTCTACAATCTTGACCATTTCCCCCACATCCTGTGGCAATGAGTTCCACAGATTAATCCCACACTTGCATGCAGAAGCACTTCCTGCTGGTCAGTTCTGAATCCAATGGCCAACCTGGATTTCTAGCATTAGAAAAGAGGTGGGCGGGCGGGCTCCATTTGCTCTCTGCCTCTCCAAGACATTTGTCATTGCATGTGCCTCTATCATAAGAATAGAAAGCTTTTTCAGAATCTTTTCCCCAGCCCTGCCTGGAGATGCCACCAGGGATCGAAGTTGGCACCTCTTCTGCGTGCAAGCCAGGGGCTCTGCCCACCGAGCCATGCCACCCTTTGCAAAGGGAATCCGTTGCCATGTTCATCTGAGTCACCACAGCTGAGTGTGTGAGACACAGAGCAATGCTTACAGGAAACCCAAAGTGCCTGCCCTCTGCACCAGGTTATAACAATTATCCTTCTGGCTCCGTCTTTGTCTTGCCGGGACCACCAGTGGCCCTCCAGGGTGTCAGACAGAGAAGAGTCCTTTGTATTTGGGACCTAAGACCATAACAAGAGCTTACTGGATCAGGCCAGTGGCCAAGCTAGTCCAGCATCCTGTTCTCCCAGCGGCCACACAGATGCCTGTGGGAAACCCGCAAGCAGGATTCGAACACAAGAGCAACTCTCCCTTCCCGCAGTTTCCAGCAGCAGGTATTCCAAAGCATTGCTGCCTTCACTATGGAGGCAGAGCTTAGCCTCCATGCCCAGTAGCCATCGATAGGCACAAATCTGCCTCTTTTAAAGCCATCCCAGTTGGTGGCCGTCTCTGCCTCCTACTGGAGCAAGTTTAACTCTGTGCTGCCTGCAGAAGTCCGTCCCTTCCACTTTACAGAAATCTACCCCCCCCCAAGCTCCTCAGGTCCAGGTAGGCTCCCTGGCTGGTTACCCCCCTTCCTCACAACCCGCTAGTGAGCTGCCTTCTGCCTGTGTGTCTATGTGTGTACTGAACGCCAAAAAAAAGAAAGGGAGGGGGAAGAAATGGAACCGCCACCCTCGTAAGCTTCCGTCTGTGAATCATTTCTCAAGCAGCCGCTCTCTCTCTCTCCTTCATTGCAATGTGGTTTTCCGACCAGGGAAGCTCAACAGAGTTCTGCATTCTGAGTCTGGTGTGCAGATGCTGCTCAGGCGAGGCTGGAGGCGGACGGCACTCCTGTTGATGCAGCAAAGAGCGCGATCCCACGGCACAAGTGAGTCCCCCTCTCTGCATTTTTAAAATGTTATTTATCGGCAGGAATGGACAAATGCATCCCTCTCTCTCTCCCCCCCCCCCATGTGTTTTGCCAGGTGGTGGGAATTCCAGGATGCTTTAGAAATAGCCCCCTATGGGGCAACGGGGAGGTGGTGGTGGTGGTGTGGGGAGCTGGACCGTACATTCTCTCCCCTCCCCAGCCTTTTGAGCCAGCACCCTGCCGGAAAAACGGTTGCTCGGCTTCTGCTTTTTCCGAGACCTTCCCGCGCCCTTCCGCTGGATTGCAGAGAGAGAGAGAGAGAGAGAGAGAGAGAGAGAGAGAGAGAGAGAGAAACCTCAGAAGACGTGGAACGTGGCTTCCCTTCTTCCTTGCAGAAGCTGACATGCTTTGCAAAAATAATATTTCACCTCCCTGTGTCTCCTGAATCTAGCAGAGGCTCCTGTGCATGCATGTGTGCTTAGCCGGATTAAAGGACCTGCTGTGGTTGCTGTCAGTTGCTCCCCCCCCCCCCGCCCTCCCCACCTCTGCAGAGTTTCCTTAGCGACAGAGACGGGCTGAGCGTCTCTCGGCTTCTTGCAAAAGCATCTCTGGATCAGACCATGCCTGCATCTCAGCCAGGCTTTTGCCTCTCTAACAGAGCCAGCCTGGTGCTCCTAGGAAACCCAGGGGCACAAACGCAGCATTCCTCCCCTCTTCCACTCCTTTTTTACTCTAGCATCTGGGGGTACACTCTCTCTGGACCTGGAGGCTCCACCTGAGTTTCTCCCCCCCCCCCCCTGGAGTTTGCTTAGCAACAGCAACCCAGGAGCGTTCTCTAGGGCTGCTCTGCTATGGATTGCCTGGAATGAGGAAGGCTGAGAAAAGACAGGTGGCAGTAGTTTTAGCTCATTTCAGGAGATGAAGCAGGTGCCTTGCAGGAAGAAGGTTCCAGGTTCGATCCCTGGAAAGGACCAGAGAGAGCGGCTGATAAGGAGGGAGATGGGGGTAGGAAAACCTGTCTCTGGGATGGTAGAGATTCTGTCTGCAGCAGATGACACTGAGCTGCATGAATAAACATAGCCTGGTCTGAACATGGGAAGCTGCCTTCTACTGAGTCAGACCACTGGTCCATCAAGCTCAGTATTGCCAGCACTGGCTGGCAGCGGCACTCCAGGGTTTCAGAAGGGGGGACAGTCCTGGCCGTGGCATTGAACCATGCAGACCAAGCACTTTCCCCATAACCTACAGCCCTTCCTCTATAAATAAAATGAGATTCCAAGCCTTGTGGTGAAGAGCTGGTTTAAATGAGAGCATAGGAATCTGCCTCATGCAGAGCCAGACCAAATAAAAACAAAGCACAAAGTCCTTGTGGTTCTGAATTAAGGGGCTGATCCGAAATACAAACACAGGGAGGTGCTTTATACTGAGGCAGACCATTGGCCCATCTAGCTCAGTATTGCCGACACTAACTGGCAGCAGGGTTTCAGGCAGGGAGTCTCTCCCCCAGCCCTACCTGGAGACGCCATTGGGGATTAAACCAGCGACCTTCTGCATGCAAAGCAGGTGCTCTACCACTTAACTACAACCCCTTCCACCGTAGTCTGCAAAATAACTACTGTAGTTCCCAGGGTTCCTTTTTGGGGGGGTAAGGGGGAGCCCATCACCCCCAGATCCTTCCTCATGCTGGGCGAGGGCCAACGAGAGTTGGGAGCCCGTCTCATCCGTGACCCTCAGTTGAAGAGTCTCATGCTGTCCTCGCTCCCGCAGGAGGCAGTGGCAACCACCAACTTGGATGGCTTTAAAAGAGGACGAGACACATTTTTGGAAGAGAAGTCTGTTGATGGCTCCCAGCCACAGTGGCTGTGCTTTGCCTCCATGGCCGGAGGTAGTAAGTGCTTCTGAGCAGCAGTTTCCTGGGAATCGCAGGTGGGGAGAGCTTCAGCGGGTGCCCAGGTCCTGCTTGCTTGTGAGCTTCCCGTGGGGTGCAGTGGGTCAGTGCGTCTGGCTGTTAACCAGAAGGTGGGAGTTTTGAGCCCACCCCAGGGGTTGGACTAGATGACTCTCGGGGTCCCTTCCAAATCCATGATTGTGGGATCACGTCACTTCTAGGATTCTATGTGTACCTGCTTGACCATTGTGGGAACAGGAGGCTGGCCCAGGTGGGCCACTGGCCTCATCCAGCAGGCTCAACTTCTTCTGTCGCGTTCCCAATGGCAGCAGGTGGGAAAAGGTGTGTGGGGGGGGGGAGGGGGATATTGCAAAAACAGCAGAACTGAAGGCAGGCAGGACAGGGAACCAGCCAGGCTGGCTGGGGGCTGATGGGATTTAGAGTCCAGCAACATCTTCAGGAATTCCCCGTTGCTGTTCGACGGGTCACAGCATGTGAACAGATTCCTTGCCGAGTGTGTGGGCAGCAATGCCCACCCTCTTCTGTCAGCCACAGATGGCAGCTATTGCGAGCCTCCATGTGTAAGGGCAGCGTCCCCAAGATTGCCAGCCACTGTAGGAGAATATCCAGTGACTTCGCTTCTGGCTGTTGCGCTCCCCAAATTCGCCTGCTTGGCTACTGTGGGGAACAGGAGGCTTGTGAATAGGGGGGCCTTTGGCCTGATCCAGCCCGGGCACTTCCAGTGCTCTTATTGCACTGAGTGAAAGACGGAGGGGCTATCCACCTCCCCTCCTCTCAAATCATCTTTGTTTTATAGTTTTTCCCCTTCCAGCATTCTTCGATTTTTGGATGCATTTTATTATTACATTAGATCATCAGGAGAGAGCCCGGGTGCTGGATCAGACCCATCTAATGCAGTATCCTATCCCCACAGTGGCCAACCAGATGCCCCAAATGGGACCCCAGCACAAGAGCAGCTCTCTGCCCACTTGCAATTTCCAGCAACTGGTATTCAGCACTGACTATGTCTCCTAGAGCTCTATGGATCGTCTGATGAGATCAATTGGCAGAATAATAGAATATTAGATTTGGAAGGTACCCCCAAGGGTCATCTAGACCAACCCCCTGCAATGCAGGAGTCACAGCTGAAGAATCCCTGGCAGATGGTCATCCTGCCTCCACTGGAGAAGATTCTTCCTCCATCATCTGAGGTAGTCCATTCTACACGAAAGGAATAGGAAAGAGAGGCCTTTTCCTTGCCTTGTATTAGGATTATGTAGAAACCTGGGTTCAAATCCTGTATTCGCCCACAAAGGTTCCCCAGGTGGTCTTGGACCAAACCTCAACTTTTTAACTTTTTATTCATATGTGTAGTGAGTAGGGATGGGGGAGAAGAACTCAGTTTTGTTCTCATTTTAACACAAACCCACCTGAACCAATACACAAACCCAAAAATGTCTCTCTTCTGTGTAATCCACACTCTTCCCAACTTTGCGGTGCTGTCCTTCAACCAGAAGTAATTGCTGTGGGATATTGCAGTGGCTACTGGGATAAGAGTTTTGGTAGGTTTGTGGAGCGTTGTTCTCTTGTGGACGGGCTTGCCAGACCTCCTGCCGTCTGAGTCGCTGCTGCTTCCCAGGGCGGAGATGGGTAGGAGCGATGCAATGGCAGTGCAGTTCAAGTGTGCCAGCAAGATCCTCACCCCTACCCTGCTTCCTCCAGATATGCAGCACCAACCAGGTCGGTGGGAGGTCAGGTACGTAGTGCAGCCTACCATGTTTTACGACGGGGCCTTCTCAGTGGTGGCACCCCAATTGTGGAATATCCTTCCCCGGCCACTTTGAGATTGGGCTGGTGCGACATGGACTCTCTTTTCGCACCAGGTAGAAGCACTTATTTCCCCCCCCACACACACACACATGTGTTTTGAGTTGTCAGCATCAGCCTATGCTGTGTAGAAGATGTAACAGATGTGTGGAGGGGGAGGTGTTCCACTCAATTTTTTAGACCAGGCATCCCCAAACTGCAGCCCTCCAGATGTTTTGGACTACAACTCCCATGATCCTTAGCTAACAGGACCAGTGGTCAGAGATGATGGGAATTGTAGTCCAAAACATCTGGAGGGCTGCAGTTTGGGGGTGCCTGTTTTAGACTGTGAATTGTAGATTCTGTGAATATATTTTTGATGTGTTGGTTTTTGAGGACGCGTTTGGATGCGGCGACCCTCCTTGAGTTCTTTGTATGACAAAGAGCCGTAGCTCCACAGCAGAGCATTTTCTCCGCATTCAGTCCCTGACGGCATCTCCAGGTCAGGCTAGTTGAGACTCCCTGTCTGAAATCCTGGAGAGCTGCCGCCAGTCAGTGTAGGCAGCACTGAGCAAGGTGAACAGTGCTGAGCTAGATAACTCTGTGAGACTGCCCGTGTTTTGGATGCTGCAGGGTCCGGGTTCAGTCTCCAGGCTTAAAAAGGGATCCAGCTCGCAGACTCTCCTATTAAACCACCCCTTAATTCAGAACCATGAGGACCAGAATCTTGCTAGGTAGACCAACGGATTTGGCTCAGTAAAAGGGCAGCTTCCTGTTTAAGGGTGTGGGTTACATGCAGGTAGGATAGAAATGAATCCTGCTTGAAAAGAACTAAGGATTTACTTTTAGCACTGTAAACAATAATTTCCACACACTTAAATAACCGCCGAAAGTGACATGGTCATTCCGCTTAAGCCCACGTTGCCCCAGGGCCCATTCGTCACTCTGTCCTGCGCAGGGTGTCCCGCTCAAGTCCCAGGGGTTTGCGAGTTATTCTGCAAGTATATGGCAGGTATACTTTTAAAAACAGCAATAAATCTTGAGAAGCTCACCGAACTGGGGGAGCTTCTTGCAAAAGGTAGGCTTTTCATCACTCCCTCCTCCTCCTCCCCCTCCCCCTCCTCCTCCTCCCCACGTGTCAGTGAGTTCTGCCTGATGCATCTCCACGAATCTTAGCACACAACAATTCCTTTCTGTCCCTCACGGAATGCAGCGCTGCCGTTTGCCAGGAAATCTAGAGAGCCAGGGTGGTGGGTGGAGTGAAGTTTCAGATCCAGCTGAGAGATAAGAGGGGTCAGAGCCTGGCTGCTGCAGGATCAGGCCCAAGGGGGCCCGCCCAGCGCAGGATCCTGTTCTCACAGCAGCCGGCCAGGTGCCCCCAATGGGAAGCCTGCGAGGAGGACCCAAGGGCAACACAGCACCCTTTCCCCATGTGCGACTGCCCAGCAACTGGTATTCAGAGAGGCAGACTGCCTCCATCCCTGGGGGTAGATTGTGTGGAGGCAAAAGGCCTCTTGGAGAAAATGTAGGGTGTTCAGAAGCTCACTGGTTTCTGCGTGTGGCTGGGGAGAAGGCTGGTATCAGGGTAGGCTGCAATGAGATTGCAAACTGGAGCACTAACAAAGGCAGACTCTTGTAACTGTTGGGCCAGGGCTGGCCGACGCAGCTCCCATCATCCCTTCATATAATATCCAGGTCAAGGGAAGTCATAGTCCCTCTCTATTCTGCCTTGGTCAGGCCCCACCTGGAGCTCTGTGTCCAGTTCTGGGTGCCACAATTTAAGAAGGACGTTGACAAGCTGGAAGGTGTGCAGAGGAGGGCGACCAGGATGGTCAAGGGCCTGGAAACCAAGCCTGATGAGGAATGGTTGAAGGAGCTGAGTATGTTTAGTCTGGTAAAGTAGAGACTGAGAGGAGGTACGATAGCGATCTTCAAATATCTCAAGGGCTGTCACATGGCAGAGGGAACAAGCTTGTTTTCTCCTGCTCTGGAGGGCAGGGACTTGAATCAATGACTCCAAGTTGCAAGAAAGGAGATTGCGACTCAACATCAGGACGAACTTTCCGACAGCAAGAGCCGTTCGATAGTGGAATGGTCTCGCTCAGGCAATGGTGGCCTCCCCTTCCTTGGAGGCTTTTAAGCAGAGGTTGGGTGGTCCTCTGTCATGGATGCTTTAGCTGAGAGTTCTGCATTGCAGGCTAGAATCTACCACTGTGATTCTGTGATCCCTGACCCTCAGCCATGCTATCTCTGCTGGGAGTTGGACTCCGGCAGCACCTGGGGGGCCAATGCTCACCCAACTCCACCTGTGCAGGTTCTGTTACCTTTCTGATTGGAACCGAGAAGACATGGACCTCTAGCTGTCTCTCACCTTCTATCGAGCTCCAGGGGGAATTCACGCATACATGCGTTGGGATAACGAGGAAATAGGCCTTGTTGCTCACCACCCTAACCTCTGAGCTGTGCGAGATTGCAGGGATTCCAGGCTCTTGCCTGAGATCTGTGTTTCCTTTCGAGAATGCGGCACAACGGAGGCTGGGGTGTCTTTAGGATGCTTTACTTCTTGGTCCCTTCACTGCCTCTCAACACCAAACTCTGGCTTTGTCCTTGTAATTAACCTGAATTAGCAAGCCCCCCCCCCAATTTTGCATCTCACTCAGAGCCCCTTTCCTTGGCTCTCTTAATGGCCCATCACCCAAGCGATCGCCTCAACGCAGGAAGCTAGTCTGGCTTATATTTGAACACTTGCTTGATCCAGGAGTTAGAAGGATCTTGCATACAGCCTCCTCCCCCTCCAAACTCATAACAATATTTATCAATTCCCCGATGCTCCCGTAGAACCATAAGAATTGCAGAGTTGGAAGGGATCCTGAGGGTTATCTAGTCCAACCCCCTGCAATGCAGGAATCCTTTTGCCCACGACCCAGAGATTCAGAGTCTCGTGCTCTACCAACCGAGCCGATAGGACTGTCTCTATAATTCACTATTCTCCTTCAGTCCAGTCTGTGTTTTACAGGATTTCCAGGCAGTTCTGATTGGGTTTTGTTCCCCTCTCCTCCAGCTACCTGAGGCTTCTAGCCCACAGGTCTAAAGTCTGTGTGCCAAACTCCCAGCCACTGCTCTTCGAAGCCCAAAAGAAGCCAGTCGGGAAATGCTTTGTGGGCTGTAGCTTTCCCTATTAGAAACCCCCAGCCATTCCCCTCTCATCTCTCTCTGTCTCATGCTAAGGAAACTATTTTCCTGCTGGGTGTCGGCAGTGCTGATTGCATATCGATTACCTGTCAAATGCCTGTGTTGGCCTAGTTCATTAACATTTTTAAATCGGAGCATCACAGGGCCTTTTCTGCAGGGCAGAAGCCCTGAGATCCAGGCTGGTGAAATTCTCTCCCCCCCCCCCAAGCTGAATTTGCTCACTGCACACCAGGGGGTTTTCCCCAGGGGGAACTCACAGGAACTCAGTTCTGGCACCTCTTGGGGGCACCACTGCCATTCTAAGAGAATGAGGGAGGTGTTCATGGTGAGTTCCAGCCCCCCCCTTTTTCTAGAAAAATAGCACTGGGTGTGTGTATTGCAGGGTGGGGGAGCAGGGAATCCACTGGGCTCCATGGCACCTGCTTCGGTTCCCCATCAATGTGTTTCACAAATCTTCAACTCCGTCAACCAGCCTCCCCATCTATTGTCTTCCTTTGCCACCTGTCAAGCCGGCTTGTGTCTGACCGAGATGAGTCAGGGCAGGAGGTTGGTATCTCTCAAACTCTGCGGTTTCCAACAGGCTTCGAGGGAGTCTCTTTCGACCTCTCCTAGTCCTATCTTGGCTTCGCTGCTGTTTCCTGACTTCTGTAACCCCCAGTAGGGAAGCTGTGACAACAGACAACCTCCCCTCAGCCCCCCGCCCCCCGGGAGCCTTTCTTTGACCCATCTCCCTTTTTGCTTTAGTCAAATAACTGGGTTTTTTTGGTTTGGAGCACCGCCCAAAGCTTCCAGGCACTCCTTGCTCTTCTGCCTGATAAAAGCTTTGCTTTTCGAGGAGAGCTAAAAAAAATCACCTGCCCCCTTTTGGAGAAGCCTGCTCTGCATCTGTCGCAGGTGTGCCTTCTCACTGGAAGGCAGTGGGCCCCGTGCAGGGGTGCGACGGGCATCCTCCTCTGAGTATGGGCAAATCTCTGTGCATCTGCCTCATGGGTGATTGAATTTGGCTGGTCAAAAGCTCTGTGCAGAGATATGGCGGAATTATTTGCAGAGGCTGATTGGCAAGGGGAATGACGCCCATCTTTAACCCTTATCAGCTAATACTTTGTCCCTGTCAACACAAACGCATCGCAGTATCACACCAGGAAGAGGGTTAAGGGGTTGTCTCCCAGAAGAGGCCCCACAGCAACTAATCTTAGCCAGCCGTTTCTGCTTTACCCATGTGTTGGTTTTTTTGTACCGGATGTCAAGAACACCAGTCCTTTGAAGGCAGGCGAGTGGGCGGGAGAGACTCGAAAGGCAGCTTTTTAATAAAAGACAAGCGGGTGTTCCTTCCTCCACCAGCACTGGAGACGTGATGGATTGATAGGTGGCAGACGGGCCGCAGATATGTTTATTCCGTTTATTATTTGTGCTTCGAGGCCTTTCCCTGAATCAAATGGTTCCAGGGCAGGTTGCAAAACCATCCCAGTTAAAAGCGTATTATGACTCTCATAGAACTATAGACGCGGGTGGCGCTGTGGTCTAAACCACTGAGCCTCTTGGGCTTGCTGATCAGAAGGTCGGCGGTTCGAATCCCCGCGACGGGATGAGCTCCTGTCGCTCTGTCCCAGCTCCTGCCAACCTAGCAGTTCGAAAGCACACCAGTGCAAGTAGATAAATAGGTACCACTCTGTCGGGAAGGTAAATGGCGTTTCCATGTGCTGCTCTGGTTTGCCAGAAGCGGCTTAGTCATGCTGGTCACATGACCCGGAAAACTGTCTGCGGACAAACACCGGCTCCCTCGGCCAGTAAAGCGAGATGAGCGCTGCAACCCCAGAGTCATCTGCGACTGGACTTAACGGTCAGGGGTCCTTTACCTTTACCTTTTTAGAACCATAGAGTTGGTCCTCAAGGGTCATCTAGTCCAAGCCTCTGCAGTGCAAGAATCGCAACTAAAGAACCAACCTCTACTTTAAAAATCCCAATGAAGGAGAGTCCACCACCTTCTTTTCCACTGTCAAACAGCTCTCACTGTCTGGAAGTTGAACTTTTAAGGACCGCCTCTCTCCATATGAACCGACCCGGACTCTGCAATCATCCTCTGAGGCCCTTCTTCATGTGCCTTCCCCATGAGAGGTGTGGAGGGTGGCCACACAAGAACAGGGCCTTTTCTGTGGTGGCTCCCCATTTGTGGGATGCTCTTCCCCAGGGAGGCTCACATGGCACCTTCATTGTATACTTTTAGGCACCAGGCAAAAACATTCCTCTTCAACCAGGCCTTGGTGCCATGCTCCACCACCTCTCAAACTACAGAGGGTGGTGCCAAGGGGGCTTCTTCTGCTGATCTTAACCCCCGGGCAGACTGACATGGAAGCAGACGGCCCTTGGACTGTTGGGGACCCCAGTCATTTAGGACTTTACATGACAGTGTTAACATATACTTGGGAGACACTCAGGTACACATGACCTTGACCTTCTCAGATTAGAAAAGGTGGGGTGCAAAAGCAATAAATAAACAAAATAAACCTTCTTGCCTGCAGAGTTTGTGCCTGAGCAATAATTCAAGTCCTCTCATCCCTCCAGTTTGGGGGGCTGCTGTTGAGGGGGGGCTTCTAAAACTGTGACGGCTGAAAATCACTCTTGTGATCCTTCTGTGTGAAGAGAGAGAGGGATCAGAGAACATTTGGAATATCTCTTCCAGATGCTGTGTCAGCCTGCACCAGATGTTCTCTCTCTCTCTCTCTCTCTCTGCTGGGGAGCGGGGTGGAGAAAGGGGCTCAGCAGGCTGTCCCCATGTCCTGCTCTACCTGGAGACAATGTCTGCTTTGCAGGGCGGGCTTCAAATTGCACCTGGGCATCAGAAATGAACAGGTACATCATACACAAAGGCCATGTGGGCACATGATGGTGCGCTGGGAGGTATTTCTATTCAAATAATCGCTTCTGCTTCTGTGGTTGTGCGGTGCAATGGTTAGCATGTTGGACTAGGGTTTGAATCCCCACTCAGCCATGAAGCTCACTTGGGCCAGCCACTGCCTCTCCCAGCCTAGCCTACCTCACAGGGTTGTTGCGGGAATAAAATTGGGGAAGGGAGCAATGTCCTCACCACCTTGAGCTCCCTGGAGGAGAAGGTGGAGTATTACCTGCAACAAATAAGTAAATAAAATGCATTTATACATACCATTTTGACTGTGGGAATAAGGCAACCAAATACGGGTTGTAGCCAAACAGAAATATATGAATCAAAATTTTATATAAGAATTATACGTACATTAATATAGAACTTTGGCCTATGCAATATACATTTTAATTTATTTGTTTTATACAATTCCTATATAGCAAGAAAAAGAAACCCTCAAAGTGTTTTGTTAAAGAATATTCATTTAAAAATATTTATATACCACTATGCCATTTTTTTAAAATCAAAGCAGTTTAGAGCAATAAAACATAAAACAATACAATAAAAACCATAAAAGGGTCAATGATTGTGGAAGGATTTTTTAATTGCCTGCATAAGCCTGATGCAACAAAAAGGTTTTCAGCCTTTAAAGATGGTCACGAGAAGTCGCCAACCTTTTACAAGGAGAACTAAACTATAATGGTAATAAAAAAGAAGACATCTAAATTTGTGTGTGTAAAGTACATTCAAAATCATACCCTTTTCCGTCCCTGTTCTGGGTGATGTTCAGGGGAAAATGTGTTGCACATCTGCTCCAGTAATCACAATTACTTCTGTATTTAGAATCATAGAATTGTAGAGTTGGAAGGGGTCATCCAGTCCAACCCCCTGCAATGCAGGAATATATACCCCTATGCATCTAAATTAGCATGTGCAAAGCTGTTCCAAATCTGCACTGGAACCAAATCTGCCTCCCTTTCCTCATTCCCTCTTCCTTTTTTGCAGACTGACTCCCCACCTGGAAGGAAGATGAAGGGTGCCACAAGGCCATGGAGCACGGCCCTCTCCAAGCAAGGGTGCCACGGGACAGAACGAGGGAAACCTCTGCCCTCCGCCCCCGTGGGCATGAAGACCTCCAAGTCATCCACCTCCCTCGCTTTCGACTCCCGGCTCAGCAAGGTGGGTTTGGGGCCGATACTCCACTCCAGTTTTGAGGTTTAGAAACTTGCCAAGTTTGCTAAACCCTACGCTCAGCCGTAAATCCTGTGCTTGCAGCAGGAAGCGTAAAATTGTGTAGCTTGGGTCGACCGGAGGCTGAAAGCTCCCTGAAAACAAAAGAGGGAGATTGTTACGGGACATCAGAGCTTTACGCAGAGACTCGTAAAGGTCAGGAAGTCAGCTCCCCTTTCTTCTCCCTCCCACCACCCCACAAAAAAGGCAAGCCAGCCATGATCTGTGGGAGAAGCCTTGCCAAAGACGTCAAGCCCTTCAGATGTCTCGCTCCCTTCAGCCAGTCAGTGGCTTGGCTACCAGAGAGGCGGTTGTCTTCCAGCTGTGCCTGCAAACCCCACATTTTTGTGAGTTGGCCCAAGAGATGAAAGGAGGGCGATGGCCTGGAATGGAAAGGGAAGGGAAGGAGCGGTTTGATGCCGTCGCTGCAGCAGCCCACAGAACTCGGGAGCCTGTTTTTTATTTCCCCTCCTGCGCCTCTGGCTGTTTGGTGAAATCGTTCTCTGGAGGAGCGAGCCTTGGTTCATTATTATTATTTCATTTTATTTCTTTTCTCTTTTTTTTGAAAAGAGATGCTTAAATCTCCTGCTTCAAAGAGAGAGCCGTGTGGTTTGTCAGGTGGGATTGAAGTTTTCCAGGTGTCCCCATCATGGGGGGCAAATGAGGTCAAGTCCTTGATGCTATGAGTGGAGAAGGAAAGGGTTGCTAAACCAAGGCCACATGCCCTCCAATATTTCTCCAATGAAAATAGGGACATCCTATTCTATTATTATTATTATTATTATTATTATTATTATTATTATTATTATCATCATCATCAATGCTTTTTTTAAAAAATGTTTAGGGGTACTCTCATTTTGACTCAAGAAAATCACCATTTTATAGTTCAAATCGGGGGGGGAATACAGTAAATGGACAAAAGTACAAAGATTCACAAAATGTTTAGGGGTATGCGTACCCACAGAAAAAAGCACTGATTATTATTATTATTATTATTATTATTATTTCTTTGACAGAGAAAAGAATGCTCGGCTGAGCAGCCTGTGACTATTAATGTAAAAAATCTGGCTTTGGAAAATTTCTGTTGTGCCCTCCTTCGCTTGATGCCCTAAGCTCATGCTTACTTTGCTTAATGGTTAATCCAGCCCTTCCTGGTGGCCACAGCTAAGAAGGCCCTGCAGGGATGGGCGTGTGGGAACTCTAAGCTTAATGCCTCTTCCTCCCATCTCAGCTCCAAAGCGCTCTGACCCGCTCCTCTCTTGCAGCTGAAGAGAGCCAGCAGTGAAGACATGCTCACAAAGCCAGGCGTCATGGCAGCCTCAGGAGGCTCCCGGCTGAAGAAGACCATCACCACGGGGGCCATTTCCGAGCTGGCTGAGAACCGGCTGCGGCCTGCCACAGGTAGGGGAAGAGGTGGTGAAAGCTGGGTGTGGGGTCTCCGATTTCTGCCAGAAAGCTTAGGCAACTCTCTTGCGACTCGCTTTTCATCGCAGCGATAAGCTCATCTGGGGGAGAATTTAATGGGGAGAATGCGGGGGATCCAAGGCGGGGCGGGGCAGAATGCTGCCATCAAGTACCTCCTGGAACTACAATTCCCAGAGTTCCCTGTGAAGAAGGACTGGTGGTTAAACTCTCCTGAGAATGGTAGCCCTGGGAGTCAGGTTTCCCCTTAACAAACTACAGCTCCCAAGTTCCTTAGGCGCTAAGCCGAGTCCAAGACCACACACAAGCCATGCGTTTAAAGAGCTATGATACCACTTTAAGCAGTCATGGCTTCCCCCAAAGAATCTTGGGAGCTGTCGTTCGTGAAGGCTGAGGAGAGCTGTTCAGAGACTCCCTGTTCCCCCATCGCAGAAGTACAATTCCCAGAGTGGTTTCATAGCCAGTCCCTCTTCCTAGGGAAATCTGGGAATTGTAGCTGTGTGGTAAGGGAAGTGGGGAGGTCTCCACACAACTCTCCGCACCCGGAACAAACTACAACTCCCAGGATTCTTTGGGGGGGGGGAAACCATGGTTGTCTTAAAGTGGCACTTTAAATATGCATGGTGTGAATGTGGCCTCAGTGTAAGGCCCATGTCCCTAAGGGAGCTGTTGAAAGTTTTTGCAGCTGACTTAAAGGTGCTTGGGGTGGGCTGGGGTGGGCCCTGTTGTTTTGGTGGAGGGAGACTGGCTAATGCTGCTTTGAACACCAGCAGCCTTTTGAATGTTTGCCTGGCATATGGCATGTTAGATGCATATGTGCAAGTAAGTGGATGTCTTAACCCCCCCCCCCAAAAAAAACCACCTGTTAACTGTCTCATGCTATCTCCTTCCTCACGTGGGAGCAGACCCTATCAAAGATCCACCGCTCTTGTTCCTAAAGCTGTGGTTCCCAAAGAGAGTGGTACTTCTCCTTGGGGGGGGGCAGTGGGATTAAGAGGCAAGAGGGTGGAGGGGTGGCGGCGGCGCAGGAGGTAAAAATGACTACAGTACCAAGCTTTGAAAAAGCTGGTATCTCTGGATCAAGTTCGTCAGTTTTGTTGAATTAATTAAATTCTAATTGGATTTTGAAAAAATCTGCAATCAGTTGCTTCCGTTTTGAATTTTACTGTTTTATTATCCCCCTTAAGTGGGTTGTGCAGACTCTGAATAATGCTTTCTATAGGGTAGGGGACGCTGGGGGCGAATTTATAGAAACAAGGGTGGGCGGTGCCCCCAAAAAGTTGTGGAACAGCTACCCTAGAACTTCCTCCCACTGGAGATTGGTTAGCGGGGAAAGAACGGCAGGAATTGACGTTTGGAGTTTATTTTTTGCTTGTCTTCAATGGGGCTCTGCTATCAGGATTTCCTGTGCTCCCCACCCCCTTGTAATTTGTGCAGTCTAACCACTGGAGGGCGCCAGCAGTCAGCCCAAATAGGTGAAAACCCGACTGGAAATGTTGTCTTAGGGGAGAATAAGCAGAGAATCTGATGGAAATGAGAGCAAAAATTGCCCGCTCATTTGTCCCACGCCCGGAACCGAGATCAGTCTGTCAAACACAATCGCGATTCGCCGTTGCTGCTCTTGGCCTGCAAATGATACATGACGGATGGCTGTGGAAGGTCATCAGCTGAGGGCAACGCTTCACACATCTGATGAATCAGGCTCCAATTTGCGAAAGCTTTAATGCCGTAATTACCTGCAAGATCTCCTTACACGTGCACCCCATAGGTGCGCAGTTGACCGCTTTGCTCTGCAGAAGTGGCACCAGCGCAGCTGCGGCATAACAACCGTTGTGCATTTGTAAGGAATTGTTCTTTTTAGTGCGGCGGCACCTTTACTTTGGCACTCCCTGCAATCACTGCCTTCTGCAGGAGCGAGTTCCACAGTTTAACTATGTGCTGGGTGAAGAAGGGCTTCCTTTCTCTGTCCTGAATCTTCCAACAAATGGTCCAGAGAGAGAGAGAGAGAGAGAGAGAGAGAGAGAGAGAGAGAGAGAGAGAGAGAGAGAGAGAGAGAGAGAGAGAGAGAGAGAGAGATGTGCATTGCAACGGTATGGCTTAGGGGCGGGTAAAGGTAAAGGGACCTCTGACCATTTGGTCCAGTTGTGACTGACTCTAGGGTTGTGGCACTCATCTCACATTATTGGCTGAGGGAGCCGGCGTATAGCTTCCAGGTCATGTGGCCGCTGTAGTGGTACCTATTTATCTACTTGCGCTTTGATGTGCTTTCGAGCTGCTAGGTTGGCAGGAGCTGGGACCAAGCAACGGGAGCTCACCCCATCGCGGGGATTTGAACCGCCGACCTTCTGATCAGCAAGCCCTAGGGCGGCTCTGTGGTTTAACCCACAGCACCACCCGCGTCCCTTAGGGGCGGGTACCTTGCCACAAACTTCCCATTTCATGCGCATGAGTGTGTGTGTTTGGGGGAGTTCTGTGCTGTCTCCTAGAAAGCTTTTGGCGCTGGTCTTGCAATCCAGACATGCCTTGCCCACTAACCCGGTGTTTGTGTTTGAGGAGCCAGTGCCTGTTCCCTAGGAGGCTGGCTGACTAGCCTGGTAGGGCCAAGGCTCTGGCAGCAAACAAACAGGCTTTCTGGCAAAGCAGCCTTGGCAGAATAAACAAAACCCGCCTCCCTGTATGTTTGCAGGGAGAGAGACGGACTGAGTGGTGTTGCTGTTTTAACACCGCTTGGCATAAATGGGCATCTCCGTACTTTCTTTCTGACGTGCCAACAGGGCCCCAGTGGAATCCGGGCTCGGTGGCACCTTTTGCGGGCAACTCTCAGGGCCTTCCGAGGGAGCAAAAGTCAGGGAAGTCAGCATCCTTGTCTTTAAACCATGACTGGCCAATCCAGAGGTGCTGTACTGCCTGCCCAATAGGAACAGGCGATCTTGGGTAGCCGTATTTCCGTTACTTGCCTCAAGGCGAGGCCTGAGATCACACCAGCGATGCTGGGTTTTCCAGCAAACCCGATTCCTTTTTCTGATGACCTTAACCAGTCTTCTGCAACCTGGCGCCCTCTCCAGATGATTCAGACTCATGGGCGTTGTAGTCCAAAGCTTCTGCAGAGGCTGCCCTAAAGCAACCCTCATCCAATTTTAGCATGGCTGCAATATTTAGTAAACAACCCTTTAAAAAAAAAGAAAGCCATATTTTAATTTTAGCATCCTGTACTAATGCTGCCTAAACCTATCCAATAACTCGATCTGAAATCTTTATTTATTTATTTATTTTAATGTGGGGGAGACCCTTTTGAACCACCCTCTGATGTGGTGTAAATATTTTGTGCTGAAGCTTCAAAGCTTAACTTCAAAATATGTGCAAGGTTTTGCGAGCCTTGTGTTGCTTTTTTACTGGCGCGCTTGTTAAGCAGTTTAAGACCTGACCGCTCAGTTAGCATGCAGCTCCCTCAGATGTTTGCTGAAATGTTTTTTTGCAAAGTGAAGCGAGGGTGAAGTGGTCCTTGAAGGGGGGTGGGGTGGGAAAACATGCTGCAGCTTGCAAATGAGGTCTTGCACTGGTACCCCTGTTCTACACCGCTGCCCCTTGACCCAAGTCTCAGATCAGGGGTGCCCGCAGTCGGACTGGGTGGTCCCCCAAGCCCTGCCTCCTCTACAAACCTGGCTGACTGATTTGTGTATTTATTTATTGTCCATGCCTGGCTTTTCCTTTGATGCTTTTTAAAAGAGTATCGGGCAAATTCATTCAGGAGAAGTCATGGAGTCATAGAGTTGGAAGGGATCCCAAGGATCATTTACTTCAACCCCCTGCAATGCAGGAATCTTACTCCATCTTCCATGTCACAGCCCTTCAGTTATTTGTTGGTGGCTATTGTATCTTCTCTCAATTTCCTCTTTTCCAGGCTAAACATGTATCCAATTCCCTCAACCATTCCTCATAAGGCTTGGTTTCCAGACCCTTGGTTGTCTTGGTTGCCCTCGGGTTCTGCATATGTTCCAGCTTATCAACATCCTTAAATTGTGGCACCCAGAATGGCCAAGGCAGAATAGAGTGGGACTGTGACTTCCCCAGGGACACGGGTGGCACTGTGGTCTAAACCACTGAGCCTCTTGGGCTTGCTGATCAGAAGGTCGGCGGTTCAAATCCCCACGATGGAGTGAGCTCCCGTTCCTCTGTCCCAGCCCCTGCCAACTTAGCAGTTCGAAAGCACGCCAAAAAAATGCAGGAAGATAAATAGGTACCAGAAGAGGCTCAGTCATGCTGGCCATGCGACCCAGAGAAACTGCGGACAAACGCCAGCTCCCTCAGCCTGTAAAATGAGATGAGCGCCGCAACCCGAGTCGTCTGCGACTGAGCTTAACTGTCAGGGGTCCTTTACCTTTACCTTTTGATGACTTCACTTGGTCTGGACATTAGGCTTCTGTTGATGCACCCTAGAATGGAATTACGTAGCTTTTTCCCCCTTGCTACATCCTGTGTTGACTCATGTTAACAGTGTGATGCAGCAGCAAAAAAAGCTAATGCTATTCTAGGCTGCATCAACAGAAGTGTATATCGATGGCTGCCAGCCACTGTATCCATGCTCTGCCTCCGTGGCCGGAGGGAGTGACACTTTTGTGGATAGTTGTTCCACTTTGGTTCCACTTGTCGGTTTCCCATTAAGAGCCTAAGAAGATACGAAGAGCCTTTGCCAACCATCTTGAGCTCCTTGAAGGAAGGGGTGTGATATAATTATGCTGTGAGCCGCCCTGAGATCTACAGATGAAGGGCAGTATAGAAATTTAATAACCAATAACGACGATGATGATTGCTGCTGATAAATTTTGAAATATTGCTATTCATTATATATTATTGAAAACAACAAATTGCATTTTTATCCTGCCATTTGTCCAAGGAGCTCGAGATGGCGTTCAAACCCTCACCATTTTATCCCCACAACAACCCTGTGAGGTAGATCAGGCTGAGAGGCAGCCCAAGGTGAGCGAGAGCTTCCTGGCTGAGTCCTCATCTCCCAGGCCCTAGCACAGCACTCTAACCAATACATAAACCATTTCCTTTTTTGAGATGCTGTTGCTTTCCAGTGCTTGAGACCCCAGAGCAAGTTGAGGAGGGGACTCCCAGTTAGCAGAGCTGGGGGAGGAGGCAGCAGCCTTAATTCCCACCCCAAGCTGGAGGAACGGCCTTCCTTGATTATTTACAGTCTGGGACACCGGGATCAGAACACGGCCGGCCGTCAAGGTCACTCTCCTGCAGACGCAGGCAAGGCTGGTGCCCCAGGGACGATTCGACCTTGCCGTTTTCTGCATCATCTTTCCCCTTAAACACACACACACCAGCAATAACTTAAAAAGAAATAAAATAACTCTTGCTTTCAGCCTTTCACAGTTGGTGGATGAATATGCTCGATTTTGACTTCTCCCTGTTCCTCGTTCTCCATATTCTCACAACAAGTGTGTGATTAAAAATAAATAAATGTCCTCATGGAGATTAATCAAGGTTCTACTGTCAATTTCTCTCCATGTGCACTTTTTTTTTTGAAAAGCAGTTTCCCCTAATATAATGCATTTTTTACATTATTTTGGGACACCCGAGATGCGTGTTTGCAGGGCTCTCCCTGTTTCCGCAACTGTTTTAACTGTTTTTAATTCAGAATTTTAAACTCTGCAAACCTGTCCTGTGACCTGCTGGTGAATGGTGGGTAGCTGTTGTTGTTCCACTCATATAGGCACTTTTCTACACATTATTTGGCTGGAAAACTGCACTGCAAAATTTGGAGGAGTGCAAATTCGTTTTGGTTTGTGTATCCTTTCAGAAAGTGCAAATGTGGGACTGCAGGTGTGTCTTTAAATGTGAATGGCATCAGATCCCCCCCCCTTGCAGTCAAGAGAGAAGTATTGGTGTTGGTCTGTCTTTCACTCTTTCATAGCATACCCCTTCTCTGTGTGTGTGTGTGTGTGCCTGGCATTACCCAGGAATTTGTAGAAACCGAAAGATGATGAGAGTTTAAAATAGTGTCGTTTGTGAATTTGGATCTGTCCCACTAAATATTGGAGGAAGTCGTGCCAAAGTCATGTTTCAGAATGGCACTCTGGGCGGGGACCCCCACCTCCTCAGGAGCCTATAGAAAACAGGCAGGCAGGCAGGCAAGCCACTTTAGAAAACACAAAGCAGATATATTAATGAAATGCCAGCAGCAAAACCTGGATCCATTGGCATCCAATTTAATTAGCATTTCAATCCCCCTGTAAAATGTGAACAGGCTCCAATTAGGCCCCAGGCAAGCACTGAGATCCCCTCTGAAGGCCAGGCCTTGTCAGACCCCCTCACTTTTTTTTAGGAGGGAGGCCTTACCCACTCCTGCCCCACCAGCCATCAGGGATCAACAGGCTCTGCTTCTCTGCAATCCCTCACATCAAAGCAGGTCGAGGAGGAGGAGGAGGAGGAGGAGGAGGAGGAGGAGGGACATGGGTCTTTAGGATCAGACAGATGGCCTCCTCGTTCTCCCTTCCTGAGATGCAGGCAGGGCAAAAAGAATATTGGAAAAGAAAACCCCATGGTGGATCTCCCCAACAAATATACTGTCAGTCAAAAAAGTAAATATGGAGGAGAAAGTGACCACATATGAGGATTTGATTATAGAAACGGATTCGGGATTCAAATTAAAACCATATGAGGAGGTTAGAAATTGCTTCTCTGTTTGGCTAGAATACCATCAGGTTAATGACCTATTTCTGGCAGATAAGAAAAAGTTAGGATTTGAAAAGAAAAGATCAAAATTCCAAATTGAGCTGTTGGAGAATAATGTTAAATTGTTATCAAAAATGTATGATTTGCTGCTTAATTGGTATACAATGGATGAGATAACGAAAGACTGTATGATAAAATGGGCTATTGATCTGGGCTACAATATAGAAATTGACAAATGGACAAAATTGTGGAAGGAACACCTTAAATTTACAGCATGCATAACACTAAAAGAGAATGTACTAAAGATGGTGTATCGTTGGTATATGACTCCAGCAAAGCTGGCTAAGATGTATAGGAAAAAAGAGAAAGCATGCTGGAAATGTAAGGAAGCAGAAGGCCACTTCTACCACATGTGGTGGACGTGCGACAAAGTTAAAAGTTTCTGGGAACAAGTTTATAATGAACTCAAAAAATTATTTAAATACACGTTCCCAAAAAGACCCGAGGCCTTTCTGTTAGGGCTGATGGGAAATGAAATTCGGAAAATAGACCAAAGACTGTTCATGTACGCCACAGTGGCAGCAAGAGTCCTACTAGCCCAGAGGTGGAAGACGACTGAAATACCCACAATTGAGGATTGACGAGTGAAAATGCTGGAATATTTGGAACTAGCAAACCTGACATGCAGAATCCGAGATCAGGAGGACACGAAATTCAATGAAGAATGGAAGAAATTCCGAGAGTATGTTAAAGAGAATTATAAAAGTTTAAAGACTCTGGCGGGTATGTGTTAGAACCTACAAAGCTGATGTTTTTTTAAGTTATTTTTTCTTTCTTTTGGTCAGACTGTTAAGTTGTTAAGGTTGTGTTTTGTCTCTCTAAAATGCGCGAACTAAAGAGAACTATACCTTTTACCAAAGGGAGGAGGGAAGTCTGAATTTGTTAGAAATTGACAAAGATACAATGTTGGAGACATTAAGTTGTTGTAAAACGTTTAAGGGAAAATTCAATAAAAATTTATTTAATTTAAAAAAAGAGATGCAGGCAGGGCACACAGAGGGGTGTTGTGCCCCCCCCCAAGGCACGCTCCACTCCACTTGGGGGCATAAACCGGGAATGAAAAGAGCAGTTTTCATTTTCTATCCATGTTGGGTGATTTGCAGGCCATGGGGAGCACAGAGTGGAATTTCCCCATGGCTTACATTTCTGGAGAGAGGGACTCTGGCAGTATCTCCAGAAAGGCCCTGCCTGAAATTAGGGAGAGTCACTGTAAGTCATTGCAAAAGCTACGCTGAGCTGGGCTCTGTCTCAGAATATGCTCCCATTTAACCCTATTTAGAGCCAAGAGGACTGAAATCTTGCTTTGCTTTTGCGGGAAGATATTGGTGGCAGATTCCCTGGGGAATGGTGGTTTAGAAGGTGACTAGTATCAAAGAGTTGGAAGGGACCATGTGGGTCATCATCCTGCCCACAGCCACCCCTGGGTGGGATTCAACCACCAACCTTCTGGCTAACAGCTGCATGCACTGACCCATTGCGCCCCCTGCTATGGCGACGATGATGGAAACACTAAATAATGATGTTTCCTATAAACTGTCGGAATAGCCATCAGCTGGATAGCTCAGCTGGTTAGATCGTGGTGCTGATAACGCCAAGGTTACAGGCTCGATCCCAGTAAGGGACAGCTGCATTATTCCTGCATTGCAGGGGGTTGGACTAGATGGTCCTCGGGGTCCCTTCCAACAGCATCGTTCAAATTTGGGGCGAGACTGCAAGCTTCTCGGGGCAGAGCACCTCCTCTGCGCTCCCTTCTCCAAATGCGCTCTGGCCACGCCGCTGCAGCCTTTGGTGCGCTTTTGCGCGCTGCGCTCCCCTCGCTCTCGGAGGCGCCCTCGCCTCCCTCCTCCCCCTCCTCGGCTTGCAATGCTCCCCCGCCGCCGCTGCGTGGCCTCCCATCCCCGGCCGTGAGTCACCTCGGCGGCTCTTGGCTCGCTGCCGCTGCCGGGAGCGATCCGCCGCGGTGCCCCGGCCAGCAGCGGCCTCCGGGTCCTGAAGCGGCGCGCGCGCAAGAGAGAGAGAGAGAGAGCGAGGGCGGGCGGGCTGGCCCGGCGCACAATGCCTTCGCCCGGCCCGAGCGAGCCGCTGCCTTTCTGCCGGCGCTCGCAGGGGAGAGCTGCCGCCGCCGACTTCCCCGCCCACCTGGTCCCATGAAGCGGCCGAGGGGGCCTTAGCGAACCGGACGAGATGGGCAACCAGCCGGGGAGACCCGAGGAAGTGGAGCCAGGTCTGTTAGGGGAAGTGGGGGCGGGAAGCGAGGAAGGGGAGATGCCGGGCAGCCGGGGGGCGCAGGGGGTCCCTCGCAGGTGGGGCTGGGTGGGCGCCCACCGGGCACGTGCCAACCAGGAAAAGCGGCGCGGGGTTGCATCCTGGGCTGCTCGCCGGGGTTGGCCTTTTCTCGCCGGTGGGTGTAAGGGGGGACGGGGGACGGACGGGCGTTAATGCTCCGGAGCCTCTCGCCGTGGATTTCTATTCATTTGCAGAATTCGTTTCGTTGAATCGCTTTCGCGCGAGCCATTACCGTAGCACCATGATAACATTTGCACATAAGAAACGGTTAGAAGAGGGAACTCTCTTTAGGATCAGGAGTGGAAAGTCTCTGCTCTAAAGGAACAGGAGGAGCTATTGGAGCTCTTGACCTGGGGGGGGGGAGGGCAAACGGTGTGTGTGTTTGTATAAAAGTGCTTTTAGAAATATGTGTGTCTGTGTTGCATTGCAGGGGGGCTGGATTGGATGACCCTTCGGCACCCTTCCAATTCTGTGATTCTGTATAATTATGAATGGCGAACTTTGAGGTGATGAATAAGTCTTAGCATCAGTTCACCAGTTGAGGGGTCCTCTTTGTAGGAGAAGCTTGGGTGTTTGGACGGTGTCATAACAACAAACGGGAGGGGGGTTCCCCCAGGAGTTAAGCCCCCCCCCAGTTTTGGCTGTGCACATTCCGGGACATCTCCCGAAAGAGAGGTGGCGGGTGGGATGGGGTGGGCAGGGGCTGGAGGAAGGGGCATGTGGCAAAAACTGAGGGTGTCCCAAGGAAGAACAGAGAGTTTAAAATTGGGTTCAGAGCCAGGAGTGTCTGTAAACACACAAATGGGGGGGGGATCAAATTGTGCTGGGATGTTGGGGGCCCGGTGGATGTCCCTCCCAGGATGCTGAAAGGTCCCTGGGAATTGTGCTGTTGTTTTTTATGGGGGAGAGAATAACCAGCTGTGGCATCCAGCTTTTCTGTAGAGGTGGGGGCAGTGGTGGCACACCCTAGGGAACGGTTACCAGGCCTTTCAGAGCAGCTATGTCTTTTGTGAGAATCTCTCCCCTCCTTTCCTCCCCCCCATTGTCCTCTTGGAAGTGCATAGCTATGCATGTTAAACAGGGAATTGGGGTTGGGGGAGCTTGTGGAGAAATAAAGGAGTGTGTGCTCCTTCTCCTTCTCTGTGGGTCCACTGAAAAGCCAACCCCCCCCCCATTTGATGCGTGTCTGTCTGCAAGACTGGCCAAAATGATTCAGAAAGCAGCATGCCTCTCTTGCTTTTTTCACAGACCTTGTTCAATTTTGAGGGGGCCACTCAGGCGCTGGTGGGTTTGTCTTATGCATACTGGGCCCCCTAGAAATTATTAGAGGACTTCTTGTGGGGCATGGGGGGTGGGAATAAGTGGGAATAAGGCTTGCCCTGCTGTAATGCAAACATTTTGTCCTGCAGCTAAGAGCTGCCCTGGGGGAGTCTTCCCACATCCCGTACCCCTTATGGGTTTCAATTAATTTGATGCTGCTCTTTTAGAGGTCTTTTCTAAAACCTTTTTACTGCTCAGGCTTTTGAAGTGTGCTTTAAACTCCCCCCCCCCGCAAACTGCTTTTTACAAGGGGGTAGTTTTTTGTGTGTTTCGGAGGAATGCTTCCTTTTTGTTATTTAACTTACATCTGATATTTTGTTGTAAACTCAATGGGCTGCTGTGTAAACAATCAATAGCCATCCCAATATTAAGAGGACTCTTGTCTGGCGGTAGGACATCTGTAGGAGGTCAGCTGGTTCAAGCCCCAGCACCACAAGGTCAGACTTTGGCCTCTCAGGTAGGGTTGGGTGGCAAGGTCCCCTGTCTGGAGCCCTTAAGAGCTGCTGCCAGTCAGTGTCAACAATACTGCACCAGATGGACTCGAGGGTCTTCGTACAAGGCAGTTCCTTACGTTCCTGGTAGTAAGAGATTCCGCCGTGGCTAACCTCTTCTGGCCTACCCTGAAAGCAACTTCTTTTTAAGAATAAAACGATATACAGTGGTACCTCGGTTTAAGAGCAGCTTGTTTTATGAACAACTTGGATTAAGAACGCTGCAAACCCGGAAGTAGGTGTTTTGGTTTGTGAACTTTGCCTTGGAAGTAGAACGTGTGAGTGTGTTCCATTTGTAAATGGAGTCCCCTGCTGCTTTGGGAAAGCACGCCTTGGTTTAAGAACGCTTTGGTTTAAGAATGGACTGCTGTACTGTTTTAATATTTGGTTGGAAGCCGCCCAGAGTGGCTGGGGAAACCCAGCCAGATGGGCGGAGTATAAATAAATAAATAATAATAATAATTAGTTCGTAAACCAAGGTACCATTGTATTCTTCCCCACTGCAGTGCCTGGCCCCAGAATTTTAGGAAAGATAACCCCTGAGCCCCCTCCTGCAACCCTTGATCCAAGAGAAACCAGAATCCACACCATGGTTCCTTTGCCTCTTACGAAGTAGACCATAGTCCCGCAAAAGCTGATGCCATAAGACAGTTGGTGGTTCTCCTTTCTCCGCAACAGCCTCTCTCCCCCACCCCTGGGAATCTCTGCAAGGGTAGAGCTGGTGTGCCCTTTTCGCTAGCAAAGGGCACAGCAAATGCCAGTCCTGGCCCTCCCTGATCCACTTGTAGAACCCTTTGTTGCTCTTGCTGCTGTTGCTGCAAAACATCTCTGCTGATTGTGATGCAGCTGGCAATTTTGGGGGGAAGAAACTGGGGGGAAACATACTGGGCTTTTGCCATATTGTCGTTTTTGTGTGTGTCTGCGGCCTCGCCCTCCCCTTTGCATCTCATGGCCTCAGCCTTACTTCCTCGCCACCCAGCAGAAACCCTCCTTTGCTGGCTGCAAGCTGCCAGCCCTCAATTTCTGCTCTCTAAAAGTAACATTTAAACCACTATGATACCACAATCATGACTCCCCCCCCCAAAGAATCCTGGGAACTGTAGTTTGTTAAGGAGCTGCTGAGAGGCCTCATATTAAGCCCCCCCCCCCCCGGGAGCTACAATTCCCAGAGCGCTTCAAACCAATCCCTCTTCTCAGGGAACTCTGGGAACCATACCTGCCTGCTTGAAACCCTGGGGAGCTGCTGCCAGTCAGTGCAGGCAACACTGAGCTAGAAGGACCAAGCAGCTCCTCCTGCACTGCCAACTTTTTGCACTCATAATGAAAAAGAGCAAATACCGGGGAGGGAGGGAGGGGGCGTTACTGCAACGGCAAGCGCAAGCACCCGCCAGCTCATGGCTGAGGGAGGAGGCCAAATACTCTGGGTTTTGTTTGGGGGTGTTGTGGTGTCTGGAAATGTGTGAGCAGATGCTCGCCGGAGGGCAAGCTGCCCCAGGGCCATTCTAGGAAGCAAATGATGCATGGGGCAGCTGCCCCACACCCTTGTCTCAGAACATAACTGCTACGAGTTCTGCTGGTCTGGGGAATTCAGGTGTTTACCACTGTGGGAGGGTGGGGCTCCTGTTTAGACTATTCAGGGAAAGGATGGGAGGTTATTATTTTAGCCCCGTGTTCTGTTGCCAAGTGGTTTTCTCTGAGGACGTGTCAAAAGCCCAATTTAAGCATCATTTTGCTGGAATCATCCCTCCGGGCAGCTCTCCCTCTCTCTGTTCCCCCCCCCCCTCTCTGTCTAAAATGGCTGATGTTACAAAGGTAGACAAGCTCTGCACATGCAGGTTCCATTGTTACCTGTTGTTGCCTCTGGTAGGCCTCTGCGCCATGAATTTGCCAAACCCTTAACAGAAATGATCTCAGCTAGCAACCTTCCCCACCGGGGTCTTGGGCCAGCATATTCCGTATTTGTATGAAGAAGTTATTTCCTTAGGCAGGAGATTTGGGACAAAAACTTAACACTATTGCAGGGGGTTGGACTAGATGACCCTCGTGGTCCCTTCCAACTCCACAGTTCTATGATTCCGTTGATTTTGATGGGCCTACTCTGTGTATACCTCATTTTGATATTGCTCCCCCTTTAAAAAAAGTTTCAATCTATTTTATTTGTGGCTTCCTACTGGAAAGGATTATATTCATTGGCATAGTGTGGACATAATGCTAAGTCATGTTTTATAGGTTATTATAAAAAGACATTTGAAGGCAGCCCTGTTTAGGGAAGTTTTTAATGTGTGATAGTTTTATTGTATTTTCAATATCTTGTTGGAAGCCACCCACAGTGGCTGGGGAAATAATTTGTTGTTATTGTTACATTATTATTATTAGTAATAGTAGTAGTATCCTGCCCAGAACCTTATCTGTGGTTTCTTTGATGCCAATAAACCCACTATCTGAAACCTTGGTTTGTTTTAACTATGCCTTGGTGTTACACGTGCAGATCTTGCACCCGTCCCTAATGATGGTTTTTTTGGGTTCAACCCAGATGCTCACCAAGCAAGAAAGACAGGAGGCAGGAGCAGCTGGAAAGACAAAACAAACCTTGGAGAAACAAGCCACGGTTTGCTGGCTTGTTAAACAAACCATGGTTTAGCATTGTGTGACTCTTTCTGCCAACATCTCTGTTCCCCTCACCTTATAAGAAAGCTTCAAATACTTGGGCAAAACTGCTCCAGCCCCTTGACCTCTTTGGCCATGCCTTTATCGAACTTCCTTAGTTCTGCATCACCTTCCTAGTTTTTTTTTGGAGATGGGGAAATCTTATCTCCCCCAAAAAGATCTTGTCTCTGCAGGCTGGGATTCTCCGCTCTGGGTCTGATGAGCCACCTCTGCCTGGCAAGAACCTTAAGGAAAGTTCATGCTAATTTACAACAGGATGTGACTATCATATCCAGACCCTTCTGTTCTCTGTGAGTCAGGAGCTGTTTTCTGGGTCTACAAAAGAAACTTAATCTGATTTACTCTCCCTCCCCCTGTGCTGAAACTCAGGCCTCAGGGCATGTGCAGAGTGCTTGGCAAAGCAAGCCAAATGTGAACACGCTTCTTTTTTGAAAAAGCAAAGCATTCTTGTGTGTCCGAAGCTTGTTTCGTACACCCCTCTCAGTCAACAACCCTCCTGGCAGCCCTGCAATGTAGAACAGTGCTGCTGTTTTATTTATCTCCAACTACTGTAGTGAGTGCAAGAGAAACCGGCCGGCAGCAGCGATGCTTCTGAATCCTAAGTTTCAGGGGATTGCAAGTGGGGAGAATTGTTGTTGCGCTCAGGTCCTGCTTGCAGGCCTCCTTGGGGGCATCTGGAGCCAGGCCCTTCTTCCGTTCTCAGGCGGCTCTTGTTAGCCAGCCAAGCTGCGTGCTGCCAGAGGGGTGGTGGAAGGGAGAGGAGAGGAGAAGGGAAACTGGTCACTCCAGTGCCCCCTCACCAGCCTTATCTAGCCAGGCAGGGCAGGGGGGGGGGAGATTCCTTTCTATTCCTGGCCCCAGAGAACGCTGGCAGAGCCATGAGGAAGGCCATCCATCTAAGGACATTTTAATAGGGTATGACTCCACACTGCCCTGGCCTCCAAAATTCTCCGCTCGGTAACCCAAGAAGAATTCGGGTGTTGAAACCATGAGAGAGGAGAGTCTGCTCAGAATAATTGCCACTTTGCTCCACATCTCTGTTTCCAGGCCCAATTCAAGGTGCTGCTTTTAACCTGCATAGCAGGGGTGGGGGAACCTCACCCCTGGGAGCCAGACCCTCTCTCTATCTGGCTCCCGGGATACTCCCAAGGCTTCCCCGCCTTCACAAGCGCTGCTTCACAGCCTCCTTGAGTGTCTTTGGAGAGGGGCAGGCAACTGCAAGCGTCTAGAAACCAGCCTACTCCACGGAAGTTAAAATTTACCTGCATTTCGGGTGAGACAGAAGGCGCAGGAGAGACAGGCCTCTCTCCTGCACCTTCTGCAGATCTGAAGGCCACCTTGGTCGGCAGACATGGAAGGAAACTCTCCGTCAAATGCTCGGGGCATGCGCCATGGAGGGGAGGTTTGGCACCAGGAGGTCCATTATCAAGACCAGACGGGATGCAACAGGGAAAGAGTGGGGCGGGAGGGCAATGGACGTTTGTCCAGTTCTGGGCGCCACAGTTTAAAAAGGATGTTGACAACCAGATGATCAAGGGTCTGGAAACCAAGCCTTATGAGGAATGGTTGAGGGAGCTGGAGATGTTTAGCCTGGAAAAGAGGAGGTATGAGAGCCATCTTCAAATATCTGAAGGGCTGTTACATGGAGGATGGAGCAAGCTTGTTTTCTCCTGCTCTGGAGGGTATGACTCGAACCAATAGCTTCAAGTTGCAAGAAAGGATATTCTGACTAACCACTCAGAAAGTTTCTTGACAGTTAAGAGCTGTTTGATGGCGGAGCAGACTCTCTCAGAAGGCGGTGGACTTTCCTTCCTTGGAGGTTTTTAAGCGGAGGTTGGATGACCATCTGTCATGGATGCTTTAGTTGAGATTCCTGCATTGCAGGGGGTTGGACTAGATGGCCTTTGGAAAGCCCCTTCCCATCCTACAGTTCTATGATTCTGTGACTCTGCTGGGAGCAAGGGCAGAGACACAGTGACCCCGGGCATCTGATAACAGGACTCTCCTTCCCACCCCCCACCAGAGCTTCTCCATTGTTTGTGCTTAATCTAAAAGATTGCGAAGGAGGAGGAGGAGGAGGCCTGCAAATGGAATTTACAAGGTTGTGACTCGTAGGAGGCAGGAGGTCCACATGCCAGAACAAACCCTTTTCCCCATACCAGGATGCCTCAGCAGTAAACCACCACGGCTGTTGTGTCTGGCCTCGGCCTAATGTTTCCTGCCCAAACGGTGCCTTTATTATTATTATTATTAAAAGTTACAGCACACTTTCCCCCCCCCCAGGCAGTTCCGTGAGCAGATATACTACTAGATTCTTTTAAATCCACCTGGGTGTTGATGGTGAAGCAGAGAGAGACCAAGAGCTACTGTTGTTGTGGGGCATTGAATGAGGAGAGGGAGAACCATGCAGGCCACCTTGAGGTCCTTGTAGAAAAAGGCGTGGATATAAGTGTAGTAGTTAAATGAAAATAAAGATTTGTTTGCAGGGAGATGAGATGATGTTGACTATTTAATCAGCAAGCTGGGTTTCTCCTTCTCCGGAGGGTAGGACTCGAACACATGGCTTCAAGTTGCAGGAAAGGAGATTCTGACTCAACATCAGAGAAGAACCTTCTGACAGTAAGAGCCGTTCAATCGTGGGACAATCTCCCCCAGGAGGTGGTGGCCTCTCCTTCCTTTGGAGGTTTATAAGCAGAGGTTGGATGGCCACCTGTCAGGGATGCTTTAGCAAAGATTCCTGCATTGCAGGGGGTCATACTAGAACCTACCAGCGGGTTGAAATGGATGACCCTTAGGGTCCCTTCCAGCTCTATGGTTCTATTCCAGGGGTCAGCAAACTTTTTCAGCAGGGGGCCGGTCCACTGTCCCTCAGACCTTGTGGGGGGCCGGACTATATGGGGGGGATGAACAAATTCCTAAGCCCCACAAATAACCCAGAGATGCATTTTAAATAAAAGGACACATTCTACTCATGTAAAAACATGCTGATTCCTGGACCGTCCACGGGCTGGATTTAGAAGGTGATTGGGCCGCATGCGGCCCCCGGGCCTTAGTTTGGGGACCCCTGTTCTATTCAGTTGGCTATCATTGCGCAAACTCCCAAACAGCAACCATCTTGAAGCGCCTTAGGGTCACCCACTTGTGACTGAATGGCCGTTCATTGTGGAATAATTCCATACATCCAGGCAGAGGCCACCAACCCATCCTCTGTTATCAACGGTTCAAGGCACTCTTTAAGAACGTCTTGCCTTCGGAGGAGTTGGCGTATTGCCTCTCTGTGCGAGTTCCTGTTCCAGGCTTGCTAACATCCATTCAGGAGGCACGTGCCGAGCAGAAAGTTGTTCAGGGGTGGTCGGAGACTCCTTGAAAAGTGTTGTGGGGGGGGAGATTAATCATACTCTTCCAACCCGAAAGGAAACCTTTCCAGGTATAAAAGCGAAGGGTCCCTCCAGTTTAAATCTGGGAGCAGGGACGGACGAAGTGTGGTTTGGCTGCCTGGCCCTGCTCTGCATTCTGGGTGACCTTTGGAGGTTGAAACTGTGGCTTCGGACGGGTGATGGCTTTCCCCCCAGTCAAACCAAAAGCCCCGTTAGGCACTAATAAACTAGGGCATTTCCCCAGCCCTCTTTCAATCATCAATTTGTTAATGATATTTCATTGACAGGAGCGTTTGGCCAGAGGATTAGGCCAGGGTGAAATCGATTTGTCTGTGGTTTAGGTGGCAGTGCCTGCAGAGAAATAAAATGAAATTTTGGAACAGCACAGAAGATGTGGGGAGACAGGACAAGATGGGGAGACTCCGTCCTCAATGTCTGCTTTCTGAAATAACCGTGCATTTTGTATAATTTATTTTCAAAGTAGCGACTTTTGATTTTGACAGGCTCATCTTTCAAAAAATGCAGGGATGAAGCTTTTGTTTTAATTAGAAGTTGATGATCCGTTAATAATTTTAGGCGTGCAAATTAACCTTTCCTTCCAGGTAACATGTGGCTCTCCCAGCCCCCGGTTCTATGATTCTATGTGTGTAAGTGAGCGAGAGACAAGAGTAATGGCACTTTGAGCATCAGTCCCACTTTGCAGGAGGGTGGTGGATTCCCCCAAACCCGATCTCCTCATTCCTTTGGCCAGGGGTGGTGTCTGATCCGTCATCCACTCTGGGTTTCCCGCTGCAGTTTTCTCTCCACCGGAGCCACGCTCCACTCTTCCCGCCTCCCTAAACCGTAGCAAAGCCTGATGTCCTTGCCTCCGTGGGTTCTGCCCCCTTGGAGGGGTGTGGATAATGATTAATCTCCTGGCGCGGAAGCTGCTTCCTTGACGGGTGAAGGAAAAAGAAAGGAAGAGAGACAGGTTTAACCTCCAACCCAGCCCGGCTAATTGTTTTTTCTCGGGCAAGAATCAAAAACCCAAGACTTTGCCAGCAAGCCCTAGGTTTCCTAGAAAGGAGACTGACAGCAGTATTGCAAAGCAGGCGTGGGGAGCAAACCGGATCCATTCCTGCAGGCCAAATCCTTACCTGCACACACCCCGCAGGCAGAGTTTGACAGGTGGTTGGTCCACCCACTTGTGCATTGCCTCATGTCAGGTGACACTCCCCCCCCTTTTTTTTTTGCACATGCAGGCAGAAAAGGTGGGTATGTTTGCAGTATTTCCCTAGTGTGCTGGTGACATCAGGTGTAGGGGAAGTGGATCTGGCTTAACCAAAACAATTATGTGGGCCAAATGAGAAGGTCTGATGGGCTTAATCCGGCCCACAGGATCCAGCCGGCTCTGTGCTTAAGTGGACTGCCTCACGCCGGGATATCTTGGATTTCCCCCTTGCCTTGTTGTGTTGCGTTCCCACTCAAGCGTTTCCTTGCATTTTGTTGAGGGCTGGTTTGGCAGAGGGCGTGACTCGCTAGGAGAGCGTCTGCTTTGCATGCAGAAGGTCCCAGGTTCGGTCCCCACTGGCATCTCCAGGTGTTGCTGGGAGAGAGACCCTGCCAGAAGCCTTGGAGTGTTGCTGCCAGTCAGTGCAGGCAGTACTGAGCTGGATGCTCCCAATGGCCTGGCTCTGTAGAAGACAGCTTCCTTTGTTACTGTTCCATTCCCTCCTTTATTC
The DNA here is from genome assembly GCF_963506605.1 of Zootoca vivipara. Lineage (NCBI taxonomy): Eukaryota > Metazoa > Chordata > Lepidosauria > Squamata > Lacertidae > Zootoca > Zootoca vivipara. Next base: position 2,621,856 of record NC_083290.1, read on the forward strand.
AGAACCACCACGAGGACTGAAATCTTAACATTATTTTTGCAGAGAAGGGGCCACAGCTCAGCGGTGTCCCAGCTCAGAAGGTCCAGGCTTCAATCCCCAACGGGCAGCTCTTGGTAGGGCGGGATTCGCATGCCGATTCCCACCAGCAGAAACCTTTCTCAAGGACTTGTGCAAGTGAGCTTCCCCCTCTGCTCCTCCCACAACCCCCCCTACGCTCCCCAAATTGGGGTGCTTGAGAGAACCCAAGGAGAGGCAGTGATCGTTCTGTCTGGCAAGTCCTTATGCTTGCCCTGATGGAACTATTGTTTTAGCGTGATGTTGAGCTTCTTCCTTAGGGTCCTGTGTTTGGGGCAAACCAGTGTTTAGAGTTGCATCTCTGAATTGCTGTCCTCATTCCAGCTTCCACCGGCTGCTTGGGGCGTCATTGCAAGCCATCTCTTGGGGAGCTGTGAATTTCTAGCATTGACTAGGGGACTTCTGGGGCAACCCCTGCCATTGTAGGGTTCTTCACCTCTTTTACAATGTAAGGAAATGCTCAAGGACTTGAAAATAAAAGAGTTTCAAGCTGATGAAAACTCGCATGATGCTGTGAACATTTCTTTCGTCTCTTTAACTGATTGACAGAAAACTGTATGCAGGCAAAAGAAAGTGCCTTTCTGACACAAGGAACCTGCTTTCACCTTTTTGCAGGCACCGCTCAGAATTTATTCATGTAGAAAAGTATTTCTGAACTGACAACTCATTTAAGGAAAAGGTAGTAGCTTAGTAGAACTGCCTCCTTAGCATAGGAAAGTCCCCGGTTCAGTTCCTGGCAGCCTCTCCAGACAGGTCTGGGAATGTCCCCCACCCACCTGAAATGCTGAAGAGATGCTGCCAGTCAGTGCAGCCGGTGCTGAGATGGATGGTCCCAGTGGCCTGGCTCAGGAGAGGGCAGCTTCCTGCCTTTTCTTGAGAAATGTGGGGATGTGCAATGAAATCATGAAAACATCATTAAATAGTTTAATGCAGAGCAAATGTCCAACTTCGTCACTTTTGCAGTTAATGGCAGAGGAAGCGCAGGGGTAGAATGCTCACTGACTGCTTTGCAGGAGGGGGCAGAAAACCGGGAGGGGGTGTAATGGAGTATCCTAAAAGGGGCATGCCTGCCTGGCCGGCTGGCACACTGCTACTGCTGGTCCACACTTAATTATATAATCTACCTGTTTAATCTGGGATAACTTTTTGCTCAATTAAATCTCTTCAGTCTAACCAGTTCAGAACCTTGAAATGAGTCCTTTTCCTTCTCTCTCCCCAGGAACATTTATTTATTTGAAGTCCACCAGGTCATGTGATCCTACCTGCCTCTCAAGGGGATTTTTTTTAATTTTTTATTTTTAAAATGAGTAAAGATTTGGAGCATTTGCAGATAAGAGCCAGGCAATTATTGGCGATTCTTATCTGGCAACAATGGGATTAACATCAGTAAGGTTTTTTGCCTAGCTGGATAAATCTCTCTCTCTCCTCCCAGCCTGCCCTACCAGCCGCAGGCATCCAGGCACCACTACGGTATCAGCCCCCCCAGCAACCCAAGCAGCATTCCTTCCTGGGGTAGGGCCCCCACCTCCCTTGTTTGCAGCTTCCTTGTGGAAAAATATCTTCCCTGTGCAGTACAGTCACCTGCAGCCTGGGGAGTGACCTCAAAATACCGTGATCTTCCATGCCTCTACCACACATCACAGCAAAGCCTCCATGTTCCGAGGCAGTATACCTCTGAATTCCAGGCACTGGCAGATGAATAACAGGACTGAGCTTTTATGCTTTGTTGTGAATGGGTGGGTGGGCGTTGGCTGCCCCCTGTTGGAAACAGGAGACCTGGTCTAAATGGACCTTTTTTTGTTCTGATCCAAGAGGGCACTCCAGGTCAGAGACATCCCTGCGCAAAACTAAGGGGTGGTGGGGAAGTTGGAGCATTGCGTCATTGTCTTCAGAATCTTGGCTTTCCCTTCAAAGAGGAGCCGGAGCCGGGACAAGTTTCTAGTCCTCAGGAGTTGCAAAGAAATGGTAGAAAGGGTGGGGCAGTAGTGCCACAAGCAGTGAAACCTTCAGAGGCTGAATAAGATTTCCAGGGAACAAGGAACACAGCTGCTGTGACAAGTTTATATCTTTCCGGATGAAGCTCAGAAAGAGAAGAGTTGTGATCTTTATAATTTACTCAGGTTTCTGATATGAAATTTGCTCCTACAAAGGTGATATGGGGTGATATGATAGCCATGTTCAAATATATGAAAGGATGTCATATGGAGGAGGGAGAAAGATTGTTTTCTGCTGCTCCAGAGAAGCGGACACGGAGCAATGGATTCAAACTTCAAGAAAGAAGATTCCACCTAAACATTAGGAAGAACATCCTGACAGTAAGAGCTGTTCGGCAGTGGAATTCGCTACCAAGGAGTGTGGTGGAGTCTCCTTCTTTGGAGGTCTTTAAGCAGAGGCTTGACAGGCATATGTCAAGAATGCTTTGATGGTGTTTCCTGCTTGGCAGGGGGTTGGACTGGATGGCCCTTGTGGTCTCTTCCAACTCTATGATTCTATGAAAGGTCAGTGGCGGCCACAAACTCGTTCCATGGATGGTAAGGGTATCAGTGGCTACAAGGCAGAACGGCTGTATTTTCCCTCCACGGTCAGAGGCAGTAAATCCCTCTGTGTGCCAACTGCTTGGCAACATCTGGTTGGCCACTGTGAGGACCATTTACATCACCACACTGCCCTCACTCTCCATCAGGCCTCACTTGCCATCAGTGATGGCAACATATAGCCCTAGCTGACACCTGGTTGGTCACAATGAGGACAGGATGCTGGCCTTGGGCCTGATTCAGTGGCCAGGCTCTTCTGGCGTCCATTTATATCTCGCTGCCCTCGCTTTCCATTTGACTTCACTTGCCGTCAGTGATGGCTGAGTGTTAGCCCCCGTGAGAGCTGGATGCTGGGCCTCCTTTGGTCTGATCCAGCAGCCAGGCTCTCTTCCGATGTGCTTGCATTCCGGTTCCAGCCTGTCGGATCGGTGGCGAGGCCCAGAGGGCAGGCATCTCTGGAGGCCGTAGGAATGAAAGATCTGGAGGGGGCGATACCAATTGCAAACACAAACCGGCCCGGCGACTGCACAGAGAGAGAGAGAGAGTCGGTTCCGTCTGCTCCCACCTGGGAGCTTTCTTCATACCTGCCTGGGGAGACGGCAGGCCCAGGGCAGGAAGATTAGCCACATCGCCCGGGTGTTGGTTCTCTGACTCACCCCTCTGCAAACAGAGGCACAGCTCCAGGCAACGGCATGGTGGCTTCTCGCGGCTGGAGTGTCTCTTTGGCGCGCAAAGTCCGAGGGCCACCTGGCGGCTCCCTACCTTCAGAGCCAGCGCCGCCACGAGGCTGAGAAGGCCGAGCCGAGTGGTAAAGTCCAGAAGATAATGGCCCCCACTTTTTCAAGTGGCACATAGTTAAACTATGGAACTCCCTGCCACAGGAGGCAGTGACGGCCATCAGCCGAGATGGCTTTATTATTATTTAGTATTTCTTTGATTTATATACCACCCTTTACCAGAAGATCCCGGTGCGGTGTACAATAGTAAAAACATTTTACAGAGCGTAATAATAAAAACAAAGCACAATAATAGACAGCATATCTGTTCTGCAGGCCTTCCCGCTTCCGCCTTCCCCCTGCCGGACTCTTGTCTGTCCAGCAAGCCTATGATCTCAGTGGAAACTGCTGTTGTATCTTTGCCGAAACGCTCCTGTCTGCCTCTTCCTCCCCCCACAAACGCTGCCTCAGTCTTTGATAAGTCTCTTATTTGTTCCTCCCTGCCTTTCCGTTTCTGTCTTTCTCTTCTTATTATTTCCTCTCTTTGTTCTCGCCATTCTGTCTCTTTTCACTTCTTGCTTTTTGCCTGCCCCCCCCCCGCTTTCTGGAAATTTGCTACGACGCCCATAGCTGAGCCAGGAGGGTTAATTTGCATCCTTGGGGTTGGTGGTCCTTGCCACGCCCCTCTTTTTGTGGGTGGGCTGAGTCTCCCCTCGCCAGCCCTTCCTAAATTGTTCAGTTCAGCTCCACAGAAACCGACCAGAGCGCAAGGCACCCATTAGCATCGATGAACTGTGGAACTTCCTCCCGCAGGAGCCAACGGTGGCCACCAACCTGGGCAGCTTTAAAAGAGGATTAGAGAGATGCGCTACCCCTTGTGAAAAGCGTTCCCTGTTCTCCATTCACGGTGTTTAGCACTGCTATGGGGAGGGTCGATTCGGCCAATTTGGGTTTCTCTCCATCTCTTTATTTCCCCCCATCTTTCAAGTCACTTCTCCACATTTCTTTCTCGGTTTGCTGATAGCCCTCCCTGATGGGATGCATTTTCAAAAACCTTTTTGCCAATAAATGCCTTTTCAGGTACACTGTCCCCCTAACCCAAACATCCATGGACTCATTGCTGGGCTGGAGAACTGTGTCGAAAGAGAGCTGTGTCTCGGTTTGCATACTGTTTCGGGAAGCGCCGTTTAGACAGGCTCATGTTTAAATGCAAACCAAACCAAATTATACACATCCGGTTATGTGGGGCTTTTGACAGCCGCCCCTCCTCCTTGTGCTATTGCCGCTGTGTATTGGGCTGCTCCCCACTCTGTGTCCAATTTGCTGCACATTCTCTTGAGAAAGAAGAGAATGGCAGGTAGGAATCACAGAATCATAGGGTTGGGAGGGACCCCCAAGAGCCATCTAGTCCAACCCCCTGCAATGAAGGCGTCCCAGCTGAAGCATCCCTGACAGAGGGCCATCCAACCTCTCCTTGCAAACCTTCAAGGAAGGCGATTCCACCACCTCCCAAGAGAGTCCATTCCTCCATTGAAGGGCTCTTTCCAATGGCTTTAAGTTACAAGAAATGAGATTCTGGCTAAACATCATTCAGTAAGGGTTGTTTGACAGTGGAACGGCCTCCCTCAGGAGGTTGTGGACTCTCTTTCCATGGAGGTTTTTAACCAGAGTTTGGATGGCCATCTGTCTTGGATGCTTTTAGCTGAGAGTCCTGCATTGCAGGGGGCTGGACTGGATGACCCTTGGGGGTCCCTTCCAACTCTGATTATTTGATTCCTACCTGGAGATGCCTTCTGCATGCAAATCTGGGGCTCTCCCACTGTAGGATCAGACAGAGGGTGGTGAATAGCAGGCTGAAGGAAAGATGACCAGCACCCCCCCCCAGCACACACACACACACACAGAGAGAGAGAGAGACTCAGAATTCAGGGGGCTGGGAGAAAGGAGGGGGCTATTTTGCACCAAAAGGAGGCACAGAACAGCTCTGTGTTGCGTTACAGGCATAATAGAAGGCCAAAGACAAAGGGCTCAGTGTTTTTTTGCAGAGGGCGGGGGGAAGGAAGGAGATAGTGCAGGCATTCTTTGGCTGTGGAGCCAACAGCTTCCCCCCCCCTTACACCCCGGCTGCATTTCTGCAGCTGCAGGGATCTGGGACTCAGTGGTTGTAGCCAGTATAAGCCAGCCCCCCCCCCCAACTCCACCACCACCTTTCTGAGAGCTGGCCATAGATGCAACCACCCGGGTAGTTCAGTAGGAGGGGTAATTCATGGAGGGGAGGGCTATCAGCAGTCACTAGCCAGGATGGCTGTGCTCTGCTCAGCTTCTGAAGCCCACTTGTTGGAAGCCACGAGAGAGGAGAGTTGCTCTTGTGCTCAGATCCTGCTTCCTGGTCTCCCATGCAGTCATCTGAGTGCCCACCGTGAGAACAGGATGCTGGACTAGATGGGCCACTGGCCTGATCCAGCAGGCAATCTTCTTAAAATCTGATGTAGAACGTGGTGCTCGTTGGCAGGATTCCCTGCCAGGATTTTTGAATTCTTGAACCACACTTTGTAACTTTTGGTTGTCAATGATGAGGGGGGGGGCGCCCTCTGCAAGTCAACTTTATGGGGGAGCATTACAGCTCAGTTTTGCATGCAGAAGGACCCGATGGCATTTCCAGGCAGGACCAGAGAAATGCCCCCCCCCCCACTGGAAACCCCGAAGAGCTGCTGCCAGTCCACGTAGACAACACTGAGCATAGGCTCAGTGGTCTGACAGTATAAGGCAGCTTTCTGCTGAAGCTGGCTGTTTGTCCCAGGCCATGAGGGCTAGAAACTTGACTTGTTTTCCAGGGAAAGGGCTGCAGCTGAGTGGCAGAGTTCCAGGTTCAGTCCCTGTTGCCTCTCAGGCACAGCTGTGCCAAAGACTCCCTGGCGATCCGCTGCCAGTCAGTGCAGGCATCCCTGAGCTCAACAGTCTGACTTGGAATAAGGCAGCATAACATCTTCCTGTAGCCAGTATTGGTTTGATTTCATTTACTTTTGGAACGACTGCAGCCATGGCCCCGGGGCCAAAAACATCCCTGTGACACCAGTCCTTAAACTTGGCCCGGGACGTTGGGGTGGCCACCAGCAGGAACTCCTGGCAAGCCCGTTGGTGAAGGAAGGGCCTTGAACCCAGTTCCCCGAGACGCATCTCTTTCCCTCCTCCCTTTCGTTCCCCACTTGGAGTTTGGCAACCGACCGGGACCCTCACCAGAGCCACAAACGGGAACAGATGACTCAGGCCAATGAACAAACGTCCCTGGGGGTTTGGGCAAAGCCAGATTTCCTCCCGGCCCCATCAAATATGGCAGAAGGAAGCTGGGGGCCTTCAAGAGGGAGCGACGGGCTGCGCTGGCCTGGAGCAGGTTGGGCAGAAGTTTCCCGGATGAGGTCATGGAGGGCCGGCTGGTTGGAGCTGGACCCCGATCGGCCGCGAAAGCCGATCTGCTCCCCTTTGCCAAGCCAGGAATTCCTTTGCCACCTCCAGGCTGAAAGGCTTTCCATCCACACTTGTCCATACCGGGTTGCGGTGGAGGGAGGAGAAGCAATTGGTGGTGCTCTGTGTTCTTGGCTGGGTTTTTATTTGTTTGGAAAAAGCCAGGTGCACGCAACCACCTAATTAATGCAAGGAGGAAAACAGCTCTCTCTCTCTCTCTTGCTCTCGGTCGTTGTTTGCTTATTTATTTACACACACACACACACACACACACACACACACACACACACACACACCATAGCTGCCAAGTTTTCCCTTTTCTCACGAGGAAGCCTATTCAGCATAAGGGAAAATCCCTTTAAAAAAGGGATAATTTGGCAGCTATGACACACACACACATTTCCCCCCTTTTTACATTTCAGCAATGTATGCAAAATGCAAAATTGTAGTGTTGGCAGGGGACCCCTAGCGGTCATCTAGCCCAACCCCCTTGTGATGCAGAATAGTTTGGGTGGTGCTTGTTGTCCCCTTTCTGCCTGTGTGTGTGTGTGTAGAGAGAGAGAGAGAGAGAGAGAGAGAGAGAGAGAGAGAGAGAGAGAGAGAGAGAGAGAGAGAAACATGGAATCATAGAGTTGGAAGGCCCCTAGCGCTCATCTAGTCCAACCCTCCGCCATACAATCATCACAGCTAGTGACTCCCCTATGAAATAAGGTTTGGGACTTTTTAGTCCAGAGAGAAAGTGAGCAAGAGGCGACATATTTAAACCTACGGCACTTGCTCCGCCAGAAGGCAGGGATGGCCACCATCTTGGGTGGCTCTAAAGGAGGACGGGGCCAGGTCACGGAGAAGGAAAGGGCTATTGATGGCTAGTAGCCAGAATGGCTGCGCTCTGCCTCCACCGCCGGAGGCAGCCATGCTTCTGAATCCCTGTTGCTGGAAACTGCAGGAGGCGGGAGGGCTCTTGTGCTCGGATCCTGCTTGCAGGCTTCCCAGAAGAGAGGCAATGGGGTTGGCCACTGTGAAAACACTGTGCTGGACTTAGATGGGCTACTGGCCTGATCCAGCAGGCTTTTCTTGCGCTATTAGAACAGCGTACACTATAAAATATAAACTCTTCCCCTTTTTTTTGCTGGGATTTTTTGGGGAGGTGGCAGAACCGAGTGTGTGCCTGTCCCACTCGATTCTCAGCACCCGGCTTTTCAGAGCTGGGGGCGCCTTGTTGGGGGACTGCCCGGGAGACTCTCTCTCTCTCTGTTTCCTTTTGGCCGGATCTTTCCCTCCTCGCAGTTTCTGGCAAGAGAGCGCAGCTCGCGATCTCTCCGGGTCGCGGCCTGCCCTTGCATTCCATGCAGGGTGCCTGGGGCCTTTCCGCCAGCAGAGAGGCGGGCAGGCTCCCTCTGAAGGTCATCTCTGGGGTGGAGGGAAATGGCACCCGCCTCAAACGGAGCTTTTGTTCCGCCAGGCTTCGCTCCCCCAGTGGAAAGGTTGGCCCGCTGCCCCCCCCCCCCAGAGTTCGCGCTCACAATTGCTGTAGTGTGCAGGTGGAGGTTGGGGTGAGAGCCAGGGAAGGGAGTAGGTGAGGGCCAACCGCTGTCTTCTGCATCCCTCTCCACACTGGGCGGGGGGGGGGGCTGCCCCAGGAGTCGCAGATTCAGAGAAAAGTTTCGAGAAAAGGCAAGTCAGTGGATAAAACTATGCCCGGACGGAGATAGCGAAAAGTGTTTCTCCCTCTCTCGTAAAACTAGAACTCATATTCCAGTGCACAGCTAAACTATGGAACTCCCTGCCACAGGAGGCAGGGGTGGTCCCCAACTTGGATGTCTTTAAAACAGGATAAGAACATAGGAGAATATAAGAACTCGTGGGCATACAAAGAAGCTGATTGCTGGGAGATTCAGGGCAGAGGGAATTATTTTGTTGTTTGTTTATTACATTTGCATACCACCTTGTACTTCCAGGGAGCTTAAGGTGGTGTACCTGGTTCTCCTCTTTCCCATTTCACCCTCACAACAACCCTGTGAGGTAGGTTAGGCTAAGAGATGGCGACTGGCCCGAGGTCACCCACGGAGCTTCATGGTCGAGAGGGGATTCGAACGCTTGTCTCCCAGGTCCACGGCTTTAACCACACCGTCTGCACTAAAGTCATTCTTCGCCTAGTGTGTAGTTAAACTGCGGAACTCCCTCCCACTGGAGGCAGTGATAGCCGCCAACCTGGATGGCTTTAAAAGAGGAGGAGACAAATTCACGGAGGAGGAGAGGGCTATCAATGGCTACTACTAGCCCATGGTGTCTGTGCTCTGCCACCGCTATTGGAGGCAGCAATGCTTCGGAATCCCAGTTGCTGGGAACTGCAGGGGGGAGGGTGCGGCCCTGTGTTCGAATCCTGATGGTTGATTTCCCATCAAGCTCTTCTCAAGCCCTTATGCTCCAGGCGTTAACTGCCTTTCTATTCCTGCTCTCCCAGGTTCCATCCCGTCGGCAAAGCGTACTGGGATCCCAGCCCCGCGGGAGCTGTCGACTGCCCCGGGCAGAGAGAAGGCGGCCCTGAGACCCAGGAAGGCTCAGCCCAGCCCCACTTCCTCTGGGGCGCCGACGCCCACCAAGCACTCGCGCCCGGCCCCCAAGTGCAAGAATGAGGGGGACACCGGCGATAAGGCCACGCTGGAGTCGCAAGTCAAGGGGCTGCTGGCCGAGGCCAAGACGAAGGACTCCGAGATCACCAAGCTCCGGAGCGAGCTGAAGAAGCACCAGGACCGAGAATGGGTGCACTGCGAGCTGGACCACCCCGCAGGGGTGTCGCCAGCCGAGGGGGAGCCCCTAGTCCACACCCTCCAGGACCAGAACCGGGCTTTCCAGAGGGAGCTGGTGAGCCTCAGGGAGGAGAACCGCCTCTTGAGAGAGAAACTCAGCCGCCTGGAGCAGTCACCGCTGTCAGACACCCTGAGCAGCAGTGGGGGCTGCGGCAGCAGCCTTGCCACCCCCACCACGCAGGAGTCGAGCTTCGGCAGCCCCATGCAGCCCCCCGGGAACCTCCGCGCCAACGGCGGTGCCCCCCTGCGGAACTCGGGGTCGTCCAGCAGCGACGTCACCAAGGCGTCCCTGTCTCCGGACGCCTCGGACTTTGAGCACATCGTGGAGGCGCCGTCCAGGCCCCCGTCGTCGGGGAGCCACCCCTCCCAAGCCCCGCAGGACTCCCCCGCCGGGAGCTCCCCCAACAACGCCAGCGACCTCTCGGTGGCCTCGTTGACGGAGCGGATCCAGAGGATGGAGGAGAACCACCACTGCACGGCCGAGGAGCTGCAGGCCACCTTGCAGGAGCTCTCCGACCAGCAGCAGGTTGTGCAGGAGCTGACGGCCGAGAACGAGCGGCTGGCCGAGGAGAAGGCCCTGCTGGAGGGCTCCTTCCGGCAGCACCGCGAGAGAGCCGAGCAGCTCGGCCAGGAGAACGAGAAGCTGGCGGCCCTCCTGCAGGAGCGGCCGGCCGGCGACGATGGCAAGGCCAAGACCATCCAGGAGCTGGAGCAGCGTTGCGGGGAGCTGCAGGAGAAGGCCCAGTTTGAGCGGGAGAAGCTGCTCAACATCCAGCAGCAGCTGACCAGCAGTTTGCGCGGCCTGGAGAGGGAGCACCAGGAAGCCCAGGCGGCCACACGGGGCCTGCGGGAGGAGGCCGAGCGGCTGGGAGGCCTGCTGGAGGCGGAGAGGCAGGGCACAGCTGGCCTGGCCAGGGCCCTGGAGGACTGCAAGGTGGCCCTGGAGGGGCTGAGGATTGAAAACGGCTCGCTTCGGGCCCAGCTGGACAGTGCCAAGCAGAAGGCGGCGGACATGGACACCGTTGGGCGGGGCGGGGACCCCGGCGCCATGCAGGAGATGCTGAAGGGAGCCCGGGGGGAGAGGGACCAGCTGGAGCTGGCCTGCACGGAGCTCAGGCAGGAGCTGCTGAAGGCGCACAGCGAGGTGAAGACCCAGCAAGGGCAGCTGGCCAAGGTAAGGACTGCTGGGGACTGCTCAGTGGAACCTCCAGATACAGGGGAAGTCTATCCCTAAATGTCAGCTGCTGCAAAGCAACACCAGGGCTGCTTCCCACTGTGAGAGACCTAGTAAACCTGCCGGGCTTTTCTTGCTTTGGGTCGGTGCCCCCGGCTGTTGCACCAGAAGGTTGGTGGTTCGAGCCCACCCAGGGATGTTGGTGTGGGCAGGATTCTTCCATTGCAGGGGGGTTGGTCTAGATGACTCTTGGGGTCCCCTTCCAGCTCTGTGAGTCCATGGTATGATACGGTTTATCTACACGCTGCCTTAACCCCAAGGCTCCCAAAGCAGCGAGCAGCATTCATGGACAAGAATGCAAATGAAATATACAATAAAAGCGCAATATTTACAGCCATCGAAACAAAATTTTAAAAGCATCAAAATCTTGTAATCAGACAAGGTTTTCCTAGGCACTGTGCCCTGGAGGTCGCAGAAACCTTCCTTTCTAACTTGCTTCTTTGCAGGAGCGAAGAAGTCGACTGGATCACCTTTTTGGTGTTCCTTCCCTCAAACCCTGTTAGATGTTAATCCAGATCACTCAGCATACTGGCTTTCATAGCTCATGTGCAGAGAGATTTCTGCTCCCTCAGAGGGACTAGATCTGTTGCTTTCTGGAGTTTATCTCAGCTACGTAGCGGGACCCCATTTTCTCGTAGCAGATTTGCACCATTTGCAAGAGGTCAGCTGCTCTGATGCTAACAGGGAAAGGAAGGAGGACTCTGGTTCACTGCTTCCTGAATACTGAAAGTTCTGGACAGTGTGTGTAGCTTGGTCCCTCTTGCCCTGTATTATATACTTGTGAGGCAGTTTCCGCACAGGGCATTTACTGTGAAATAGCCACGCTCTGTTCTCTCCCTCTTTGTGGAGCCGTGAGCCAAACGGCTCTATTTGGTTTCTCCCTTTCCCCTTCGCAGCTCGTAAAATCTTCACTGTTTTGATTCAGTTACATAGAATAATAGAACTGTTGAGTTGGAAGGTACCCCAAGGATCATCTAGTCCCACCCTCTGCAATGCAGGAATATTTTGCCCAACATGGGGCTTGAACCGACAGCCCTGAGATTAAGAGCCTCATGCCCAAACAGATGCCTGTGGGAAGCCCAAGAGCCCTCTTCCCCTCCTGTGGTTTCCAGCTACTAATATTCAAGACTGCCTGATTAGGGAGGCAGAGCCAAGCCCTCGTGGCTAGCAGACCCTGACAGCATTAACCTCCATGAATCCACCTCCTCTTCTCTTAATGCCATCCAAGCTGGTGGCTATCACTGCCTCCTGTGGGAGGGAGTTCCACAGTTCAACAGCACCCAGAGAGCCACGAGTTAGCCACTCCTGGTACAAACAACACAGACACAGGCTGACCAGCGACCTGATTGAGTCTGAAGCCTCTCCTGTATATCCAGAATCTGGGCAACACAGAGAAACAAACTCCCTTCCCTGCAGAACTGCAGCTGTTTGGACATTTAGCTGAATGACCCTTTTCACCGCAGTTGCAGCAATTTCCTCCTTCAGCACTTTCCCCCCCTCCTGTCCCAGACAGATGGACCTCATTAGCAGCTTGGTGTTGTTTTTTTCTCCGAGAGAGACCAGGTGCTCTCGCTTTGCTCAGGGAAAGCGGGGAAAACACAATGGATGAGTGCATGTTAATTCTCTTGGCGAGTCTCGCACTCGTAACCCAAGCCTGCAATTAACCTTCGCTGCTGCCCTGCTTGGAAACCCCACCTCCCACAGTTTGGGAGCGGCCCGTGGGAAGAACTTTTGCCGGGACAGGGGGAGCCGGGATACCCTGCCAAAAGTCACCACCTGATTTACAGAGAAGTGGAAACTCTAGGTGTGTTTTTGGCCAAGGTTGGCGATGACCGCAGCAAGTGGGGAGGAGTGTATGGAAATCTGCAGAGAAGCTGATGCCGATTTAAAAATCGTTTAACTGGGGTTTTACTGCCAACGTTTTGTTTTGTTTTTTTTAAAAAAAACAATTCCACAGACATCCTAAGTTTCATCCTTTCCTTCCACTTAGATTTGGGGTTGTCACCACCTACATTCTGTTCAGAGTTGAAACTGGTGGACCCATTAACTTCTGTGGGCTTTCTCAGTAATGCTATTATCTCCAGAACCAGGTGTTCTCCTGTCATCCTCCGGATTTAGTTCAAAGCTCTCCTGATCACGTTCGCGAGACTCTTAGCAAGCACATTATTGTCAACCGCTGTGAGGTGCAAGCCCATCTCTTGCCAGAACTCCTCCTTCAAGGAAGCGGAGACCATGATCCAAGAAGCCAAACCCTTCCTGACGACTTCCAGTATTTCCCCCACTCTTCCTGGGACACAGCCTTTGACAGGAAGGAGCGACGGAAAGACCGTCTGCGTCCCAAGGCCCTTCGGTTACCTTCCCCATAGTCGCTTCCAACGCCTTGAAGGCCGTGTCTGGCAGTATCATTGGTGCCCACGTGAATCAGGAGGACGGGGTTGTGGTCAGTGGGCTTTATAAGACTTGGCAACTTCTTTCTCACATTGTGAGAAGACAGCACAACTCCCGGGACATCCTGTTCCCTCCGCCCACAGCTGCTTCTGTCCCCTACCCTCACCACAAATCTCTTCCACACGGTCTTCTGAGGTTGGCAACTTGCTGGCCCAAGATGAGGGCATGGAAACGATTTTGCAGCTCCACTAACACAGCCTGGTTCTGTCACACTCCTCCAGGGGTTCATCTCCTGCACTGAGCGAAGGACTTCCTTTTTTATGTCTCAAATCTTCCAGCTTCACTGGATGCCCATGAGTTCTGGTGTTGCAAGAGATTATTGCGGCCAGGCTACCCGTTCCTGTCCAGGAGCAGCTGGAGGTGGCTAGACCCCCCCCCCCCAATAAGACAGCAAACCCAGTTTATTGGGACAGGCATCATGGATATTGTTCTTCTCAATTATTATTATTATTAATTTAAATGGAAGCTGGTGGTCTCCGGGGAATTAAACACCGTGTGCTCTCCACCTGCACTTATCGGTGGCATCTTAGCATCGCACAGTGCAATAGTAGAATTGTAGAGTTGGAAGCGGCCCAAAGGGTCATCTAGTCCAGCCCTTTGCGACGCAGGGATCCTGGTGCGATTTCTCTCACGTTTCTCTTTCTCCGGCCAGATTGAGAAGGAGCGTGCTCAGCTGAAGGAGACGTGCGACCGTCAGGCGGACCAGCTCAGCCGAACCAACCTCAAGCTCCAGGAGAAGACGTCGGAGAACGAGGCCGAGATCAAGAACCTGAAGGAGACCATCTTTGAGCTGGAAGACCAGGTGGAGCAACACCGGGCGCTCAAACTGCACGACAACCAGATCATCAGCGATTTGGAGGGTAGGTGGGACCAAGGAAGGGGGAAGGATCCCACCCTCCAATGAAGAAATAAATTTCAAGTTAGTGCTGCCTGTTTGGGAATGGAGCAGAGGGAGGCACAGCATGCCTTTCTCTCTCCGCAACAACAAGTGAAGGATGTCGTCAGGCTGCTGTTGCAAGCAACAAATATCTGATAAGATGAATGGCAGAAGCCTTTTGCAGGGGCAGAAACAGGGTCCAAAAAGAGCCAGTTCTTGGTGTAGTGGTCAGAATTTCAGACTAGGGCAACCACGGTTCAAATCCCCTCTTGGACATGAAGCTCAGTGGGTGTGACTCTGGGCCAGTCACTGCGCCTCTAAGCCCAGCCTACCTCACAGGGTTGTTGTGGGGGGTTACATGAGGAGGAGAACAATGTGCACGCAGTCGTGAGCTCATTGGAGAAAAATGGGGGGATATAAAGGTAATAAAATAATAAGATGATGGCTGGATTGGGGCCAGCTGGCGTGCGAGATCGCCACCTGCTGGCGAAGCTGTTTTGCAAGCTGGGACAGAAGCAAATTAGCTAGGTTAGGGTTACGATCACTTAATTGGGGAGTAAGCCCCACTGTATATAGTAAAACTCAACTTTTGAGTAAATGTAGGGTTGCGCTGCCAAAGGTGTTCTGGGCATCAGCAAGTTTTTTTTAGTGTTTGGAATCTGAAGAAGGGTATTTTATTCCATGCTGTGCATTCTTTTAAAACTGCAAGCCGTTTTGGGGGTAGAAATCTGTGCCAGTCTGTGTTGATTATATTGAGTTAATGGGCCCAGAGGTCTGGCTTGGGATAAAGTACCTGCCCTGTGTTACCTAGGTAGCGTCTGCGGTGCCCCCACCTTCTCTGTCCTATCTCAGGAGACTCTTCCTACCTTCCCTGTTCCCAGGTAATCTACTGAAAATGGAAGTCCAGAAGACGGATTTGGAAAGGCAGCTGAAGACCCTGAACAAGCAGATGAAGGTGAGAAGGGAGCTCGGTGGCAGGACACCTGCCTTGCGTGCAGAAGGATCCGAGTTCAGTCCTTGACAGCATCCCCAGGTGGGGCAGGGAAGGATCCCTCACTCAGAACCACAAGGACTGGAACCCCGGCAGGTGTCCATCCGACCTCTGCTTAAAAGCCTCCAGCTTTAGAACAAACTCAGGCGTCATCAATACGGCTGTCGCATTTCCAAAACGTAGCACCTGCTAAAAACACTTCTGTTTCAACAAGCCTGTCCAAATGCTTTGAAAGTCAGTGTGATTTTAATCTGTTTTAGCGTTTTAACTTTTGTATGTTTTAAAGTAGGGACACGGGTGGCGCTGTGGTCTAAACCACTAAACCTTGGGCTTGCCGATCGGAAGGTTGGCAGTTCAAATTCCTGCCAACCTAGCAGTTCGAAAGCACATCAAAGTGCAAGTAGATAAATAGGTGGGAAGGTAAACGGTGTTTCCGTGTGCTGCTCTGGTTCACCAGAAGCAGCTTTGTCATGCTGGCCACATGACCCAGAAAAACTGTCTGCGGACAAACTTCGGCTCCCTCGGCCTGTAAAGCGAGATGAGCGCTGCTACCCCAGAGTCGTTTTGCGATTGGACTTAACTGTCAGGGGCCCCTTTACCTTTACCTTTTATGTTTTTAAAGTAGTGCGGTGAATTTGTCTCTATTTTAATGCTTTATCATTTTTAAACTCCTCTGAGGCTTTTTTAAAAAACAATCAAGCGGTGTTTGAATTTCATTAAATGAATAAGTAAGAGGAGGGTCTCTGCCTGAAGGAGCTTACAATCTAAGCCTGGGAAGAGGCTCCAAACCCCGGGGGGGGGTGTCCTTCTGCTGCCTCCCTCCCATGCAAACTGAGAGCGACTGCCTTGTTGTGCCAGTGTCCGCAAGAACTTACGCCAGCCGCCCTCCGACCTCCCTGCGGTGCTGGCCACTTTTGCCAGGCGAGTCTCAACCTCTCGCTTCCTCTCCTCTCCTCTCCCCTTCGACTCCAGGAGGACACGGCTGAGTGGCGCCGCTTCCAAGCCGACCTGCAGACGGCGGTGGTCGTGGCCAACGACATCAAGTGTGAGGCCCAGCAGGAGCTGCGGACGGTGAAGCGCCGGCTGCTGGAGGAGGAGGAGAAGAGCGCCAGGCTGCAGAAGGAGCTGGACGAGGCCCAGGGAGGGAGCACAAGGTGCGTGGGGCACAGGGCCAGTGGCTCTTTGTAGGGGTCGCAGGCACCCAGGGAAATTTGCACTCCCTTCGCTGTCCATGCTGTCGCACTCTTTCTCTGTGTGTCCCCTTTTCCAAGCAGGTTCCGTTGCATTTCCTTTTTTTTTTTGTATGCAAAGAGCCTGTCTTCCATGTATCGCATGTCGTCCGGGACCCTTTGAGAATCGCCTTTCCCTTTGGCTAGCAACGCTCTAAATTTACTTCAATGAACAGCGCCAGTTGGGGATGTTCAGGGCAGCTTTTACTCGCGCAGAACGAAGGTAGACTTCCAGGCCTGTACATTACATGGGCTTAGAGAGAGAGGCATCTCCTTCGCCTTTGCTTTGCCCATGCGTAGAAATGAAGGGATGCAGGTGGCGCTGTGGTCTAAACCACCGAGCCTCTTGGGCTTGCCGATCAGAAGGTCGGTGGTTCGAATCCGTGTGACGGGGTGAGCTCCCGTTGCTCTGTCCCGGCTCCTGCCAACCCAGCAGTTCAAAAGCACACCAGTGCAAGTAGATAAACAGGTACTGCTGCGGCAGGAAGGTAAACGGCATTTCTGTGCGCTCTGGTTTCTGTCACGGTGTCCCATTGCGCCAGAAGTGGTTTAGTCATGCTGGCCACATGACCCGGAAAGCTGTCTGTGGACAAACACCAGCTCCCTCGGCCTGAAAGCGAGATGAGCGTCGCAACCCCATAGTCGCCTTTGGACTCAACCGTCCAGGGGTCTTTTACCTTTTTAGAAATTAAGTCACATTTTCATAGGGAAAAGCACATGCCTGCTTCGGCAGCAAGAACAGGGTGCCTACACTCTATCAAACTGCCCCAAGGCTGAGTTTTTCCTGCACAAACACTCTGAGTAAGCAGATTCTCCTAACAATACCCTCCCACACTCCTTTTTTCCTTCCCTTCACATCCTTCTGCCTCCCACCTGGCCAAGAGGAGGAATGTAGAAATTTCTGCTTTTAATGAACCACACTTCCCCGTGTCGTCCCAACCAGGAACTGTTTATGAACTATACAGGCAACTCCCCATTTACATGTGGCTGCCAGGAGCCTGGCAGTGGGACCTCGAAATGAGGAGCACCCTGGAGAGTCCCAGTTCACAAGGAGACCCTCACCAGAGCCTGAAGAGGGTTTTGTTGAGGCTGCGCAGCCTTCCTGCTCAGCAAAGCCCCGCTGCCCCTCCGGCTCACGAGGAGACCCTCCCTAGACCCCCAAAGAGGACATTCTCTTTGGGCTCTTGTGAGCCAGAGGCTTGTTGAGGCTGCTCAGCTGATACACAAAGAAAGCTTTCCCGCCAATCACGTCTTGTTCCTTCTCATGCGCCTCACACTAAACCATGGTTTGACGGGCTCCACAGTCCAGAGGGTCTCTGCTCATGATCCGGAGTCCCACCTGTTCCTCCCGTCCCGCATATGCAAGCAAAATGCCCGTGGTTATGGCGACTGGGATGCGTGCAAAAGTGAGCAAGGGTTTCCAGTATACAAAACACCCTGAGGACGAACTTCCGTTTCCTGCAGGAACACATTTTTTTAAGGTTGTTCATTTGGTTAATTTGAAGAGCAAGCAGCAGCCAGGGGTCAGCTGGGGACCCTCTTCCTTTGCTGGCGGTGAAGGGGAACTTGCTCCTAAGGGAACCCGGGGGAGGGGGGGTCTCTGGTGAAGGGCAGGTTTATCTTCAGTTCTTCAACTGCGATTTCTTGGTCACACCAGCATGTGACAGAATGTTGGCAATTGACGTTTTTAGAGAGTGTGTGTGAAAGAGAGACTTATCTCTTTTCTACCTTGGGAGTCAGCTACATTTCATTCAAATGTGTTACTGGGGTGGGGTGCGTTGAAAGGGGACCTGACAGCTCTGTGAAGGCGAAGGTGAGGTCTTTTCAGTGGTGGTTCAGCCTGATTGGCTGCGTGGAACTTCCAGGATCGAAGGCAGTCTATCCTTCATTGCAGGTTTCTGAAGAGCACGCACAAAAGAGGGCTGCGGCCTTCAGCCCTTGTTTGCTCCGGTTTGTCTAGGCCAGGGTTTCTCAACTTTGGCCCCCCGCCTTTTGTGGGACCACAACTCCCGTCACCCCTGACCACGGGTCCTGTTAGCTAGGGACGATGGGAGTTGTAGTCCAACCACAGCCGATGACCCAAGTTTGAAAAACCCTGGCCTGGGCCTTTGGCTTGATCCAGCAGGTCTTAGAGTCATAGAATTGCAGCGTTCAAAGGAGCCCCAAGGGTCATCGAGTCCAACCCCTTGCAATGAAGGGGTCGCTGCTAAGCAGAAAACCGCAGCTGAAAGCAACCTGTTGCCCTTTCACACACGCACAGATAGGCACACACAACGGAAATGCAGTGTGTAAAATATCAACCCTAGTTGGAGGCACTCCTGTTCAGACCTGCTCCTTCTTCAGTGTTTCCAGGTCAGGAGATGCAGACGGACTGTTTTTCCTGCCGGGTCCATGAAAGCATGAGATGAGCGGGGAGGAACCCCGCCCCTCTAAAAAACAACAACCCTCAAGCCTAACCTGGTTCTCCCAAAGGGCGTGTTTTTTGTTGAAGGAGTCTCGCTTTATCAACCCGCCTCTCTGTCTGTTTTACTCTGTGTTCTCCCCCCCTTTCCCCGCCTCTGTCCAGCTTCCTTGTCGTATCGCAAATTTGATTGCCAGCAACGCCGAAACCACCCTGATTCTGCTGAGTTTTTTTAGTCTGTAACATTATTCATTACGTGTTGCAGTGGGTCTGCCCCCCCCTTTTGTGGGGGCACATCAGCCTACTGCATCTCTGGGCGTGTGTTGGAGGGGACAGTTATTTGTCCTCCGCAGATAGCGATACAGCTAGACCTCTTAAAGCCAAGGAAACTTCAGCTCTGCGGACGGACTTGGCGGTGCAAATTTGCATAATTTATTTTGCATCATTTGCATAATTATGGAGTGAAGAGAGGTATGAAGGCTCTGAACCTTCTTTCCTCTGACCCGCTCGGTGCGCTTTCAAGAATATCTCTGCCCATCCATAAGGACTAGCCGCTTGCTTTCTCTTTTTGTAAAGGAAGGCTGAGGTCCTCAGTCTACACAGCCTGTCCTGGCCCCCCAAAACCAGCCTCCGGCACCTCGAAGGCACTGGAGGATGCTGCCTTGCCACCAGCGTCAGGGAAAAACTGAGCTACTACTCCTGTCGGCCTCTCGGGGGGGGGGGTCATCATTGTGCCCTTCGCCCCAGGCAGCAAATTGCCTGTCCTTCCAGCTTGGAGTGCTTGCCCTTTGATTTCCTTCCGACTTCTTTCCAACAACAACAACAACACCAGCCCCCTTTTCTCTCTGCCACTTTCACTATCACATTCCCTTTTGTTCCTGGAGAGGATACAGAGCGCAAACCCCCCAAGGACTCCAAAGCGCACATGAACTGAAGGTAAGAGGTTCTCTGGCAGTGCAAAGGGCAAAAAAACCCCCACCCCTCATGCCTGCTCCCAGCCCTAATAACCCTCTTCCTTCCCACATTTTTTTTGCTCTTTGCACATGCCCCGAAGGCTGTGTTGTGCTTTAACAATTTTATTTTTATTTGTTTGCTTTCGTTGCTTTTTTAACCTCCCTTTCTCTCTTCTAGAGTCCAGCTTTGCGCTCTGTGTGTGTACTAAAGCCCCCTCGTCCGCTGGTGTCTCCCCCTCACGTCCCGTTCCATGTGTGTTGCGGCTATCCCGTCTTGCAGAGGCTTGAGAAGGCTGCCGGGCTCTCGTTTTTAACGGTCGCTCCCGAAAACGGGGGGCGGGGAGAGGGGAGCCCCCTTGTTTAACCCCCCCGTCTCCCTCTTGATCATTAGCCTTGGGGGTTTGGCGGATGCCAGCCCTCCCGGGTAAGGAGACAGTTTCGGAGGGGCCGGTCTGGAGCGGAGAAGAGGTTTGTTCCGCAGGCGTGATTGGGTTCAACAGTGGTGTAGGTTATTATTTACTATTATTAATATATACTCGAGTATAAGCCGAGGCACCTAATTTTACCTCAAAAAAACTGGGAAAACGTATTGACTCGAGTATAAGCCGAAGGTGGGAAATGCAGCAGCTACTGGTAAATTTCAAAAATAAAAATAAATACCATCCTCTGCGTTTCCCAGATGTCGGCGGCGGGGTGGGGGGAGAAGCAGCGAGGAAGGATCCCTTCCTCACTGCTTCTCCCTCCCCGCCACCTCACACAGAGCAGGCATAGGATGGAGAGGCGCAGAGCTTCTCCGAACCCCCGGTCCTGTGCCTTTCTCCGCCGCCGCCCGCCTCGCTCGAATATAACCCGAGGGCGGCTTTTTCAGCACATTTTTGGTGCTGAAAAAGTAGGCTTATACTTGAGGGTATATATGGTATATTTGTCATGTAACTTTCACCCGAAGGCCCAGGGGTGCCTTAAAAGCAATTTAAAACAACTCGCAGCCATAAAAATAAGCTGACATCTCACGTGTCAATAGCCAGAGCTAAAGAGGCATGTCTTTGGCATTCCCCGAAGGTGCCACCTCTGTGGGGAAGGAGTTCCCCAGCTTGGGGGCCATCCCAGAGAAGGCCTCGCTGAGGGTGGAGGAACTACCGTGAGGGCCGCCTCTGCCAAGAGGGTCTGTAGGGAAAGAGGCCGTCTATCAAGATATTTGGGGTCTGAGTCCTTTAGGCCTTTAAACACCAATGGATAAAGGCCTAAAAACTCTGGGCAGAGTCAAAGGATCTTATTTTGGCAGGAGTCTTGACCATTGTAGGTGGTGATGAGAACCTTTCCAAGGAGAGCCTGGAACTTGACAATTAAAAAATGTTCAAAATTCAGGGAGGGAGGTTGTGTGTATTCTGTCTCAGCAATCCATACAACCCCCCTGCATGGTAGGTCATGTGAACTGGTGAAAAATGGGCCTCAGGCCCCCTTGCAAAGATCAAAGTTCTTAGTCAACAGCAGCAAATCGTTGCTCCCACCTGCCTCTGATTTCCCATAAATGGTCTGAAAAGGGGCTGTGGGATGAAGACCATCCCCCCCGCCCCAGTTTGCAAGCACTTCCCAGCCTGGTCGCCTGGAGAATGATTCCCCTTGCCACAGGCGACTCCCAGTTCCCGTCAGGCAACAGGGTCTGACCATCAGGGACAATGGGAGCTGGACGCAGAATGCGTGGGCCTCCTGGACATTGTTGGACTCCAGTTCCCATCATCCCTGACCATTGGGCATGCTGGCTGGGGCTGGTGGAAGGAGGGAGTCCACTGGCATCCCATCCTCGATAGAGGCAATGCTGCGTGAGCTTGATGCTCCAGTGGCCTGGCTCAGTATACGTTTTCAGGTGTGAGGGGATTCAATTCATCCATTTTTGGGGGACTCTGCCTCCTGTCAGCACCCCTTAAAGCCCACCTTTGGTCTCCCTTTCTCTTTCCACAGATCTCTGATCCCAGTCAATTAGCCGGGCCCTGGATGAAACACACAGCCATGCGAGGGGTTCAGGACCGCCACACTCCTCCTTGAAAACATGGGTGAAGAATACTGGGTTTTAACCTGGGAAAGAAATATCTGAGCACTTGAAACAAAATGATTTCCTGGCATTTTCTCCAGACCGTCATTCCTACGTGTTCTCTGTTCTTTTTTCCTCTCTGAAACCTAACTTTTAAAAGGGGGAGATTTATTCTCTCTGAAGGCTACGTGGAAGCAATATGTGAGAAGCTGAAGTTTCGGGGTTGCTGCAGGCCCTCAATTTTGCAATCTGATGCTTCAGGTTTTTTTAAAAAACAACCCAGCTCTGGGCATGGGAAAGAGCCGGTAATCTGCACACTTGAGGTTCTCCGCTGAGAACGACCTGCCACCGCACATACCTCTTTGTTCTGGGTTTGCCACAGCAACTGTCCACACGGAGCACGGAGCAAATGTCCATTTGGTGGGGCTGAGCGTTGCCCATCCATCACCCGGCGGTCTTCACCTGCCTGGATGCTTCCTCAATGTCCAGCAACAGGGACCAGCCACTAGGTGGCAGCACACGACTTGAAACCCAGAAACCCATTTGCTGTTCTGCATACCACTTGCTGCTACTTTCCCTGAGATCTGAAGGCAGGATAGAAGAAAGGGCAGGTGGCAATGAGGGTCGAGCGAGGATGCCCTCGGTAGCTGCACTACAGAGCCGTCTTCTTGCGCCCCCACTTCTCTTCCCCCCCCCTTTGCAAACTTGGAAGCTGCTTGAATTCTCCTGACTTGCAGGGGGGGCTGTGGGTCTCTTTCTCTCCAACTTGAAGCTACCCTTTTGGATTACAAGAATGCTTTGAAAACGTTGGGCTTGCATCGCTGACGTTTCAGCCCGGGAAATGGCTCCTTCCCCCCCCCCCAGACCAAAAGCGCCAAGATCCCGGGAGCCCACGACCCTGCAGGGAGTCCTCTCTACAGAGCCGGCAGAAGGGTGGTCCCATCTATCCCTTGTGGAGGCAATCAGAAGTCCACATTTTGTTTTATTTTACTCCTCAGAATCTTTACTCAGGGGAAGTCTGTGGCATGACCGACGCTCATTCTGAAATGCCCTGAAGTGCTGTTTTTGCGTTCTCGCAGAACAGTTGCTGAGAAATTTGCACAAGTAGACTTTTGAGGGCCGGCAGCGGCCAGCCTCTGAGCCAAATCTGGATCGGTGCCATTTAGCCCTCCAGCCCGAGAGATGTAAGAAAGAGCATGGATGAACAGTGTCTTCACTCGTTACTATTTTCACAGGGGTCCTTGGCTTGTTTCATCCCGCTGCCTTGTCATTGTACCCCCTCCCACAAGTCCCTGGGAGGTAGAATATTGTGAAATTCCTTTCCAGCCGGTTTCTTATAAGAAGTGCTGTTTCACTTGAAGAACTGACCCTGGATTCGCTTCTTTCCTTTTCTCTTCCCGTCGCATTTTCCTTTTGTGCCGCGACAGTGTGCCTGCCGGACAGGGAATCCTCTCACCTTGATTGTATGTAAGCCACTCGGCTTTTGGGCTGAGGAGCAGGTTGCAAATGCTCTAGATCAATAACAGCAAGGGGAGGGAAACTTCCAGCCTCGCACCCCTCATCATGCCCTTGTGTAGTTTTGCAGAAGGCACTGGGGTGGTGGGCTCCACTGGGATCCCAGCAGGTCTCTGTTGAGATTGTGCCACACATAAAAACTTCAGACACTTTGCTTGATCAGAGGCGCTGAGGTCAAGCCTGGAGGCCCACCACCTCCTCTCACAGGTGGTGGGGACACCCAGAAGTGCACCCGCCGTGGGGCAGATCCCACTTGCAGACACTGGCGTGCAATTCAGGAATGCTCTGTGATTGGACCACTTGACTTCCATACTTGTAAACATGCTTGAACCGGTAATGACGACAATTTGCTGAGCCACGTGTATGTATGTCTGTGTGTAAGAGAGGGAGGGAGAATAATATTTCAACAGACCTGTACAAAACTGCAAATAAATCTGCGACTGGCAGCCAGGTGTCCTTCTCTGCCTCTTCTCTCTGTACCTTTGTCGGTTTAAAATACCCGCTGCGCCTTCCTTAAACGTAGATGTGATCACAGCGAATCTCCTGTCTGTGTGTGTGTGTGTGTAGATTTCTACCTGGCGAGCACATCCACACAGGTAATGCTGGCTAGCTGCGTGGTAAGACTGCACCGCTGTTTACGTGAAGCCTCCAGCTCCTGAGGCAGTCTACCTCTGAAGACCATTGGCTGGGGAGCAACGGTGAGAGGCAGGCCTTGCCTCCAAGTCCCGTGTCTCTGTGTTTTCCAGAAGGCACTGTGGGAAACGGGGTCCTGGAATAGACAGACCATTTGTCACATCTGCTGGAGGGAAGCTTCTGTTCTATGTGAGCACCTGCTCTTTTTTTGCAGTATGCATGCAGAATAGCCACCTGTGTGTTCATGCCCAGTAGCCCTTCGCACCCAGTAAAAGGGTTTTGGGGTCACAGCAAAGCCTTCTCCAACCTGATGAGCTCCAGATATTTTGGTCCACACAACTCCTATCCGCCCCAGGTCCGGACATGGCCACTTGGGCTGGGGGTAATAGGAGGTGTCGTCCGAAACAGGGCTGTGTCAGCTGGGGTTGGTGGGAGCTGGAGTCCAAAACATCTGGAAAAGCAAAGGCCATCGTAGCAGATTGGTGTTTAGCCGGCCTCCTCCTCGGGAAATGCTTAAAAACAACTTGGTCCTCATTTTATCATCACGGGGTTGGGCTGGATTTTCTGTTGGGTCCCTCTCAATGGTACAATTCTGTCATTCCCCACCTGAGCAAACCCCGTGCCATTGTGGCCCCCAAGGCCCCCTTCTCCTCTGGTCTGGTGCATGCAGAATAGCCACCTGTGTGTTCATGCCCAGTAGCCCTTCGCACCCAGTAAAAGGGTTTTGGGGTCACAGCAAAGCCTTCTCCAACCTGAGCAAACCCCGTGCCATTGTGGCCCCCAAGGCCCCCTTCTCCTCTGGTCTGGTGCACCAGCCCCAAGGGGCAAATGCTGGCTGGGAACCCCCCCCCCCCCGGTCCTCATTCCCCTGCTCTGCTGCCCTCCTGCAGAATCCGGCCTCTGCTTGGCCTTTTGTGCCCTGTTTTTTTTAAAAAAAACCCCAGCCCAGCTGCTGCCCCTCTTATTCAGGAGCCGGAAGCACACCACTCCAGTCTGCTAAAAAGCGAAATTGAAAAAATCCAAGTGGATGTGTCTTCTTCCTAAACTCTGTTCTTTCCACACCCTGTATTGGATCAGGCCAGGACTGGGGTGATATGTCCCCAGGGGACTTTTTGCCCCTCTCACCGCTCTCCCCTTCCCTTTGGCACAAAATCCGGGCACTTGGTGAGGGGGCAGGTCAGGCTGTGTTCACCAGGAGACAGTGCCTCCCTTGAGCTGTGAGCAAGGCTCCCCCACCTTGGCCCTGCCGTTCATTGCCCCTGCTTCCCAGGGGCTCTTGTGCTGCAGAGAGAAGGCCGGGATGCCAAAAGGGGGGGGGGAGAGAGAGAACCCCCTCCCATGTACATCTCCCCCCCACCAAAGTATTCAGTGCCTATTAATAGCCCAGCCAAAGCCACGCAGCTGTTTGGGAATGGACTGGGTGCCAGGGGGAGGGAAAAAAGAATGGATCTCATGAGGCTCGGAGGAGAAAAGAGAAGCTCATTCAGCGCAGAATCTGATGGTCTTTCATCCGTCTCTTGTGCCTGTTGTCATCCCCCCCCCTTTCCTGCATCCACATAAATGGCGAGTCATTGCATTGCAGGTGGCGAGCCAAATTTAAAAGCATCAATAGCAAAGCAACCACTGCAGCCATGAGTCTCAAAAACTGACCACCCCAAAAGGCCGCACGGCCCTAAGTTCGTTGGTTTTCAAGGGGTACCATAATAATTATACTTCTCGTTATGTTAAGCCTGGATAAGTCGCTTGGGTAACAGGGTGGCAGAACAGCTGGTCCTGGCTCCTGCACCTCTTAGAAAATAGCGTAAAATGCACTTTCCAATATCTCAAGGGCTGTCGCTTGAAATACAGGGCAATCTTGTTTTCTCCTGCTCTGGAGGGGGGGGGGACCCAAACCCAAGTTCCAAGAAAGGAGTTCTGACTAAACAGCAGGAAGAACTTTCTGACAGCAAGAGCTGTTCAACTGTGGAACGGTCTCCCTTGGAAGGTGGTGGACTCTCCTTCCTGTCATGCAATGATCTAGTTGCAGAGATGCCCTCTTATCAGGAAGTCCATTCTCCACAGTGTGGGAATCGGGCACCTCCTAACCTTTGGAACTCTCTTCCGTCGCATAATCAAGCAGGTAGACCTTGGCTCTCCAATCCTGCTTTGGCGGTAAATGTTCCTTTGCTGGCAGCAAATTATAAAGCTGTGGGAGAAATCCTGCAAGAAATAATGATAATACTTAGCTTTTGCATTATCTCTTGTCATCCTTAGCGTTATTCGACAGCGCTTTTACATTATTTCTGTCATCTTTGTCATTATTTTATAGCATTTTTACTTTATCTCTGTCCTCATTATTCTGCATTGCTTTTACATTATCTTTGTCCTCCTTACAGCGGGTCAGTGTTGGTATAAGGATCTTGTCAATTTTGGTCTTTTTTCCTCCTCCTTCAGTTCATTCTGCCTCACTCCTGCGTTCGTTTTTCCCCCCAAATCCTCATGAAAACGCTTCATCGTTTTTAGGGAATATTTCTCCCAATAACTTTTTGTATTTGCAAGCAATTCCCCCCTCACGTAATGCATTTTTGTATGCTGTTTTCACTCGGACACACGAGTGGGGAACCTTTGGCGCCCTGATGTTGCTGCGCTGCAACTCCCAGCAGCTCCAGCAAGCATGGCCAATGTCAGTGATGGGAGTTCTAGTTCAGCAAGATCTGGAGGGCCAAAGGTTCCCCACACCTCGTTGGGTTTTTTTACCCCATTTTGAAGAACTGAATCACAAAATCCAGAGACGTGCAGCTTTCTAAGGACAGCTGCACATTTGTTTACCACGTTGTTTCAGGATTGCGAGGGGGTTGGGCTAGATGACCTTTGGGGGACCCCTTCCAACTGTACAAACCGATGATTCCAGGAAGTGGGAAGGAGGTTAAAATGCAGGCAAACACAGGCAAAATCCCAGGGCCAGGACTGTTTCACATCCACCCCACCAGGGACTCATGCAGATCGAGAGGATTCCTCCCTCTCACCTTCCTCTCATCTCTTCCTTCCAGGCCAGCCATCGAGGTGATGGACACAGTCGAGGCGGATCCCACCAGCCGCTGGCAGGGGGTCTCCGTCAGCCGCGCGTCACCAACTCCCCCCGAGTCCCTGGCTACTGTCAAATCGTTGATCAAGTCGTTCGACTTGGGGTGCCCAGGTAAAAAACCCCAAAATGCCATGGAGCTGAGGGTCTCTTATTTCTCTGACAAAACGTCTTCTTTCGCGCCCCCCCCCCAGCTCTCATTCGTATTTCCTGTTTGGATTTGTTTGCAAATGCTTTTATACATGCACCATCTCTTGAAATGCCAGGGCTCTCTGCAGCAATATGCATGCAGCAAAACAGCAATTTAAAACAGTGGGAAATGGCGATAAAAAAGCAGGGCTAATCAGGAGGGGAGACTCCTGCAGTTGTTGGTGGGCTTCCCATACTGGGCATCTGGTTGGCCACTGGGAGAACAGGGTGCTGGGCTAGAGGGGGCCCCTTTGGCCGGATCCAGCAGGCCGGCTGTTTTGATGCCGTAGATGGAACCCGGGACCTCCATGCCAACAGATGCTGAGCTGCAACCCTTCCTACATATGCCGAGTCAAACCTTACGTTTTAGACTGAGTGCTGCTGGATCAGACCAGCTTCGCTGCTTCCAACAGGGGACAGCCAGTTGCCTCTGGGAATCCCGCAGTCAGGCATCACAGGGCTTCCGGGGTGGCTTGAAAAGGGGTTGGGCAAATCCATGCCTAAGTACAAGGATGTTGATGGCCTACTAGCCACTGGACGCCCCTGAATACCACTAATTGGGAATCACAAGCAGGCAGAGCGCTGTTTGAACTCAGGTCCTGCTTAAAGGCTGCCCATTGGGGCACCTAGTTGGCCTGTGTGAGGACAGGTTATGCTGACCCAGGTAGGCCCCGTTCGGCCTGACCCAGCAGCCAGACGCTTCCTGCAGCCATTTATAACACACCGCCTTCCATTAGACCTCACTTACCCTCACTGATGGCAGCATGTATCCCTAGGCCTAGCTGGCACCTAATTGGCCACATTGAGGACAGGATACTGGCCTAGATGGGCCCTCTTGGGCCTGATTTATATCGGGCGTCCATTTATATCTTGCTGTCCTCACTCTCCATCTGACTTCACTTGCCGTCAGTGATGGCAGCGTGCAGCCAAATCCAGTTAGCCACCATGAGAGCTGGATGCTGGCCCAGAAGGGGCCTCCTTTGGCCTGATCCAGCAGCTGCCATTTATGTCACACTGCCCTCGCTTTCCATTAGACCTCACTTGCCATCAGCGACGGCAGCATGCAACCAACACCAGCACCTCGTCAGCCACAGTGAGAACCGGATCCTGGACTCGGCGGGTCGCCTTTTGGCCTGACCCAGCAGCCAGCCTGTTCCTCTGCCCTTCCACAAAGGCCAACCGGCTGCTTTCTCTTCCCTCGCAGGTGGTCCGGGGCAAAGCGTTCCTGTCCACAAGGTCTCCCGGAGCCCCCTCAGCGGCATCCCCACCAGGACAGCTCCAGCCGCTGCCGTCTCGCCCATCCAGGTACGGAAGAAGCAGCCCCCCTCCCTTCCTTTGCAGAAGAGGTATTTGGGTGCTGGGCGGACTTCAGGGAGCCATTTATGGCAGGGGAAGAGAGAGATTGGGCGGAGGGGGGGGGAGGTTCAGCACGTCGCCACCAGGAAGGGGAAATGGATCTGTTTGTTTCTTTTCTGCAAAGGCACCAAATACCGGCAGATCAAAGCGGAGCCCTTGGTGGGCCCCAGCGAAACGCCCCCCCCCAATCTGACCTCCTCTCGGAATCCAGCAGCGGATGTCACTTTTGGTGCCGTCTTCAAAATAATAACAACGATCTGGTTTTGATCTCCCCCCGCCCTGCTCCCGAGAGACCTAATAAACAATAAATGCCTAGGGCGTGGGCGGTGATGGGGAGGGCAGGGGGCCAAAAACTTGGGGCGTGTGCAGAGAGATATGCAGAAGTTGGAAAAGAGAGAGCCAGGTCAAGCCGAAGTCCCCTCTGTTCAAAGGGACCTAAAGAGTCATCTAGTCCAACCCCCTGAAATTGAGGGTGGATTCAGTTTTCAACTCTGAATCTATTTCCAGTCTAACCTTTTTCAAAAATCCTCCCACCCACAAGGTTTTAAAAAAAGTTTTAAACATTTGCCTCCCTTCCCTGTTCCTTCGGGTTTGTTTCTTCAATTGAGTTTTTTACGGACTCAGGCAGATAAATGGCCTGAGTTGTGTCCCTTCCCCTAAAAAATAAAGCGAGATTCCCGTCCTCCTGGTTCTGAGTTAAAGTTTAGCAGAGTTTCTTTAGGTTTAGCTGATAATGAAGGGAAAGATTAATCGGACCCCAGGTATAAGGTATAAGCTGCCTTATACCGAGTCAGGCCATTGATCCATCCAGCTCAGTATTGCCTGCACTGACTGGCAGCAGCCTTCCAGGGTTTCAGACGGGGAGTCTCTTTCCCAGCCCTTGCCCAGAGTTGCCGGGGATCGAACCTGCGGCACTGTCTTCATCTAACGCAAATTCTCTACACTAAAAAGCCCCAAATGCCACACACATACCCCTGGGGGCATATTCTCCCCCACCTCGCGATTCAGAGCAGAATCTGCCTGGGGGAAATTGGCTGAATGTGTCTTGACAGCAACCAGATGGGAGCTTCCTTCTCCTGGGGGGTACACACACACCTTCTGTCTTTGCAGATGTATGGTTTAACCAGCCGTGTAACCAGCTAAATTCTGTGGTCGTTTCTCTCTGTTTTGGTTGCAGAGACACTCCACCTTCAGCAGCCCAAAGCCCCCTGGGAAGGCATTTTCCAAGCACGCTGATCTTCCAGAGCTTCCCTTGGCAGGTGAGTTGTAAGAACAGCAAGCAAGGCCTTCTGGATGCAACACACCCACCTTCTAAAATCAGGTGCTGCCAGGAGCCAGTTCCCCACCAACCTACCTTCAACCAGCCCCAATTGCCCTGCCTTTGTACTCGCAAGCAGCTCAGCATTCTATCTCAGCATTCCCCCTTGCAGAACCCATCAGGGAGGAGGATGCCGGGTGCAAAATGAGAACCAATTGCCTTTACCTGCCATTGGTTCTGGCGCCACCTACTGTACGGCTCCCTGCTTTCCACCCTACCAGCCCCAGGAAGCACCAGCTAGAACAGAGGGGCCGACTTCCTTAGTTGTTACTGTGTGTGTGTGTGTGTGTGTGTGTGTGTGTCCCCCTCCTGCCACTGAGATGGGCGGCTGATTTTGAGCCTGACATGATCAGGGGCATTTAGACTCCCTCCCAGCACAGTTCCTTCCTCTTTCTCGGCGCTTTCCCTCCCTCGGTGCCCGTCGGGCAGAAGGATGAATCACAGCCAGCCAATTTCCCAGGCTGCATGTAGGGGGGGGGGAGGTGGTCTGCTTCCCTACCCCCGGCGCCTCCTGGCTCCTTTAAAGAGAACAGCAATAGCCCGTGGGGTTCGTCAACGCTCTGACAGCAGCCTCAGCTCCCCTTGTCCAAAGACATTTGAATCCCATGCGTCGTGTGGGTGTCTTCTGCTGAAAAGAGCATCGGCCTCAAAAGGCACCGGCGGCGCAAAGGCCGGCCGACCACACACTCTTTTGTAACGCTGGGATTTAGGGGGACAGCAAACGAGGCCGAATGTTGGAAGACTCAGGGCAGATAGAAGAAAAGTCATTCTTCAGACAGAACATGCAGTCGTTGAACTATGGAACTCTCTTTCGCAGGAGGCATTGACAGACACCAGCTTGGATGGCTTTGTTTTCCCCCTTCTCTCACACAGGCATATTTTTGAGAAACATGCGGGGGATTACAGCCTCCCCCCCCCACAGGGGTTATGTTTCGGACCCCCATGTAAAGTGTTCCACCCGCCCCCATTCTGCCCTATTAGTGACGTTTTAGGGTCACTTTTGGGTTCGGCGCCGTGTGTGTATACGCGATCGCATGCAGATTATTCGGTGCCTGTCTTCAAGTTCAGGGCAGGACTGGCAGACTTCCAGTTTGCAGGAACTCCTATTTTACTTAGACTCCCCCCAAATGGCTACTGTATGTTCTACCTTCACTCTTGGAGCCATTTGTTGTTGTTTAGTCGTTCAGTCGTGTCCGACTCTTCGTGACCCCATGGACCATAGCACGCCAGGCACTCCTGTCTTGCACTGCTTCCCTCAGCTTCACAATCTGTCCTTCCAGGGAGCACTCAGGGCTAATTTCCTTCAGAATGGATAGGTTTGATCTTCTTGCAGTCCATGGGACTCTCAAGAGTCTCCTCCAGCACCATAATTCAAAAGCATCAATTCTTCTTGGAGCCATTACTGCCTCTAAATCCCAGTTGCTGGGAGTCACCAGAGTGGGGAGAGTGCTGTTGTGCTCAGGCCCTGCTTGCGGGGGCTGCTCCTTGTGGGTGTCCGGTTTCTCCCACTCGACGCAGCTATGCCCACCAACCAGGGTGGCTCTAAGAGAGGTTTAGAATCATCGAATCGCAAATTCACAGAGGAGGATGAAGCTGTGGCTGGCTGCTAGCGGAGATGGCGATGTGCTCCCTCCACTCTTGGAGGCAGTATACTGGGGAATCGCAAGCCAGGAGGGAGTTCCTGCTGCACTCAGGCTCAGGTTCTGGGGATTCCCGCTGTGGCATCTGGTTGGCCATCGTGGACTAAATGGGCCTCCTTTGCCCACTGCTCTTGTGACATCGTTCTTCTGCTCGTGGTTCTTACACTGACCTACACACACAACCAGCCCACCTATGTCAGTATTGTCCACTTCCCCTCTGCCCCTTGTCCAACGGCATTGGCAGCAACCAATCCCTCCAGCGGGTCTCCACACGCCCAGTTTTTCTCGGGATGGTGTTGGTTGCTTTTTAGAGAAGCAGCTTTTTAAAATGAGGAGCCAAAGACCCAGGGCGGCGGGGGGGTGGGGGGTGGGGGGAGGAACGTGCCTGGCTCTACGTGCAGGGGAGACTTTTTTTCTCAGAGCTGCCGCGAGGGTCATTAAAAAGGGTGCCGTTTCCTGGATCTTCCTGCAGTTGCAGAACAGCCATTACCTTAATTGAGCAGATAGTCAGACACAGCAGAGGAGAGGGAGACCGCAGGCGTCTCCTTGCTGCAGCCGTGGAGTAAATGGCCTGGGAGGATCTGAGCCAGGGATCTCTCGGGTGGGGGGGGGGCAGAGGTGTGGGGGGGGGACTCCTGTTTACTGGAACAGCCATAAGACAGCAGGATGCGTGACGTCATTTTGTTAAGTCCGCTAATGATCCTCAATAGATCCTTCCTGTATTGCAAACTCAAGCCCCCCTCCCCCCCCCCGGGCCTGAACATTGCGTGGTCTTCACTTCCCTTGGTGCAAGGCGAGCCACCGCCACTGGCACCCGTCAGGTGTTCTGCGCTACAACTTCCATCAGACCCCAGCCAGCACGGCAAAAAGTGTGTGTGTGAGAGAGAGCTTACAGCTAAGTTTTGCAGCAGCAGAAGAAAATATTTCTCTGTGTTTACTTCTTTGCTGCAGAAAAGGGGTTATCTCTGAGCAGGAAAAGGCAAGCTTGGGTTCGCACATGGGGAGGCCCTTGGAGAGTGTTTGCTCTATGCGCCCAAGCCCTGAGTGGCGGCGGCTGTTTGGAGGGAGACCCTCCTCTTTGAGATGGTGGTGGTGGTATGTGTGGGTGGGTGAAGGGGAGAGGTGTATTCTCACAAGAGAGTCCCGAAATCAGCTCATAGAATCACAGAACTGTAGAGTGGGAAGGGTCCTCTAGCGGCCCAACCCCCTGCAAGACAGGAATCACAAAGAACCCCCAACAGGTGGCCCTCTGCTTAAACAAGGAAGGAGAGCCCTACCCCCAGCCGTGCACCAGCAGCCCCCACCCCAAAGAGGCATCATGTTTGCAAATGACGGTCCCTCGTCTCTCTCCTCTCCCCACCAAGACTTGCTGAAAGGGAGAAGTGAGGACCTGAAGCCAGACCACTTTCTTCGCAAAAGCCCCTCGCTGGAATCCCTCAGCAAACCGCCCTCCATGTCCTTCTCCGGCAGGATGCTCACCTCCACCCACAGCGGCCTGAAACCCCCGAGCAAGCTCAGGTAAGCGAAACGGAAGCTGAGCTGAAAGAGGGAAAGGAAGGGGGGCAAATGGAGGCTGCCTTTGCCTGAGCCAGGCCATTAGGCCCAATATTGCCCACACTGGCAGGCAGAGGCCCCCAGGGTTTCAGGCCGGGTCCCCCCCCCCCAAGCCATGCCTAGAGACTGAACTGGGGGCATTTGGCATGCAATGCAGGTGCTCTGCCACTGAGCCAGTGCCTCTCATGGGTGCCCATCAGTGCTGTCTGTCGGTGCTGAGCAGCAGAACTCCTGCCATGCTTGCAGAATAGTAGAATTTTAGAGTTGGAAGGGGCCACGACCCACTGCAATGCAGGAATCTTTCACACCATGTGGGGCTTGAACCCACGGCCCTGAGATTAAGAGCCTCGTGCTCTACCGGTTGAGCTAAAGGTAAAGGGGCCCCTAACCATCAGGTCCAGTCGTGTCCGACTCTGGGGTTGCGGCGCTCATCTCGCTCTATAGGCCGAGGGAGCCGGCATTTGTCCGCAGACAGCTTCCGGGTCATGTGGCCAGCATGACAAAGCTGCTTCTGGCGAACCAGAGCAGCACACGGAAACGCCGTTTACTTTCCCGCTGGAGCGGTACCTATTTATCTACTTGCACTTTGATGTGCTTTCAAACTGCTAGGTGGGCAGGAGTTGGGACCGAACAACGGGAGCTCACCGTGTCGCAGGGATTCGAACCGCTGACCTTCTGATCAGCAAGCCCTAGACTCTGTGGTTTAACCCACAGCGCCACCTGGGTTCCCTACCGGTTGAGCTAGGCAGCCTCAACTCAAATGTTGCCGGTTCAACACGTAGTGGCACCTATTTATTTATTTATTTACTTCCTTACTTGTAATACATAAAGCTATTAAAACGTCACCAAATCACAAAATGCAGATCAGATGGCCCACACGGCCGATTTTAGCAGCGTACGACTGAGCATGCTCCATGTTGGGCATGGCCATTTTGGGGACGGGAGGGGCATGATGGACTATCCGAAAGAGGGCACGGCTGGCTAAAATAGGAAGCTGCCACATTTCCCCTCTCTGCGCGCTTTCCTTATAGCAAATGCGTAAATTGGGCCACCACATTGGTGCCATTTCTGCGGGGTTGTGTGTATAGTGTGTGTTTTTCGGGTGGGGGGGGCACAAGGAGATGGCAGCGGAACAGTCCAAGCAGAGTTACGGGGGGAGGTTCGTTAACAAAACCTTTTCCTCTTCCTGGTTGCAGCGTGGAGAGGAAGGACCCTTTGGCTGCTCTGGCGAGGGAGTACGGCGGTTCCAAGAGGAACGCCCTGCTGAAATGGTGTCAGAAGAAAACAGAGGGGTACCCGGTAAGTAAACCGGGGGGGGGAGGGGCGTTTGCTTGTGTGGGTGGGTGAGTTGTTTGCTTGTCACAAAGGACTGTTTTCCCCAAAAGCATCATTGTGGCAGCAGCCAAGCACTCTTCTTCTGAGTGCTCACAATAGTACATAAAAACAGGAGACTGCATTGGGGGGTGGGGGGCATGGAGTATATTTCCCTTTGCTCCTCAGACAATATGTGCACCCTCTTCTCCAGCAAACGCCGATTCCCTTGGCAACATGGGGCGCTTCCCCCTAAAAAATCAAGTTTCCCGTCCTCATGATTCTGAACTAAGAGCTGGTTTATGTAGGAAACTGCCATCGTCAGAACCTTGATCCAACCAGCTTGGTATTGTCGACACTGGCTGGCAGCGGCTCTCCAGGGCTTCCCAATAGGAGTTGTCTCCCAGACCTGCCTGGAGGTGTCAGGATTGAACCCGAGACCGTCTGCATGCAAAGCAGGTGCTCTGCCACTGAGCTACCGGGGGACGACGACTATAAACTCTCGGACACAGAGCTTTTAAGCATGGATCTTGCCCTGGCAGCGAGTGATACTCTGGGCCAACTACCGGTAGCTCAGCAGTGCCCACACTGACCGGCAGCTCCAGGGCTTCAGGCGGGGAGTAATTCCTAGCCCTCCCCGCACATGTCACTGCTGTTTGAACCCGGGACCTTCTGCATTCAAAGCAGGGTTTCCCAATCTCTCCACTACAACCGTTTGGCTCCTTCCCCCAAGTTTACAGTGGGTCATTTGTACAAGTAATGCATTTCGACACATTTTGCAGGCTGCGCAGTAGGTTGCCCTGTCTCGAAGCAGGCGAGGCGGGACACTGCTGGCCTTGTTCGTTGCTGTGCTTACTTGGAATTGAAGGTCTTAGAATCATAGTAGAGCTGGAAGAGACCCCAGGGGCCATCTAGTCCAACCCCCTGCAATGCAGGAATCTCAGCTGAAGAATCCCTGGCAGATTCCTAGTGCTTGACCTGTTTCCTGCCCACACACTCTGACTTCTTTGCATGGAGATCAGACGCCTCTTTAAGGAGGCATCTGTTCCCATAACTCTGTGGGGAACTTAGATGAGACCTTGCCTCAAAGCAAGCGCCTATCCAAGCGTCCGGCGGTTTTTGTTGTTTTTAGTGTGTGGGGGGGGGACAGGTTTGTTGCGCAAGACCTCCCAATCAGCAGCAACTGCGCAACACAAAATTTGCCAGCGTGTGATTGAATCCTGCCCCCAAAATACCAACAATCTGGAAAGCGCCCTTCGTTGCTCGCTTCAAAAAACAACAACCCATCTCTCCAGTCCAAAACACACACACACACACACACACACACACACACACACACACACACACACACACGTCCCCTTGGTTCAAAGGACAGCAGAATTCCTTTGGTTTATTTTTAATTTTGGCTCTCAGAGGGATCCCTGTGGTTTGTGCGGCAGCGGCCCAACCCTCCCTAACAAGGCGGCGGCGGCATCTGTAATTTTTGGCCGAAACTTCAGCGAGCCATTTATTTTATAGAGCTTTCTCTTCCTGCCTCTGTTATCTTCAGAGCATCAAACAAACGCCACACGTTTGCCTTCCCCTGGCAGGACAAAGCTCTCTGTGAGGTGGTGGTTGTTAGGGGGAGTACTGAGCCCACGTGGAGAGGCATTGTGCTGAGCAGCTTATGCATTCCCCCAAAGTGAGCTGACAGACTTGTTCACTCTAAGAACATAAAACCACGAGAAGAGCCTGCTGGATCAGGCCTGTGGCCGTCTAACCAAGTGGCCAACCAGGTGTCTGTGGGACAAGAGCCCTCTCCCCTCCTGTGGTTTCCAGCAGATGGGATTTGAAAGCATCACAGCCTTCAACTGTGGAGGCAGAGCAGAGCCATCCATAGCCATGAATTTGTCTGATCCTCTTGCAAAGCCATCCAGATTGGCAGCCCTCCCTTGCAGGATCCCCATGGGGGGCACCTGGTCAGCCACTGTGGGAACAGGGGGCAGTACTAAACTTTGGCCTCATCCAGCATCCAGGCCCTTTTTACAGTCTTGCGTCTGGATGGCTTTATCCGGAATGCATTTTGTAAGGTTTTTTGAGAAAATTCGCCGACTGACCAACTGGGTAGCTCAGCTGGTTAGAGCGTGGTGCTGATGATGTCAAGGCTGCAGGTTCGATCCCCATATGGGACAGCTGCCTTGCAGGGGTTGGACTAGGTGAACAGAAACAGATCTCTCTGGCCCTGTTGTGACAACTCCACCCTATCCAAATGCACACGTAAAATGCTGAAAGCAGCCTACGACACGGGGCATGAGGAGGCATCAGTTACAGCAAGGGATTTTCCGCTTTTGATAGCAGAGTCTCTGGCTTCCACGTGAGCCACGCTCCTGGTCTTTGGCGTGGAGCCCAGGGCAACCCCACTGGGCAGGTCTGAGGCCTCTTCCTGTTGCCACGAGCTGCTCTTCTCATCTCCTTCACCCTGTTGACATTACGACACTCTGGATAAGCCGGTGACGTGACATCTTGACGCTTCTCAAGCGCCGGATTCCCCTTTATCCCAGAGACCCAAACAATTCCTTTCGCGGAAGCAGATCTATGGGTGTTGATGGAGCCATGTTTCTCCCCCAGACCCCTAAGCTTCATCTCTCTTGCTGAGAAACTGACCCCTGCAAGCAACAGGGAGGGGGGAGCCCCCAGCCTCTGCGCTGCTGGTGGACTAATAACTCCTGTTCTTTGCTCTTGTCTCCTCGCTCTTAGTCCCATTAGCCTCCGTTCTC
This sequence comes from Zootoca vivipara, assembly GCF_963506605.1. Taxonomy (NCBI): domain Eukaryota; kingdom Metazoa; phylum Chordata; class Lepidosauria; order Squamata; family Lacertidae; genus Zootoca; species Zootoca vivipara. The sequence continues at coordinate 2,658,948 of NC_083290.1, forward strand.
ATTAATCACGTCATTAGCAGTCAGGTCGTGATTTAAGTGCTCAGGCTCTTGTTGATCCGACAAAGAGGAGCGATTTGTCAAGGAGCCAAAATCATCCAAATCCAGCTTCTTATCTTAGAAGACAACAGCCCTAACCTAGGGATCAAGTGGCACTTATCTCTCTCCCCCCCCCTCATGGTTGCTGGACACAAGCAAGAAAGAGAGAGAGAGGGCTCGGCTTCAACAGAGCCATGGTGGTGTAACTGGAGTGTCGGACTAGGACCTGGGAGACCAGGGTTCGAATCCCCACTCAGCCAGGAAGCTTCCTGTCTGTGACCTTGGGCCAGATCCTGCCTCTCTCGGGCCAGCCAACCTCACAGAATGGTTGTGGGGATTTAAGTGAGGAGAGAGAGAGAGAGAGAGAGAGAGAGAGAGAACCACCTGGAGCCCCTTGCGGGAAATAAAGGCAGGGAATAATAACTCCCAGCATCTGGGGTATTCAGACATATCAGGTACAGGAAGAACATAGCCATTGTGACTAGCAGTCATCCATTGCCTTATCCTCCATGAATTTGTTTGACCCTCTTTTAAAGCCATCCAAGTTGGTGGCCCTCACAGCCTCTTGAGCAAAGGAGTTTCATATTTTTAACTCTGTGCTGTGTGTGAAGCACTCCTTTCTTTTGTCTTGGCCCTTAAATCTCTCAACATAACAGCTCCAACCAGACACATGGAGCAGGAAAGAACCGTAGAATTGCAGAATTGGAAGAGAAACCCCCCCCCCCCCGAAAAGGGGTCTTCCAGTCCAACTCCTTGCAATGCAGGAATCCCTGACAAAAAGATGTAGCCTGAAGGGAGATGCATTTAATGACACCTTGAGACTATGAACCAGCATTTTTTTTAAAAATGGCTTGAGGGTTTCTTTAGGCAAAACCTACTTCATTAGATGCTCGGGGTCTGAGCATACCTGCCAAGTCCCGGACTGCAGAATCCGGGACCGGCAGCCGTGTGACACCGGAAATTGCGTAGACACAACTTCTGGTGTCACTCTGCCCATCTATGGGCACCGAAAATGGCCGCCGTCAACACCGGAAGTCGTGTCTACGCACTTCGGGACATGCGTAGGCGCGACTTTCGAAGCCGGCACCGGCCATTTTTGGTGCCCATAGATGGGCAAACCAGGGGAAAAAAATGGCCGCCAGCAAGAGAATATAAGGGAGAATAACGGGAGACGAAGTTATACGGGGGACCACCGGGAAAAGGTAAGAAAAAACGGAGGTTTCCCGGGGGAAACGGGGTACTTGGCAGCTATGGGTCTGAGTGAGTGAAAGCAAAGTAGGAAGCTCGGATGAGAGCCAAATCGGAGAAGAACATTTTCCTTTCTGTTTTGCAGAAGTATCCTTTCCCTTGCCCACCGCCCACTTTGGAGGTAGCAGCCCAGCTGTTGAAGGAATGGGGTTTTCTGGCATTGAGCAAGGCGGAGGGAATCAGTCACAGGAGGGACATCTCCGAATGAGGGGTTTGGGCCCTCCAGTGGCTGGTGGTGAGGCCTTGCAGTCAGTGCCACAGTGGTCCTTTGGGGATGACTGGATACTGCTGACCTTTTGGCTGCCCCCTGACACTTCAGATAATCCCTGAAGTAAACAGGGGCTGCCTCATTACGTAACTTAATGGGCTGGCCAAGATTGCAAGAGGCTCCTCTCCATCCTGAAAGAAAGTGGGTCAAATTCTTTTCCCTAAGACTAGGGCACCTAATGAAGATGAGCGTTGGAAGATTCAGTCCTGTCAGTCCAACGGCAAAATGTGGATTTGAACCCACATCTCCTTGGCCAGCTTGTTCCAGTAACCTCTAACCACTATGCAACACTGTTTCTACAGCAATTTAAGGTTGGCGGGTGGGAGGGAGGGAAGGAAGAGGAAGGGCATTTCAGGCCCAGGTAAGGGGGAAAGCCTTGAATCTCCCCACAAGGGGAAATCCTCTTGCGGTTTCATTCTCTAATCCGGGGGATTTTAGGAGGGCTGGGTGTCCGCAGAGACCCAGTTTCGTAACAAGGCGCACACCTGATACAGCCAGGTGGAATTTTACCTCTTTTCAGTGGAAACTGCAAGCCGGATTCTGACACTTTGACACTCCCACAGTCCGTTCCGCACAATTTCTCCTGGGTCACTTGGGGGCCAGTTCCACAAAAATGAGACACTCCCAATTTAGGATTCTTTGGTTTGAGGGGTGCAGTCAGGCAAATCTGCCCAGTTCCATCTCTCTCCTCTGCTCATTCTTCCAACCTTAACCATTCAAATGCGTCAGTGCCTGAGTGCTAATTTTGCAGTCTGTAGCAGCCATGTTTCTGAATGCCAGTGGCAGAAGCCATAGGAGCAGAGAGGGCTCTTGCGCCCGGGTCCTGCTCGTGGGCTTCCCACTGGGGCACCTGGTCAGCCACTGTGGGAACAGGAGGCTGGACCAGATGGGCCCCCTTTGAGTGCTGCTTGTGTTCCTAATTCAGCAGGGCTTTTGGGGGGACTTTAATGCAAAGCAATTTCCCCCAACACAATTTTTGCACACACACCCCAAATATACATTCTGTTTTATGACTGGAGAACTGCAGAGCAAAATTCAGAGAACTGTGCTTTGGTCAAGATTTCATTTCAGAAAGCGCGAGTGCAGTGGGTTTGCCTTTAAGTAAAAACTGAATTGGATTCCTCCCTTGTCCAGAATCTTGGTTCTTTTCCCCAAGGAGTGATTTAGAGGCCTGTCAGTGCAAAAAAATCCCACCAGGCCCATATTTCTTCCTGGAGACTTCCTGGCTGAGGCCTGCCAACTCCGTCTCCTGCCCGCTGGTGATTTATCACGATGCCTCTCAGCAGCTGAGAGCTGGCAGGGGTCAGGCTGAGATAATCCCCGAGTTTTGCCTGCCTTATCGCCTGGCAGAAGTTCCTTGTGTTGAAAGAGAAGACTTCAACCTAATTGAGCTGATCTGTGAACGGGGTAAAGGAGGTTACTTTTCAAAGACAATCACCCTTCTCTTCCCCCTGCACACACAAAATTCAAACAACTTTTCCCCGGTGGCCCAAGGCTTTGCATAGATCTTGTACATATGCAAGGAGGGGGGAGGGGAGCCCAGAGGAAAATAGGCAAACTTATTATTTATTGCATTTCTATCCCTCCTTTCTCTCCATGGAGCTTGCTGGCTCATATGGCACTCTTCCCTCCGCATTTAATCTCCAGAACAACAACCCTGAGAGGTAGGTTAGGCTGAGAGGCAGTGGCCAGCCCAGGGTCACCCAGTGAGCTTCAGGTCAAGATTCGAACCTGAGTCTCCCCAAGTCACTCTAATCCCTACACCATGCTGGTTCTCAAAAAAAAAAAGGCAAAACATTCAAGAAATAAAAATGAAAAGATGCACAGTGGCCAAGTGTGGATATTTTCCCACAGATTCCCGAGTCACACTTTTGTTTGGAGAGGACTATTGAGGTCTCCTACCGCGTTTCTCCAAAAATAAGACACCGTCTTATATTTATTTTCCCTCAAAAAACAACAACACTGTGGCTTATTTTCAGGGGGTGTCTTTTTAAAAAAAATTAAGTATGGTACAGTTTAACCTACAAGGTTAAACTGCCTATCATCACTATGGCTTATTTTCGGGGTATGGCTTATTTTCGGAGAAACACAGTAAGCCACAATAACTATGCTCTGCCTTCGCAGACGGAGGCAGCAATGGTTCTGAATGCCAGTTGGAGCATCTGCTTGGCCACTGTGAGAATAGGGTGCTGGACTAGAGGGGCCATTGGCCTGATCCTGCAGACTCATCCTGCCTTACCATAAAATATCTGAGGCTGTTTTTAATGAGGATGAAAAATAGAATTGTCATGGAAACGAGGAGATTAAAACCGGTGTTTTGTGTGTAGCAATAATTATTATAATATTAACAACATTGATGGAATTTATCTGAAAACTAAACATATAAAGGCGCAGATGTACAGTCACTTACCTGGGAGTAAGTCCCATTGGGATCTGTGTTCTGAGCAAACCTGCAAAGGTTTTGCACTGTAAGAGGCAGGGAGGGCATGAGAACATTAATTAAGGACAAACTTCTGCAAGAATCTTGGCGATAGAAAACAAATTAAATCTCATTTAAGTATCTCCATTTGCTTCAACTTGAATTACAATTTCTACTTCCTCCCCCATCTTCTCTCTCTCTCTCCAATTCTTATTTGTTGTTTTATTATTTCAATTATAAGCCCGCAGTCTCGGCCCTATTGACTTTTCAAATATTTGTGCAAGCCTGTGTTATGTTAAGCACTTTAAGAAATTCACTTTAAGTGAATTGCATCCCTGCTTTGGCTGTCTCGAAATACTGTGACCAGGCAGTTACTGATGGGTGGCTGGGGGCTTTCCTGAGGGGGTGGGAAAGAGCTGACATGGTTCCTTGATAGCTGGCAATTTCTCTCCCCAGCCCTTGGTAAGCAATGCCCTTCTGTGTCTGGGAAGTGCAGAGGGAAAAGGATTGTGTCTCATCTTGACGTGGAGAGAGGTTTCCTTTCCCCCTTTTCCTGGAACTAGCTAGCAGGGTAGATTGCATGGAGCTGGGCAGTTGTTTTGGAGAATCCAGCTTTATCCCTATTTTGGTGTGACTTTCCAGCAAATTCAGCACAGAGGGGCTAGTCCATTAGGGCCAACAGAGCACTTTCCTATCAAGAGCATAAGATGGTTTTGCTGGATCAGGTCCATCTAACCCAGCCACCTGCTCTCACAGTGGCCGAACAGATGCCCCATAGGGAGAACCGGAGAACAGGGCCCGAGAGCAGGAGCCCTCTCTCCGCTGTTGTATTCAGCTGAGGAGGAAGGGCAGCGCCAAAGAAAAAGAGAGAAGAAAACAAAGAAGGGAGAGCATGAAGAAAAAGGAAGAAAAAAGGAAAAGGAGAGAAGAGGGGAAAGAAAAGAAAAGAGATAATAAAGAAAGATAAAAAGGGCTTCCAATTTTCCATTTGCTGGTTACATAAAGAAAATATATATTTAAGACATTCAGTCCATAATAAGACCCACCTGCTCCATGTTCCGTTAAGCAGTCTTTCTTTTAAGTCAGAGTGTCTCAAAATTGTTCATTTCTTTTTTGCACGAAAAGTCCAATTGTTTTTATTTTTGGCCAGAATCAACTGTGTTTTCTCTTCAACGCCAGCTCTGCCTCCATTCATTCCCACCACACCGTTGCCCTGTATTGGAGGAACCTTTTGTCGCTGGGGAGTCGCTCCATCATTTTGGTGGCTCTTTTCTGGACCTTTTCCCCAGCTCTGCAGCATCTTGTTGTTTTTTTGGAGGCGAGGCGGCCAGATCCACATGGGAATGATGCCACCCTTCCCCCCCCCCTCGTCTGAATGTTGGAAGGTTTAGGACAGAGAAAAGTCCCTTCTTCACACAACACATAGTCAAACAATGGAACTCCCATGTCCCAGGGGGAGGAGGCAGGGACCGCCACTCACCTAGATGGCTATAAAAGAGGACCAGTCCATGGAGGAAGGAAGAGAGGGCTATGGATGGCTCCTAGCCAGGCTGGATCTACTCTGCCTCCACAGTCGGAGGCAGCAATGCTTGTGAATGGCAGAGACTATAAACCGCAGGAGGGGAGAGTTGCTGTTACACTCAGATCCTCCTGCTTGTGGGCTTGCCATTAAGGACATCTGGTCAGCCACAGGATGTTGGGCTAGGTGAAGGTCCTTTGGCCCAGTCCATCAAACACTTCTCGTGTTCTAAATTCAACTTGGAATAGACCCACAGAAATGGATGGACACAAGCATGAGAACAGAATCCTGGACTAAGACGGGTCATTAGCCTGATCCCTGGTGTCCTCCTATCCAAGATTTCCTGACAATTCCTTTTGTCTTCTGCAACCTGTCCCTCCCTCCCGATCCAGCGGGATCTGCGTGATGCGGGATCTGCTTGTGTGTCCCTCCGTCCAGGTCCTCCTTTCCCTGTGCAGGCGGAAGGGGAGAACTCGCTTCCCCAGTTTGGCTAAGCAAAGTCAGGATAACTCTCTTCTTGGCTGACTTCCTGCTTGGCCAACTGTCTCTCTCTCTCCCCCACCTGCTCTGTGGTTTGCCTTTAACATTGGCAAAGTCTCAGCAGCCTGGGAGGATAACATCTTGGTAGGTCTAACCCTTTTGCGAGGAAGTCGGACTCTGTTTTGTTCAGTGTTTGCCTCTCTCCAAGGAGCTCAGGGGAGGCATAATCCTCTCCACAAAGAAGGCCATTGTGATGTAGAAACAGGGAGACCAGGGTTCAAATCCCTGCTTGGTTAGGAAGCCCACACTGGGCGTCCCTGGGCTAGTCACTTTCTCATACTCAGCCTAACCTACCTCACAGGGTTGTTGTGGTGATAAAATGGAGGGGGGGGGAGAAGCATGTAAAATCCCCTCCCTGCTTGAGCTTCTTGGGATTGAATTGAATTGCAAACAAATCTGGATGAATGATCAATAAGCAGTTCACCTGGAAATACCAGCAAGGAGCCACAGTTCCCGCCCTGCCACAACAAAATTTCCAGGGAAGACAAAAATATTATTATTATTATTATTATTATTATTATTATTATTATTATTATTATTTACGAAGGGCTTTGATTGCTCCTGCTCCACTGACCACACCAGCCCCACGGATCAGCCCCGTCACAAGACAAGCATGGGGTGGTTTGTTTTTTCCCGCCCCGGTGCAGAATGTCTGAGAAGGCATTATCAAAACCCAAGAAGCCAGTGGTTAATGTACAGAAATACTGTATTCCGCATTGCTCCTCTCCCCTCCTCCTCTTGAAAAGCAGCAAAGTTAGTTAATCCAATCTTAGCAGAGCTCCTTAACGTAATTAACACCATGCTGGGAGGTGGAGGTAATTAAGATTTGGGAGGAACAGTTTCTCTTCTCCCCAACCCCCCCCCCCTCCGATCTTTGCCTCCCACTTTGCCTCCTGCCAAGATGTTAATTTCACAAAGGAAGGGGGGGTGGCAGCATTGATCTTGTCATGCCAGCCTGCTTCCCAAAGGCCTTTTGTTTTGCATTATTGCCACTGATAGGGAGTTGATTGCTTGTTTTGTCCCGCAGGGCCGTCCAGCCTTGGCGTCCTTGTTGAGCTCCCGCAGTGGAGAACTGTACAGTTGATCTTGCGAGGCAGGAGGCGTTGTAAGAATGCAAGGAGAGCCTGCTGGATCAGGGTCAAACGAGGCCCATCTAGGCCAGCATCCTGTCCTCACAGTGGCCACCCAGATGCCCCAGTGGAAAACCTGCAAGCAGGATCCAAGCACACAAGCACCTTCCTCTTCTGTGGCTCCCAGAAGCATCTCTGCCTCCGATTCTGGAGGCTGAGCATAGCCATCGTGGCTGGTAGCTGCCGGTAGTCTTCTCATCCATGAATTTGTCTAATCCACAGCAAGGTTCTAGTCCTCATGGTGCTCAATAGGAATGCAGGAAGCTGACTTATACCAAGTCACAGCTTTAGTCCATCTAGCTCAGTGTTGCTTGCACTGACTGGCAGCAGCCCTCCACGGTTCCATACTGGGGTCTTTCCTATCCTAGCCACTCCCCTGACTTTTCTTATGTCTTGAGACAAACTACGTAATTTTTTGGGCATACCCTCCAGCATGTTGCAGCAGAAAACCAGGATGCCCATCTTCTGGGCCCCACTCCTGTGCAAGTCATGGCCCCAAAAAATGGGATATCCCGGTTTAATCAGGACAGTTGAGGAGGATGCTGTGGTTGGAAATCAAACCATGGGGGGTGGGGGTGGGGACAAAGACACGGTTTCTCACAAGCCCCAACCTGCATCCTCCTCCCAACCAGGGCTGATGGGAACAGTAGCACAAAGCAGTAGTGGATGGTCAGCAAAGGCCCCTCGCGTTCTGAAGTGTGCAGGCCTTTCCTCATCCAGACCAACACCGAGTGCTCTTTCCTCTCCTGCTGCGCTCACCTTCCCTTCTCTTTTCCTCTTGCAGAATATTGACATCACCAACTTTAGCAGCAGCTGGAGCGACGGCCTGGCCTTCTGCGCCCTCCTGCACACCTACCTGCCGGCCCACATTCCCTACCAGGAGCTCAACAGCCAGGACAAGGTGAGGCCCCTCTGTCACTAGCATCCTTCAGATGGCGGGCGATTTGATGGGGTGGGGAGAAACCTTTCTCCTAGTGATGTGGAATGGAATTGCAGGGTAAACACACACACACACACACACACACACACACACACACACACACACACCTGACCTAGGCAGCTAGGGGAGAAGGGTAATGCTTGAGGACTAGTGACCTTATTTATTATTTAGTTATTTCATAAAATGCATTATATGCTGCTTGGTTGTAAAGAAAAAAGGGAAAAAAAACCAAAGCAATAAAATTTATCACTAGCAGAAATGTAACAGCCATGATTTAAGCCTCTCGGAAAGTTAGGAAAGGAAATAGCGAAGATAGATCAAAGATTATGTACGCCACTGTTGCAGCGAGAACTTTATTGGCCCCAAAGTGGAAGTTACAGGACGTACCTACCAGGCCCGGCTCTAGGTAGACCCCCGGTGGCGCTGGGCACCATGGCGCCGGCCCGCCAGAAAGGCGCCACGAGCTGCGCCCGCCCGCCCGCTGGCCGGCCGGTCCACCACGCTGCGCCCACCCGCCCACCGCGCTGGGAAACGGGGCGGGAGGGCGCCAGAGAGATCGCGCTGTGCCTGCCCGCCCGCCCGCCGCTGCGCCCACCCGCCCACCGCGCTGGGAAACGGGGCGGGAGGGCGCCGGAGAGATCCGGCGCACCACAGCGGCAGGGGCGTTTAAGACGGCCCTGGTACCTACCATTGCAGAGTGGCAGACAAAGATGGTGGACTTTGCAGAACTGTCCAGGCTGACTTGCAGGATTTCAGATAAGAAATTCCAAAGGGACTGGAGTAAATTTATTGTATATGTGAATGATAATTGCAAAAATTTGAAGGCACTAGCAGGATTGAAATAAATCCTACAATGTGGACAAGAGGGTTAAAGATTTAAATTGCGCGATTGGATTTGAAATGGAATACCTACTGAAGGGAATGGGGGAAGTCATACGCTTGGCAGAGCAGAGAGTTTTTGTGTTTATGTTGTGTAAGGAGGAATATATATATATATATATATATATATATATATATATATATATATATATATATTAAAGACTCTCGGAAAGTTGAAATAACAATAAACTTGCATCAGTTTTCTTTTTCTTTTTATATTCATTAAAAAAATTCATTTTTTTTTTTTTTTTGCATCAGCTTTCTAAACCTCTGGACAGGCTTGTCTAAACGAAAACAGACCCCAAAAAGAGGACAGTGAAGGCGGAACCTGACATCAGTTGTCAAGGAGTTCCAAATATAATCAGCCCCGAGTTTGGTTGTTGTTTTTTTTAAAAAAAAATACATGATAAGGTTAATGTTTGGTTATTTATAAGTAGTTCCAACTAATGACCTTTTAATAGCAGTTGTAAATAATAAAATATTGATCCTGCCTTTTAAAAACATGTTTTAGTTTTTGTTACAGGTAGGTAGCCGTGTTGGTCTGATGTAGTCAAAACAAAAAATTTAAAAAAATCCTTCCAGTAGCACCTTAGAGACCAACTAAGTTTGTCATAGGTATTGTCAACCACACGAAAGCTCATACCTATGACAAACTTAGTTGGTCTCTAAGGTGCTACTGGAAGGATTTTTTTTTTTTGGGTTAAGATTTTGTGTGTGTGTGTGCTTTGTTTTTTTTATCCTGGTTTTTAATATGTCTTTCTTGCAGGGGGGGAAGCAACTAAGAAATTTAATTTAATTAACAATAGCCCAACAATATCTGGAGGGCCACCTGGGTGCCTTTCTGCTGTAGCTGCAATAATAAAGTCTTCCAGGAAGAAGCAGAACCTGAAACTTATTTCTCACCTGATTGGTGTGTACTTGAATTCACTTCCTTTTGTGGGTTTTGAATCAAGGAGTGCCTTTTTAAATTTCAGTTGTGGGTTGCGTTTCCTGGCAAGGTCTTTGCCATTTGCACCTCGCCTAAGCCCTCTATTTCTCACCTTTTTTTATAAAAAAAAAGCAATCTATTTTGCAAATTTCCCCCCCAACATACACACATTGTGGGGTTGGAAAACTGCATTGCAAAATTCTGAGCAGTGCAAGTTTCAAAGAATCACGGTGTTTTGGTTGGCTCAGATTGGGGAGCTTCCCCATTAAAAAGCAAACAGAATCTATGCCCTCCGGGAGGGGAGGGCAGGCTGATGTCGGAGAAAACAGCCCTTCTAGCCTGACCCATTTGTTCTCTCTCTCTCTCCCCCTCCCCACAGAAAAGAAATCTCCTTTTGGCATTCCAGGCTGCCGAAAGCATTGGCATTAAACCCAGCTTGGTGAGTGCTTTTGTCCTGGGGAGATGCATTGCGCCCATATAGCATTGGAGGGGATGAGGCCGGGTGTGTGTGGAGGGGAGGGTGTCATATTTGCACCTGCAGGAAAACAGCCAACAGGAGCACGGCTTCCAATCCATTCCACCCTCCCTCCATTTATCTAATCCCCCCACTTTAAAGCCACCAGCCATCTTCTTCCGCCGTCACATCTTGTGGTTGTGAGTTCCACAAGTTAAAAAGTGCGGTTGCATGGGGAAGGCCCTCCCTTTTAATCATCCTGAATCTCCTCTGCCGGTCAATTTCATGGAGTTTCTGGCCTCATTGAGAAAGAAAGGAAAATGCTTGGCTGAGGGTTCCCTATTGTTTGCCGAACCCATCAAGGTGTTGTGATTCAGAGCTTGGATAGTTCAGATCCGCTGCTCCATACTCCTTTTGGTCTAGGAAAGGGCAGCCTTCAATCCCAGACTGCACAGGTATTTATTTTATGGCATGTATAGTCCGCCGTTCCTCCCCGTGGCTGGTTTTTATCCTCCCGACAGCCTTGTGAGGTAGGCAGCCTAGACCGGTTCTCCTAAGGCCCAATCTCCGGCAAATTCCACAGCTGGCTGGGGAATTTGAACCCAGCACCCCCAATACAACATTGGCTCTGACTCTGCCTGCACGGGTTTCGATGGGGGGGGGGCAAGCAAAATGCTGCTCGCGTTTTGCTTCTTCTATGACTCGCTCAAGTTTGCAGCCATAAACATGTTTGTTGTGGTACAGAGGTGCGAAAGAGGCCTAACAGGAACACACCAAGCTCCCTTGCTCTCGTTCTCTTCCTAAACCAGAGGAAGGGAGGGAGCTGTTGAGTTATCGCTTCTAAAAAGTTGTTTGCCCCATCGCACCGCTCCAAATAACTTTTTTGCACAGCTCCAAGGCTCTTCTTGAGATTGGGGGACAATGTGGCTAGAGGTTGGCGTGAGCCCTGAGTTGCCGAGACCTTGCTCAGGCTGAAATACACACCTCGGCATGCATTAAGTGAGAGGTCTCATAGCGTGTCACCTTCCTCACCATCTCCGACATCTTCAGGAAGGGCTGGAGACCCCAGAGAGGTCCGCTGCAGATAATACCAATACTAGATGGCCAACGGTCTGACTCTGTTAAGGTGGCTTCCTGTGTTTCTGTTTGAATTTCAATTCAGAACCATGAGGGCTGGAACCTTATTTTTAGAGGAAGGGCCATAGCCCAGGGGCAGATCACCCCCTCTGCACGCAGAAGTTTCAAACAGCATTGCCAAGCAGGGCTGGGCAGGAACCCTGCCGAATTACCGCTGCAGTGCAGGCTAGACTGAGCTCAATGGATCAAGGGTCTCACTCTGCATAAGATGGCTTGCCTTAAGGTTCCCTGAGGTTCCCTTCTGCCCTAGGGCGGTTTTAATAGAATCTTAGAATTGTAGAGTTAGAAGGGACCCCTAAGGGTCCTCTAGTCCAACCCCCTGCAATGCTGGAATCACAGTATTGCAGGAGGGCACTGCCTCTCTTTTCAACCCCTTGCCAGCTCCCTAGAAGCCTTGTCAGCTACAAACTAGCCTTCCCTCCCTACCACAGAGGACCCCTCCACTGAACTCTCCCTGTTGAACTCTCCCTGCCTCTACGGTATCTCCTGAAAACTTCCCCAAATCATGGCAATCTGAAGTGCTCACAGCTCTCTGTCCCCAACAGCAAGTCTCCCTGGCACACAACCGTCAATTCACCATCCCGTTCCCCCAATCCTTGTTTTATGTGAGCTTGGGTGTGAGTGCGTGTTTCAAATTCATTTCTTTAAAAGTTTTATGGCCGGGATTTAATTAGCCCTGGCTACCGCTCCCTCCTTGAAAGCCTTGCCCAGCAAACAGGGAGCCCTTCTGGCACGGGAAGCGAGGGAGCTGTTGTTCCAGGCTGCCCCCCTACTCCATTCGTTGCTGCAAGAGGGGAAGCGAAAGCCGTCACGTTCCCTGGGGCTCAGACGTGTTGGGTCCAGTGTTTTGCGTGGGATCAGAGATTCCCCCTTCAAGGGAAGAACTGAAAAGCTTCAGTAGACAGGAAGAATGTTATAAGGAGCGGCTGAGGATGTTGGGCATGCTTGGCCTGGAGAAGAGGAGACACAGAGAGGGGTATGATAGACACCTTCAAATATCCATGGAAGATGGAGAAAGCTTGTTTTCTGCAGCTCCCACCAACAAAGGAGACTCCAAATAAATATCAGGACGGCGTTTCTTACAGTAAAAGCAGTTTGACAGTGGAACGGTCTCCCTCGGGAGGTGGTGGACTCTCCTTCGTTGGAGGTCTAAAAGCAGAGTTCGGGTGGCCATCTGTCATGGATTTCTGCATTGCAGGGGGTTGGACTAGATGACTCTATGGGTCCCTTCCATCCCTACAATTCTTTGATTCTATGAATATGTATGTACCCACATACATATATATACATACACAGTACAAACTTCCTGTGAAATGATCTGGTATATTTTGGGAGGCAGGGATAAGGAGCAGGAGATTTCACCTGCATTGTGCTTCTTAACTGTCCCTGGGGGTTCGGAATGACCCTCTAGTTCCCCTGCTGCAACTAAAGTGCTTTACATTTCCTTGTTTTCCTCCCTCCCCCAAACCTCCCTATGACGCTGCCATCTCTTCCCACTGCAGGAGCTCAGCGAGATCATGTACACGGACCGCCCCGACTGGCAGAGTGTTATGCAGTACGTCGCCCAAATCTACAAATATTTCGAGACCTGAGTTCCGGAGCCGGGAGGAGGAAGGAGGAGGAGGAGGAGGAAGGCGTCTGAAGAACACCATGCAACGCACTAGATCACTTTAAAAGGAAAACACAAAAGGGACCCTCCCCCTTCGTTCCTGCTTGACAGAGGCCCCGGCAGACGTTTCTCGTGGCCCCAGAAAGGACTGGCCACGATCCAGCCCACGCCATGCAGCCTGAGGCAGAGTGGAGGGGCTCTGCTTGGCTTGGGACTCTCTTTTGGGGGGACGACGCAGGAAATAACATCTCCCCAGTACTTGACCGTGCCAAATAAGACTCCTTTCCACCCAGGGTGCCCTACGCTGTGGGGCAGAGAGCAACAAATCGGTGGCCTTTGTGCACAGCCTCTGGGGGTCCCCGAGGGCATCAGAAGTTGCTGCTTTCCCCCTCTTTAATTTCGCGAAACCTGGTTGTGGCTTCCCCTCTCCATGGGTCCCATGGAAAGGCTTCCTTGCTTTTCTCCCCGGGGGCTCAAGAAAAGAGTGGAGTGGCCTGGCTTCCTGAAACCGGCTGCGCTGTGTGGAACAGCGAGGACCCCTTGAAACCAGAAAACATCTTGGGGGGGAAAACAAAACACTAAACTTACAGCCCCCCCCCAATGACAGCTGCCTTGGCCCAGTCTCACGCAGCTGGTAGGACAGTAGAGAGAGCCAGGCTGATCTTGGCTTTTGCAAATTCCCCCCATCTCAGGACCAATTTAGGGACTGTCGGGATCTGAATAGGCTTCTGTCAATCCAGGACCCACACTGTCTTGAGTGTGGGTGCAAGGAGAGCCCTTCTGATTGTTGCTCAACAAGGCGAGAGGAAGCCATTATCAGGCCCAGATCTCCTGCCCACCCAGGATCTGTGTTGTGACTGGATCCACTTTGATGCCCGATTTAGTCTGCTGGGGTTTTGCTGCAGAACAAAGACTGCGTGTCTCTTTTAACTCGTTGCACCGGGGGGGGGGGAGGAATTTGGGCAGGTGTCTTTTCCGTAATAGTGGGAGAAGCAGTGCCTTCTAAAATTTTCTCTCCCCTCCCCCATGCCTCCAAGTTGGAGCAGGAGATGCGAGAGCTGTGGTCTGTTGCGCAAACCTCCTTGTGTCACTGCAGACATCTTATTTGTCTGATCCACGGGGAAGATTTGTGGCCTTCAGGAAGTTGCTGGACTAAAACTCCCACCATCTCTGACCAATGGCATCTGCAGGGCCACAGAACCATCCTCATCAAACTGGGGGGGGGGGAGATCCAAATGCAGAACCAAGACATGTTGGGAAGCCTGATACCCAGGTTTAAAGGTATCAATTGCTAGCTTCAGTAGCGGAGAGAAAAGGAGTGCCGTGTGTGGGTGACATGACCCTTGGGCACGAACCCCCTGGTCCCTAGAGGATGCTGTGAAGGAAGTGCTTCCTTACCACGTCTGCAGCCATGAGGCCTTGCGAGCAAGATGCTCACATCACCCACATCTGCTGTCGCTTCTTCCGTGGCTCTGCAGGGGATGTGTTAGACATCCCACCGTAAGGTCGCAGAGGGTTGGAGGAGAGCCTGCCCACCCAAATTATCACCGTGTGTTTTCTGTTACTGGATACGAAGTTGAAGGTGCCAAATAGTTGTTTGAAGTTGTTCGCTTTGCCAAAGGAGGAGGCCTCCGTTTCTGCCGCCTCCTCCCAGCCCAGTTGTTCTGGTCAGTGAGAGAACGTCAAATCTCTTTCCCCGCTCTTGGTCTTGGTTTGAGCTGAGCTTTCCCCCACTTGGTTTGGCTCTCTCCTTCCCATCCAAAGCCCCTTCTCCCCTTTGACATCCCAATGGCTGTGGAAAGAAGACTTCAGGAAGGCCTGGTGCAAGGTTTCTGCCTGAAGATTTTTAGATGTCCGGTGCTAGTCCTCATGGTTCCTAGTTCACCTGCCAGTCTCCAGACAGCATCCAGTCATTCCAAAATCGTTTGCCATCTTCTCTGGAGAGAACGTGCACACCTTTGTTGCACACCTTCTCTGCATTTTCATCAAGCAAACAGACCTTTAACTTGGGGGCGTCAGGCGCTGGGGGGAGGGAATCTAAATCACAGCCATGAGTAGATGGAACAAGAAGAACCCCACAAGGGAGCCAGTGGGGGGGGGCCCTCTAGGCATAATGATACCCGAACTCCCCCCCCCCCGCCCCTTGCAGCCAGCATCAGTTAAGGCCGAGGACTCTTGAGAGTAGGATTCCAGCAACTTCTGGAGGTCCCTGTGATTGCAGCCTCTGGCGTTACTGCCCCGTGATCCGCAGGGGAAAGGAGATTTCTGTGCTGCTGTCTGCATTTTGCCATTTTCTCCCCCTTAAGAGGAGATCTGCTGTTACGTGTGAGGCAGGAAGGGGCAAAAAGTCTGAGGTGGTCCTTTCAGGGCAGCTTCATCCCGCTTCATTTAAACTGGTCCCTCAGACTGTCTCGTAAACATCAGTTGGCAAAGCTCTGTGTGTGTGTGTTGGATTGCATTAGAAATTTGGTTTACCGGGGGGGGGGGGTTGTTGGGAAACGGAGGTTTGTTGGCTTTGCCGTGCAAGAGACGGAGGAAAGGCGGGAAGTGAGTGAGGGTTCGCGTCTGGTCACCCCGAAGGTCTGGTTTGGTTTTGTCTCCAGAAAAGCAGGGGGAAGCTGAGGGAGGGAGGAGCAAGAGGTTCCAGATCAAAGCGAGGCGTGGATTCGCACCCGTAACAGTTGCAAGGAGAACGGAGCCGGGTGAGGCGTTGGAAATGCCTGTGTCAGAGTGGGAGTCTTGTCTGTATTGGTTTTGTCAGTAATGCCGGGCTGAGGTGTCCGAAGGAAGCCTGGGCAGGTTCTTTGCCAGAGGCGCAACCAGCCTCCAGGTCTGTTGAGGCCTAGCATCTTGAAGGGAATGTTTTAGGGGCAGGTTCTGAATCCACTTCGCTTGCTCTTGAAGGTTGGAAAGATAGACTTAAGGTTGTGTGTGTGTGTGTGTGTGTGTGTGTGTGTCCTCCCCCCAAAGTCACCATTTTCCTTGGGACTCCACCTTTTTCTCCCCCCCCCTCCCAAAATGAGGTGCAGAAGGAGAAATCCAGCGTTGACACTGAGCTTAATTTCCCCGGGGTTCTCAGTCGCTGCAATGCTGCCAGATTTCAAAGCCTGCTGCTTCTCTTTTCAACCCCCCCTCCATTTAGGGTCCACCTGCGAAGGGTTTTATTCAGGCACTTCCCACTCCTCCTGCCGCAGGTGAAGCCAGAGGGTGGGCGGCCCTATTAGCTTCTTCCGGCCACCTTGTGTTGTGTGGAGGATCAACCTGCGCCCACCTTTCCCCAAATGATGCCAAGGGGGGCACCGTCCTTGACATAGGAGCATTGGGGGTCATGTGACTGTAGGCCAGGGATTGGGGGGGCAGTGTTCCTCCAGATCAGGCACCCCCAAACTTGGCCCTCCAGATGTTTTGGGACTACAACTCCCATCATCCCTAGCTAACAGGACCAGTGGTCAGGGATGATGGGAACCGTAGTCCCAAAAACATCTGGAGGGCCGAGTTTGGGGGGTGCCTGCCCCAGATGTTGGACTCTGAAATCGCATCCTCCCTGCCGGCTGGTGGCCATTGAGAGTCCCATCAACGCCTGCAGGAGAATCTCCTCCCTTGAAGGATTCTCCCAGCCCATCCTCCCCAAGATCCACGCTTCTCCAGTGAAATGCACCCCATAATATAATGCAGGGAATTGGGTGTGGGCATCTGTGGCCTGCAGATGTCACTGGATCCCAGCAGGAGCAACAAGCGAGCACGGTGAGGCCCGGGGGGTTCCCAACATCTGGAGCCCCCCACCCGTCGGAACAAGTCCACAATTTTGTAAAAACACAAATGACTCCTGAGCAGGTGTCCTAACTGGAATGGCTGGTGTCTTCAGGTGCTAATGATCTTTCCAATATGCCATCAATCGACTCTGACTGGCAATGAACGAACAGAGTCCTTTCCTCTGCTTATTAACCTGTTTTGGGAGCGCTAACAGATTATTGGTCCCTGCCCAGCCCTCTATTGTCTTTATTTTTTTAGCCTTTACACGTGCCAACTTTTTGTTTGTTCATTTTGTTGGTTCATCTTTCCTTGCGAGCGTTTCACTTATTAAAAAAACAAAAACCGGACCTCTCTCTCGGCCTGGACTGGGCACTTCAAGTCTGAACTGTTCCCGCCGGAGAGCAAAACCATCTTATTTATACACCAAGAGCACACTAGAATGTACAGGCCCTCGGAGACGTCAACGGTCGAGGATGTGCGACTGCCAATGTTTTTATTTAAAGAAGATTAACGTTACTGAAGCATTGGGTGCCCAGGGTCTGAATAATATTTCTAATAAATGCCTTTGGTTTCTGACACTTGGCTTTTGGCGCTGCTCTTGTCTAGGCCTAGGCCGCATCCTGTCGTTCCTGAGCAGTATCAAGAGATAATCCCCAGAGTGGTTTAACTCTTCCCAGGAAACACCAGGAACTGTAGCTCTCTTAACAAGTCTCAGGACCCTTAACATACAACAGTTCCCAGGATTATTTGCGGGGGCAGCTATGACTGTTTAAGGTGGTGTGATACTGCTTCAAATGTAGAGTGCAGACGGGGACAGAGTCTACTCAGAAGTAAGTTCCATTGAGTCAGATAGGACTTGCTGCCAGGTAAATAGGGTGGCAGCCTTCTGAATATTCAAAACATATACACATAACCAATGTTGGGGCAATTAAAACAACTCCAATTTAATCACATTTCTTTTTTTCAAAAGTAATGAGTACACCTCTTTGAATAATGGGAGCAGGTAAGACAAATATTACCTTGCCATTCTTACAACAGCCCTACAAGGTATTATTGCTGACTATCACAGACTATCACAAAGACATTTGGGGGGGTGTGTGTGAGAGAGAGAGACTCTCACCTTTTAGCCAACATGCCTGAACCTTCAGTCACATTACCACTCACTATTTTCTAAATTTCCAAATTGCTTGGGGTTGGGGAGGGGATACAGTTGCCCTGACCTGCTGAATTGATATTGCAAGTGGCCAACAACAGAGAAATGTAAAAATAAGTTTGGTACCCCAATAATGTGATTAGACACTACCACTACCGTGCAACCAAGGATAGCCACCTGCGAATTTCATTCTGTTTCATTTTCCCATGGCAAGCAGGAAACAGATGTTCTGGGGCAGGGCTGGGCGGGGCAGTGGCACCTACAACATCCGCATGAATGACGTCTTGCGCCACCAGATGTGTTGCATGCAGCTGCTGGGCCTGCATGAACAGGTATGGGGGAATGCATGGCAGAGGGTTGGTCTAGATGACCCTCAGGAGTCCCTCCCTCCCCAACAGCTCTTTCTCAGGCTGTGCTAAATCTTCATACGACAATGTGTCATTGCCCAGAGGTCTGTGACTGAAAGAGGAAACTGGACCTACTGGGGAACAGTCAAGACAGCTCCAGGGTATCATTTGCATGCGCACCAAAATAGCCCACCTTGAAGTCTTGCTCATGAGAGCAGAGCGACTCAAAGCATCCATAGCCTAGTGGGAAGATCTCAGCGCCCACATTCTGTGTTGTGATGAGACCAACCAGATGAAAGAACTCTGCCTTGTCAGAACAATGGTCCATCTAGCTCAATATTGCCTACACTGACTGGGAGTCGCTCTCTGGTTGGCAAACGGGTGTCTTATCCCCAGCCTTACCTGGGGAGAAATGTTCTGCTTGTGTTCAGAGGCAGCGACGCCTCCATTCGCACTTCCTGAAGCTATACGTGAATTGAAAATGCAGCCGCCTGTTGAAATTCACGCTTCTCAGAATTTTGCACTTCTCCAGTCAAGCGATGTGAGCAAAAATGCACAGGCCAGGGTAAAGCATGCCTTAAAAAATGCAAATATTCACGAAAGAACATCAAAAAAATGCATTTGCAAAACGTGAGCATATTGGGGCAAATTGCATACAGACGTGTGTCTATTAGAAATTCACCCTAAAATGCTGATGAATTTCCGTGAGGACTTTTTTTTTAAAAAAAATTGCAAGCCAATGTGAACTCTAGAGTGAAGAACTGAGAAACCGAGAAGTAAGTCCTGCTTCTCCATGCCAGTTGCTGGAAGCGACAGGAGAGCCCTGTTGCACTAGGGACCTGCTTGTGGGCTTCCACTCTGAGAAGAGGATGCTGAACTAGATAGGCCCCCTTTGGCCTGATCCAGCAGCCAGCCTCTTCTCTTTGACTATAGCTACAGAATTCAGCTTGCAGAGAAGCTCACTTGTTTTTGAGAGGCAAGGTCCTAGTCGCCATGATTCTGTGAGAGCAGGCTGCTGGACTTGATGGGTCACTGGCCTGATCCAGCAGCCTCTTTTGATGCTCCCCTGGTGGCTGGTGCCCATTGGGGCTGGTGGGGCAGGGACCCCAAGGAGTTGGCAGAGCCACAGACCACAAGAGTCGCAGAGCCAGCTCGTTCTAGTTTCTTCCTCCTGAGACACAGAGATGGAGAAGGCTGACACCCAGAGCCACTTGCCGTCTTGGGTTTTGAGAAAGAAGGCAGGGCAAGTGAGAACTTGGCCTGGGCTGTCAGAAGTCTGTGGGGCAGCGACCCATTTGCCCTAACGGACCGGCTGCCATTGCCGGGGAAGAGAGATCGACCAGTAGAAAGAGGCAGATCAACAGTGAAATGAGTCACGAGTTTGGCGACTCAGTTCCAGCTTCGACTCCAACACCTGAGGCCAGGTATCCCAAGCTCATTGGCAGCCGTTGCAAACGCTTACATAACCCAAACTGGTTTGCCTCTTCTGGAGGTGACTGAGGCAGCTCATATTTCAACAAATTTCCTTCTCCGGGGGCTGGAAACACACAAGAGAACAATCATTCTCAGACTTGAAGGAAAGGATGGAGGTTCATAGAATTGGAGAGTTGGAAGGGACCTTAAGGGTCATGTAGTCCAAACTCCTGCAATACAGGAATAAATTAGGGGAGTAATTTATTTTTAATTTATATCCAGCCTTTCTCCTGGTGCAGGACCCAAGGAAACTCCCAGAATAAAACAGGGATAAACTCAAAGCACCCAAATATATATTTTTAAACCCACCAGTTAAATAAGTAACCCTATGAAAACCGGTGCTGAAGGGTCCCTCCAGGAGGCATCAGGCAACTCGCTGGGGAACTAGCAATCCCAAGATAGACTGCACTGGAGTATGGAAGTTCCACTCAGCAGGCATGGTTAAAAGTCGCTGATGGATCCAACCCTGGCCACCGATTAACTTGCTTAATTCTTCACTGCAAACAGAAGCAGTCAACTTATACTGGCAAAAGCCGACATCTCCGCTTCCATTTCTGGGAGAGAAGTGCGCAGAGCATAGCTGCGCATAGAAGGAGAGGCACAAGCGGCAGCCGTTTGCTCGGCAGCATTGGCGGAAACGCAGATCCCTTTTGCAGAGTCATTACTTTGTACCTTTTTGCTTGCTCTGTTTTGCTCTGACTGTGCGACTTGCCAGTGAGTCTCAGGCGGGAAACCACACTGGTGGGAACTTTGCTCCTTGTGAAGCCATCTACACCCTCCAAGAGGCTCTAACAGCAGCTTCCCCATACCTGATCCTCATACCTGATGTTTTGGACTTGCAACTCCCATCAGCCCCCCGTCAACGCCAGGAGCTCTGGGCCAAAACATGTGGCCAGGACTGATGGGAGTTGCCAGTCAACAACACCAAGAGGGCACCAGGTTGGGGAAGGTGGCTCTGATTCAATGATAGGGAGCCTGTGGCCTTCCAGATGTTGTCAGACTCCAACTCCCAGCAGCCCCAGCAGCCAGCACGGCCAGGGATTATGGGAGTTGTAGTGCGGCAACATTCGTAGGGCTGCCAACATCTCCCACTGCCCCAGTCTGGATTTGAGAAATCTGGCCAGGAACTTCCCACCCGAAACTCTCCAAAATCTACGTTAGTTGTTTTTGGTTTTTTTATATTGTAAACCACCCTTTGGTCCTCGGATGGAGGGCAGTATAAAAGTTTAATAAATATAAAATGAAATAATAATAATAATAATAATAATAATAATAATAATAATAATAATAATAATAAATAAAATGATGTGATTTTTGTTGGGGGAAGGGAGAAGGGAAGTAATTCACAACTTTTTTTGCGAGCAAATGAGAAGTAAGGACGTTTGAGAAATTCAGGGAATCCCACCCCTGGTACCAACTGCGTGCAGGAACATCCTGTTCGTATGTCTGCTGCCACTGCAGCTTTAAATATAATAGAATCATAGAACTGCAGAGCTGGAAGGAACCCCGAGGATCATCTAGTCCAACCCCCTGCAATGCAGGAATCCGCAGCTGTTCCATACAGGGAATGAACCTGAAACCTTTGCATTATGAGCACCACACTCTAACCAACTGAGCTATCTAGACTGACATATTCATAGACACACTCCTACAGTCCTGCCCCACTCTTACCAACTCCTCTGCCAGCTTTCCATGGCTCACTCTACACACAGCAAAGTGTGAGGATTCGAACCTGGGTCTCCCAAGGTCCTAGTCTGACACGCTAACCACTACACCACTCTGCCTCTCCACTGGTGCCTATGCAGCTCAGGGCCAGCGTTACATGCAAGACCACAGCAGCATGGTGTAGTGGTTTGAGTGTCAAACTAGAACCTCGGAGACCAGGGTTCGAATTCCCACTCGGTCACGAAGCTCACTGGGTGACCCTGGGCGAGCCACTGTCTTCTCTCAGCCTTGCCTACCTCAGAGGGCTGTTCCGGGGGTTTAATTAAGAGAAGAAGAACCATTTACGCCATCCTGAGCTCCTTGCAAGGGGGAAGGTGGGATATAAATGCAATAAATTAATAAAAATGAAACAAGGCAGACCTGTTTAGGTAAGTTTTAAATGTTTGATGTTTTATCATGTTTTTAATATTGTGTTGGGAGCCGCTCAGAATGGCTGGGGAAACCCAGCCAGATGGGCAGGGTATAGATAAATATTATTATAAATATTATTATTATTATTATTATTATTATTATTATTATTATTATTATTATTATTAACAACCCCTTCCCTTTACACCTCATTCAGCCCTTTCCTATTTCTCCATAGACTGCCCAAAGCCCTCCAGACTCCCTTTTACTAAACCACTGTGTACAGGATCTCACCTGAACTGGTGCGTGGCGACACCTTAACGTTTTAATGTATATTGAAAGATATAGAGATCAGCAGAGATATATCTTCCAGTTTCAGTCCACAGGCCTGTTTGCCAGCAGTGCCCAGCTGGAAGCCCCCAAGCGAGGCATCAGCTTTCGCTGGCTCTTTGCTTCAACAGCTGGCGTCTAGCAGATAGACTGTGCCTGGATATGGAGGCTTCATTGAGCTATCACGGCTAGCAGCAGTTTGATAGGGCTAGCCCGCTTTGCACACTCAGATATAAATCCTTAAAAAGTAATAAATCTGGCAGTACCCCTTGCGGCCTCTTTCCCTTCCCTTCCCTTCCCTCATTCTTTTTATCACCACACCAAAATGCAAAGGTCTCTCCGAAGGCTGTTTACAGCACAACACCAAACTGAAAACAGGACAGCCAATAAAATCTGCAGCGAGCGCAACCTTTTCATGGCACCGCGGGGAAACGCCGGCGCTAGCACAGAGGCAGGGAGGCAGGAACGAAGGACAACTTTTGCCCAGCTTTAAAAAGATGCCAATTAAGAAGCAAACCACTTTGGCATCAAATGGTCTCTACTGGCCTTGTGAATAGTAGCAAGGCATCTAGCCCTCCTGATCGGCTTTTTCTTTTCTTTTCTTTTTTTAAAAAGTCCACTTAATCAACCTGGACATTTGCTCACTTAATCAACTGGCCCCAAAGGGTCCCACCTTCTTGCAGGTTGATGGACTTTTTGGCTTCTTTTAAATGCCCGCTTAATCAACTCAAAGACTTGCCCACTTAATCAATGAGCTACACCTTGAATAGCTAACAATCTTCCCTTGGCCACTGTATGGCAAATGAATAGGTTGAATGATGCAGGTGGACGTCCCCATCCTGTTAATTCATTCCAGCAGCATCCTTCCACAAGGGCGACCGCCCCCCCCCCCCAGTCGACAAGATCACCCTCTCATCACTGTGATCTTTGTGCTCCGAGCTGATCTTCCAAACAGTCCCTTCTGGAGAGTCGTGCGTGAGAGAGATCAGGTCATTGCAAAACTCTTCGGGGTGGGTTGAATCACTGACTCACACACAAAAAATGGGGAGAGCGAAAGAGGCAAGCTCTCTGGATGAGGCAAATAAATCTCTTCCCCATGACTAAGTCAGAGAGGGAATAGTTAGGAAAAATGGGATCTCTCCGGTCTGTGGTTGGGGAGCGGCCCACACCAAGTGAAATCGTCTGAGGATGAAGCTGCAAACCGGCTCCTACAAGTTCAAATGCCAAAGATCTCAAGCCCAGGGACTTGAGATAGCCGGCCCTATCATTAGACCTAACATTTGCTTGGAGAGCCGGTGTGGGGCAGCGTTTAGGGTGTTGGACTAGGACTTGGGAGGGTCCAAATCCCCACTCGGCCTTCGCAAAGGTCACTTTGGGCCACGGTCACCCCCCCTCAGCCTAACCTACCTCACAGGGTCGTTGTGGGGGTGGAAATGAGAATGAACAGCATTCCACCTCAAGCTCCATGGAGAATAAGGAGGGGATACGGATGTCAAAGGCGTTGGCCTCCACGTGGCTTGAGAGACAACGGAGTGTGCCTTTGGGGGTGAAGTCAAATTGCCGTGCTAGCAGCAGCGAAGTGACCTCCCTGGGGTGCAAGTCTGGGCAGTGTGTCTGGGGGTCCTGGGCTGCCCAGATGACAAGACCCACCTCTTCTCGGCCTCACTGAGGTGGCCCAAAGGAAAGCAGTGCAAGATGTTTGGCCCCCGTTTGGTTGCGGGAGTTTTGGGGTGTACAAGGCAACAACATCCAACTGTCTCAGGGACTCCACATTGCTGTTGGGTTTACACTTTAGCCTTTTCTTCTCCCGAACAAGACAACAGAGGTTTAGGATAAGAGCTTTCCTTCTCCTTAGATGGGCTCCCTTCCCAGGTGGAAGAGCCTCACCTGCCCCTCGCTTCCCTCTACGGCACGTGCAGAAAGCGCCTTCATGACCCTTGGAGCCAGTCTTGGTCAGACTCGTCCACTCAATCCATTCGTAATAATAACAATTATTTATTATTCATACCCCGCCCATCTGGCTGGGCCTCCCCAGCCGCTCTGGGTGGCTTCCAACAGAAATATTAAAATTCACTAATACACTAAGATTAAAAGCTTCCCTAAACAGGGCTGCCTTCAGATGTCTTCTAAAAGTCTGGTAGTTGTTAATTCTTTTTGACATCTGATGGGAGGGCGTTCCACAGGGCGGGTGCCACTACCGAAAAGGACCTCTGCCTAGTTCCCTGTAACTTGGCTTCTCGCAACGAGGGAAACGCCAGAAGGCCCTCGGTGCTGGACCTCAGTGTCCGGGCAGAGCGATGGAGACGCTCCTTCAGGTATTCTAGACCGAGGCCATTTAGGGCTTTAAAGGTCAGCACCAACACTTTGAATTGTGCTCAGAAACGTACTGGGAGCCAATGCAGGTCTTTCAAGACCGGTGTTATGTGGTCTCGGCGACTGCTCCCAGTCACCAGTCTAGCTGCCGCATTCTGGATTAATTGCAGTTTCTGGGTCACCTTCAAAGGTAGCCCCACGTAGAGCGCATTGCAGTAGTCCAAGCGAGAGATAACTAGAGCATGCGCCACTCTGGCGAGACAGTCCGCGGGCAGGTAGGGACTCAGCCTGTGTACCAGATGGAGCTGATTGACAGCTGCCCTGGACACAGAATTGACCTGCGCCTCCATGGACAGCTGTGAGTCCAAAATGACTCCCAGGCTGCGTACCTGGTCCTTCAGAGGCACAGTTACCCCATTCAGGACCAGGGAGTCCCCCACACCTGCCCGCCTCCTGTCTCCCATAAACAGTACTTCTGTCTTGTCAGGATTCAACCTCAATCTGTTAGCTACAGCCGCCATTCGTAAATAAACACAAGGCAGATTCTGGACGGGGAGGAGGGGGCTGCAGCGGGAGTCGTGGCACGGGATGCAGGAAGAACTTTCTGAGCGGAACGGACTCCCTCCTTCGTTGGAGGTTTCTAAGCAGAGCTGGGGTGGCCATCTGCCAGGGATCCTTTCGCTGTGATTCCCTCCCTGTAGGGGGTTGGACTAGATGACCCTTGGGTCCCTTCCAGCTCCAAAGTTCCATGATTCTATAACTTGTGCTCACTAAGCTAGACAGCTGCCTCCTTTATGTGCCCCAGAGGAGGACACTGACCTGTCCCAAGCAGGGCCGGATTTAGGTTTGATGAGGCCCTCAGCTACTGAAGGGAATGGGGCCCTTTATATGTCCAGCCGTCCTTTGTCAACAACAAATTGTCCCTGTTTTTTTTGTCTTGAACATATGCTATATGGTAATTTATGGACCTAATAGGTATCTAAAGCCATTTGCACATAACAAAATAGGTATTTTATCAAAGTAATTGTTGAACTGAAATACAATTAAGAACCAGTGATATTTTAGGAAGCAGGCTAGCAGGCGGGGCCCATGACTTACATCCTAGGAGCCTACACAACACAAAACACTGTTGCTGCATGTAGGTTTTATTTTATTTGTTTTTTATCTTATATATATAAAAAAGACAATCTTATCTTTTTAAGATAAGATTATCTTATAGGGACCCAGGTGGCGCTGTGTGTTAAACCACAGAGTCTAGGGCTTGCCGATCAGAAGGTTGGCGGTTCGAATCCCCGCGACAGGGTGAGCTCCCGTTGCTCGGTCCCTGCTCCTGCCCACCTAGCAGTTCGAAAGCACATAAAAGCGCCAGAAGTGGCTTTGTCATGCTGGCCACATGACCTGGAAGCTGTCTGCGGACAAACGCCGGCTCCCTCGGCCTATAGAGCGAGATGAGCGCCGCAACCCCAGAGTCGGACACGACTGGACCTGATGGTCAGGGGCCCCTTTTTTATCTTTTATTTTGGAAATATACATCCAGGTTTTTCCCCTTTTAATTTTTTTGGGGCCCCCAAAAGAGTGGGGCCCTAAGCTATAGCTTGTTTAGCTTATACGTAAATCTGGCACTGGTTCTTGTCCTGCCTCTGGATGGAGGTTGGAGAGAGGGGCTTGCTTGTGCGGCTGCAGAAACAAGCCTCTTGTTGACAGAGGAAAGCCTTTAGGAAACGTGAGATGCCAGGGAGAGAGTGTCTGTCAGATGCACAGTTTCAGTTCCAAAGGGCATCTGTCACCACACCAAAGGCCCGATCCCGGCATCCATTAAAGGTCAAGGTAACCCTGACCGTTAGGTCCAGTCCTAGACGACTCTGGGATTGCGCGCTCATCTCACTTTACAGGCCGAGGGAGCCGGCGTTTGTCCGCAGACATTTTTTCCGGGTCATGATATTTGATGATAGACTGAAAGCTCCACACAGCCCCTGCGGCTTAACAGCCATCGACAGGCTTCTCCTTCCTGCACAGACTGAATAATAGAAACACAGAACTGTAGGGGAGGGATCCCAAGGGGTCATCTAGCTCAACCCCCTGCAATGCAGGAATCCTAGCTAGAGGATCCCTGACCGGTGGCCATCCAACCTCTGTTTAAAATCTTCCGGGGAAGGAGACTACCTTCCAAGGCAGTCCTTTCCATTGTCAAACTGCTCCTACCATCAGGAAGTTATTCTTCAGGTTTAATCAAATTAAAAAGTTCAGTCAATCAACACTCATACAATTAATCAACTCGAATTTTGTTAACCAGGATACAATCTTATTTTAAACTCGCTGGAAATACCCCAAAAGCTGACAGGACGCGGAGCAGGGTGGAAAGTTGAGGACAACCAGTTTTTCCTGCCTCTCCCTTCTGATGGCTTGGCCCAGTCATCTCTGTTTCATCACATACTTATACATATTGTTTTAATCACTATCAATATTTGCTTATAAAGCAGCAGCTTGATTGTTTCTTATCCCCTATCTATTTGTTGTTGCGAAACAGAAGCGATAAAAGAGCAAGTCACTCGGAGAGGTTCCGCTGAGTAAGAATTTTAAGGAATGTCAAGTAAATAAACAAAAGTATCTGAATGTATTGGCTCTGAGCCTTTGGCTGCCAGCAGCAAAAGCTTGGCAAGGTATATATGGATATTGGTATTTCATTGCTGGCTTTTGTTTGTCTGTAAACCACCTTGGTATTTCTCTTTGAAATGAAAGAAGATAGAATAATTAAAATAATAATAAAATAATAATAATTTTCTGATTGGCAATTTCTAAAATGATGCAAGCATCCAGACCTTACAAGTCCCAACCTCGCTGCACAATAAGAATACTGTCTGCCATCACTTACCACACACTCCCTCTTAAGATGCTGACTAACTAAATGTCAAATTTGAGATCCAGCCTCAAGCCATGTTTCTCCAGCACTGAGCCCCACGCCACTCTGTTTCACTTGGCTTCCAAGCTGAAGAAGAAGAGCTCTGCAGGACCCAAAACCTTGCTCACTATTTTGCAACAGGGATTTTTGCATTGTTTATGAGAAAGCCTGGGAAGGGAGCTGGAGTGAATTCAAGAAGACTTGCTCCTGACTACACAGGGTTAGGATAGAAAATCCAAAGGCACATTTACAACAACAACACAGATCAGATCATTGCCATCTCGATCTTTTCAGCAAGCTTTTAAAGGAGGGTTTCTTATCCTGTTCTGGTTCTGCTTTGAAGTTGAGATTGTGTGTGTGTGTGTGTGTGTGTGTGTGTGTGTGTGTGTCTGTGTGTTGGTCGACAGATCAATAGATAGATATGGAATTTAGGAAGCTTCTTTATACCAAATCAGACCATTGGGATTTCCTGCACTGACTGGCAGCAGCTCTTCAGGGTTTCAAGGCAGGGAGTCTCTCTCCCAGACCATCAAGGACTGAGCCAGGAATCTTCCACATTCAAAACAGATGCTGTGTTACTACAGTACTGAGCTACAGCTGTTCTCTTTAGGATAAAATAAGATCCCAGGTCTCATGGTTAAGGGCTGGTTTAGAGAGAAACATAGGAAGCTGCCTTTTAATGAGTCGGATATTGCACCATCTAGCTCAGTATTTCCTACACTGACTGGCAGCGTTTTTCCAGAGGACATTCCTAGCCCTACCCGGAGATACTAGGCTACTGAGCTAGGTTCTTCTGACGCCTCATTGTGAATCATTTGGAAAGTGATTCATAAGGGACAATGGAAGGAAAATAAAACAAAACACAATACAACACTAGCCTCCAACGCTCACACCCCTTTTTGTTATAAGACTCACAGTGTGTCTCTGAGGACGTGCAAAGTGCATCCCTCCTATTCTTAATCTTCCAGATCATCTACGGCGGAAGATTACACTTTTTTAAAAAGAAGAAGAAGAAGAAGAAAATAAGGATGAATGAGCGCCTCTGACTCACCCAGCTTGCAATGACTCTCTCTTCTGGTTTGCAGCGAAAAAGACTTCTTCTAAGTTTTGCAGGGCGTCGGGAAACATCGGCGGGGCGCCTCGCTCGCGGCCTTACGGTAAAAGCGAGGAAGGGGCGGAGTCCGGGAGTGCGCCTCCGCCAATCGGACGCAGGGCTCCGCCGAGGCCCCGCCCCGCCCTCTCCCCATGTGCAGAAATAGCCGCGCAAGCCTCTGCTGCGGGGGAAAGACGCCGCGGCTCCGCGAGGGAGAGTTTGCTGGAGCGCATCCGGGGTGCGCTTCAAAAGAGAGGGGCGTTTGCAGCGACTCTGGATCACCTCCACCTTTTTTTTAAATTATAATTTGCAAGGATATAAGAGAGGAGCTCTGCCTTGGCTTTTCGAGGTGGGCGAAGCTACGTGGGCAGACTCGAACTCGCGACTCCACGTTGGGACTCTCCTGTTGATCATTTCCGGGGTTCCTGCAGATAGAACATCATTTGGACCGCCTGGGCTTTTCCCTGCTTCTGTGTGATGCCTCCCGGGGGTGGACCTTCCCTGCGCCCATTTCCTAGCCTCCAAGACTGACACCAACTTGCCTGCCCCCTTCCCTGGGCTCAGCCGGCTGGGGGAAGAGTCCTGTTTCGCTCACCCTGTGGCACGTGGTGGGGTAAAACAACAGGGACTAGCGCCTTGGCTTTCCGCGCTGCTTCTTTTGAGGTTTCTGGTGTGGCAGAAGAACAAGACCAAGAGACTTGTTGTGGCACCGTGACAAGCATCACCACCACGAGATCTATTGCGCCGGGAGATTTCACGGCCTGCGGTCCACCGGCGATGGCCGAAGACGTGTCCCAGCGGGCGCAGCGGTGTGGTGGCAGCGTGGGCTGAGCTTCAGCACCACCGCCACCCAAATCGGCACGCCTCCATGTCTGGCGCTAGAAGGAGGTGGCCCTCATTCCCGCAGGCCAGCTCTCCCTTGAGCACCACTGTTGGGGGTTTGGTGGCCCCATGGCATTCGCTGGCGTGGGCTGAGCCCCCTGCTTGAAATGACCACGTCCTCGTCCCCGCTGGCCCTCGATGGCCTGGATATGGTCTACATCGTGGTGGAGCTGGTGATAGCTGTGCTGGCCATCGCGGGCAACGTCCTCGTGTGCTGGGCAGTGGCGATCAACAGCACCCTGAAAAATGCCACCAACTACTTCCTGGTCTCCCTGGCAGTGGCCGACATCGCCGTGGGCCTCCTCGCCATCCCCTTCGCCATCACCATCAGCATCGGCCTGCGGATCAACTTCCATTCTTGCCTCTTCCTGGCCAGCTTTGTCCTGGTCCTCACACAGAGCTCCATCTTCAGCTTGCTGGCCGTGGCTGTGGACCGGTACTTGGCGATCAAGATCCCACTTAGGTAACGGAGTGATCGGGGAGAGAGAGAGAGAGAGAGAGAGAGCGGGTAGGGGAGAAGGGTTTTCCCTTGCCCAGACCCTGCGACGTCCACTGTGTTGACCACTTAGGTCTTGGCTCGTGTGGCTTGGCTCGATTGCCCGAGCGGCACATCTCTGGAGAAGGGTTGCGGCTCAGAACTAGAGTGCCTGCTTTGCACGCAGAAGGCCCCGAGGTTGTAGTGAAGAGCCATTGCTCAGTGATAGGCATGGCTGGGAATGCCCCCTTGCCTAGAAGCTTGGAATAATGAGGTGGATAGCCAAATGATCTGACTTGGTATATGTTAATAGGTTCCTTCGCTTCTGTTTAAATCAGCCCTTTATTTGGAAGCATGAGAACGGGATCCTCGCTTTGTACTTAAAGGAAGAGCTGTAGTTTAGCACAATGGTGACTTGGAATGTCCCCTTGGCCAAAAGTCCCTGCTAGTCACCGTGGACACAACTGTGGGCAAACGGCCGGAGTCCGTTATAAAACAACTTCCTACATTTGCAATTCTGCTGGTAGCAGATTGTGCTCTGGAGAGTGGAAGAGGGTCCCTGGCGCAGGCGGTGGCTCTCCAGGACAGAGAAAAGGCAGTTGTCCGTCACGCAGAACATAGTTAAACTATGGAACTCCCTCCCACAAGATGCAGCGTTTGTGTTTGCAGAGATTTGGGGTCAGGGTTGCTTCCCCCCCCTTAGTTTCTTTTTTCTTCTTTAACTAGCATTGTCCTGGGATCAAACACCAGCCTTGGGGAGGGGGGGAGTTGAAATTCCACCTCTGCCTCAGAGTCCATGGGTAAGAATTCCGGTAGTTGTGTGACTCATGGCAAAGCAAACCATGTGCCTCTAACAGGTTACAACTGTATTCAGCTCATTGGAGATGTATGTGCAGGGGCTGAGTCATGTGGAGGCCACCAATATCCTCCTCTCTAGGTTATTTTAAAGTCGGGCGGGATTTGTTGGCATCCTGGTTTGTTTATATTTATAACCTCAGTTGTCTCATCTGTGAAATGGGTGCAGCCAATGACTTAACTTCACAGGGTTGTTATTACTGAAGGTGGAATACGGTTGAGGTTGAATACAAGAAGGATCCCTGGGGCTTGATCAGGCCAAAACGGGCCCTACCCAGCCCAGCATCCTGTTCTTACAGTGCCCATCCCATGTGGAGTAATGCTTAGAGTGTCAGACCAGGAACTGGGAGAGATCAAGGTTCAAATCCCGCCATTAAGCTCCCTGGGTGGACTTGGGGGCCAGTCACTGCCTTTCAACCTAACTGACCTCACCGGGTTGTTGTGTACGGTAGATAAAATGCAGAGGGAGGACCGGAGTTCCTTGGAAGAAAGTTGGGATATAAACAAATGTAAACAAACAAGCAGTATTCTGCCCACTTAAGATTCCTAGAAAGTGGTATACACTAGGCCTATTCCCTCCGACATTAAGTGCATTAAAAAAATATCAATAAAAACAACTTAACAGAAAAAAGGTTCCATATAAAGGGTTTCATACATTAAAGCACCAGGTTATTGAAGTTTCTTACTCTTAAAAATAAATCCAGGAGAGAAAATCTCAAGCTGTGCGATGTCAGCCTCTGCTCTTAAATCTGGTAAGTCTGTGATGGCTAACAGCCATTGACCAATTCATTGAGGACAGGCCTTTCCATTTCTGACAGCCGCAGTAACTATCTTCCCATTGAACCTCCCTACGCAGGAGCAGTCTACCTTGGATTACTGGTTCAGCTGTTTGGTGTGTCCCTGAGCGAGTCACTGGTCCGCTCCCCGTCACCACCTTGTATGCGCGAAGAATGATGGAGGCCCAATTTGTGGGGCTTTCGTGAAGGTTTACCGAGCTAATGTGAAGGGTTTTCTGAGGAGCAAGAGGACAAATGGTGTTTCCATCTTACTCCTTCCCTGTTTATCCTCACAACAGCCCTGTGAGGTAGGTTAAGCCAAGAGAAAGAGCTCACAACTGGCCAAAAGTCACTCAGGGAACTTTCTGGCTGAGTGGAGATTGACCCTAGTCACTAACCACTACACTGGGCTGCCTCTCTGTCTGTCTTGGTCCTTTTTTTTTTTTTGCTACTTAACCTAGTGGCTGTTTTTCTGGGGGATTCTGGGCATCGTCCTAAAGTTTCTTGAATGAAAAGGTCTGGGAAAAGGAGAAAACTGGGATGGAAGATGAGTTATCTGGTGAGGTGTGCCAGGGACCCACCGCAAAATGGGGGTTGTCCAGTGAGTCATGTCAGAGTTGGGTCCATAGATTAAGGTAGACTGCTCCTGAGCGCAGGAGTTCTACGAGTGGGGAAGAGGGAACACGCTGAGCTGGCTTAGGGCGATGGTGAAACCTGGCAGGAAGGTGTTCAAAAGAACTTTGGGGGTTTCCAAAACAAAGCTCAATAACTTTTTGGGATGTCCTGGGTTGTTGTTTTTTCTTTACTGCTTGAAATATGGGAATCCTAGTGATATGTTTAGGAATGTGAGAAGTGGATGTCCCCATTGAAGCCTTGTCTGTGTGGTCTTGGGGGAAGACCAGAGACCCGACTCCTTCAAATGAGACCTTCCTGCTGTTTGCAGCCGAAACCTCCACTGTGAGCATATCCTGGTATTCGCACAATTATAAGTCTCCCCTGCTGGCAGGCCGGAGATTTTTGCTTCGGAAAAAGGGCAGTTCAAAGCTTGCCCCCCCTGCCTTTTCTGGAAAGCGATCAGCTGAGACCGTTCCCAGTAGCGTTGGAAGTGCCTTATTAACGGTTATTGTTACAAAGTGTGGTCCTGCAATAAAATGTTGCATCGGGGAGTGTGTGTGTCTCGGTTCAGCATACCGGCCACGCCCTCCCATGGGTTACTCCACTCCATTTCTGCCTCCCGCCAGGCTCTCCTTCCTTGCCTAACAGACATCCATTCCTTTTGTGCCCACAGGGCATCCCCAAACCCAGGCCTAGAGAGCTGTTTTAGCGACCACCACTCCCCTGCTGCTGACGGTTCCTCTATTTTTCTTTTTTTGGGGGGGTCATCCTATAATTCTTGGGGTTACCCTGAGACTGCTGATTGTGAAACAGTGGCACCATTTGGACTACCTAATGTATTTGGAGAAGGAGGTCACTATTTGCGTGTACTTTGAGTTATAAATATATGGGGATGGCCGCGAATAGGCAAAGCTCTCCATTTTTTACTTCCCAGTTTCTCACTTTTTCCTGATCCTCAGTTCCGCATATTTCCCCATGAATTTGTGATTATTATCACTAATTTTTTTAATTTTTAAAAAAGTCCTCGTGAAAATTCATCAGCATTGTATTGCAAATTTTTCCTAACACATCTCTGCAATTTTGTGTAATTATACACTCCCCCCCATGTCTTTTTGCACATGATTTTCACCAACATTTGTATGCATGCTTTACACTCTCTCTCTCTCTCTCTCTCTCTCTCTCTCTCTCTCTCTCTCTCTCTCTCTCTCTCTCTCTCTCTGTGTGTGTGTGTGTGTGTGTGTGTGTGTGTGTGTGTGTGTGTGTAGAATCATAGAATCATAGAGTTGGAAGAGACCACAAGGGCCATCCAGTCCAACCCCCTGCCAAGCAGGAAACACCATCAAAGCATTCTTGAC
Source organism: Zootoca vivipara (assembly GCF_963506605.1). NCBI lineage: Eukaryota > Metazoa > Chordata > Lepidosauria > Squamata > Lacertidae > Zootoca > Zootoca vivipara. The sequence continues at coordinate 2,692,447 of NC_083290.1, forward strand.
ATATGGCTGTCAAGCCTCTGCTTAAAGACCTCCAAAGAAGGAGACTCCACCACACTCCTTGATAGCAAATTCCACTGCCAAACAGCTCTTACTGTCAGGAAGTTCTTCCTAATGTTTAGGTGGAATCTTCTTTCTTGAAGTTTGAATCCATTGCTCCGTGTCCGCTTCTCTGGAGCAGCAGAAAACAACCTTTCTCCCTCTTCCATATGACATCCTTTTATATATTTGAACATGGCTATCATATCACCCCTTAACCTTCTCTTCTCCAGGCTAAACATACCCAGCTCCCTAAGCCGTTCCTCATAAGGCATCGTTTCCAGGCCTTTGACCATTTTGGTTGCCCTCTTCTGGACACGTTCCAGCTTGTCAGTATCCTTCTTGAACTGTGGTGCCCAGAACTGGACACAGTACTCCAGGTGAGGTCTGACCATAGCAGAATACAGTGGTACTATTACTTCCCTTGATCTAGATGCTATACTCCTATTGATGCAGCCCAGAATTGCATTGGCTTTTTTAGCTGCTGCATCACACTGCTGACTCATGTAAAGTTTGTGGTCTACCAAGACTCCTAGATCCTTTTCACATGTACTGCTCTCAAGCCAGGTGTCTCCCATCCTGTATTTGTGCCTTTCATCCCCCCCCCCAAAGTGTAGTACTTTACGTTTCTCCCTGTTAAAATTCATCTTGTTTGCTTTGGCCCAGTTCTGTTAAGGTCATTTGGAAGTGTGATCCTGTCCTCTGGGGCATTAGCCACTCCTCTCAATTTGGTGCCATCTGCAAACTTGCTCAGGATGCCCTCAAGCCCATCATCCAAGTCATTGATAAAGATGTTGAATAAGACTGGGCCCAGGACAGAACCCTGTGGCACCCCACTAGTCACTACTCTCCAGGATGAGGAGGAGCCATTGATGAGCACCCTTTGGGTTCGGTCAGTAAGCCAGCTACAAATCCACTGAATGGTAGCATTGTCTAGCTTGCATTTTACCAGCTTCTTTACAAGAATATCATGGGGCATCTTGTCAAAGGCCTTGCTGAAATCAAGATAGGCTACATCCACAGCGTTCCCTTCATCTACCAGGCTTGTAATTCTGTCAAAAAATGAGATCAGATTAGTCTGACATGACTTATTTTTCAGAAACCCGTCGGCATTCTTCTGATGTTCCAGTTTACACAGCACCAATCCATGCATACATGATGCTTCGCTCTTTAGCAGAAGGTCTCTGCCTCCACTGAGTTTACAGTCACAGCAGTGGGCTCTGGCTTTGCAGAACCTTCTCTCTGCCCCTCCGTCCATGCTGGATTACATTGCAGTGGACCTCTGCTGCTAACAGGCAGTAAATTGCCATATAATGATTTTCTCCCAGGCAGGGAAGCAAGCTTATTCCTGCATTGCAGGGGGTTGGACAAAATGACCCTCTGGATCCCTTCCAACCCTACAATTCTGAGATTCTCTGAGTGCATGCATGCGCCGGGGCCAGAGGCAAAAATGGATGAAACAACAGATATAAATTTTATTTTAGGCTAGTTTCTACACACACACACACCAACCTCTCTCTGTCCTCCATCCAGAATAGGCAGAAAGAGCTGGGGGTGGAGCATCTCCAGCGAGGGGTGTGTCCTAAGGGAAAGGGGCGTGGCCTGGAGAGATGCCCAAGGGCCAGGTCGAAAGGCTCTGGGGGCCACATTGGAGATTTGACATGTTTTCTGCTTTGTACCACCAGCTGCTAATTTCCAACCTCTGCGTTTTTGATGTATTAATCTCATTTTCTGTTGCGATACGGAGTCGTGGCGGTGTTTGAACAGTAACATAGTTAATGGTGTGGAAGGAAAACGGGACCTGAGCCCTGCTCTCGATAACAAGCCAGGCCCGCTTGTCACAGGGCCAGAATCCTCTCAGGTGGGTGGGTGAAGGCCATGCTTTGGAACCCCTGCGTGGCAGGCAGGCAGGCATTCAACAGGCAAGGGCGGCTGCTTTTCCCGTCGCATTTTTAGCAGAAACAACTGCCCAGTCAGAGGAAAGGAGAACTTGCTTAGCCGCTTATCAGTCACAATATATTACGCAATCTTATATTTTTGAGGAAGAGGAAAATGTTGCCATGTCTGAGCATAGGGTGGGGTGGGGGGCAAGTTAGCTCATCGGTGTCACAAAGGGATGACGCTGTCATTCTGGAGATTTATGCGGAATTGTTGTCTTCTCAAAAACATCTGCTGATCAGCTTCCCCAGTGGGGAAACTGGGGCTGAAGTTCCTGCCTAGTTGCCCAGAATTGCTGTTTTTCTTCTGTGAATTTGCCAAGAAATGCAGCGCAGGACGGTGTTTTTTAAAAGGAAAGGAATACATGTTTTAAGGTGTTCTTTTACTGAAGCAATCTTTTCAACACTAATTAATGTTTAAAATTCATTTGTATGCTTAATCTTTCTGTTCATCAAAGTGCTTATTTTTTCTTTATTTTAAAAAAAGGAATTATATATTTAGAGTGGCATACTCTGACTCAGAGTTGCACCCAGTGCTGGCCCTGCTCAGAGTAAACCCATTGAGTCTCTCTTAGGTTCATTCATTTCAATGGGTCTGCTTTGAGCAGAAGTCATTTGCAGAATAGACCTACCGAAATCAATAACTTAAAGCCTGTCTCAAACCCATTGAAATGTCTTCCGCCTTTCAGAGTTTAAAAGTTTTTGTAGCTTAGAGATTTTTGGCATAAATATCCCCTCTCGAGTGGTCTAAGAACTGAGGGGGGGGATATATGAGGAAATTTGGATAATGTGTTGTTTGGCATCTATGCTATGCCTGTAAAAAAGTCGAGTTGTTAGCCTCATACTCTGAGTAGACCCATTGAATTTAATACTTAAGTTTGTCCTGGCCGATTCAAGCCCATCTGTTTTAATGAGCTGACTGTGATTTAGCAAAATATCCACCCCCAAAATAAAACACACCAAAAATTGTACATCAGATACAAAACACAGCAGGATTGGACTCTGCCTTAAATCGGAAGGTAAAACAGCAAAAGGAACAAAGTTGATTGTAAAACACCTGCTTAGTTTTTTTTTAAAAAAATCCAATTGTGATAAATTTACCCTTTTTTCTAAAAAAAACCCAACTCTCTGATTCGCTCATTGGAGACCAACTTTTCTCCACGCCTGGCCTGCTCCTTTTGCATAACCTCAGTTGCCCAATCAGCTCCGGCCAAAGTCTTCGCTGGAAAAGCAGGTGGCGGGGTGTGATCCGCGCCTGTCGTGCAAAGTCATCCCGCTGTGACTGCGGAAATTTGTTTCTGAAGATAGTAAAAGCCTCCCCATTCTGCCTGCTGACACCTGAGACTTCACTCTCCTTTTTGGAGAATTGCCGGGGGTGGGGTGGGGTGGGGTGGGGGAGGTTCCTGAATAATGCGGAGGTGCAGGAGACTCCCTTCTGCGAACATCCTTCTTTTATCTTGGGATCCACACTCATTGGGTGGGTGGGGGTAACCTTCCCCCTTTCTAATAATAATAATAATAATAATTAATAATAATAAATAATAAATTTATTTATACCCCGCCCATCTAGTTAGGTTTTCGTAGCCACTCTGGGCGGTTCCCAACTGAATATTAAAAACACAATAAAACATCAAACATTTAGAAACTTCCCTGTCCAGGGCTGCCTTCAGATGTCTTTTAAATGTCAGGTAGTTGTTTATTTCCTTGACATCTAGTGGGAGGGCGTTCCACAGGGCTGGCGCCACCACCAAGAAGGCCCTCTGCCTGGTTCCCTGTAACCTCACTTCTTGCAGGGGTGGAACCGCCAGAAGGTCCTCCTTGGAGCTGGACCTCAGTAGCCCTCCTGCTCTGAACTTCTTGGGAAAGTGGTACTTGAGAATAACAGTTGACTTGGCGGGTTCTCTGCTGCAGCGTTGGTGCTGATATTGATGGAGCTCTTTGGGTAGCAGAGCGAGGGGAAAGGGGGCAGGTTTGGCTGAATGACCTGTCTGGCCAGTTAAATCAGTTGTGGTGAGTTTCTGGCCTGCAAGCCTCTGATTGGCTCTCTGAAACCTTGGACAGCTGCTGCCAGTCAGTGAAGACAGTACTGATCTAGATAGACCCCTGCTTTATCTCGGTCTAATGTGCCTTCCTGTGTCCCTGCCTAACAGCTCTTTCTCCACAACTACGAGGACTAGAGCCTTGCTTTATTTATTGGTGAAAGACTGTAGCTCTCTCTGCCCGATACCTTGGAGAGCGGCTGCTGGTCAGAGTTGACAAAATGGAGCTAGATTGGGAGTTCGGTTATTTCGTTCCAAGTAGCTATTGAATCCCTCCTGGTATATAGAATATTGTAGCCTTAAGGGAGTGAATCTTGGTTAGAGAGCAGACTTTGGGGACCTCTTTCAGACTGAGGGCCACATTCTCATTGGGGAAGTCTTCCGGGGGCCGCAGGCCAGGGGCAAAAAAGCCAGTGGTTTCAACACACATCTGCATCTCCTGCTCAGTGCTCTGACTCAGTATAAGGTATCTTCCAACAGGCCTGTCGTGGACAATATGCTTAGAAATTACTCATCTTTGGGTCAATGGGGATGTCGGGAGGGTTTGGGGATGGAACTGGCGATGGCCGGAGGGACTTCTTGAAGCTGCCGGTGTTCTCAAACAGATTTGTCACAGGATATCTCAGCGTGGGCTGGCAGCGCTTCCTCCTTGACAGCTCCCAGGTGGCGGGAAAACTCAGTCGCCCTCGTTGCTTCGCGTTGCCTACTATTAAGAACCAGCCTTGTTTCCTACGCTTACGAATAGGCAGGGTTTCCTACAATTTGTGGGTTGAGGAGTGTTTTCTCAACCGTCCTTCCTTCTCCGCTTCCGCTGGTAAACCGTGACGACAATGGTAATAAATAGTGCTGGTTAATAGTAGTCATATGCATATTTAAAGAGTTGCTTTTTTGCAACTATCACCAGGGGTGGCGGAGAGAGAGGATCTTTGCCGGCTGACATTAACGATAAAAACACCGGCCCTGACTGAAGTGCATAAATATTGGCCGTACTGTATATCAGAATTCAGGATCTAAACAAGATTGGCGATTACAAGTTCTGCATTGCAACAGGGAAAGGGCGGTGAGATCATAGAACTGAATAGCTGGAAGGGACCCCCAAGGGTCATCCAGTCCAACCCCCTGGAATGCAAAAATATTCAGACCACTGATTCGTAGCTGGCGAACGTTGACCCTTCCTGCTTTGCAGTATAAGTCTCTTGCTTTGATCGTTAACTAATAACTCAATGTACTGTACTTATTTTATCTTCAAGTCACAACTGCAGAGGGAGATTCTACATTTCTAGGATTAGGCCCACGGGACTGAAACTCCCCACCATTGATTTAAAACATTTCCGGGTTGGCCTTTGGTTCCAAAATTTCCAGGGCAGTTTATGATAAAGGATAGCAAAACCACAAGGAATGTGCTGTTTACATTTTGGAGAGTATTTTCAGGGTTTTCTACACGCTGTTTGTCACTGCTGTAAGTTTGATTGTCACTGCTGTTAGGTAGAGGAAAAGGGGAAAACCCAACGAGCCCTTTTTTTATTTTAAAAAAAGGTCAAAATAATTTTTTCCATATTTAACGTGGATTTAACCCCATTCCTGCCACCACCAAAATTTGGGGGAAACCCAGGCATATACCCAGAAGGTTTTCCTGAATTTGTAACTGGGCAGAGAAGAGGTGTTCAGAACTTTCTTTTCTTTCTTTCTTTCTTTCTTTCTTTCTTTCTTTCTTTCTTTCTTTCTTTCTTTCTTTCTCTTTCTTTCTTTCTTTCTTTCTTTCTTTCTTTCTTTCTTTCGTAGGTTTGTAACCATGCAGGTGAGAAAATAAAAAAATAAATTAAAAAAAACAGACCCAAAACAGCCGGTTAAAAAGCCAGACACAGCAAACCTAAGCTTTCTTTCTTTCTTTCTTTCTTTCTTTCTTTCTTTCTTTCTTTCTTTCTTTCTTTCTTTCTTTCTTTCTTTCTTTCTTTCTTTCTTTCTTTCTTTCTTTACCCTAGGGTTGTGACGATGAGGTCTAGAAACACCATGTGGTCTAGCAGGTTAAAAAACCAGACACAGCAAAGCACAGCTTACATTTAAGGGGGGGAAACCTGTTACCATTTTAAAGCTGTTTCGAATACGAACGAACGTGAGTGTTTTTAACCGTGTGAGATGGTTTATGCATTCCTGTGCAAAATGCAACAGTAAGAAATCTGGTCAGGATTCTGGAATCCACAGCAAATCCCGCAACTGCCACCCAGATTTAAAACTGAAGTGCTTGCGATGCTCTTGGTCTTGTCTCCGCCTGAACAGATCCTGCTGTTGTAGCTGGGCGGCAGAACTTGTTGCACGAGATGTTTTGACTGCAGAGTGGAGGAAGGTGGAAATTTCAGAGGTGGGGCGGAGGGTGTGCAGTTATTGTGCCAGATTTTTTTTTTTAAGGACTTGCTCTGGTGAATGTTTTGGATAGCTTTTTGGCTTCGAGGTGATGATGAGCTTGCTGGTACAAGCCTCTAATCCAGAGGTGGCCAATGTAGCAACTTCCAGATGTTTTTGGACTCCAAAACAGCAGCCCAGCATGGTCAGTGATCAGAGTTTTGGAAGTTGGAAGCCAGTGGCTGCCTCTGCTCTGCCTCGCTTGTTTTATCTGCAATATGGGCATAATACGGTAGGCCTTGCCTACATTAAATGGGCAAAACTTATTGCAAGGGTTATAAGGATGATGGGTGTGCAGATCGCAGAGGATTCCATTCTCTCTCTCTCTCTCTCTCTCTCTCTCTCTCTCTCTCTCTCTCTCTCTCTCTCTCTCTTTGTGTGAGGAATCTCAGGTTTCGTAGCCTATGGCTTCACAAAGCATGAATGAACATGGTTCCTTCCTCAGTTGCCTCGTAATCTGTGAAATGGGCGCAACCCTCCCACAACAGCCACACTGGCTTTTATGAGAAAGACTGGATTGAAGCCTGTAATGCAAAAGCGCACCTTGCTTTGAACATGAATTATTGAATGGAGAACGCCGGGAGGAGATAAACAGGGTTTCTGAGACACTTTTTCTGCGTTAATGGCCTGAAGAGTGATTAATAAATTGATAGATGCAAAGGGTAAACAGGATCAAAGAGAGAAAAGGCCTCTTAGGGCTCATTAAAAATTAAGTATTTTTTTAAAATGCACAAAGTTGGGCGAGGAAGACTTTATCCCATTTTGCTTTGGACCCATGATGCTTGTGAAGTGTTTATTCCCATTTTGTTAGCAGGAAGAACGGGTGCTTAAAAGATGGACTGCTTGCTTTAAGATGGGCGAGGGGATTCATTCATTCATTCATTCATTCCCTCACTCCTGAGTGGGGGATTTAGACTTCAGATGTCTTTGGACTGGGTTGTGAATGACCTCTGCCAGGCGTAAGTTCAACCGGGGAAGCCTGTCCCCACAACCGGCTGCACCTGGTGAATGACGGGCTGCTGTTTAAAAAACACAGGCAGGGACATGACTAGTTTGCGGGTTGGGGTGAGGAAGGTAGCGAAGCAGGTTCGGTGTTGAAAGAGAGTATCTCCCCACAAGTGAGATGAAAATCTTCAGCATTTTCTCTGCCTGCCCCTCTGCCTCACCACCGTAAGACCACAGCCTCACCAATTTACATTTTCTCTTGACTGTCCTTCCTTATTCTCTTGAGTGCAATTTGTTTTAAACTGATTTTAATACTGTGTTTTTAAATGGTAGTCATTTGCCCTGGCATCTCATGGAGAAGGGCAGGTGGAAAATCTAAATGATGATGATGATGAATTCATTTTTCTCAATCTGTTAACCAATTTCGCCACGGCATTTGCAAAATAAATTCCCAGGCAGGTAGAATACATGTATGTGTTCATTGCTTACTGGAAGCCAAAATTTCAAGGGTTTAGAAAAACCCCAAGAATACCCTCCCCTCCAACACCTCCCTTCTGCGGAGTAGATTATAAATTTGTTTTGTCTAGTTCCGATTTGTACTAGATGCAGAAGAGAGAAGAAAATATATTTCTCTATCTCTCTTTTCTCCCCTCTCCCCTCCGAATCCTCAACCACCTAGAATATCTGCTTTGAAAACCAAATCCTCGGGATTTGGCCAATTAGCCATCTTTGCTCAGCCCAGGTCAGCAAACTTGTACATGACACGACCCCGTCAAGTTATCCTGCTAAGCTGATCCCCATCAGCCCCGGACGCAAATAGTCGACCTTGGGCAATTGGATCTTTGCAAGGATGAGCATATTCCGTTGCCCTCATAGGTGGGTTAAATGGAGATGGTAGGAAACCCTGAGAATGACTTTTTTGAGAGTGGGTGGGAGGGTTTTGAGTGACTTGTGCAGTTTCCGGCATTCCAGCACAAGCTGAACTTGCTGGTCTCTGCCTGCAAGGAGCATACAGGCCCTGTGGAGATTAATGGCCTTCTTCCTGCAACTTCAGGTTTCCCCCTTCTTCTTTTCACTGTTTATTTTATTGGAGTCTTACGTGCTTAAGGTGGTGCACATGGTTTTTGCTCTCCCCATTTTGTCCCCAACAACAACCCTGCGAGGCAGGTCAGGCTGAGAGACTGTGAGAGACTGGCCCAGCAGTGAGCTTCATGGCTGAGTGGAGAATTTGAACCCCGGTCTCTCGGGGCCTAGTCCAGCACTTGAACCACACGACACACCAACTCTCACCGGTGGTGAAAATAAACCTGAGAAATTAAGGATACGTATCTTCATATCTGCCTGTTGTGCGAACTACGCTCCAGCTGAAAGACCGAGGCGAACTTCAACACTGGTATTCTTATTTTCCGAATCATGAGCTGGGGCGGTTTTCTCTGTGTCTGCAACCGAGGTTTAGCAGTGCAGACCTTAAAGTTGTGCTTGCGTCTTGCAAAGCTTGCTGTAGCTCCTTTGCAGCAGCCTGGGTTCTACAAGTCTCATGACACAGCTGAGCTTGCTTGATCAGAGCAGAGGCAACAGAAAGTGTTTTTTTTTTTTTTGCAAGGAAATAAATGCGTTTTGTGTGTTTGGGTGGGAGAAAGCAAGCCAAGTTTTAAATACCCCCCCCTTCCCTCTGCCTCTCTTCCTCTCCCCAATGCCTTGGCCTCTCTCCATATTTCAAGCATGAAATGCCAACTCGTTGGTGGTGTCCCGTTTCCATGGAAATGTCAGGGCATCCCGGAAGAACGCCGGGGTCCATTGATGCCCGTCAATGCAGGAGGCAAAGTAGAAGCACAAATAAAGTGGCAAAGAATGGGCGCCTTTGTGGCGGCGGCGGCAGACACTTCCCTCTCTGTGTGAGGAGGGGAGGAAGGCTTCCTCATTCCAGCAGCCGTTGCAATTGGAGGGGTGCCCCTTCTCAACTTTGTGGGATCGTCACCTTGTGGGCACAAGTCTCCACTGCCAAGCCAAGCCTCTTTCTAACCTGCCTGGCTTCCGGCTACCAGGGCCTGAAACAAAACCTTGTTGTTATTCTTTGTCAGATTTACCGTATATCCCTCGATAAAACCACAATCTAAAGACAATTCCACTTGTTGCAGTACAGTGGTACCTTGGTTCTCAAACGCCTTGCGACTCAAACAACTTGGAACCCAAACACTTTAAACCCGAAGAAAGTGTTCCGGTTTGCAAACCTTTATCGGAAGCCGAACGTGCTCCGTTTTGAGTGTTACGCTTCCGATTTGAGTGTTATGCTGCGGTCTGTTTTTGCTATTTTTTATTTATTTTGTGTGTGACTGTGTGGAACCCAGTTCAGCCAGTGACGGGTGGATTGTGTGACTGCAGTACACTGTTTATTGCTTCCATTTTATGGATCAGTGGTCTCGTTAAGATGGTAAAATTCATGTTAAATTGCTGTTCTAGGGGTTGTTTTTAAAAGTCTGGGACAGATTAATCTGTTTTGCATTACTTTCTACGGGAAAGCGCGCCTTGGTTTTGGAACGCTTTGGTTTTGGAACGGACTTCTGGAACAGATTAAGTTTGAGAACCAAGGTACCACTTTACTGAGTTCTCTGCCGGCCATGCCTGTTGCTGCATGCTCCATTCCATTTCACACACACACACACACACACACTGCAGTTCCTGGTTGTTGTTGTTTTGATCTCCTCCCTAGCACTCCATGCCTTCCAAGCACGCTCCATCCTTGCTCAGCCATTCTGGAGGTTTCTCTCCTTGAGACTTTCCCACCCACTTTGCCGGCCACACCTTCTCCTTGTGCCATTCCGGCTACATATGGAATGGCGCCCACGGCCTGAACACTGTGCATAGATGGACTGCTACGGCATAGAAGGTCAGGTGCTTACACCAAGTCAGACCATTGCACCATCTATCTAGCTCAGTACTGTCCACACTGACCGGCAGGCACTCTCTGGAGTTTCAGATGGAAGATGCTGGAGACCCATTCTGGGGCCTTCTGCATGCAAAGCAGTGGCTGTACCACTGAACGATGGAACGATCCCTAATTGTGGAACTCTGGATCCCAGGCTAGGGAACTGTGGAGTGGGCTAGCGATCCCAAACGCGAATTACTCGACGAAATCCTCTCAAGCAAAGAATTCCTGGCATGCGTTTGTGGGTGGTGGGCGACTACAATACTTGTGACCTGGGTTTACATGTGTAAATGTCCCAGTGTTAGACTTCTTGTACGTTTTTTTTACCAGCACTGTAAATTCAATCGCAGAGCTCTGTCACGACCAGACGCAATAGATCAAGACTCATGGAGAGGCAGCGCTGTGTAATGGTTCCAGTAGCAGGCTAGGGCTGGATTGAGAAAGAGAGCCGGGTTCCAATCCCTGCCGCCCCACTGGGAAGCCCACCGAGTCAGCCCTCTAGCCTACTCCACATGGGTGTTGTGAGGTTTAAAGAGTTGGTGGGGAAGAATTAGGGGCAACATGTCGAGTTCCTTGGAGGGCACAAATGTAAATAACAATAATGGCCAAACTCTCAACCTGCTCCTTCTTCCTTGATGTGGAAGGCTTGGAATCTCTGGAATTTTTTTGCAGGGGAAGTCCTGGACCCTTTCCTCCTCCGAGTTCGTTCCCACTCCCTGCTGTTCCTCGCATCCCCCCATTGTACTCGTCTCACGTCCAAGCCTCTTGGACGGCCTCCATCTTCTTTCCCACGGTGAGGAGAGCAGAGGGGAGAGTCCGGAGGTTGACCTTGGCTTCGGCGGAGGTCTCCTCTCGCTCTCTTCCCATCCTGCAGTGAAACGGAGCGGGCCGTGCAAACGTGCGTCTGTGGTTGGGACCACTTGGGATTCTGGGACCGGTGGTGGTGCAAATTCAGAGGTGCCCTGTTGACTTGGCAGAAGCTAAGGCTACGAGGCTGCCTTCAACCATTATGTCCACTTTACCGCTTCAATCTGCAGAAGTGGCACACAATAATACCAGTTCAGCATTTGTAAAAACTTGATCTTTTCGTCCTTTGGAACTCCCCGCCTATTGATATCAAGCAGGCGCCTTCTCCCTCTTTTCGGCACCTGCTAAAACCATTTTCTTTGGGGCAAGTTTTAGAAAAACCAATGCGAGCCTTAATCTGCTTTGAGTCTGTTGCTATTTTAACTTTTCAGATGCCTCAAATTATTGCTCTTTTAATTTTTCTGAGTGGTGTTATTATTGTTTTGTAAATGGCTTTGAGGTATGTATGTTGTCGTTGTTTTACAATCAAGAGGCGTATAGATTTTATGAAATAAATAAATGGAAATAGCCACGAAGGCCGTGTTCTCCCTCCACTGTCAGAGGCTGTGAATGCTTCTGAATACCAGTCGCTAGGAATCGTAAGTAAGGAGACAGCCACTGTGCTTGTGGGCTTTGTCTAGGGCTGTCTACTTAGTCACTGTGAAAACAGGGTGCCGGACTAGATCATTGGTCTGATCCAGCAACTGAGCGCTCTCCTGATGATCTGAGTCTCCAGGCTTAAGGGAAGCATCAGAGGTGTGGGGACAGTGGAAAGTTATGGGAAACTGAAGCCCTGAAGCAGAGGATCTCAGATTCTACGTTCCGTGGCTGTCCCCTGTTGGAAACAGAATGCTAGGATGGGCCATTGGCCTGATCCAGCAGGTTCTTCTTAAGTTCTTACATTATGGAATATTACAGGAGGTCTTAAATTGGCATGTCTTCCCTCAGCGTTGCTAGTGGTCAGTTCACAAAGCTCTCCGCTGGCATTGTACCATATGTAATGTAATGTAATGTTATTTGTATAGGAAGCTATGCTCATATTCTATAGCTTGATGAAGATGTTGACCCAGTGTACGGCAGCCGTGAAAAAGGCCATTTCCAGGCTAGGGATCATTAGGAAAGGAACCTGCCAATACCATCATGTTGCTTAGTCGTTTAGTCGTGTCCGACTCTTCGTGACCCCATGGACCATAGCACTCCAGGCACTCCTGTCTTCCACTGCCTCCCGCAGTTTGGTCAAACTCATGTTCGTAGCTTCGAGAACACTGTCCAACCATCTCGTCCTCTATCGTCCCCTTCTCCTTGTGCCCTCCATCTTTCCCAACATCAGGGTCTTTCCCAAGGATTCTTCTCTTCTCATGAGGTGGCCAAAGTATTGGGAGCCTCAGCTTCATGATCTGTCCTTCCATCATGCCGTTATGCAAATCTATGGCGCGACCGCATTTAGAACACTGTGTACAGTTGTGGCTGCTTCACCTCAAAGGATACTGTCGGGTTGCAAAAAGGTTCGGGGGGAAAAAGCCACTAAAATGATTGAGGAAAGGCTGCAGCATTTGGGACTATTTAGTTTAGAGAAAATGCCAAGAGGCAACATGATAGAAATATATAAAAACTGGAGACAGGGATGGCCCCCGACCTAGATGACTTTTAAAGAGGATTTGACAAATTCATGGAGGAGGGCCATTGCTAGATACTAGCCGGGATGACTCTCTGCAATACTTCTGAGTCCCAGTTGCTGGAGGGGAGAGGGCTCTTGGGCTCCTGTCTGCTCCCTGGTTCCTCGCAGGATCCTGGACTAGATGGGCCCTTGGCCTGATCCTGCAGGCTCTTCCCGTGTCCTTACGTGTGTTTCTCCTTGCAGATACAAGAGCATCGTGACGGGGAAACGGGCCCGGGTCCTCATTGCCGTGCTCTGGATCCTCTCCTTTGGCATTGGGCTCACCCCACTGATGGGCTGGAACCAGGGGGAGAACGCCACCGCCTGCGCCGAGAACTTCACGACCTTTGCCAACGGGAGCCCCGTTGAGGCGGGCCAGCGCAGGCCCTGCCAGGTGAGGTGCCTCTTTGAGAAAGTGGTGACCATGAGCTACATGGTCTACTTCAACTTCTTTGGCTGCGTCCTGCTTCCGCTCCTCATCATGCTGGGCATCTACGCCAAGATCTTCTTGGTGGCCTGCAAGCAGCTGCGGCAGATGGAGCTGATGGGCAACTCTCGCACGACGCTGCAGAAGGAGGTCAGCGCCGCCAAGTCTCTGGCCATCATCGTGGGCCTCTTTGCCCTGTGCTGGCTGCCCCTCCACATCCTCAACTGCCTGACCCTCTTCCAACCGCAGCTGGCCAAGCCCACAGAGATCATGAACCTGGCCATCGTCCTCTCCCACGCCAACTCGGTCGTCAACCCCATCATCTACGCTTACCGCATCCAGGACTTCCGCTTCACCTTCCGGAAGATTCTCTGGCGGTACGTCCTCTGCAAGGCCGACGACTTTCCCAAGGGCGCTAAAGGAGGCGGCGGTGGTGGTGGCGGCAGCAACCGCGACCTGGCGGTCGCCAGCATCATCACATCTCCAACCTGCATTTGAGGACTACCTTGTTTCTGGAGGTCTCGGCAGAGGCGTGTGACCCTCAAAACTCCGAGAGGAGCCTGTGACGACAACTGACCGCTCTTGGGCTTTGTTTGTACTGCTGCAGTTCGAATCTACGGTCCATAATATGCATATCTATTCCTGCTGTGAGCAGGGGGTGAGAATGGATGGCCTCTGGATGGCCCATTGTTTCTAACTCTCGAAACTGTGATGATTTATTTTGTGATTTTAGTTGTGTTTGATTTTTTTTAAAATAAATGTGCCTCTGAGAGGAGGAATCCTACCATCAACCTTACATGCTATCTAAGTCCCTAACGGATGAAACTTTAGGGGGGGGTGTGGGTGAGAGAGAGAGGGGGGGGTGAGATTTATATTTTCCTTTTGAAAGAGAGAGAAAAGAAAATCACGCCGAATTCCTGCCTCTGGAACAAGGGCCAGTTTCCCAACCATGCTGCTCTCGCGCTTTCTTGTGCTGAGGTCGTTATTTTTTCATTGTTCAAAGACAACTTTTAAAAAATACATACGTGATGGATTTGTTGTTTTGACTAAGAATGTTGTGTGTTTGTGTCTGTTTCTCTCTCTTGCCCTGCAACCGCCTTTTAAAAAAAATTAAAAGAATGGCCATCAGTTGTTTGATGCTGCTAGTATTCTCCAATGGGAAATCATTTTACATATAAATTGTGGGCTTGTTTTTCCCCTTAAAACTTGGTGCAGAAAGGGCAGAGTTAAGGGGATTTGGGGGGGGGGCATTGACTGAACAAATTGGTTTTAATTCAGAAACAAGGGAACCCAGTGGTAGCAGTTTCTTCCTTTAATAAAAGGAGAGTTGTTGAGGGCCAAAATCTACATCGCTGTCAATGTATTGTGTTTTAATTCACATGGAAACCTGAGCATTGTGCTTTTTGGGTTATATCTGATACTGAGAGAGAAAAGGCTGTCTAATCAGGGCTTTAAATGGAATGGGCAGCCTTGACAGGTGGTCACTTTTGTTTGAGGTAACTGTATGGTGCTGTCATTTCCTCAGTGAGAAAAATCCGAACCCCCCGAAACAGTGGGGGGGATAGTGCATTCAAACACACACACACCTCAAAAAAATCTCATACCCAAACAAAACTTAATATTTAACTATTCCTCTGGCTTCTGAGGTTTCATCAGATGTTACCTGCCACAGCCTTCCAACTATTTATTACTTTATTTAAATTTAGCTTTTTTATTGCATAGAGAAGTATTCCTGTACAGCTATTTCGTGGAATAACAGGGTGGGGTAAAGCGCTAAAACACAAAATGCCATTTGAAAGATAAACGGATAACCATTAAGGCGAGTGGTTCCTCAGAGTAAAAAAGGAAGAGCTGCAAAATGCACGAAAAGATATTCAAGAGACGCCCGAGAGCCAAAAAGCGAGGGTGCCTGCCGCATCTCTGCTGGAAGCGTGTTCTGCGGTTTGGGACAGGCGACACTTCACACCTGACTTCTGAATGGCACCCTTGCCTTTCCCCTGCAAGGGAACCCAGGGGGCACCCACTGTTGCCCTCTCAATTTTGTCCTCACAGCAACCCTGGGAGGTTGGTTAGACATTGTGCCCGAGTGCCTGGCCCAAGATCACTTGGTGAGCTTCAGGGCTGAGTGCTGGTGTTGGGACAGAACATGCGGCTTCCCTCTCCTACTCAAATACTCGGAGCTCCACAGCCTGATTTAAGGTGAGGGGGGAGCTGGGCGAGAGAAGTGGGATGGATGGGGTGAAAAGGTTGCACTGGTAAGAGGGGAGAGGCTGTCTGCAAGCGATGAGTTTAGGCCAGAGCGATTTGCCTCTCCCAGGGGCAGCCTTCTGGGAGGGGAAGGAAGGGAGGGAACGAGAGAAAGAAAGGCGGAAGAGAAAGAGCGAGAGAAGGGGTGGTGCAAAGAAGAGGGAAAATAGGTGGCCTAGCTCACCTTTGGCATACAGCCCCTGCCTGGAAAAACAACCAATTGACTTTATCTATATACATCACAGCAGCATTCTCTTCCCTGTAATAAGGACTAGAAACTTGAAACAAAGCCGATTGGCTCAGGAAGCTGAACGCAGGGTGGAGTTCTACATTCAAATGTGCCCCCACAGAAGCTCAGCAGACACATTCAGCTTGGGAACGCAGAACCAGACTTATGTTTGGTGGCCCTGGGAGAATTTAACCCCCCGCCCACCAACACACATAAAAGCTTTCATTTTCTTGCATGCACATATACAAAAATTGTAATGTGACCCTAAGTGTCTGCCTGGAGCTATTAGAGGTCCAAGGTAGACGTCTTACCTGCTTCCCCCAGAAGCCAAATGGACAGCGAGAGCAGGGGGATATAATCTTTCACTGATCCCAGTTTGGGTTAAAGCTCTCGCTCCTTTCTTGAAACCCCATGGCCCGTCGGACAATGTCAAATTCAAACCCCCATCACTAGCCATTGCTGGAGGCAAGGGCTGATGGGAGTTGGAGTCTAAGGATGTCTGGATACCCTTCTCTCCGGAGGGAAGGCCTCTTCTAAACAGAGGCATCACTCCTGTGGAGTATTCACTGCTGCTTCTTACAGCAGGTCTGCTTGGACCACAACTCCCAGTGTCCCTCACCATCAGCCACTGCTAACTGCAAAGGGCTGATGGGAGTTGGTGTCCAGCAGCGTCCAGGCAGCCACACACAGGTTCTCTGTTCCCTTACAGAATCTCGGAGGCTGTTTGTAGAGGAGCAGGAGAGGATTCTCTCTCGAACCCCAGGCCGAGGTCTTCATCTTTCTTCCTCCTCCTCCTCTTGCAACAAGAGTCTGGTCAGCTGCTTGTCTGGGACAGTCAGCTCCTGGCAGGACCCGAGTGCCTGGCTGAGGTAGACAGCGAGAAGGTGCTTACACTGCAAGGGAGGAACGAGAACGGTTAGCAGCACAGCCAAGTGCCCAGAGCAGAGGCAGGATGCTTTCTAATGTCGCTGGGAGTCTCAGGCCGGGGAGGGGGCACATCTGAAGAGCCCCTGGCTGTTGGACCAGTCCCCCCACCCCAAGCCCGTCTTGTCCAGCACCCTGTCCTCACAGGAGAGAAGCACAATAGCTCTCTTCCGTGCATGGTTCCCAGTGTACTGCTTCCGGCAGTGCACAGCCAGCGTGGCTTGTAGCCCCCGATCTAGCCGTATTCTCTATGAACTTGTCTAATAGTCTGTTAAAGCCATCCAAGTTGGCGGCTACCATGACTGCACCTTGTGGCCACAAAGCCATAGTTTAACAACTATGCACAGAGGGCCTTCTGGCGGTTCCCTCGTTGCGAGAAGCCAAGTTGCAGGGAACTAGGCAGAGGGCCTTCTCGGTGGTGGCGCCTGCCCTGTGGAACGCCCTCCCAACAGATGTCAAAGAGGAAAACAACTACCAGACTTTTAGAAGACATCTGAAGGCAGCCCTGTTCAGGGAGGCTTTTAATGTTTAATAGATTACTGTGTTTTATTTTTCTGTTGGAAGCCACCCAGAGTGGCTGGGGAAACACAGCCAGATGGGCGGGGTATAAATAAATAAATAATAATAATAATAATAATAATAATTATTATTATTATTATTATATAACAATGTGTTGGGTGAAGAAACTTTCTTGTCTGTCCCGAGTCTTCCAACATTCAGCTTCTCTGAATGAGGAACAGAGAAAAACAACTCTCTATCCCCTACCTCAATGCCAGGCACAATTCTATCGACCTCTATGCAGTGCTATCTCCCCGCTTCCTTGCAGAACATGGCAGGCTTTGCGTAGGAAAGCAGGGATGCTGCCCGCTGAGCCAGGTTCCCTCGCTACTAGTCTTTTGAGCTCAACAATTCCTCCTTTGCAGAAGTTGAGCGGAACAATGGGAAAAAGGAAGCGACCCTCAATATGCCGTCGGGCGACAACTCCCTTCATCCAAGCGGCCGTACGATCCGGGGGCTGGTGATAGTTTTGGACTACAACTCCCATCATTCACAAAGCTGTGGCTGATGGGAGTTGTAGTCCAAAACTACCCAGAGGGCTCCAGGTTGGGGCGGGCTGCATGAGAGCCGCCTCACTGCTAGGATTCTCCGTCCCGCTCTACCCATCTTGCCATCGCAGAGCCTCGTGCCCTGAATAGCCTCCTTGCCGGTCAGACTCACCACGAGGCTGTCGCCCTTCCGGAGGACAGAAAACATGAAGGCCGGGCAAGAGCAGAAGTGGCAGGAGGCGTAACAAGTGTAGTGTTTGCCTGAGCTTCCAACCACCTGTGGGCAGAGTGAGGGAAAACACATGATTTGCAGCACACACAAACAGAGAGCCATATCTAACGCAGGTCATATGAAAGCCTGAAGGATTGAGGCGGGCTGGGGTGGGGAGTTAGAAATAGGAATCTGTGTCAGTGCCACGCTCAGATCTGCCACCCTTGACTGTCTGGAAGCTTGCCTCACAGGGTCGTTGTGAAAACGGCCTCATTCAAGGGTACCCTCAACTCCCAGAATGTAACATCACCAACAACAATTTATGTACCCCAGTTTTACCCCTGGCATGGACTCAAGGCAGCTTACAGATAAAAATAAAACACAGCTAAAAACATAAAAGAAGAGCTAAAAACATGGGGAACCAGCTAGCAGGATCTGAGCACAAGAGCAGCCCTCTCCCCTCCTGCAGTTTCCAACAACTGGAATTCAGGAGCATCGCTGCCCCCAGCCATGGAGGCAGAGCAGAGCCATCCTGGCTAGTAGCCAGCTGTAGCCCTCTCTTCCTCCATGAATTTGTCTAATCTTCTTTTAAAGCCATCCGAGTTGGTGGCCATCGCTGCTTCCTGTGGGAGGGAGTTCCGTAGTTTAACTGTGGGCTGCGTGAAGAAGCGCTTTCTTTTATCTGTCCTGAACCTTCGAAAATTCAGCCTCCCTGGGTGTCCACGTGTTCAGGTGCCATGAGGAAGGGAGAAGAGCTTCTCTCTATCCGCTCTCCCTACGGAAGGAAGGGTGAGATATTGAATGCCATAATGAAAAAAAGAGAGAACCCACGGGCAAGCATGTGGTATCCTTCCTCAGACGCCGACGGCATGAGTGAATTTTTTTTAAAAAAATCATTATTTTGAAAAGAACTCTCCGATACCGGAAACAAAAAAGAACGGACGTCTCGTGAAGCAGCTCTAACTGTTTGGAATTTGGAAGATCAAGTCTCTGGGGCCCAGGCCTCTCGGCTTGGTTTTTGTACGGAAAACGCTTCCAGGGTTTTTTTTTGTGGGGTGTGTGTGTGTGTGTGTGTAGAAAAATGAAGATGCTAATATTTTCTTTTCTCCTCGTGTTTCTTTGAGGAGGTGGGAGGGTCTGCCAGCCTTCCCTGAGGCAGTCAGAGCGTCCCATAGGGAGGCGTGTGTTGAGATGGCCTGGTTCTGGAGTGCCGGGCCGTTGGGTCTAGGCCTGAGGCGCCAATGTACCACCAATAGTACCACTGTATTCTGCTCTGGTCAGACCTCACCTGGAGTACTGTGTCCAGTTCTGGGCACCACAGTTCAAGAAAGATACTGACAAGCTGGAACGTGTCCAGAAGAGGGCAACCAAAATGGTCAAAGGCCTGGAAACGATGCCTTATGAGGAACGGCTTAGGGAGCTGGGTATGTTTAGCCCGGAGAAGAGAAGGTTAAGGGGTGATATGATAGCCATGTTCAAATATATAAAATGATGTCACATAGAGGAGGGAGAAAGGTTGTTTTCTGCTGCTCCAGAGAAGCGGACGCGGAGCAATGGATTCAAACTACAAGAAAGAAGATTCCACCTAAACATTAGGAAGAACTTCCTGACAGTAAGAGCTGTTTGGCAGTGGAATTTGCTACCAAGGAGTGTGGTGGAGTCTCCTTCTTTGGAGGTCTTTAAGCAGAGGCTTGACAGGCATATATCAAGAATGCTTTGATGGTGTTTCCTGCTTGGCAGGGGGTTGGACTGGATGGCCCTTGTGGTCCCTTCCAACTCTACGATTCTCTATTCAATGTCCTGAGGTACCAGAGTGGGCCAGAGGAACATACTTCCTAGCCGAGCTGTCCTGAATTGACTCCAGATTGGGCACAATGAGAGGGTTCTCTTTCTCGGGGTGGGGGGTGGGGAATTGCTATTCAGCCCCACCAAAGTGCCTGAGGAAAAACCTGGCGTGTGACCAACAGACGCATCCGCTTCAGTTCCACCTCGCACGTAGGGGAAGGTCTTGGGTTAGTAGCCGCTGCGGCAGCAGAGGAAGAGAGCGCTGAGCCGCCTACTCATCCAAGCCGGGGGCGGACAGAGAAGGGATGCAAAACTGGCATGTGACCAACAGACACAACCGCTCCAGCTCCGAGTGTCATCCGTCACGCAGCTAATCTGGCTCCTGTTTTGGTCCAAGGGCTCGGGAGGAACCACAGGCGATATTTCAGCCTGGCAGGCTTAATCCACTTATTTACTGCTCTGGGGGCAGGCTGCCACAGAAATAATAGGTAATTGAGATGAAAAGTTATATTTTCCTTTAAAAATTAAAAAAAATTAGCAGGAGCAAACAAACATCAGAGAAGATCTGATGAAGATTAAGCATCTTCTCTCCAGCCAAGACACACACAAGCACCCAGTTATCTCACACTGCAGCCCCTCGGCAGTTTTGGTTGCCCATTACCAGAGAGGGCATAGAAGGGCCCAACTGTCTTGTAGGACCAGAACCCCATGGGCCCACCAAGGAAGATGAATGGTGGAAGATCCAGGACCAAGAAAAGAAAGGACTTCAGCAGGACACAGCGCAGAGCGGCCAACTGCGGAACTCTCTCCCGCAGGAGGCAATGACGGCTGTCGACATGTATGGCTTTTTATGAGAGGATTAGACAAATTCATGGAGGAGGAGGTGATCAATGGTTGCGCTAGTAATAGAGGTGATCTGGGGAATTAGGACCTAGGAGAGGGCCTTGTCTGCAGCAGCCCCAGATTCTTCAAACTCCCTCCACAGAGAGGTGCGTCTGGCATCTTTAATATACAGCTTCTGCCATGGGGCTGGAGAGCCAACTCTCTACTTGGCCTTTGAGAGCTAAGATACCTTCCACGATTTTCCATTCATTTAGGTCACGGCCAATGTGACGCGAAATACTTCGAAATGATGGACCATTTTTCATCATTGTGCTGAGTGCTCTCCCAAATACCTTGTTATTTTTTAGTGGGGTATTTTGTTGACCTTCCTTTGTATTTATTTATTATTTTACTATGTTTTGTTTTAGTCCCTGCATGTTAAAAACCCACTCACCCCCCTTTTTTTCAAGAACTAAGATACTTTTTTATGTGGGACCCATATCTTCAGCTGAATTTATACGGTTTGGTTCCATTTGGGATGCTTCTTATGTATTTAAAACATCACAATTATTCAATCTGCTTTTTCACAACTGCGTTTCCTGGGACATCGTGCATAAGGAATCTTTTAAGTCAGGGGTCAGCAAACTTTTTCAGCAGGGGGCCGGTCCACTGTCCCTCAGACCTTGTGGGGGGCCGGACTATATTTGGGGGGGGGGGATGAACAAATTCCTAAGCCCCACAAATAACCCAGAGATGCATTTTAAATTAAAGCGCACATTCTACTCTTGTAGAAACACCAGGCAGGCCCCACAAATAACCCAGAGATGCATTTTAAATAAAAGGACCCATTCTACTCATGTAAAAACACACTGATGCATGGACCGTCCGCTGGCCGGATTGGGCCGGATCCAGCCCCTGGGCCTTAGTTTGCCTACTCATGTTTTAAGGGAACACGGAGCTGTCTGGCCGTGGTCCTTCAGAGGCCTGAGGCTGCTTTCCAGAAGGAAGCAACGGCAGACAGCTCATCTCGGCTTACTTGACCGGGAGGGAGCCTGTCTGCCAGTTTAAGAAGTGAGCTTTTCAATTATTATTTCTTCCCTAAGACGCCAGAGACGGCGGCTGTCTTTGAACGCAGACTGTTTGCTGGGCAGACTCCGGGTGTATTAACCGCGAGCTCTCCCCCACCCCGACTGTCGCTCCTTCCTGGTTCCTCATCGTCCTTGTTACAACATTGCCCTGGGATCCTGTTATCAACAGATGCAAACGTTTTAATCCAGCCAGGGCTGGCAGGAGCTGTGATCCAGAATATCTGGAGGGCACCAGGTTGGCAAAGGCACCCCTGGCTCTGATCAGAAGGAGCAAAGGAAGCTGCCTTAAGCAGAGCCCACCTAGCTTAGTATTGTCAGACATACCTGGAGATGCTGGGGACTGAAGCTGGGGCCTTCTGCATGCCAAGCAATGCTCCTGTCTCGAGTCCTTCTAGTGCTTGCTAAGGGGGATATTTCAGCGTGGCCAGGGTTTCATGAAGTCAATGCCCACGCCAGCCTCAGTCCACATTGTACACCCCCTGCCTGCAGGACAAGACCTTTGGGGATCGTACCTGGTAGACCCGCCTTCCGCTGGGAGATGTGATTCGTGTGACTGACTGGCGGTCCACCAAGTCCAGAGCAGGGACGGCAGAAGCCCCAAAGACGAACTTCAGCCTGGGAAGATGGAAAAGGTGCCGGGTTAAGCTTCTATCCGCCGAGGTCTGCCCCCGCCGCCCAAATGCTCTGGGTCAGTATTTCTAGGGAAGGTCTCAGATCTAAACAACGGGTTTGAAACCGAGAGGTCCTGTTTGAGGTTTAACCCTCTTGGATATTTAAATCAGAGAATCCTAGAACTGTGGAGTTGGAAGGGACCCCGAGGGTCATCTAGTCCAACCCCCGCAATGCAGGAATCTTTTGTCCAATGTGGGGCTCAAACCCACAACCCTGAGATTAAGAGTCTCATGCTCTTACCAACTGAGCTATCCTGTTTTGTTTTTAACATTTCACCCTTCCCCACAATAGGTGGCTGAGAGAAAGGAAGTGGCCCCAGGTCACCCAGAAGGGATTCGAACCCAGCTCCCTTTAGTCCTGCTCAGATACTTCTAGCCCAGACCTGGGGCACCTGCATGCCTCCAGATGTTGCTGGACTGCAACTGTCATCACCCCATGACAAGTGGGGCTAAGAGGAGCTGGGAGTCCAGCTAAAACGCCATGAAGCCACCAGTTCCTCAGCCTGGCTCCAACCACTGCACCACACTGCCCAGATAAACTGGCATGCAGTTTTAAACACCTTTTGTATTTCAATACACCTTTTTACTGACGTTTAGGGTATTGGCCAGAGTAGTGCTAAGTATGGTCTGAAACTCAACTTCAAAAAAACTAAGATCATGGCCACTGGTCCCATCACCTCCTGGCAAATAGAAGGGGAAGAAATGGAGGCAGTGAGAGATTTTACTTTCTTGGGTTCCATGATCACTGTAGATGGTGACAGCAGTCACGAAATTAAAAGACGCCTGCTTCTTGGGAGAAAAGCAATGACAAACCTAGACAGCATCTTAAAAAGCAGAGACATCACCTTGCCGACAAAGGTCCGTATAGTTAAAGCTATGGTTCTCCCACTAGTGATGTATGGAAGTGAGAGCTGGACCATAAAGAAGGCTGATCACCGAAGAACTGATGCTTTTGAATTATGGTGCTGGAGGAGACTCTTGAGAGTCCCATGGACTGCAAGAAGATCAAACCTATCCATTCTGAAGGAAATCAGCCCTGAGTGCTCACTGGAAGGACAGATCGTGAAGCTGAGGCTCCAATACTTTGGCCACCTCATGAGAAGAGAAGACTCCCTGGAAAAGACCCTGATGTTGGGAAAGATGGAGGGCACAAGGAGAAGGGGACGACAGAGGATGAGATGGTTGGACAGTGTTCTCGAAGCTACGAACATGAGTCTGACCAAACTGCGGGAGGCAGTGGAAGACAGGAGTGCCTGGCGTGCTCTGGTCCATGGGGTCACGAAGAGTCAGACACAACTGAATGACAACAACAAGTGCTAAGTAATTCATTCCATCTGCATCAAGACTAATGCTCCCCCTCACTCCATGCCTTAAATCTGTTCCAGGGTTCCCCCAACCCTCCAGAGCAGATATTGGGGGGGCGGGGCGGCACAGGGCATGCATTTTTTTGGGGGGGGGAATTCCACTGTGCAAGTGTAAATCCTTGTACCAGTGGAACAGGTTGGTTGGATAGCATCCCTGAGCTGGAATCCTAAACGTACTTGAGCCCCGCTGAATTCAGTTGTTCTCCTGCCTGATTTTTGTGAGTAGGTTTTGTGCTATTAATACATTATTGAGAAGAACCCCAACAGCAATCTATTAACAGAGCCAAATTTCCCGATCACCTGTGGCGAGGTATGACCAGGAAGGAAAGCTTGCAAAAAAAAAGGTGGTGCGGTTTTCCTCCGAACCGACAAATCCTTTTACAGTGTGGCTGTCAAATGAAGTTTGCGGGTTTGGGGACTCTGGCAGAAATCATTTCGCGGGGCTGAGCAAGCGCCTGCCAGACCGAGGGACAACATCTCTGCAAATCCTGAGAGTGCGATGCGATGATTTAATGCCCTCCCCAAGAAGCCTTAATCCAGTGATGACACAGTTTCTGCACACGACCAACGTCAGGAGAGGCTGTGTGATTAGCAGGAGGACGTAACCCACTGTCTGACAGACTAGGGAGATTTTAGCTGTTATTTTAGGCTAGGACATCCTACCGGCTTGGGTTCTGAGGGGATGAGGATGCCACGTACCAAAGGTGGCTTGGTGTACAACGTGGAGTTTTGCCTTGATGCCGTACCGACTGCAGCTGCAGACTTTTAAAACGAAAGGAGGCGGCTTTTGGCCGAAGGGCCCAGTTTGAAAACAGTATCAGAAAGATGGGCTTTCTATTCTGGGAAGAGCAGATCTAATTCCGCCTGGGAGCCCGGGACAGAACTCAGGGGATTTTAAAGGCTGCACAGCACAGTTGACCCTAATCTCTACGTCATGGAACGCCTGGCAGATGGACTTGCGCTTAATGCTGTGAATCGGAGAGTCAGAAATGCAAGCATATATGAAAGAGTGCAGCCGGTTGCAGGATCAGGACTTGGAAAGAGAGGGTGGTCAAGGATCTCTGGAGGCCCACAAGGATGTCTGTTTCCAAACTCAGAATCCAAGCCCCTTTTACAAATGCCATTCCTTAAAAAAAAAGAAGAAGAAGAAGGTTTTGTGTCTTTGCATGAGCAGGAAGCTGGTGACAACTCAAGAATGGAACAGCTGTTGGAGGAAAATCCAGAGGGAAGAATGGGGAAGAGAGAGCAGAAACAGCCAAAATAAGTGATGGAGGTTCTCCTTTTCAAGGAACATCGCTCTCCTCTCTCAAAATTATTACCGAGCTGATTTCTCCCATTCCCTTAACCTTTCCCTTTCCAGACTTAGTCCTTGTTTTGAAGCCTTAAAAGGAGAAAACAGCTCACATATGTTCAGCGGGTGTTTCACTAATGAGGGCTAGAAACTTATTTATTACTGTTGTTTCAGAAATGGCTAGCAACCCATGTGGGCGAGGCAAAACATTGTGGGGTATTGAAAGCCAGTGTGGTATAGCAGTTAAAAGTGCTGCAACAGGGCCTAGGAGTCTGGGGTTGAAATCTCAGATTGGCTGTGAAGCTCTCACTGGGTGAACATGGGCCAGTCACAGCCTCTCAGCCTAGCCTACCTCAAAAGGTTGTTGTGAGGATAAAACATACCTGAAGGAGCGTCTAAACCCATCGTTCTGCCCGGACACTGAGGTCCAGTGCCGAGGGCCTTCTGGCGGTTCCCTCGCTGCGAGAAGCCAAGTTATAGAGAACCAGGCAGAGGGCCTTCTTGGTAGTGGCACCCGCCCTGTGGAACGCCCTCCCACCAGATGTCAAAGAGAAAAACAACTACAGTACCAGACTTTTAGAAGACATCTGAAGGCAGCCCTGTTTAGGGAAGCTTTTAATCTTTAAGAAATTGGTGTATTTTAATATTTCTGTTGGGAGCCGCCCAGAGTGGCTGGGGAAACCCAGCCAGATGGGCAGGGTATAAACAATAAATTATTATTATTATTATTATTATTATTTATTATAAAAAGTAGGTAGGAGAAACACGGAACACCAGCTTGCTCTCTTTGGAGGGACATAAATGGAATAAGTAAACAAACCAAGACAATAAGATGCACTCAAGTGCAAAAACTTGTGTAGCAAAATGTGATGTCGGAGATCCCTAGCATAACCCACCAGCTTTGCCAAAAGCCCTGCTCTATCTCCTACCCCTGAACTTTGCCAGCTGGTAAGAACAACTGCTTAATATCTGGTGCCTGAGCTCAATTTATTCCTCTTCCCTCGTGTGCCGTGTTCTTTCATATTGTAAACCTACAGGCAGGGATGGTTTGAACTGTAAGTCACCAGGACCCTTTTGGGCTCAAGTACAGGGTACAAACGCTGTAAATGAATACATAAAGTATAAAGCAGAACCTCCGAGGGAAATAACATTGTTCAACATTAGTTGCAAGGAGCACCCAGAACTAGGGACAGGTCAATTTCGATTTTTCTCAGCCCCCCCCCCCTTGACTCAGTTCTCCCCATTTCTGCAAGAATCTGCAATTGTTTTTTTTCTTTTTAAAGAAAATTCAACAGCATATTGATGTGAGTTTATCCTGATACAAACATTTTCGCGAGCAATGTCCCCTATTGCAATGCATTTATATATTTTATTTTAAAATTCTTATTTCCAATGTTTGTTTACCCTTGTAAACAAAACCTACCATTGCAACATTCTAGAACTTGCATTTTGTATATGATTTTCATGGATGCGTGTCATTTTATGCATGCTCCCCCCTGTATATATTATTCTGCTGTGTGACCGTTAAGCATTTTTAACTGTTGACGTTATGTTAGGGCCAAAAAAGGGTTTTAACGAAAGCCCCTTAGCAACTACTCACGCCAGGAGGAGGTCATCGGGAACTGGAAAAAAGAAGGAGAAAAAGCAACGTTAATTTTGGCCCACAGCAAGGAGCTGGGAAGGGCGCAGAATGTCAATGAGGAACACTTATAAAATCTCTGCGCAGATCTGCAAAAGCTTCTGGCTGGTTGTTTAACAACAGCCCCAGCGACGAAGTTTTACCCACCTTCCTAAATCAAGGCTGCTAAAATGAAGAAGGCTGGGGTAGCAGGAGGGGAACCAGGAGTGAATTTTGGTGGGGGGGGGAACCCCCCACAAGATCAGTTTCCACTACTGAAAACTAGGTCAGGATCCCTGATGAGACCTGTTATTAATAACTGGTTTCTGTACTTGTCCATACAGTTCCTCCCAGCTTGCTTTCCCCTCATCCCTCCGGTTCCTTTTTCCTCTTGTGCCACATTTTTTTTAGATCAAGGGTGTAGAACTTCCAGCCCCCAGGAAGGAGCCAGAAGGAAGAGTCCCAATGAGGCCCACGAGGCCATTCCCAATAAACCACGCCCGCCTGCCCCATTCGTTGCTTTCCTGGAGCACGCCTTGCTCCAGGCAGCACAAAGCTGTTTGCATTCTACTCCACTTCAGCAGAGGTTTCCGCGCAAACCACATTGCGCTCCTGGAGCAAGGCAAGCCATTGGGGTGGCAGGCACCACTAGTCCTAGCAGGAATGGAGTTTGGGTTTCAGGCCATGCCCAAATAGAAACGTCATTAGACAGGCTCTCTGGTTCGGCAGGCACCACGGAGGATTAAAAGAAACCCTAGATATAGTGTGTGTGTGTGTGTGGGGGTGATTCATTCTCTGTTGGTTATTGAAATAGCTCCCTAATTCGGCATGCAGAGGGCAATGCTACTTCAACGCCTGTCTCGACAACCAGCCAAGGCTGCGGGGGGAGCGGGGGGGATCCTGGCTCAAGCCTGATCTGCGCCGCTGCTTAGAATATCTGCATGGTTGGCAAGGGCTATGGCACTCTCTGCTGGTAAGGAGGGGCGGGAGAGGCGACAGCAGCCCACAAACTGAAGCTCCATCCAGATAAGACGGAGGCACTGTTAGACCAGAGGGGGCTCTTGATGGGGCTACATTCTGAAGGAGTGGGCACGTTGCTTGGGGGCACTTCTGGGTTCCTTTGCTGTTGCTTTATGCTCAGTGGCGTGGAGTGTCTCCCAGCAGCTTCAGCTGGGGGCTCAGCTGCACCCCTATTTGGACAGGGACTGCCTAACCCAGTAACCCCCAAACTTCAGCCCTCCCGATGTTTTGGACTACAATTCCCATCTTCCCCAACCACTGGTCCTGTTAGCAAGGGATCATGGGAGTTGTAGGCCAAAACATCTGGAGGGCCGCAGTTTGGGGATGCCTGGCCTAACCTCTGTTGCCTATGCTCTGGTAACCTCTAAGCTAGATTACCGCAATGCGTTATGCGTACGGCTGCGTCTGAAGGCGGTTCGGAAACTTCAGCTTGTGCGGAATTCAGCAGCTAGGTTGCTCACTTGGGGCAAGACGGTTTGAGCATATTACACCGCTCCTGGCCTGACTGTAGTGGCTGCCAATTGGTTTCTGGGCCCAATTCAAAGTGCTGGTTTTGACCTAAAGGTAAAGGGACCCCTGACCATTAGGTCCAGTCGTAACCGACTCTGGGGTTGCGGCACGGAAACGCCGTTTACCTTCCCACTGTAGTGGTACCTATTTATCTACTTGCACTTTGACGTGCTTTCGAACTGCTAGGTTGGCAGGAGCTAGGACCGAGCAACGGGAGCTCACGCCGTCACGGGGATCCGGACCACCGACCTTCTGATCGGCAAGCCCTAGGCTCTGTGGTTTAACCCACAGCGCCACCCGCCTCCCGGTTTTGACCTATAAAGCTTTAAATGGCCCAGGACTACAACACCTCAAGGACCTCCTCACCCCATATGAATAGACCCAGACCATGAGATCATCTTCTGAGGCCCTTCTTCATGTGCATCCTCCTCCATCAGACGTCCGGAGGGTGGCAACACGAGAACATGGTGGCTCCCGGTGCGCGGAATGCTCTCCCCAAGGAGGCTCACCTGGGGCCTTCATTTACACTTTTAGGTGTCAGGCGAAAACATTCTTCTTCAACCAGGCCTTTGGCTGATTAACATCCTAAATCAGGGGTCCCCAGACTTACCGCGCGGCGGGCCGGAGGGCAGGGGAGTGCGCGCGCAGCGGGCCGGAGGGCGGGGGAGTGCGCGCCCGTGCGCATGCGCACACGCACACGGGCGGGAAAAAATCGCCAAAAATCGCTTGTGCGCATGCGTATGGGCCTCCCCCGACCCGGAAGTGCACCAGAAATGACCTCTTCCGGGTCGGGAGAGGCCCATACGCATGCGCACAAAGGATTTTCGGCGATTTTTTGCCGATTTTTTAGATCGTCGCTGCGCCGCGCGCCGTGAGAGCGGGCGGCGGCAGCGGGCGGCGGGGGTCGTCGCGGGCCGGATTGGAAGGCCGATTGGGCCGCATCCGGCCCGGGGGCCGTAGTTTGGGGACCCCTGTCCTAAATCCTTCTAAATGTGTTTGTGGGAAGAGGGGGCTATTGTTTTGTTTTGTTCTTGTTTTGTGTTTTTCAGATGAAGGGTGATATACAAACAACAACAACAACAACAACAACAACATGTTTTGCCTGGAGGTGAGGGTAGGACCCGAACCGATAAATTCAAATGACAAGAAAATAGATTCTGAGTAAACATCAGGGAGAACTTTCTGATAGTAAGAGGCAGTTGACTGGAAAGGTGGTGGACTCTCCTTCCTTGGAGACTTTTAAGCAGAAGTTGGATAGCCATCTGTCAGGGATTCTTTAGCTGTGATTCCAGCATTGCAGCAGGTGGACTAGATGTCCTTTGGGGAGCCCCTTCGAACTCTATAATTCTATGATCCAAATATCTTCTCCCACCTACCGTGAGACGTCTCGCAAAAAGCCTTTTCTATCTCTCTCAACAGTTCGCCAGCTAAGGCTGGCAAAATGGCATCCATCACGGGAATGTAGGAGGCGGGCAGCTTTTTCTCTGGGTGGAAAAACAAACACACACACACAAGATTGTTATTAAAGGATAACAAAGCGAGTTTCATTTCCCAGAAGAGGGAGGGCGGGGGAGAGAGAGAGAGGGTCCTATTTATTTATCCTTAATAAATCTCCTGTTTCGTTTATTTTTCATTAAAAGCGAAGGCCTCTCAGAATCTTCATAACGCCAGGGGAATTTGAAACCCCGCAAACATTTACTAAGAGTCACCTTCTACTTCAGAGCCTCTAGGACCCGAAGGGTAAAAGATAAGCTAAAATAAATAAAATAAAATAAAGGTATTCCTCAATCCCAAATGTTTGTGGATCATGGATCCATCCATGGATCAGCTCTGCCCGCACATTGGATCGGCTACGATGAAAGAGGTCAAAGCATAAGCTGACACGACCCCAAATTACCTCTGGAGAACCACAGAACTTAAGAGTTGGAAGAGCATTCTGCCAGTTTCATCCATGGCACTACCTCTGAGACTCCTAACCATTTGGGGACTTCCAGGAGCTGGCTTGACTGTCTGGGGATGGGGAGGTGCCTTTCAAGACAGGATAGGAAGGGAAGAGAAGAGAAGAGAGTGAACTGGGATGCATGTATATGAAGGTAGCCAGAGAGAGAACGTCAGTGTAATTTTGTCAAGCTTCTGTTAAAAAGAAAAGGTGGAGGGGGGTGGGGAAGAGAAGAGACAACTTCCTCCTGCCCCAGAGATCGCTCTTGATTATTTAAATGCATTGCATGTTTGGCAAAGAGAGAGCAATAATTCTGGCAGGAGGGAAGGTTGGAGATCCTGGGATTCTGACCTCTAGGGATATAAATATTTGAGATGAACAGACAGAGGTCTGGCGCAAGGCTCCCCCACCCGCTCTTCCTTGCTGGTCCGCTAAAGACAGATGGAGCCCGAAGTGGAGACAGAGGTAATATCCTTGAAAGCCACAAAACGTGCCAAAATCTGGAATGATCCCATCCTGTCTGTGTGGATGAAGCAAGGGAGGTGCATTAAGAGGGTGCAGGCATAGCAGCAGCAGCAACAACAACCCAGCAGTTTCACCTCCCATTTCTCTGGGAAAGGTTTTGGAACGGTTGTGCCGTCGGCCTTACAGCAACATGGGTGCCACCTATGCATGTTCTGAGATATGCAGCAAATGACACCTGTTAACATATAAATTTTATCTTGAGATATTATGCACCCGTTCCAAAACACGATGAAAGAACAAAAAATGATAACATTAATAAAATAGTACTAGCAAGAGTAACAGGAATAGCGACAGACTCTAAAGTTAATTACACAACTACAAAGTGTTAAATCAGAGGAT
Source organism: Zootoca vivipara (assembly GCF_963506605.1). Classification (NCBI taxonomy): domain Eukaryota; kingdom Metazoa; phylum Chordata; class Lepidosauria; order Squamata; family Lacertidae; genus Zootoca; species Zootoca vivipara. Next base: position 2,723,289 of record NC_083290.1, read on the forward strand.
ATCTATCTATCATTTGCCATTATAGAAACTTGAGGTATCAACCTCATGAAATATGGGTGATACTTAACTAAGTCATATTCAAAGTAGGCCCATTAAAATACAGTGGTACCTCTACTGACGAACTTAACGCGTTCCGAACGCACATTCGTAAGTCGGAAAAAATGGTAAGTCGAATCCCATAGGAATGCATTGGGAGAAAAAATTCGTAAGTAGAAGCAACCCTACCTAGAAATTAGTAAGTAGAAAAAAATCCTATCTAAACCGCATCCAAGATGGCGGACGGAGCTCCATTCGTAAGTAGAGTTATTCGTAAGTAGAGGTACCACTGTACATGGATTTAAGTCAGATTGTGGCAAACATTCAGTACCACCTGATATCCGCAGCTTTAAAGTAGCACCACTTGCAATTTAGCAGTTGTGTTTACTATAATCTGTATATATTATCACATTGTGCTAGTGCAGAATTTGGTATTTTCAATTCATTTATCAGCACCTACTCAAAACTCAAATTTTATTTCATTCTTCTCTTTCTTTGTGTCAGTTCTATAATGGACGTCTACACTGGGACCTCTCTTTTTCTTTTCTTTTTCAATGGATTTTTAAAAAATTAAACAGTCAAATTTCTAGTTCTTATGGCTTTAAGGTAAAGGGACCCCTGACCGTTAAGTCCAATCACAGACGACTCTGGGGTTGCGGCGCTCATCTTACTTTACAGGCTGAGGGAGCCGGCGTTTATCCGCAGACAGTTTTTCCAGGTCATGTGGCCAGCATGACTAAGCCGCTTCTGGCGAACCAGAGCAGCGCACAGAAACGCTGTTTACCTTCCCGCCAGAGTGGTACCTATTTATCTACTTGCACTTTGACGTGCTTTCGAACTGCTGGGTTGGCAGGAGCAGGGGCTGAACAATGGGAGCTCACCCTGTCGTGGGGATTCGAACCGCCAACCTTTTGATCGGCAAGCCCTAGGCTCTGTGGTTTAGACCACAGCGCCACCCGCGTCCCTTATGGCTTTAGACATAAGCTAAAAAACAACCTGATAGGTTCCGTAAGAGGGATTATTGGTTTTTTTTCTTTTTTATGTATTTTGTGTCCTCGTTTTGTATTTCTGTGCTGTAAACCACCCTGTGATCTTCAGATGCAGGGTGGTCTATAAATGTAATCAATCAATCAATAAAATGAATAAGGCCAAGAGAGGCTTATGCAATCCTACCCAAGTCTGCTCAGAAGTAAGTCCTATTAAAATCAATGGGGGGCTCACTGTTGGATAAGTAGGGTTGCATTTGCAAGCTCAACTGGTTTAACTTTTTTGTGAGTCACAGCGCTCCAAATCTTTGCACCCAGCACAGCTTTGTTGCTGGCATTTGTCTGTCTTGAGACACAACAGAGTGCACCTTCGGGGGTGAAGAGACCTCTCCGGGGTGCAAGCCTGGGCGGTGCGTCTGGAAATCCCGGGCTGCCCAGACGACAAGACCACCCCCCCCCGTCTAGCCTCACTGATGTGATCCAAAGGAAAAAGAGAGCAAGACATTGGGCACCAGCTGAGCGGCCAGAGTTGCCAGAAGGAGGCATACAAGGTGCTTATCCAACCTTGCATGCGAAGACAGGATCCAGTGGATTGAGCAGACTAGATCAGAGTTTTCCTTCTCCTAGGTGGGCTCCGTTCCCAGGTGGACGAGCTCTGTCTTCCTCTCACTTCCCTCTACAGCACATGTTGGACCCCCTCTTGATCTAGTCTGCTCCATCCACTGGATCCTGTCTTCACATGCAAGGGAAGCTCCTCAGTCACCGAGGGTTTGAGAAACCCACTGGCTCCCTCCCTCACCTGGTTTAGCCGGCCGGCCGAAGCCGTTTGTCAGGGTAGTGGCCGCTGCCGCCTGTTGGCAGCTTCCAGGAGCCACAGGCGAGGTCTGAGCGCAGGGTGGGGATCTGTAACAGAAACATTTGGGGGTTGGCTTTTACAGCGCAGCTCTCTATGGAGGGATTGGGTGTCTCCTAAGTCCAGAAGGGGCACAAGGCATCCCCCACCAGAGACACTATATCGCTCCTAAAACCCCAAACACAATAGCACACACAAACACACAAAAGGAAATTGGGGCAGAGGAGATGTTTCTTTAACTCAAGGTGCGCAATATCATAGAGTCAGTATTAGTTAATTTAGAATTTAGTATCATATTCTGCCTCATTTATTTTAGAATGTAAATCTGAGTCTGTCCTTTTACTTGCATCTGGGAGACTTTTTTGGGGGGTGGGAAATTGGGGTAAAAGTCATGTTAATATATATATGTATATACCGATATATATATATATATATATATTCTTCCTCTTCTTTGGCGATCACTCGTAGCCGAGTAAGATTGTCTTCCATAAACATGATTTTAACAATAGGTCCGTAAGTGGCTGTGGAGGCCAATTCTGGATCCACACGTCCTTCCACAGTGGGGACATGGGTTTCCAGGCGAGAGTTGATCACGGTGTGGATTTGCCAAGCGTGCCTTCCTCTTAGCACGTTTCTCCCTTGCGTCCTGAGTTCGAGTGTCTTCAAAGCCCATGACACCTTTGGTAAAGGCTGTTCTCCAACTGGAGCGCTTCTCAGGCAAGAGTTTCCCAGTTGTCAGTGTTTGTACTACTTTTTTTAAGATTGGCCTTCAGACGGTCTTTAAACCTCTTTTGTTGACCACCAGCATTACGCTTTCCATTTTTAAGTTTGGAATAGAGCAGTTGCTCTATCATCAGGCACCCGCACAAAATGACCAGACCAACAAAGTTGATGTTGAAGAATCATTCCTTCAACACGGATAATATTTGCTTCTTCCAGTACACTGGTATTAGTTCACCTGTCTTTCCAAGTGATGTGTAAGATTTTTCAGAGACACCGTTGATGGAATCTTTTGAGGAGTTGGGAGATGGCACACATACACACATATATGTCATTTATTTTCTTAAACTGCTTATTCCGTTATTATCTTTTTAAGAATATGTTGTAAATTTAACAAAAAGGTTGCCCGTGTGCATCAAATTTAGGATTTTTTTTAAAGGTAGCTTCTGATAACCCTGATTCTTTCGGAAACTGATTACTATGAGATTTAAGTACAGTATAAAAACAGAGAGATGGCGCTAGGGAGTTTAGGACTGAACCCACACCGTTGCCTGGCAACAGTAACCTTTTCCCCCCTTCCAGCGCGGGCAAAAAGCGCATGCGCCGCCGCGCCGCTCAGAGAGGCCCAGCTCAGTCACGTGGTACCAGATTCCCGGGCAAGAGTTACATGGCAACAATACGATCAACTGGTTGTTGTTTAGTCGTTTAGTCGTGTCTGACTCTTCGTGACCCCATGGACCATAGCACGCCAGGCACTCCTGTCTTGCACTGCCTCCCGCAGTTTGGTCAAACTCATGTTCGTAGCTTCGAGAACACTGTCCAACCATCTTGTCCTCTGTCGTCCCCTTCTCCTAGTGCCCTCAATCTTTCCCAACATCAGGGTCTTTTCCAAGGATTCTTCTCTTCTCATGAGGTGGCCAAAGTATTGGAGCCTCAGCTTCACGATCTGTCCTTCCAGGGAGCACTCAGGGCTGATTTCCTTAAGAATGGATAGGTTTGATCTTCTAGCAGTCCATGGGACTCTCAAGAGTCTCCTCCAGCACCATAATTCAAAAGCATCAATTCTTCGACGATCAGCCTTCTTTATGGTCCAGCTCTCACTTCCATACATCACTAGTGGGAGAACCATAGCTTTAACTATACGGACCTTTGTCGGCAAAGTGATGTCTCTGCTTTTTAAGATGCTGTCTAGGTTTGTCATTGCTTTTCTCCCAAGAAGCAGGCGTCTTTTAATTTCGTGACTGCTGTCACCATCTGCAGTGATCAAGGAGCCCAAGAAAGTAAAATCTCTCACTGCCTCCATTTCTTCCCCTTCTATTTGCCAGGAGGTGATGGGACCAGTGGCCATGATCTTGGTTTTTTTGATGTTGAGCTTCAGACCATATTTTGCGCTCTCCTCTTTCACCCTCATTAAAAGGTTCTTTAATTCCTCCTCGCTTTCTGCCATCAAGGTTGTGTCATCTGCATATCTGAGGTTGTTGATATTTCTTCCGGCAATCTTAATTCCGGCTTGGGATTCATCTAGTCCAGCCTTTCGCATGATGAATTCTGCATATAAGTTAAATAAGCAGGGAGACAATATACAACCTTGTCGTACTCCTTTCCCAATTTTGAACCAATCAGTTGTTCCATATCCAGTTCTAACTGTAGCTTCTTGTCCCACATAGAGATTTCTCAGGAGACAAATGAGGTGATCAGGCACTCCCATTTCTTTAAGAACTTGCCATAGTTTGCTGTGGTCGACACAGTCAAAGGCTTTGGCATAGTCAATGAAGCAGAAGTAGACGTTTTTCTGGAACTCTCTAGCTTTCTCCATAATCCAGCGCATGTTTGCTATTTGGTCTCTGGTTCCTCTGCCCTTTCGAAATCCAGCTTGCACTTCTGGGAGTTCTCGGTCCACATACTGCCTAAGCCTGCCTTGTAGAATTTTAAGCATAACCTTGCTAGCGTGTGAAATGAGCGCAATTGTGCGGTAGTTGGAGCATTCTTTGGCACTGCCCTTCTTTGGAATTGGGATGTAGACTGATCTTCTCCAATCCTCTGGCCATTGCTGAGTTTTCCAAACTTGCTGGCATATTGGGTGTAGCACCTTAACAGCAGCATCTTTTAAAATTTTAAATAGTTCAGCTGGAATATCATCACTTCCACTGGCCTTGTTATTAGCAGTGCTTTCTAAGGCCCATTTGACTTCACTCTCCAAGATGTCTGGCTCAAGGTCAGCAACCACACTACCTGGGGTGTATGAGACCTCCATATCTTTCTGGTATAATTCCTCTGTGTATTCTTGCCACCTCTTCTTGATGTCTTCTGCTTCTGTTAGGTCCTTACCACTTTTGTCCTTGATTATGGTAATCTTTGTACGAAATGTTCCTTTCATATCTCCAATTTTCTTGAACAGAAACTGATTACTATGAGATTTAAGTACAGTATAAAAACAGAGAGATGGCGCTAGGGAGTTTAGGACTGAACCCACACCGTTGCCTGGCAACAGTGACCTTTTCCCCCCTTCCAGCGCGGGCAAAAAGCGCATGCGCCGCTGCGCCGCTCAGAGAGGCCCAGCTCAGTCACGTGGTACCAGATTCCCGGGCAAGAGTTACAGCGAGACTCAAAAGCGCGCGCGGCATCAAGAAGGCAAGGCACGTGGTCTTTTCAAGCCAATCAGCAAGAGAGAGTTGTTCCACAGACTCTGTAGAGGGGAGTATAGAAATACGAGCGGCGGAATGGAGAGCGAACACAATTTGATAGAGAAGAAACTTCTCGATATGGCTACTTCCCCTTCCCCTTCCCTCCCCGGAAGCTGCAATCAAACTTTTGAAATTAAGCTGACTTGGAAACATTTTGCCCGTAAGGGAGCTGGGGGGGGGGAAGAGCTCTAAACTCACCCCGGGAGCTGCCGAAATTATATCTCTTTTCTCAAAATACGTCTATAAAGAAGATCGGAAATGACGTTAAAGAAACCGCCTCTTTCCCCTTATCACGTGCCTGGGCAGTGACGTCGTCAAGGTCACCCTCCTCTTCTTAAAGGGCCATGTCGCTGTGTGTGGCGCTGCTGCCTCGGAGAGGCCTGAGAATGGCGGCGGCTGCGGCGGCCGCGGGACGGCGCAGCGTGGTGAGGGCGAGGGCCGGCCGCAGCGGAGATGGAGCCTCGCCCCGGGGAGGGAAGCGCCCGACAGCAGCCGCGGGAGCCGCTACCTTGGCGGGAGGCCTCGGCCTATCAGGTGCGAGGGGCGTGGTCAGAGACGGGGCGTGGCTTCCGCTTGTGGGCGGGGGCTACGCAGCAGTATTTAAATAAGGGCAAGAAGGAAAAAGTTTATGTCTCAGAATGTTGCCAGGCTTAGGTAGTCTGAGCTGCTAAAAGGCATAGCTGCCAAGTTTTCCCTTTTCTCGCGAGGAAGCCTATTCAGCATAAGGGAATTTCCCTTAAAAAAAGGGAGAACTTGGCAGCTATGCGAAAAGGGGATTTATTAAGAACCATAGTTATTTATGTACGTGCGTCAGAGCAGTTTATAGCAACTGTAGCCCATAAAATCCATATAATTAAAAGCCATATAAAAAGTTAACGACCACAAATCAGGTGACTGTTGTGCAGGGATGTATTCTAACTGCCTGCATAACAGAAACATAAAAGAGGAAGTGTTTATTCAATTTATACCCTGTCCTTCCTCCCCATGCAGCTCAGGGCAGCAAAAAGAGAAGCATTTTTTAAAAACAAACAAATAAAAACATCCTAAAGGAGACCACAACACTCTGAAAACAATATCAATTGAAAACATCTAAAACCAGTTACACTTAAAAACATTCTAAAAAGCTATTATAATGTGTTTCTGTCCAATGATCTAAAAGTGAAAGAAAGAATGATTAGTAGTCGTATTAAGGGCTTACTATTGGGATGCGGGTGGCGCTGTGGTCTAAGCCACAAAGCCGAGAGTGCTTGCTGATTGGAAGGTTGGCGGTTTGAATCCCCATGACGGGGTGAGCTCCCGTTGCTCGGTCCCAGCTCCTGCCAACCTAGCAGTTCGAAAGCACGTCAAAGTGCAAGTAGATAAATAGGTACCGCTCTGGCGGGAAGGTAAACAGCGTTTCCGTGCACTGCTCTGGTTTGCCACAAGCGGCTTAGTCATGCTGGCCACATGACCTGGAAATTGTATGCCGGCTCCCTTGGCCAATAAAGCGAGATGAGCGCCGCAACCCCAGATTCGTCTGCGACTGGACCTAATGGTCAGGGGTCCCTTTACCTATTAGTTGTTACTGATATATGTCCAGTAGCTCCTTAGAGACCAACTAAGTTTGTTCTTGTTGCTTGTTACTGAGGTTTATTATTATGTTATTGTGGAAGGGGGATTATTGGGTTGTTTTTGTTTTAAATTATCTATTTTGTCTTTTTTATATTGTGATTTTGTGTTGTGAACCACCCTGAGGTCTACAGGTATAGAGCAGTATACTACTACTAATAATAATAATACTTACGAATGCCCTTGATGACTGTTCAGAGACTGCAACAGATGTTACGAGCCACTCTGACTCCTGCTGAAACGCTCCACACTGTGAGAGGATGGTCAAGTGCCCTCTGGGTCAATCCTGAACTGGCTTTCTCTCCCTCTCCCTCTTCCTGTTTCCAGTCTTTTCCCTTTTCTCCCGCGAAGCTGAGAAAGAGAAGGATTCAGCAGAAGGGCAGAGCGAGGCGAAGGAAGAAGACACCATCATTCTTTTGCTAAAGAAGGCCAAGGTGAGGTTTTGGGGCCAAACTGGGACATGGAATCTTAATCACATTGGGGTGGTGGAAGTCAACCCATTGGCCTCGCTGCCTGGGGCTGACAGGTGTTGGGGTTCAAAGCATGGAGGCATGGGGCACGGGGCATCAGGATAGCTAGACCAATGACTCTCCTAACCTGCGGTGAGTCAGCTTCTCATGGTATCTAATACTTCAAATTGTACCTGACAGAGCATAGCAGGCAGCGGTATTCCTGAGTGATTTGGGTGTTTGGGAAAGATTTCCCGGTGCTAATCGGCATAGTAAAATGTCCTGTTTCCATCAGATGGAAGTTTTCTGATGCCCAGAGAGCAGTGCATTCTGTTAATTTATTATTTTGCTACATTATTGCATCAATATCCCACCTTTCCTCCAAGTAGCTCAAGGTTGCTTTACACTTCCCTCCTTCTCCCCAACAACCCTGTGAGGTAGGTTAGGCTGAGAGGCAGTGATTGGCCCAAAGTAACCCAGGGAGCTTCCTGGCTGAGTGGGGATTCGAACCCTGATCTCCCAGGTCTTAATCCAACACTCTAACCATTATACCATGCTGGTGTGGCCTCACATGTAAACCAGTTCTGAGCTGTTTAGGGCTTTTATGTCTCATCGCCAATGCTTTGAACTTTGCTCGGTAGCAGATGGGCGGCCGGTGCAAACTCTGCAAGCAGGGTCTTGTATTAGCGGTCTTCACTTGATGGTTTAAACTTGGCTTTCTCTGTTTTTGCCCCCAGCTGAGCATCATGAAAGGAGAGTTGGAAGAGGCGGAGAGGCTCCTTCACGAAGCTGCCAGGCTCTCGCACCAGTTGGACAACAAGCAAGCAATTATGTATACGTACGACACGGTGAGTCCAGGAGCTGCTTAAAAACCTGCAAGGAAGCCACACTGAATCGGAGGAACGTCTGTCCTGAGATCACAGCACACACCTTCTTATCATTATCATTGTGATTGTTACGATTCGCTTCCTATGAGGCACCCCAGAGTGATGTACGATGCAGCGAAGAAGATGCAGTTGTATGGGTTAAAAACGTGTAAAACATTTGCGCATAGAACAACAGTTAAAGGACAATTGTATAAAAACAGTTTGATGCAGCAACACTCACATACGCACTGGTGGGTGAAAAATATGGCTACCCAATGTGTTAAATTGGAAAATATGAGGAAGGCGGATAAGGTGCCTAAATTGTTCTGGAGTGCAACATTGAGCAGCCTTAAAACCGCAGCTTTCATTCCACAGAATCAAACGTGCACAACTTTCTAGTCCTCCTTGTTTTCCATATGGTTGAGATCTCCACTGATGGAAGCAGAGCAAAAGAACAAGTTTTCCTCTTAAAACATCTAAGCAGCTCCATTTCTTTGTCTGTTGCAGATGGCGAATTTGGCTTTCATGAGGGGTCAGCTGGATCACGTAAGTAAGTTCAAGAAGAGGCCAACCCCTGTTGCCTACAGAACAGGGAGCATTCCCTTGAGACCCTGGTTGTTCCCGGGAGGGGTGAATCTGTGTTTGTTTTCAAGCCCTTGTGAAAATTCAGCGGAATTTTAGTGCACTTTTTAAAATCCGGATGTACATATCTTTATATGCTTTTTTGCCTAATGTACACTTATTTGCAAAGCCATTTCCCCCTACTACAATGGAGTTTTTTTATACTGTTTTCACAAATAAGTGATTTCTTATGCACACTTTACTATATGTTTTTTTAAACACATTCCTTGGCCAGATAACTGCATTGCAAGGTTTAGAGAAGTGCAGATTGTAAGGGACAGCTGTGTTCCGGTTCTCTGTTACGGAAACTGCAAATTGTGTAGGTTCACCTTTAGACATGAACTGATTCTAGCTCTTTCCCTATCTCTTGGCTCTTCTGACAATTCCCCCCTTTTGTCCTCTCATTTCAGGCAGAAAAGCTTTTCAAAGCAGCCATGAGCTACTTACTGGCTGGGGACATGAAGCAAGTAAGGATTTTTCTCCGCTAGAAACCCATCCTGATAGGATCCCAGGTGTCTGGATTCTAATAAGCGAGCCAGAACTTTGTAGTAGTTTTGGTGGAATTGGAGGAGGAGGAGGAAGCTAACTTGAAGATTTGATTTTTAAGAAACTTAGAATCATAGAGTTGGAAGAGACCACAAGGGGCATCTAGTCCAACCCCCTGCCAAGCAGGGAACACCATCAAAGCATTCTTGACATATGCCTGTCAAGCCTCTGCTTAAAGACCTCCAAAGAAGGAGACTCCGCCACACTCGTTGGTAGCAAATCCCACTGCCGAACAGCTCTTACTGTCAGGAAGTTCTTCCTAATGTTTAGGTGGAATCTTCTTTCTTGTAAACTTTCATTTTGTTTAAGAGATTTATATAGCTGCCCTACCAAGAAAGGCCACAGAGTTTACAACAACGTAGGAACTAACGGTACTGGGCCAGGTGAACTGATAGTTGCACCTAGTGAGGAAAGGCTAAGCGAAGAAGGTGCTATCCTGATCTAACTTCCCCCCAAGCAATTCCTGAAGGACCACATCCTGATGTGTTTGGAGGGGGGGGGACATTGGACCAGGAAGAGAGAGGGCTGATCAGTTTTCGGGTGGTGGAGCATAGTGGCAAGGAAGTACTTCTTCATGCAGGGCAGAATTAAACTATGGAACGCAGGAGGCAGGATTAGGCCCTTCGTGGAGGGATTAATATTGATGACTCTGCCTCTGCAGTTGGAGGCAGTTGCTGGAAACCACAAGAAAGGAGAGTGTTGCTCTTGTGCTTGAATCCTGTTTCCTGGTTTGCCACAGGCATCACTGTGGAAACAGGATGCTGGAGTAAATGGCCATTGGCCTGATCCAGCAGGCTTTCCCTATGTTCCTAGCAGTGGGGTAAGCAGCATTCCTAGCTGGCTCATCTCCTGCAACCTTCCATCTCCTTCTGCTCTTACCCTTCTCCAGGATGACAACGCCATAATAGAGATGTCCCTCAAGCTGGCCAGCATCTACGCAGCACGGAATGAGTAAGCTTGACTGTCCAGGGGGTGGGGTGGGGGGGCAGTCGGGTTTTGCTGCACCAGCTGCATCCATTTCCCCACCCCTGTCTTAGCATACTTCCATCTTGGCCTCTGGAATTTCAGTAGCTGTCCCCTGTCCCCCTGCAGGGGCAGGGGGACGCAACTCAGTGATACAGCCCCTGTCTTGCATGAATAACTTCCAGGCAGTTGCAGGTAGGGCTGGGAATGTTCGCAGCCTGAAACACTGGGTCTACTCAAGAGTAAATCTTAGCTGGAGACAGCCCATTATTATTGACCTGCCAAATGAATTGAGGTATCGGTATGGAAGTGAGAGCTGGACCATGAAGAAGGCTGATCGCCGAAGAATTGATGCTTTTGAATTATGGTGCTGGAGGAGACTCTTGAGAGTCCCATGGGCTGCAAGAAGATCAAACCTCTCCATTCTGAAGGAAATCAGCCCTGAGTGCTCACTGGAAGGACAGATCGTGAAGCTGAGGCTCCAATACTTTGGCCACCTCATGAGAAGAGAAGACTCCCTGGAAAAGACCCTGATGTTGGGAAAGATGGAGGGCACAAGGAGAAGGGGACGACAGAGGATGAGATGGTTGGACAGTGTTCTTGAAGCTACCAACATGAGTTTGACCAAACTGCGGGAGGCAGTGGAAGACAGGAGTGCCTGGCGTGCTATGGTCCATGGGGTCATGAAGAGTCGGACACAACTAAACGACTAAACAACAACATCTCATCGGCCAATTTATTTTTTATTTTATTGCTTTGCCCCCTCCCCATTTCATCCTCACAACAACCCTGCGAGGTAAGGGAGAGGGAGACTGAGAGGGAGTGACAGGCCAAAGGTCACTTGGCGAGCTTCATGGCCAAATTTGAACCCAGATCTCTCCTGGGTCCTAGTCCGACACTCCAAGCGCTGCACCGCACGGGTTCTACCGGTTGTTGGAACAAAAAACGTATTTCAGTCATTTTACAGAATGTACAGATACAGTTTTATTTAACCGATTTAAGTAATGCAGCCCTAAAAACACCCTCCTCCTCCCGAGCAGCTTAGCAGTAAGAAAACACGATGCAGATCCCCATTTTTGGACTGTGATGGCCTCCTCCTCCTCCCCACTTACTTTATTTTTCTGCTTTAGGGACAAGTTGGCTCTGGCTGGCTACGAGTTCTGCATTCTGACCCTGGAGGAGAAGGTCGCAAAACAAAAGGACATCCCTGTTGACGTTTTGCCAGGTACGGTGGGAAGGCAGAGCAGCTGCTTTGCATGCAGAAGGTCCCGGGGCTCTAGTCCCTGATGGCATTTCCCGGTAGGGCTGGGGCTGTTCCCCCGCCTGAAACTCTGGAGAGCCACTGCCAGCTAGCAAAGACAATGTTCTGCATCAGGGTTTCCCAAACCTGGGTCTCCAGCTGTTTTTGGACTACAACTCCCATCATCCCAAGCAGGGATAGTCAGGGATGATGGGAACTGTAGTCCCAAAACAGCTGGAGACCCAAGTTTGGGAAAGCCTGTTCTCCATCATGCATAGTTTCAGACACCTCTGTCACGATCCCGTTCCCTTAATTAAAAAAGCACAACCAAACGTGGTACCCTTCGTTATCAAACTCAGGAACAATTCCTCCCCTATTTCATTTCCAACAACCCTAGGTCAGGGCAGAGAAGGCACCCCCAAACTTAGCCCTCCAGATGTTTTGGGACTACAACTCCCATCATTCCTAGCTAACAGGGCCAGTGGGAATTGTAGTTCCAAAACATCTGGAGGGCCGAGTTTGGGGGTGCCTGGGCCAGAGGAAGAGAGGGCAGCCCAGACGTCACCCAACCCAGGTTTATCCTTGCGTAATTTGAACCCAATTCCGACACACGAATTCAGAAATATGTGTCCCCACCTCCGAAATTTGCCCCCTTCTCCGACCCAGTACACCCCACTGGCTCTCATCGCCACTCTCTTTCCCCCTCCTGTTCCCCACAGAGGAAGAAAAATCCAACACCCGTCTCCTCCTGGGGATGACCCTCGACTCGTACGCGCGCTACCTCCTGGCGCACAGTCAGGCAGCCGCGGCCCAGAGGATGTACGAGAGGGCGCTGCAGATCTCCATGGAGGTTCAAGGGGAGACACACCCCCAGGTGAGGGCGCAGCACGCGAGCGGAACAGTTTTATGTTTCGGGAGTGGAGAACACCAATCTTTCTCTGCAAACAAAGCTAAGAGTCGAGGCCGTAGCTCTGGGAAAGAGCCTCCGTAACGCATTTGGGGAACTTCCGGTTTTGATTCCCAGCACCTCCAGTTAAAATAAAACCATAACCTGCAAGTTATCAGCTGGGGGGGATCCTTGCTGGATCTTCCTCTGCCTGAAACCCAGAAGAACAGCTGCCAGTCAGTAAAGGAGGGAAGTGGTGAGCAGGGCTGGCGAGGGCCGCAGTTGAAAGGCCTGGAGGGCCACACACAGCTGGCCTGAGGTTCCCCACCCCTGATGTGAGCAGATTCACTGCTGAAATGGGCCTCTGGTCGCCCTTTAAATGCTCTCAGAGCAGGTCTTGCCTCCCACTCCTTTTTTCCCCACTCCTGACATAGACGGTAGTTCTGATGAACGATTTGGCGACGGCTCTGGACGCTCAGGGCCTCTACGAAGATGCCTACGCGCGAGTAAGGAGGGCGTCAGAGCTGGCTCAGCAGACAGAGCACCCAGAGACCTACATTGTGTTGAACAACTTCGCTGGGATTCTCATGCACAAAGGTGGGTTGTAAAAGGGGTGTAGGGGTGTGTGTGTGTGTGTGTGTGTGTGTGTGTGTGTGTGTGAAGGGCAGCAGGTGGGTGGAACTGGCATTGAACTGGAGAGCTGTCATCAAAAACAAGGACAATTGTCGTCGTCAACCCCCCCAAATAGTCCTCCGAGTCTATTACGGTCAATGACTAGTATCCAGAAAAGAAAACTTAGTACAAATATATAAAATAATACATTGTTATTTTATTAGCTTCTTTATATCCCACCTGTTTCCCAAGGCAGATAAAGAGGAAGTTCTTATTTGGGCAGCACGTAAAACTATGGAAAAGTGTTGGCTGCCAACTTCGATGGCTTTAAGAAAGCATTGGACAAATTCGTGGAGGAGAAAGCTATTGATGGTTATTGATGGCTACTAGCCAGGATGGGGGACGCGGGTGGCGCTGTGGTCTAAACCACAGAGCTTAGATAGGGCTTGCCGATCGGAAGGTTGGCGGTTCGAATCCCTGCGACGGGGTGAGCTTCCGTTGTTCAGTCCCTGCTCCTGCCCACCTAGCAGTTCAAAGTGCAAGTAGATAAATAGGTACCGCTCCGGCGGGAAGGTAAACGGCGTTTCCGTGCGCTGCTCTGGTTTCGCCAGAAGCGGCTTTGTCATGCTGGCCACATGACCCGGAAGCTGTCTGCGGACAAACGCCAGCTCCCTCGGCCTATAGAGCGATATGAGCACGCAACCCCAGTCATCCGCGACTGGATCTAACTGTCAGGGTTAACTTTACCTTTAGCTTTAGCCAGGATGGGCATGCTCTGCCCCCACAGGTGGAGGTAACACGGTTTCTGAATATCATTTGCTGGAAACTGCAGGAGGGGAGGGGGCTGCTGGGCTCCAGTCCTGCTGGTGGGTTTCCCACAATGGGCATCGGGTTGACCACAGAGAGGACAAGATCTATAGCAGGCTCGACTCCCAATTTCCCTCAAGTAACTCCTCTCTGCTCTTTTGGTCAAGGAAGATGCCTGTATTAACATCCTTGCACTGTTAACCATGGAATTGTAGAGTTGAAGGGAGCCTAAGGGTCCTCTAGTCCAGCCCCCTGCAGTGCAAGAATTTCAGCTAAAGCATCCATGAGAGATGGCTGTCCAACTTCTGCTTAAAAACCTCCATTGAAGGAGAGTCCACCACCTCCCAAGGGGGGACGTCCGTTCCACTGTGGAACAGCTCTGACTTTCATAAAGTTTCCCCCCCCTGATAATTAGTCAGAATCTTCCTTCTTGTCACTTGAACCCATTGGTTTGAGTCCTACCCTCCAGAGCAAGTGAAAGCAAGTTTGCTCCGTCTTCCGTGGGACAGTCCTTCACGTATTTGAAGATGGCTACCGTATCTCCTCTCAGTCTCTTTCCCAGGCTAAACATGCCCAGCTCCTTCAAGCATTCCTCGTAAGGCGTAGTTTACAGATCCTTTATCACCTTAGTCGCCCTCTCCTCCGCACACCTTCCAGCTTGTCAACATCCTTCTTAAATAGTGGTGCCCAGAATTGGACAGAGCATTCCAGGTGTGGTCCAACCAAGGCAGAATCGAGCGGGACCATTCCTTCCCTTGACCTGGATACAGTGGTACCGTCTGGCTGCGAACGCCTCTGGTTGCGCACGCTCCGGGTTACGAGCTCCACTAACCCGGAAGTAGCCGCTCCTGGTTGTAAACTTTGCCCCAGGATGCGAGCGGAAATCGCGCAGCGGGAGGCACCATTAGCAAAAGTGCACCTCATGTTACGAGCAGTTTCCGGTTACGAACGGACCTCCAGACCGGATTTCATTCGTAACCAAAGGTACCACTGTCCTAGACTTTTAGACTTCTTGATGCAACTTAGTATCTGCAACCAAAACCACAGCTTCCAGTCCCCAGTTGCCTCCGTTTCCGGTAGACTTTGTGAAGCGCTATGTAAATAGGGACGCGGGTGGCGCTGTGGGTTAAACCACAGAGCCTAGGGCTTGCCGATCAGAAGATCAGCGGTTCGAATCCCCGTGACGGGGTGAGCTCCCGTTGCTCGGTCCCAGCTCCTGGCAAACCTAGCAGTTCGAAAGCACGTCAACGTGCAAGTAGATAAATAGGTACCGCTCTGGCGGGAAGGTAAATGGCGTTTCCATGTGCTGCTCTGGTTCAGCAGAAGCGGCTTGGTCATGCTGGCCACATGACCTGGAAGCTGTACGCCGGCTCCCTCAGCCAGTAAAGAGAGATGAGCTCCGCAACCCCAGAGTCATCCGCGACTGGACCTAACGGTCAGGGGTCCCTTTACCTTTACCTATGTATATAAATTGCATCATAGTAATAATAGTAATAATAATAATAATAATAATAATAATAATAATAATAATAATAATATATTATTTATACCCCGCCCATCTGGCCGGGTCTCCCCAGCCACTCTGGGTGGCTTCCAACAGAAGAATAAAACACAAAAATCTATTAAACATTAAAAGCCTCCCTGAACAGGGCTGCCTTCAGATGTCTTCTAAAAGTCTGGTAGTTGTTTTCATAGAATCATAGAGTTGGAAGAGACCACAAGGGCCATCCAGTCCAACCCCCTGCCAAGCAGGAAACACCATCAAAGCATTCCTGACAGGGCATTTTCCTTTTTGACATCTGTTGGGAGGGCGTTCCACAGGGCAGGCGCTACCACCGAGAAGGCCCTCTGCCTAGTTCCCTGCAACTTGGCTTCTCGCAACGAGGGAACCGCCAGAAGGCCCTCGGTGCTGGACCTCAATGTCCGGGCAGAATGATGGAGGTGAAGACGCTCCTTCAGGTATACTGGACCGAGGCCATTTAGGGCTTTAAAGGTCAGCATAGGAGAAAACTGTGTTTCTGTCATGAGGGTACTTACCCCATTTGCTCCCCTCCCCCCCGCTTCTCTCCCACAAAACACAGAGGAGTATTCATCGGCGAAAGCTGTCTACAAAGAAGCCCTGCAGAAGGCCGAGGCAGCTGGAGACGGGGCTTCTGTCAGACACATCCGGAAAGAGCTGGCCGAGCTCGCCAGGCGGAAGAGGAAGGGGCCTGTCTCTACGGCCGGTTCCTCAGGAGAACAGCAGAAGTGATAGAGGCAGCGCAGGAGGGGGAGGGTGGCGCAAGCGTCGGCCACAAAACCCTCAGAAGCACGGCGTCTTCCTTTGCATGGCAAGGACAGGTGTGTTGCGGGAAACGCCAAGGTGATTCGGCATCTCCAATAAAAAGGTCAATAGGGGTCAGTGGGTGGGAGACCCCAGGAGGCTGGGCTGAAGCTGTGCCACCGAAATATACAATGCGGGCAGGAGTCTCCGTAAATCTGTGCTGGGAAAGGAGGCAAAAAGCTACGCTTTGCACCCCAAAACTGAATAAAGATGACTGCAGCTTAAAGGTGAATCTTTAAAAGAGAGTCGAGAACATTTACTCTGAGGATTTAAGAGGCCTGGCGTCGGCCCGCTGGAGAGAGTGGGTGTTTAAGCAGGGTGAAGGGCCCTGGGGAAGAAGAAATAAGTGGGTTGTGTGGAATGGGAGAATTTGCTTCCCTTTCCGTTTCTTCCTCCTTCCCCGACCCCAGCGGTTCAGAGGAGCTGGTGGGAGCCAGTTCGACTCCTGGGAAAGGGACGGACGGTTTGTTTGGCGGCACGAGGCAGAAATGCTTCTGCATAGCACTTGCTGGAAGCTGCAGGAGGGGAGAGGGCACTCTTGCACTCAAATCCTGCTTGCTGGCGTAAAGGCATCTAGTCAGCTACGGGATGCTGGGCTAGGTGGACCATTGGCCTGATCCAGCAGGCTTTTCTTAGGTCCTGGGTACAGTTGCCAGCAGCTCCAGGTTGGGGCTGCCTTAGAAGACCTGGCGAGATGCTGCCAGCCAGTGCCAACAACACTGGTGTAGATGGACCCCTGGGTCCGACTCTGTCACAATCCAGCTTCTGCTCGCTCCTCCCCATTTGGTGGCGAGGACTGGGGCAACAACGCCTACGACAGAAGAATCTTGTTTTGGGTTGCCTGCCTCTCCTGATCTGTCCTCCACAACAGGGGCCTTCCTGCTGGCCAGACTTCCCCTAAACCTAGAGCTACAGGAGAGAACCAACCCCATGAAGCAGGGCGACAAAGAGAGCCCCTTGTGCAAACAGGGCAATCTGTGTGGTACTGGGCAGCATTGGGCAGGATAGGGAGCCAGGAGGATGTGCCACATCGTGTGTCGGGGAGAGATTAGGGGGTAGGATGCGGCCCCTGCAGTGGGCTGCAGGGAAGAGTTGCAGAAGAAGTCCAGTTGCCGTCCCTCTTCTGGCCAATGCAAGAGAAGCCTGCTTGACCCATTGGCTGTGCAAGGCATCACTGGGCTCGCAACTCCACCCAACCATCCTGGGAGCTGGAGTCCAGAAGCAGGATCCCTGTTCCTGGAGACGAATCCACAGAGGATGAGGCTGCCGGTGGCTCCCAGGAACACTGCCTCCATTCGGCCTCTGCTGTCGGGAGGCACTGATGTCTCCGAATCCCACTTGCTGGGAGAGTTGCTGCTGTTGCACCCAGAAGTCTCGCTTGCTGTATCCTCTATGAAATGGCCTAATCCTCTTTTGAAGCCATCCAAGTCGGCGGCCGTCACTGCCTCCTGCGGCAGTGAGTTCCACAGTTTAACTATGCGCCGCACAAAGAACGATTGCAAAACTTTTATCCCTCCCGAATCTTCCGACAAAATTGGGAGAAGGGAAAGAGACTTCCAGCAGAACCACAGCTTTCCACCCCAGCCGCCCACACCCTGCGCCCCAGTAACGGAATTTAAAGGAAACAAAACTCACCCAGAGCCTTCTGATTTAGGGAAACAAATTTACTAGGGCTGCCTGTCAAAGCAACAAGTGGGTGTTTTTTTTCTTCTTCTTTTAAAAACAACAGACAATGTTGAAGCAAGAGAATTATCGGGACCGGGGCGGGCTGTGCCATTCAAGCAGTTCAGTGTGTGGCCGGCGAGGGAACCCTAGCCATGTCTGAATTATCGGGGGAACTAGAGAAGGGAGCTTCACCATTATGTACCCATGCAATAAAATTATTTTCACAGTGTTGCCAAACAGAAACCCAACTGTATGGGGAAAGAAAATGTACAGCGTGGCAGAATCTTTAAAAAGACCTCACCCCCAGAGGGCCAGGGTTGGTTTGTATTTAAAAAATAAAATAAAAATAAATGTACAGGATTCATTAAATGGGGTCAGTTTAAAATAAAACAAAAAGCTTCCCCACAAGGTGTTGAACAACCACAGAAAAGGGATGGGGGGAAAGTCCCTAGAATTAGGGGGGGGGGAGAGAGGGAAGATTGTTTAATGCTACTCGCAAGAAGTAGCGCTCTGCAGATCAAGCAAGGAGGGGATGCGGAGGGGGATCTTAGGGCGTGATCCTGGTTGGGGGGCACGTTGACTGTGGGTACCAGCTCAAAACTGGAGCTCACAGGCAGAAGATGTCCTGGGCTGTATCGCCTGCTCAAAATATTATATACCCTTTGATAAAAACACTTTCCTTAAAAATAAAATAAAAAAAAGATAAAATGACCCCAAAAACATTTATGCAATGATTTGATTGAACATAAGCACACCAGATACCAAGCAACAGAGCTGGGGCAGGGGAGTGTGGAAAGGGGGTGGGGGTGGGGGACACAGCAGGAAAAAAAAGTTACCTCTATTTACATAAGAATGATTTTTTTTTTCCTTAAGGAGACATTATGTTAGGCTTTTTTCTCTTTACAAATAAAAGATGTCGCTCAGGAATAGGTCCTTTTTTCTTCCTTTCCTTTCCTCTTTCTTTTTTTAAAAAACACACAAACAAAACCTCTTTACATATATATCTTCAGGGCGCTGGGCCTCCCCTTGTTCACGCAGGCTTGCGTAGAAAGGGAATCTTGATAAAAATAACCCCCCCCCCCACAAAGCCGGCCCCTATAACTTCTTCATCTTCCAAGGTCCCGGGCTCTCGCTTGCAAAGTCTTTGGGGGGACGGGGACGTGTCGTTTTAAAAACAAAAAGCGCAACCCAGCATCTTCCAACGCAGAAATGAAGTTTCTTTTATAAAAGGGTCCTTTTCCCCTCCCCTCCCGGGGCCGCCTCCTCCTGGTTCAGTCGTCGCTGTCCGAAAGCGTCTCGTACTGGGCGGACAGGAGGGGTGCCGGCTCCCGCTCCCATATCCGGTTGGGTTGGTGGGAGGCGGCCTGGCTGACCGAGGGAGGGGCGCAGGCCATGGAGGCTGGAGGGGTGCTGCTCAACATGCGCATGGTCAGAGGGTTGTATGGGAACTGCGTGGATCCTGGAGGGTTAAGGTTTTGGAAGGGGGGGTGGAGAGAAGAAGAAATGGAGGGTTGAAATATCATCCCAAGTCCTACCACCCTGCGCTTAGCGCCCCCAGCCCAATCCTGCATTTTGGGTCAAGCACATTCCAACTCAACGTTGACTAGACTCGAGATGAATTGATTCTGGGACCAGCCCTAATGTTAGATTAGGAGGTTAAACCTTAACTGCCGCCCTGTGCAACTGGTGGGGGACAAGATCTTGTGGCATCAGCTACTGTGCAGTTCGCAAATCCTTCCCCCACCCGGTGGTTCTCAATAGAATCCTCCGAGCTCTGCTGCAGGAGACCCACTGGTTCTCTACCTGAACAGAATAGCGTAAGACAGGGGTGCCCAAACTTTTCAAAGACGACCAGCTTTGATGATGTGAACATGCGTGAGGGCCGACCAAAGTTGTTAACATTTATTTTAGGATTGAAGTTGTTGAGCTTTTGGGGGGATTTTACCCAATAAACCAACCGGCGGGCCAGATTAGGCCCCCAAAACAGACTTTGGACATACCTGGTGTAAGAGAATGCCGGATCAGGCCAAGGGCCTCTCTAGTCCAGCCTCCAGCTCTCACAGTGACTGACCAGTGAAACCCACAAGCAGGATCTGAACCCAATAGCTTATCTCCCCTCTGGCGGTTTCCAGCTACAGTCGTACCTCGGAAGTTGAATGGAATCCGTTCCGGAAGTCTGTCCGACTTCCAAAACGTTCGGAAACCAAGGTGCAGCTTCCAGAAGCCCCGTCGGACGTTCGGGTTCCAAAGAACGTTCGCAAACCGGAACACTCACTTCCAGGTTTGTGGCGTTCATGAGCCAAAACATTTGACTTGCAAGGCGTTTGGGATCCAAGGTATGACTGTACTGGGATTTAGAAGCATGGCTGCCTCCAGCTGTGGAAGCAGAGCAGAGCCATTGTGGCTGGTAGCCAAGGATAGTCCTTTCCTCCTCCATGAAAAGGCCTTTCCCCCCTGTGAGGCTCGTTTGACATATCCAGCCATTGGTATTATTGGCCCGCACCTGGGAATCGCCCTGTCCCAATGTATTTATTTACTGTTTCTGTCTCAATCTAATTGTGATTTTGTTTTGGTTATAAGCCACCCCTGTTTTCTTTCATTGCAGTATCCTTTTCCCATTTACGTTTTTAACATGATGTGGTGGCTAAGCTGCTCTTGTTTTCTTTCAGTGGCATCTCCATGCCGGACTCCTGTCTGAAACGCTGGTGAGCCACTGTCAGTCCGTGTTGACAATAGAAAACCGATGGCCCACGGTCTGACTCTGCCTAAGGCAAGCTTCCCGTGGCTCTGTTTAAAGTAGCTCTCCATTCAGAACCTTGAGGACTGCAAACTTGGCATTTCATTTTAAAGGAAGAGCTGCAGCTTACTGGAAAGGAAAGCTGCCTTGCTAGGTGGCCCGGTGGCCTAAGGAAGCTGCCTGCTTTGCTTTACACAAACAAATAAAAAAAGCCCTCTGGAAGATCTCACTGTTGGGAGATTCATTCCCCGTCTGCAGTCATAGGATTGTTGTGTATCATATGACTGTATGTGTTTTCATTCCACAGACTGGAAGTAGATGTAGACAGGATATTCGTCTACTGTTCTGTTCCCGAAGTGGAACTGTTGTTCCTTTGTTCTTTCTTCACTGCCTGCTATGCTAGAGAGAGGCAGCCATGCTAGACCGCTCTGAATGTCTGAGCTGGGCAAACAGAGACAGACTCTGCATTTTGCCACAATAAAATAGTTTAGCCTTATCCAATGGCTTGTGTGTGTTGTTCTTCAAGTTGGGGAACAATCACTGATTTGATTGCACCACCGGACTCAAGTAGCCGGGCATGTGTGCACAAAGCTTTGACCTAGCCCTGGGGCAGTCTCACAACTAACACTTGCCACCCACAGCAAGGCTTGTGGCGCTCACAACTGGCCTGGCTCACCTGTGGAGGAGGGCCGGTCTTCCCAAGACCACACTGGTGTCTGCCTGTGGTAGTCCCCTTCCGAGTGCACCGACGAGACCGACGAGGGCCGCTCTGTCCCCAAGTAGCCTTGCCCGGGGATCGGAGACTTGGACTTCCTGCTGCTCGATTTCCCCATCAGCTTTTGCTTGGTGACACCACCTGCAAAAAGGAAAGGTGGAGGGAGGGATGCCAGGGCCTCTCCCACGCCCTCGGACAGAGACTGCCCAGTTCTCTGCAATAGAGGGGGGGGATGCCCCTTCATGTGGGGTGAGGATGGGACACGGGCTGCTGTGTGTGCAGTGGACTTGGGTTCAAAAGATGCATTCAAATCGTTTTTATAAAGGAATGCAAGAAGTGTCCGGCGGGATCAGGCCAAGGGGGGCCCATCTAGTCCAGCATCCTGTTCTCACAGTAGCCAACCAGTTGCCATCTTTGGCTACATGCTTCCTTCACTGAAGGCATAGCATCATAGAGCTGGAAGGGATCCCGAGGGTCATCCAATCCACCCTCGCTGCAATGCAGGAATCTCAACTAGATCATCTATGGCAGAGCGCCATCCAACCTCTGCTTAAAGACCTCCATGGAAGGAGAGTCCACCACCTCCCGAGGGAGATCATTCCACTGTCAAACAGCTCCTACTGTCAGAAAGTTCTTCCAGATGTTCTAGTCACAATCTCCTTTCTTGTCACTTGAAGCCATTCTCCCTCAAGAGCAGGAGAAGACAAACTTGCTCCATCTTCCACATGACAGCCCTTGAAATACTGGAAGATGGCTATCCTCTCACTCTCCTCTTTTCTATGCTAAACACCCCCAGCTCCTTCAACCGTTCCTCATAAGGCTTGGGCTTCTAGACCCTTGACCATCCTGGTCGTCGTCCTCTGCCCAGCTTGTCAACATCCTTCTTAAATGGTGGTGCCCAGAACTGGACACAGTATTCCAGGTGGGGTCTGACCAAGGCAGAATATAATGGTCCTAATACTTCCCCTGATCTGGACTCTACACTTCCATTGATGCAGCCTAGAAGAGCATTAGCTTTCTTTGCTGCCGCATCCTGTGGACTCATGTTCAGCTTGTGGTCTACAAAGACCCCTAGATCCTTTTCACGTGTGCTATTAGCAAGCCGGGTGTCCCCCATCTTATAGCTGTGCGGCTGGTTCTTCCTGCCTAAGTGAAGTCAATTGGAGATTGAGGGCATGCAACATTAATGAATGTTAAGATGAGTCCTGCTGGATCAGGCCAAAGGGGGCCCCATTTAGTGCAGAATCCTGTTCTCGCAGCGGCAGATTCCCTCGAGCAGGACAACTGGGCCAAAGCAAACAAGATGAATTTTAACAAGGAGAAATGTAAAGTACTACACTTGGGCAAAAAAAATGAAAGGCACAAATACAGGATGGGTGACACCTGGCTTGAGAACAGTACATGTGAAAAGGATCTAGAAGTCTTGGTAGACCAAAAACTTGACATGAGTCAACAGTGTGATGCAGCAGCTAAAAAAGCCAATGCAATTCTGGGCTGCATCAATAGGAGTATAGCGTCTAGATCAAGGGAAGTAATAGTACCACTGTATTCTGCTCTGGTCAGACCTCACCTGGAGTACTGTGTCCAGTTCTGGGCACCACAGTTCAAGAAGGATACGGACAAGCTGGAACGTGTCCAGAGGAGGGCAACCAAAATGGTCAAAGGCCTGGAAACGATGCCTTATGAGGAACGGCTTAGGGAGCTGGGTATGTTTAGCCTGGAGAAGAGAAGGTTAAGGGGTGATATGATAGCCATGTTCAAATATATCAAAGGATGTCATATAGAGGAGGGAGAAAGGTTGTTTTCTGCTGCTCCAGAGAAGCAGACACGGAGCAATGGATTCAAACTACAAGAAAGAAGATTCCACCTCAACATTAGGAAGAA
Organism: Zootoca vivipara; assembly: GCF_963506605.1. Classification (NCBI taxonomy): domain Eukaryota; kingdom Metazoa; phylum Chordata; class Lepidosauria; order Squamata; family Lacertidae; genus Zootoca; species Zootoca vivipara. The sequence continues at coordinate 2,746,490 of NC_083290.1, forward strand.
CTTCCTGACAGTAAGAGCTGTTTGGCAGTGGAATTTGCTGCCAAGGAGTGTGGTGGAGTCTCCTTCTTTGGTGGCCTTTAAGCAGAGGCTTGACAGCCATATGTCAAGAATGCTTTGATGGTTTTTCCTGCTTGGCAGGGGGTTGGACTGGATGGCCCTTGTGGTCTCTTCCAACTCTATGATTCTAGGACTAAGCGCAAGAACAATTCCCCTCCTGTGGGTCCCAGCAGCTGGTGCTCGAAGGAAGCCTTGCTGCCTGTAGCCGTGAAGCCCCAAAACTGGAACCGTGTTGCATATGAAGGACCTGCCAGGCCCATGCAGCCGCCGCAAGCTTCTCCCCCAAGCGCGCCGTGGCCGCCCTTACCTGGGTTGGGGGAAGGGTTGGCGTCTTCCCTCCGGAGATCGCTGCTGGCTGCCAGGGAGGGGTTGGAGCCCGCGGAAACCAGCCCCATGGGCTGGGCCATGGCCATGGCGTGGTCCTCCCCTTTGTCGTCAAAGTTGCCCATCAGGGCCTTGCGGATGATGTCCTCCAGGCCCAGGTTGCTGGCAGGATCTGCAAAGGAATGACCTCGAGCACTGATTGGACCTGGGAGGAAGAAAGAGAGACGGGGAGGGACCAGGAGGGGGGGGAAGAGACAGGAAGGAGAGGGAGAGGCAGTTTTCAAGAGGGGCAGAGAAAGCGGGGAGAGGGAGAGAGAAAGAAAATGGTGAGATGCAATGCCCGAAAGCTTCAGTCCGCAAACTGTGAAGCAGCTGAAAAAAGCCCATCGTACCAGCGACTGAAAGTAGGAGCACTGTTTTGGTTGGGAAATCATCGAGGCTTGCAGCATGCAAGGCTGTTATAATGTGTGCATTGAAAATGCAAGAGCAAAAGGGATTTGCACGGGTGCCGGACTGACAAACCTCCCCTCCATGACACCTTGCACGATCACCTCACCAATTCCTCAGGAATTAAAAGTTCACCCGTCCCCCAGTGGGATCCACAAACCTAAGAATGTTTCAGGACCTGTTTCCCAAGTTGATGAAATGCAAGTGTCTTAGCTGTGCTTCCTGTGTTGCAGGGGGTTGGACTTGGTGACCCTTGGGAGTCCCAGCACTACAATTCCATGATTGTTGAGCTCACTGATGTGGACAAGTTGTTGGGTTTTTGGGTTGTTGTTTTTTTTTAAATGAATGTGGCTGCGATGTAACACAAAGTGTCCGCAGTTTCTTCAGTGCCTCAAATAAAAGATCGTTGCTGCGTCTATTTAAGGTTCTAGACCTCATTGTTTCGATTTCTGAGGTTTCTCACCACACACTACTATAAAAACATTTCCTAAAATGCTGTGGAGGCAGCATCCAAACCAGGGGTCAGCAAACTTTTTCAGCAGGGGGCCAGTACACTGTCCTTCAGACCTTGTGGGGGGCCGGACTATATTTCAAAAAAAAATATATGAACGAATTCCTATGCCCCACAAATAACCCAGAGATGCATTTTAAATAAAAGAACACCTTCTACTCATGTAAAAACACCAGGCAGATGCCACAAATAACCCAGAGATGCATTCTAAATAAAAGGACACCTTCTACTCATGTAAAACATGTTGATTCCCGGACCGTCCGTAGGCCGGATTTAGAGGACGATTGGGCCGCATCCGGCCCCCGGGCCTTAGTTTGGGAAGAAGGCTCACCTGAGGTAGTTACCGCAGGCAAGTTAAAGATTTCAGTCCCTGGCTGAGCGGCAGCTGTTGAAAAAAAGAGATACGAAACACACATCAGAATCAACTCAGGAAAATTCAAACATGTCCTCATCCAAATGAGATTCTCTCCAATTCCTCTGCCCTGTTTGTTTTTTAAAAAATACCAGGGATAAGGAAGCATTTTGAACTCAAAATCCTTCTGGGGCCACAGCAGGGAGGGGGCAGAGCCAGAGGCCAAAGTGGGCGGAGCAACAGTTGTGGCTTTTACCCTATCTCTGCACCAGGAGTGAGTATTAGCCCTCCCCCAGCATAGCTGCGGCTGATGGGATTGGCAGTCCAAAAATGTCCAGAGGGTTGAGGAAGAGTGGATGAAATGGACCAGATGCCTCCAAATGCAAAGATGAGGCTGAAGGTCGATTGAGAGGAGGTGAGGGCAAAACAGCAACTCGCACAGAGAGACAGACAGGGAGTCCCTTGCCCAGGAGAGTGCTTTGGGAGTAATCCTAGCAGGCATTAATGAAGGAATCAATCTATTTCATCAGGGCCAAACGAGGATATCTTCGACTGCACTCAGGAAACGCACAGTGGTCGGGGAATTATTTCTGAGAAAAGGAAAAGGCAGGCGAAAGGAGGTCTTTCGTTACCCATGTCATTGTCACCTCCCCCGCAGGAGTTCAGCTTGCGGAAGATCTCCTGCTTCTTAGACATCACCATTGGCGAGGTGCTCTCCAGCTTGGTGAAGAACGAAGGCAGGTAGCTCATGCTCCCCGGAGAACGAGAGTCCGTCCTGCCGAGAATGAAGGGTTGAGAACAGACGCAGAAAGAAAACGGGCAATACTTAAAAACACAACACCCGCAGGCATACACGTGCGTCCCGCTATCCTGACACTCGCTATGTGAAAATCCATGTCGATCTCACGCGAGCAACTTAACAGACAGAGACGAATGAGAAACTGCTGTGATGCCCAGCTTGTGTACCTCTGTTCCGAAGGCTCGGATCGCTGGGAGAGTAACATGAGGCTGTCTTGCTTCTCGTGAGCAGCCGGGGCCTGGGGGGGCGAGATCGGTTCGTATGACTCGGAGGAAACGTGGCTCCGCTCTGGGGACTTTCCATGCCTAGAGAGGTTGCGGGGCAAGAAACGTACAAAAGCAGATCAAATTATAAACACGCAAAAATCCTCTCCTGGTCTCTCTGCCCCAAACTTTAGAGGAGGGAGGCTGAGGTTAAACTGCAGAGGGAGGTTGTGGGGACTTCCTTTCTCGGAGACCTTCCAGCAAAGAATGCTTGGGCTGCCGTCTTGTCAGGAAGGGTATCCAATATAATAAAGTGCAAGTGTCTCTGCGTCCAGTCCCTGTGTCCGCACTACTGCACATGTGCCCCACGGACACGGGGACTGGACGCAGAGACTGGACGCACACACACATGCGCTCTCCCCACCCCCCACCTACTGTTTCCCTGCGGCCGCCAACCACTGCTCCCGGCCGGACTGAGCGTTGGTGGCGGCAGCGGGGGGGGGGAGCGCGCACGTGTGTGCGTCCAGCAAGGACAGGTCCCGGGGTTCGGAGAAGCGCTGCGCAAACACTTCTCCAAACCCCGGGATGTCTCCTTCCTGTCGGCGGCTGGGGGAGAGGAAGGAAGGAGGAGAAAGGGCTGCTTTCTCCTCCTTCGTTCCTGTCCCCCTGCCGCCGACAGGAAGGAGAGGTCCCGGGAGCACCGGATCGAGGAGCCGGTCTGCAGAGTCAGCGCCCAGCAACGCCGCGCTGGATTGAGGAGGCGATGCTCCATGCGGCGCTGCTGGGCGCTGACTGCAGACCGGTGCTCCGTGCAGCGCTGCTGGGTGCCGACCCGGCAGGCAGCTTCCTTGATCCGGCGGCCTGCCGGGTCGGCGCTGATCAGCGCTGCGCGGAGCACCGGATCGAGGAGCCGGTCTGCACTCAGCGCCCAGCAGCACCGCACGGAGCATCGCCTCCTCAATCCAGCACGGCGTTGCTGGGCGCTGACTCTGCAGACCGGCTCCTCGATCCGGTACTCCCCGCAGCGCTCACATATGTTCTAGCGCCCGGTTATTTAACGGGCTAAACGACACTAGTAAGAATATAAAGAACAGCCCAACTGAGTTAGGCCAAAGGGCGGCCTATTATTATAATGTCGTCTAATAATAATAATAATAATAATAATAATAATAATAATAATAATAAATTTTATTTATATCCCACCCTCCCCAGCCAGAACCGGGCTCAGGGCAGCTAACATAAGAATATATAATGCATTAAGACATAAAATTCAGCAATCGACTGAAATACAGCTTAAAATCAAATTAAAATCAGAATAATATCAGATGGTTACCCACAAATTATAACTATAGGAGTTAAGTACTCACCAGGCTCAGCTATTTGTATGAGCCGGTGAGACGAGTTAGAGAGGCCATTTATATGCAGGGTCTTGTAAAAGGAGAGGGGTCAGACTGGGCCCCGACCAAAGGCCTGGTGGAACAGCTCCGTCTTGCAGGCCCTGCGGAAAGATGTCAAATCCCGTAGGGCCCTGGTCTCTTGCGACAGAGCGTTCTACCAGGCCGGGGCCACAGCCGAAAAGGCCTTGACCCTGGCCGAGGCCACTCTAACCTCCTTGAGGCCCGGGACCTCCAAGATGTTATTGTTTGTGGACTGTAAGGTCCTCCGCGGGGCATACCATATTATTATATTTATGCCCTACATTTCTTCCAAAGAGCATAGTTCTCCGCTCTTTATTTTATCCTGTGAGGGTGGTTAGCCTGAGAATTAACCCAGGGACCAGGAGCCTCCTCCCTCCCGGGTCTTAGTCTGACATTCTTAACCACAACTCTACCCTGGCTCTCCGATGTGGTCCAGCAACCTGTTCTTTTAAGGATCTAGCAAATGTTGGGAAACAGTTGACATTAGAAATACTAAAAGAATTGTTTCATTTTAACAACTGCTTGGAGGTTTTTTTTTTTTTACAATCAAGCAGTATATAATTTTTATGTAATAAATGTTTTCATCATTTATCAAACAAATATTAGTAATATTACTTAGCATTAGTACGATTTATTATTGTCATTAATGGGTTATTTACTTGGATGAGTTATTTTTCTAGGCTGTCCTTCATCCAGTGATCACCAGGTGATACACGACAATATATGAAACTTGGTAAGTCAGGGCATGTTAAACGGCAGAGACCAGTAGTTGGTCTTTAGAACTCCAGCTATCATATGCAGCCTCCACCTCTGTTCTCAGGAAGGCCTCGCAGCGCAGCCTTCTAACATTAGACCACACAGCAAAAAAGGTGCAAAGTCGCATGAATCGTTACCTTCCCCTGCTTTTCTCCGAGTGGTTTTCGGGGGAAACTCGCGACCCGGGGCGCTGGTGGGGCGCAGACTGGATCTGCACCTCAGGGCTGTATCGGTTTGAGGCCTTCGCCCGGTTCGTGGTGGCGATGGAGGTCGGGGCGGAGGTCTGGAATGTGCTAGTGGGAGTCTGTAGGGATGGCTGGGTAGAAGCTTGGTTGCGGGCAAAATCCTGGGTGATGATTTGCTGCGGGGGAAACGGAAAAGACAAAAGGAATGAACAGCAACCATCTTGCAAAACTAAACCAGCACCTGAGGCAGGAAGCATGTGGGATGGATTTGCAGACTGCCGTCAGGGGGAGAAACCTTTAAATATTTTTGTTGTGAATTGTGTAAAAGCAGCGTGTGCGTGTTTTAGAAATTATAAGATGAAGGGTGCCCAACTTTCCTACAAAAAAAAGCAAGTAGCCAGTGTAGACTCTGTGTTTACTTGGCTTTGGGGATAAGGGATTTTGCAGAGAATCCCAATTTATTATTATTTTAGTCTCACCTCCAAAAACACCTCACAGGTTTGCAAAAGATCCTAGGATCCAGAGTGCTGGAGCGACGCATGCCCACCCTTCTCAATTACGTCCCACAAACCAACTCAGTTCCTGCCCTGATGATGACCACCAGTTGCTTAGGAAACGGACTTGATGGTCCACCTAGCTCAGCATTCGTCCTGGGAGAAGCTCTCCCGCATTTCAGGAAGGGAGGCTTTCCGAGTCCTACCCAGAGGTGCTGGGGATCAAACCTGGGACCCTCTGCATGCAAAGTGTGTGCTCCAGCCCTTCCCGTGAAACTAAACCAATCTTCTAGTCCTCATGGGTCTCTAATAAAAAGCTGATTTAAAGCAGGAAGCCACCTTATACCGAGTCGGACCACTGGGCCCATTTAGCGCCTACACTTTGGAACTTCCTGCCTATTGAAATTATGCAAAAACAGATAATGGGCTAATGCTGCCAATTTCTTCAAAAGTCCAAAACAAAACAAGCAGCACGCAAAGGCACCAGATTCAATCAAGTTTCAATCAAGTATTATTAATCCAAAGAGAAAACAATAAGAGAACCATATACAAGTGCTGACACAGGAGCCAAAATCAAACGTTAAACAGATAGCATGTACAAATTAAAGGCAAACCAGTCTTTATAGTCTTTGAGGCTATATAGCGGTCAGGCAAACCAGTCTTTATAGTCTTTGAGGCTATATAGCGGCCAGTTCTCGAAGCTACGAACATGAGTTTGACCAAACTACGGGAGGCAGTGCAAGACAGGAGTGCCTGGCGTGCTATGGTCCATGGGGTCACGAAGAGTCGGACACGACTAAACGACTAAACAACAACAACAACAACAACAGCGGTCAGCAAAGTGGCAGCAGGTCGAGCGAGGTGTCAATGGTAGTAGACAGGCTGCCGGCATTTTTTTGCCTGTTTCGCCCATATGACGGGCTTCTTCAGTAGTTTCTCCTTGTGCTTTTATGTTTAGTGCATTCAAATTTGTATGAAACCACTTATCTTGGCTTAGGCCACAATGCTCAGGTTTTTTTCCAAAAGGTTCTCTCATTTACATATTCAATTTCTTGTATTCAAAGTATTTTTGGTTTGAGCATGTATTGACTAAGCCAATAGGCTTTGAATACAAGAAATTGAATATGTAAATGAGAGAACCTTTTGAAAAAAAACCTGAGCATTGTGGCCTAAGCCAAGATAAGTGGTTTCATACAAATTTGAATGCACTAAACATAAAAGCACAAGGAGAAACTACTGAAGAAGCCCGTCATATGGGCGAAACAGGCAAAAAAACGCCGGCAGCCTGTCTACTACCATTGACACCTCGCTCGACCTGCTGCCACTTTGCTGACCGCTATATAGCCTCAAAGACTATAAAGACTGGTTTGCCTTTAATTTGTACATGCTATCTGTTTAACGTTTGATTTTGGCTCCTGTGTCAGCACTTGTATATGGTTCTCTTATTGTTTTCTCTTTGGATTAATAATACTTGATTGAAACTTGATTGAATCTGGTGCCTTTGCGTGCTGCTTGTTTTGTTTTGGACTATTGAAATTATGCAGCTGCTGCCACTATACTCATTCTGGCTCCTGCCGAATTTCTTTTGCTTAGATGAGCCTATCCAGATGCTTAGAAAGCTGATGTGCATTTTAATTTTAGTCGGTTGTTACTTTTCGAAAGTCTTGAATTGCCAGTTTTCCCTTATTGATCATTTTGTTTTCTCCTTTATTGTACCACCTCTTTGAAGGTTTGTTTTTTCAATCAAGCGCTGTACAAATTTGATGAATTGGAAC